>NC_135809.1:14136639-14857264 GCF_964213995.1 Mustelus asterias
GGGTGAAGAAATTTCTCCTCGCCTCAGTTCTAAAATGTTTATCCCTTATCCTCAAACTATGACCCCCCCCCCCCCCCCAGTTCTGGACTCCCCCGCCATTGAGAACATTCTTTCTGAATCTACCCTATCCAACCCTGTTAGAATTTTTATGTTTCTATGAGATCCCCTGTCTTCTAAACTCCAATGAATATAATCCTAACTGACTTAGTCTCTCCTCATATGACAGACCTGCCATCCCAGAAGTCAGCCAGGTAAACCTTTGCTGTATTACCTCTACAGCAAAGACATCATTCTTCAGATAACACCACCAAAACTGCACAATATTCCACATGTGGTCTCACCAACGCCCTGTACAATTGCAGCAAAACATCCCTTTCCCTTTACTCAAATCCTTTCACTATGAAGGCCATCATACCATTTGCCTTCCTTACTGTCTGCTGTACCTGTGCGCTTACTTTCAGCGACTGATGCACAAGGACTCCAAGGTCTCATTGAGTATCCACCTCAATTTAAAAAAATGAACCATCAACATTCAAAGCTGGTTTCATTTTTCAAACCCTTTCAGTTTCACACTACTAGTACCCTATAATAAATATACATACAGTTTACAAAATCAAAACATGCAAACGTAACAGTAATATTGTCCATTTCTGTCCTTCCACCATCGAACACTCCTTTTTACCACATTCATGACAAACAGCTTCATCTTCAAAATTCTCCTTCAGTCTTTAATCCAACATTGATTCCAAATCCAAACTCAGTTTGTTTTGCAATGATAATTAGCTCTGGTAATGTCCTCACAGAACTAGGCAGGATCAGCAGGATAACGCATTACATGTGAAAGTAAAGTAAAGTTTATTTATTCGTCACAAGTAGGCTTACATTAACACTGCAATGAAGTTACTGTGAAAATCCCCTAGTCGCCACACTCCGGCGCCTGTTCGGGTATGCTGAGGGAGGATTCAGCATTGCCCGTGCACATAACCCGCACATCTTTGGACTGTAGGAGGAAACCGGAGCACCCGAAGGAAACCCACGCAGATGCAGGGAGAACATGCAAACTCCACACAGGCAGTGACCCAAGCTGGGAATCGAACCCAGGTCCCTGGCACTCTGAGGCAGCAGTGCTAACCACTGTGCCACCGTGTGTGTAGTCAGGGCCATTCAAAAAAGTCACTTTTTTCTCTGTCCCCTTTCTTGTTCATTGGCATTAGCTCCTCCACTGCCAAGCAACTCGACTCACTTTCTGTGCACACTTTGGCAAAGACGCACAACAGCTTGTCTCCCTTGGTGTCAGAACCCATTTGGACAATGGTTCCAGAGATCACTGTGGCAGTTACGCTGCTGCAAAAACAATTGTAATTCACTCAAACACCGACTTTGTACTGTATGATTTCACCAGGCATCCACATCTCTGCACACTGTACAGAATCATTATGCCAGCAGTTCATTTTAGATGATGATACAATTTTGGCAAACAGTCTGATCTCTTGTTGTCTTTCCTTTGATCCATAGTACAACACTTCCAGTGCTCAAACTCCTTTTTGAAATCACATTCGAGCTTGCTGAGTGACAACTGTTTCTTACCTAATATAAAACTGAAAAGCTTGATGACTGATTGCTGATGGTGGTGAGGGGGATAAAGGATAGTCAACGTGCTACCTTATCACATCGCAATCTCTGCAAGTGAATCATTGACTACGTTGCAGGCAAGTCTAGCAGCATGGTCCCACAAATAGCAAAAAGCTCATGAATAGTTGATAGTTTGATATTGCCTGAAAGGGTGTTATCCTGGATACAAAGAGAATTACATAACTCAATTACCTCAAGACCACAAGAAACTACAAAGGGTCGTGGATGAAGCCCAGTCCATCACTCAAACCAGCCTCCCTCCCATTGACTCTGTCTACACTTCCTGCTGCCTCAGAAAAGCAGCCAGCATAATTAAGGACCCCATGCACCCCGGACATTCTCTCTTCCACCTTCTTCCTTTGGGAAAAAGATACAAAAGCCTGAGGACATGTACCAACCGACTCAAGAACAGCTTCTTCCCTGCTGCCATCAGACTTTTGAATGGACCTACCTTGCACTAAGTTGATCTTTCTCTACACCCTAGTTATGACTGTAACACTACATTCTCCACGCTCTCCTTTCCTTCCCTATGTATGGTATGCTTTGTCTGTAGTGCACAAGAAACAATACTTTTCACTGTATACTAATACATGTGACAATAATAGATCAAATCAAATTCCACCTGAACTGGCAAATGTGGCCTCAGCGAACATGTGTTCTGAAATGCAGCAAACCTGATAATGCAGTACAACACTGCAATGTTAGAGTCGACTTTTCCTGCCCTCTGCATCTTTGTCACGTTGAGACGAAGCCATTATCTCATTGTGGCTTATTTGCCTCAGGATTTCGGCTATAGACTGAGACAAAGAACAAAGAACAATACAGCACAGGAAATAGGCCTTCGGCCCTCCAAGCCTGTGCCGATCATTGGTCCAACTAGACCATTCGTTTGTATCCCTCCATTCCCAGACTGCTCATGTGACTATCCAGGTAAGTCTTAAATGATGCCAGCGTGTCTGCCTCCACTACCCTACTTGGCAGCGCATTCCAGGCCCCCACCACTCTCTGTGTGAAAAACGTCCCTCTGATATCTGAGTTATACTTCGCCCCTCTCACCTTGAGCCCGTGACCCCTCGTGATCGTCACCTCCGACCTGGGAAAAAGCTTCCCACTGTTCACCCTATCTATACCCTTGAGCCATTGAATGCAGCCTTCAGGTTTTTGGAGCAAATTGAATAGCGCCACCTCACCTCCGCTCCTTTGCTTGGTTTGTTCCAGAACTCGCACATTCTTGCAAAGACTGGTAGGTTTGTTTGTGTTTTTTCCATTGAAGCTGGTTTAGAACCATGTGGTAGATAAAACATGAAATAGTCGTGTATCTTAATGGTGAAGCATGCGTTGTGAAGTGATTCTGAATTCTGAAATCCTCGCCACATGTTCACATTGTGTATTTTGGATCCTGTTCTTTCAGATTCTTTTGGATCCTCTATCTTTTAGCATCTTTGGAGGAATGTTGAATATTACAAGTGAACAGACGATGGCACCAGAGAGTTTTAGTGAAGAATTAAATCACTCAAATCAAGGCCGACGAAGGAGGTTACAATATGCAATGGAAGAAGCTGCCTGCACTCGCCTGTCCTTGGAGAGAGAGCTTGTGATGGCTGGCAGTAAACTCTAGCATATTTTCAGATGGAGTCACATCGAGATATGGAGTTAAATCCAATGCTGTTATATTTGATTAGCCTTTCATATCTGAAAACTGGATCTTGCCAAAATCTGCTATTTATGATTAAAGGATAAGTATTGAGGCAATTGACGAAGTATTGAAGAGTAGCTGGGACCACATCAGCTACAGGAGCCAGTGCCTTCAGCGGCAATGTAGAAGTAACAAGGTTGCTTTGATTGCTATTGTACCGGTGTTTAAAGTTCCTGACTCTGAGAGTGCACATGAAGAATGTTCATGCTGATAATCTGTGAACAATTTGTGATCCTTGTTTATTTTCATAATGTACAGGTGATGAATATTTCCTATTTTCTCCTTTCTACCTTGTACCCATCACTGAAGTGCATTGACAGTATAAGTATAGAGTCAGTGTAAATCGTTTCAGCCTCACTGACTCTCTGATCAGAGAGACAGGCTCTTTCGAGAGGTATTGTAGTCCACCTGCAAATTCTTTTGTCAATTGTAATATGCAATATCCCCATGGAGTTTCAGACAGAATACATTTGTGAACTAATGTCTTTGGCGTCCGTGACAGGGGTTTGCTGGGCAGCCTTCAGGACCCATAGAAGTGCTGGGTGAGTCCCATTTAATCACTGAGACACCATTAACTTCCAATGGGCTAAGGGATAATTGGTGTAAAGTTGCTCACTAATGATCTAGTCAACATCCTGCTGCCAGCAAGTAGGATTCCTACGTTGGGCCCTTCTTGCACCAGTCTTATATAATCCCTCAATTGCAGAAGGAGGCCATTCAGCCCATTGAGTCTACACTGACAATCCCCGACCCAGGCCCTATCCCCGTAACCCCACGTATTTACCCTGTTAATTCCCCTGACACTAAAGGGCAATTTAGCATAGCCAATTACAGCAATGTGTTCCCTTGGCACATCCAACGTCCCTATTTTAGGTAGAATGTAGCAGTCACGTTCAACCAGGTACTCGTGGCCTGTTTTAAATACTTCTATCATTTGAGGAATATCAGACCAATGCACCGAACAAGCACGTCTTTCGGACCGTGGGAGGAAACCAGGGCACCGAGAGGAAACCCACGCAGACACGGGGAGAACGTGCAAACTCTGCATAGACAGTGACCCAAGCCGGAATTGAACCCGGGTCCCTGGCACTGTGAGGCAGAAGTGCTAACCACTTAACTGTGGACAGTTCTCTTGACACCAATGTGGGTATACTCTTGGCCAAATCTGATGCCATTACTTCTCCTCCCCCCATTACCCCTCTCCTTCATGTCCGCTCCTTTGAGCTCTATGAAATTCTGCCCAATGTGTGGTTTCCCCCCACCCTTCCCACCCCTGCTGGTGCCATGCCAGCAAGAGCAGTGGGTGGAGGAGAGTAACTCTTCATTTTTGCCCACGGTGTCTTCTGCTTTTCTGCAACTCCTCCGTGCTGTTAGAAAAACCTGTCAAGACTGCAAATTTTCTGTAGCACTTTCTACCTGGAGTCAGTCTCAAAGCCCTTACCATAATCACCCCCACTGAAGAGAAAGTCCCTTTGTTGTGGTAATGCTGCAAAGGATTGCCTTGATGTTCCAAACCATTGCCTGAGAGATGAAAGTGCTATGGGCATGATGTGTATTGGAACAAACAAATAAATTTAAGGGCGCTACTCCCAAAAAGGACATGATGTTAGTTTTTATAAGCACAGTTGGATGAATGCAATCCACATAAAGTAAAGCCATCATAGTCCCCAGATGACCATTGACTGGTGGTGATTTAACCTGAAGATCACCACACCTCAGGCAAGGTTGAGAAAGCGGGACTTGTGTGAACAACCTCAGCTAATACAGGAATTCAACCCACGCTATTGAGTCACTCTGATCACCAGCCAGCTGTCCAGTCAACTGAGCTAAACCAACCCACCTGAAAGTAAAGCCGCCATAGTCTCAGGCCAGATGACCATAGGCATAACAGATGGTGATTTAACCTGAGGGTCACCACACCTCAGACAATCCACTATGGGGTCCCTGGAAGTTTTAATGAAGGTTAGTCAAAAGATACTTGAAATATTGATTCTAAGATACTTGTATTGTTTTCAATAGGTATTAGAAGCCACCCTAGAAGAGTAGCAGTAATCATGCTGGGCAGTAGAAAGGTAGCTTTAGATATGTGCATGTTATAAAGACAGGAAGATAAATGCATGAGCAAAGTTTCACATATTCAAAGTTTAAGGAGAAGAATAATTACTTCTTGTAACAAAGGGAAATTACATTTATAATTTCCATTAACAATACACCAAACCAGAAAGTTATTTGAGAAGAATACTTAAGTTTAAGTATTAGTGTCACAAGTAGGCTTACATTGACACTGCAATGAAGTTACTGTGAGAATCCCCTAGTCGCCACACGCCAGCGCCTGTTCGGGTACACTGAGGGAGAATTTAGCATGGACAATGCACCTAACCAAGGCATCTTTCAGACCATGGGAGGAAACCGGAGCACCCGGAGGAAATATACACGGACACGGGAGAACTACAGACTCCGTACAGACAGTGACCCAAGCTGGGAATTGGACCAGGGTCCCTGGCGCTGTGAGGCAGCAGTGCTAACCACTGTGCCACCCTTTTCTTCAAACTGCTGAACTATACATGAACATATCCCCAAATGCTGATGAATGAATGACTTATTTTAGTTCCTGAATTGGATTTTGTTATATGTTGAGGGTGAAGCTATTTACCGTTTAATGAAAGCTGTAAAATGTGAAATCTTTATCTTTTCACACCATGCCATAAGCTGCAAACACCTTCAAAGTGTTAATACCTTCACCCTTGATATTTTGCTTCCGTTACTTCAGATATTGGAGTACTTGCTGGGGGCTCTTGTCATCTGCAGACTAAAATGCTGCATGCCCCTGCCGTTTCTATTTTGTCACACACTGTCACAAAATGGTAATTAGACAGTGAGTGTGCTTTCGAGGCTTTTCGAGCATGATTGTCATCTGATCGACCCAGCTATTTTGCAGTACTTTTGAGAAAACAGCTATGTACAAGTAGTAAACACCTTCATTTACTCTCTGAGGGGTCGATGGAGCCATTGAGTGCGGTAGCAGATGAAATTCTACAAATGAGAGTCCATCAACATGAAATCAATCATTTGGTCTTTGAAAATTAGTTTCATTGTTTGCAGCAGTGAATGCAACAGTAAACCATGTGCACAGCATGGATTTTGAATTAAGCATGAATTTTGAATTCAGTGTGGTTTGGCATGAAGCCTGTGGCCAGCTATGAAGGAACAACATTTGCCACTCATTAAACTTATTGTTGCCCATTTGCAACTCGTGTTTATTGCTGATCCTTTTCAGTATAGTGTCCTCCACGGAGGATCAGTTGTGCATATGAGCAGAAAGTAGGTGCAGCAGGTGGTAAAGAAGGCAAATGGTATGTTGGCCTTCATTGCAAGAGGTTTCGAGTACAGGAGCGGGGATGTGTTTTTGCAATTATGCAGGGCCTTGGTGAGGCCACACCTAGAGTATTGTGTGCAGTTTTGGTCTCCTTTTCTGAGGAAGGATGTTCTTGCTCTCAAGGGAGTGCAGCGAAGGTTTACCAGGTTGATCCCAGGGATGGCAAGACTGTTATGTTAGGAGAAATTGACTAGGTTAGGATTTTTTTTGTTGGAGTTCAATGAATGAGGAGGGATCGCACAGAGACTTATAAAATTCTAACAGGACTAGACAGGGTAGATGCAGGGAAGATGTTACGATGGTGGGAGAGTCCAGAACCAGGGGTCACAGTCTGAGGATTCGGGGTAGACCATTTAGGACGGAGATGAGGAGACATTTCTTCACCCAAAGAGTGGTGAGCCTGTGGAATTCATTACCACAGGAAGTAGTTGATGCCAAAACATTGAATGTATTCAAGAGACGGCTGGATATAGCACTTGGGGCGAATGGGATCGAAGGTTATGGGGAAAAAGCAGGATTAGGCTATTGAGTTGGACGATCAGCCATGATCGTGATGAATGGCGGACCAGGCTCGAAGGGCCAGATGTCCACCTCCTGCTCCTATCTTCTATGTTTCTAAAAAGCCAACTTGTATCTTCAACTTCAAACAATCTGATCGAAGAAACCTGACTGAGACGCGCAAAGTCTAAACTAGGAACTGGAAATTAGAATATTTAATTCAATTTAAAATTATGTGCAGAAAGCATCATAGAAAATTAAGATAAAGCCAAAAATACTGCAGATGCTGGAATCTGAAACAAGAACAGAAAATGCTGGAAAAACTCAGCAGGTCTGACAGCATCTATGGAGAGAGAATAGAGCTGATTTAGCACCTTTCTCAGCCTCTATCATCACCATTTACATTCCCCTTGTCCATTTAAATCCCCACCCTCATAGATAAATCATGTCCTATTTTCTTTGTCTTTAGCTCTGACAAAGGCTCATCCTGACTCGAAACGTTGGCTCTATTCTCCCTCCACAGATGCTGTCAGATCTGCTGAGTTTTTCCAGCATTTTCTGTTTTTGTTATAATAGAGATGTTTTTATTTTTTCATGTCCTTATTTATTCAAATACTTTATTTATTGTTATCTGTAGTTTAGTTCTTGAACTAAATTTGAGATCTACATTTATTAAATTGCTTTAGCTTGATGTATTAATTAATTACTGCGATCAGTTATAAGTATCGTCAATTACAGTTAGAATTTAAATGCATAGCGTGTTTTCATTTGAGTTACACTCGCTTGCAATAATGTTAATTATTGGCTAACACGAGCTTAACTCTAACCACACTCGATGCAAGAATGAATATCGAGAAAGTAAAATAAGAAAATGCTGGAACTATTCAGCAAGTCAAGCAGTATTTGTGGAGAAAGAAATGGAGTTAACATTTCAAAGCCTGTGAACATTTGTCAGCACAGATAAAAGTTAGAAATGTCATAGGTTTAAAGCAAGTGAAAGGACGAGACCAGCAAGTGCAGTGTTGGAAAAAGACCATATCCCTTCTGCCTTCATCCATCAGAAAAAAGATATAAAAGTCTGAGAACACGTACCAATTGACTCAAGAACAGCTTCTTCCCTGCTGCCATCAGACTTTTGAATGGATCGACTTTATATTATGTTGATCTTTCTCTACACTCTAGCTCTGACTGTAACACTGCATTCTGCACACTCTCCTTACCTTCTCTATGAATGGCTTGCTTTGTCTGTTCAGCACGCAAAAAACAATACTTTTCACTGCGTACTAATGCATGTGACAATAATAAATTAAATCAAATCAAATCAAAAGGGAAGGTTGAAAAACAGGAGAGGTTAAATGACAAAATGGCCAAGGCACACCAAGCAAAGCCACATGCAAATTGTTCAAATCATGACTTCAAGAATTACGCAGCAGAAAATCAGTTTTTGTCAAATAAGCCAGTCTCACATCATTAAATATTAAGTGTATGAAATGAAAATTACTGCAGCCCTTTATAGAATTGGTAAAAATCTGAAATTGCAACATTAAAATCATAAATTTGAATGCAATGAGACTGGGGGTTAAAACCAGGAATGAGCTGGATGCAGGAGGCTTAAGCACCATTTTATTGTCCAGAACATGCACACAGCTATTGGTAACTACAAAAGAAACGACAAAAGGTCATGAATGAAGCTCAATCCATCACGCAAACCAGTCTCCCATTCATTGACTCTGTCTACACTTCCCGCTGCCTCAGAAAAGCAGCCAGCAGAATTAAAGACCCCACGCACCCCAGACATACTCTCTTCCACCTTCTTCCGTCAGGAAAAAGATACAAAAGTCTGAGGTCACGCACCAACCGATTCAAGAGGCTAAGATCAAGTGTAGTATGGATCGCCTGCACTTGGGTGAGGTCATTAGGTTACACTGGGGCTTCATATGTTTCATATGAAGCAATTTTTAAAAGCGGCATCTCGGCCTTTTGGCTAAGATGCAAATGAGATCAAGTCTTGGAGGAGGATCCTCCCCCTTCTCCAATCGGCTTGACTCATGTAGATCAGGCCCAGGACAGGGTGGTTTTGGTCTCCCGCCCTGTCTTGTCAGCCTGGATCTGAAATGTCTCAACTTGTTGAGACTCTGAATTTGATTTGATTGAATTGGAAAAGTATTAAAAAAAAGAACAGCTTCTTCCCTGCTGCTATCAGACTTTCGAATGGACCTACATTATATTAAATTGATCTTTTTTCTACACCCTAGCTATGACTCTAACACTACATTCTGCACCCTCTCCTTTCCTTCTCTATGTACAGTATGCTTTGTCTGTATAGCGCACAAGAAATAATACTTTTCACTGTATGTTAATACATGTGACAATAATAAATCAAATCAAATCAGGCATTCGGCATGCTTGGTTTCATCGGTCAGAACATTGAATACAGGAGTTGGGACGTCTTGTTGAAGTTGTACAAGACATTGGTAAGGCCACACTTGGAATACTGTGTGCAATTCTGGTCACCCTATTATAGAAAGGATATTATTAAACTAGAAAGAGTGCAGAAAAGATTTACTAGGATGCTACCAGGACTTGATGGATTGAGTTATAAGGAGAGGCTGACTAGACTGGGACTTTTCTCTCTGAAGCGTAGGAGCCCAGGGGTGACCTTATAGAGGTCTATAAAATAATGAGGGGCATAGACAAGGTAGATAGTCAATATCTTTTCCCAAAGGTAGGGGAGTCTAAGACTAGAGGACATAGGTTTAAGGTGAGAGGGGAGAGTTACAAAAGTGTCCAGAGGGGCAATTTTTTCACACAGAGGGTGGTGACTGTCTGGAACAAGCTGCCAGAGGTAGTAGTAGAGGCAGGTACAATTTTATCTTTTAAAAAGCATTTAGATAGTTACATGGGTACGATGGATATAGAGGGATATGGGCCAAATGCGGGCAATTGGGATTAGCTTAGGGTTTTTTTTTTAAAAAGGGCGGCATAGACAAGTTGGGCCGAAGGGCCTGTTTCCATGCTGTAAACCTCTATGACTCTGACTCTATAAATCAAAATCAAATGATGGAAATTTGACTCAAGACATTTTTAGTTAGGAGTGTGTTTCATTTGTACTTCTTTGTGCTTTTCATCTGGATGATTCCAAAGACTCGGCTACAATAGAATATTCAAATGAAACTGAGGTGGGATAGTGCTTGACAGAGCAAGAATAGCTTTGATTGAAGGTGTTCCCATTAAAAGCTTTAATACCAAGGAGGAAGGAATAGACTCAGTGGTGTTTCTCATCCCGGATGTTCTGAATTGCAGTGGATGGATTCTCTTGGGTTATGTGTAATCTCAGTCATGGCATAGTTGGATTGACTTTTCTTGAGTACGGTTGGCTAATGGAAAGTGGTGTCCTCCAACTGCACTTGACCAGAACCCACGGGCTTATTGTGCTGAAGCCCATAGTCACCAAATGGTATCGCTGAGTCCATGCTCACATCAGCCAGGCAAGTCAAATAATAAAGAGCAAAGAACAGAGAAAATTACAGCACAGGAACAGGCCCTTCGGCCCCCCAAGCCTGCACCGACCATGCTGCCCGACTGGACTAAAACCCCCTACCCTTCCAGGGACCATATCCTTCTATTCCCATCCTATTCATGTATTTGTCAAGACGCACCTTAAAAGTCACTATCGTATCTGCTTCCACTGCCTCCCCCAACAGCGAGTTCCAGGCACCCACCACCCTCTGTGTAAAAACCTTGCCTCATACATCCCCTTTAAACCTTGCCCCTTGCACCTTAAACCTGTGCCCCCTAGTAATTGACTCTTCCACCCTGGGAAAAACCTTCTGACTATCCACTCTGTCCATGTCCCTCATAATCTTGTAGACTTCTATCAGGTTGCCTGATGGGGCATCGCTCCGAAAGCTCGTGCTACCAAATAAACCTGTTGGACTTTAGCTTGGCGTTGTGAGACTTCTTACTGTTTCCTAGCTATAGCATCGGTAAGGAGAGACCAGGACAGGTTATTGGTGATCTGGACACCTAGAAACTTGAAGCTCTCGACAATTTCCAATTTGTCTCCATTGATGTAGATAGGGGCATGTCCTCCATTACACTTCCTGAAGACGATGACAATCTCCTTCATTTTGCTGACATTGAGAGAGAGATTATGGTCGTTGCACCAGTTCACCAGATTCTCTATCTCTTTCCTGTACTCCACCTTGTCATTGTTTGAGATCCGACCCACTACGGTGGTGTCATCAGCAAGCTTGAAAATCGAGTTGGAGGGGAATTTGGCCACACAGTCATAGTTGTATAAGGAGTATACTAAGGGGCTGAGGACACAGCCTTGTGGGGCATCGGTGTTGAGGATGATCGTGGAGGAGGTGTTGTTGCCTATCCTTACTGATTGTGGTCTGTGAGTTAGAAAGTCTAGGATCCAGTCGCAAAGGGAGGAGCCAAGCCTCAGGCCATGGAGTTTGGGGATGAGTTTCATAGGAATAAAGATGTTGAAGGCTGAGCTGTAGTCAATAAATAAGTGTTTTTGTTATCTAGGTGTTCCAGGGTTCAGTGTAGGGCCAGGGAGATGGCGTCTGCTGTGGACCTGTTCTGGTGGTCTGCAAACTGCAGTGGATCCAGGCAATCTGGGAGGCCAGAATTGATTTGTGCCATGACTAACCTTTCGAAGCACTTCAGAAGGATGGATGTCAGAGTCACCAGACAATAGTCATTAAGGCATGCTGCCTGTTCTTTTTTGGCACAGGGAAGATGGTCATCTTCGTGAAGCAAATAGGGACCTCATATTGTTGTAAAGAGAGGTTGAAAAAGATTGCGAATACTCTCGCCAACTGATCCGCGCAGGATCTGAGTGCTTGTCCGGGTACCCCTTCCGGGCCAGTTACTTTCTGCAGGTTGACTTTTGAGAATGCTGCTCTGACGTCTGCGATGGTGACCTCGGATATAGGTTCGTTTGAGGCTTCTGGGGTGGAGGGCGTGCTCTCGCTGACCTCTTGCTCAAAACGGGCTTGGAATTCATTGAGCTCCTTTTGTCTCCTTGTAAGACATAAATACATTTGGACTTAGAAAGGTATCCTGAAAGGTAGAGATCCTTCTTAAATTAACCTTGTTGTGACCAACTAAGGGGTATGAATAATGAAGGGGAGCCAGTTCATCCCTCCTTACAAAGAGGTTGGATCTAATTCGGGATCATAAATTGGGAGACCTCACCCGGGGACTGGTCATAACTGGGAGGGAGCAAGACGTGCCTCTGGAAGTTGTTCACTCACTAACTCTTAATCACAGTCCCCTGGCGGTGAGCCACACCCCCCATTTGTAAGGACTGTCCGATGTTGCAGACCCCTGGAAGGTTTTTGTGGATCCCTGAGGATCTGTGGACTTCAGTTTGAGAACCACTGTGCTAAATGAAGAAAGTGTGAATTAAGATATTCAACATGATGTGCCCGGGGAAAAGAGTGGCCATCTTTGCACTTCAAGCCTGGTTAATATTGGGAATCAGAAGTTCGATTGATCTTCAGATGTAGCACAGATCCAGTCAGTATTGGGAGCTAAACCTGGCTTCTACTGAGGCAACACATGTAAATGAATCTGGAAGCAGGATATTCGAAGCACTTGCATGGCAATGCTCCTGTTAGCACATGAGAACAAAATGACTTGTTTGCACATATAGTGCATTGTGTAGATCTGGGCTATAAAGGAGAGGTGTGGGCACCTGCCCTCATATAGATTCATCCACTAAAATAAAGCTCCACTCAGCATTTCCCTACATCCATGCATCTCCCCCCTGCCACTATTCTAGCTATTCATAGAATCATAGAATCCTTACAGTGCAGAATACCTATGACACCTATGACACCTATGACACCTGTACACCTATGACTGTGCGGCCAAATTCCCCTCCAATTCAATTTTCAAGTTTGCTGATGACACCACCGTAGTGGGTCGGATCTCAAGCAATGACGAGACAGAGTACAGGAATGAGATAGAGGATCTGGTGAACTGGTGCGGCAGCAATAATCTCTCCCTCAATGTCAACAAAACGAAGGAGATTGTCATCAACTTCAGGAAACGTAAAGGAGAACATGCCCCTGTCTACATCAATGGGGATGAAGTAGAAAGGGTCGAGAGCTTCAGGTTTTTAGGTGTCCAGATCAACAACCTGTCCTGGTCCCTCCATGCCGACACTATAGTTAAGAAAGCCCACCAATGCCTCTACTTTCTCAGAAGATTAAGGAAATTTGGCATGTCAGCTACGACTCTCACCAACTTTTACAGATGCACCATAGAAAGCATTCTTTCTGGTTGTATCACAGCTTGGTATGGCTCCTGCTCTGCCCAAGACCACAAGGATCTACAAAATGTTGTGAATGTAGCCCAATCCATCACGCAAACCAGCCTCCCATCATTGACTCTGTCTACACTTCCTGCTGCCTCGGCAAAGCAGCCAGCATAATTAAGGACCCCACGCACCCCGGACATTCTCTCTTCCACCTTCTTCCTTCGGGAAAAAGATAGAAAAGTCTGAGGTCATGTACCAACCAACTCAAGAACAGCTTCTTCCCTGCTGCTGTCAGACTTTTGAATGGATTTACCTTGCATTAAGTTGATCTTTCTCTACACCCTAGCTATGACTGTAACACTACATTCTGCAGGCTCTTTTTTCCTTCTCTATGAATGGTAAGTTTTGTCTGTGTAGCACGCAAGAAACAATACTTTTCACTGTACGTTAATACATAAATCAAATCAAATCAAAGAGGCCATTCAGCCCATCGACAACAATCCCACCCAGGCGCTATCCCCGCAGCCCACATATTTACCCTGCTTACCCCCTGACACTAAGAGGCAATTGAGCATGGCAAATCCACCTTGCCTGTACATCTTTAGACTGTGGGAGGAAACCGGAGCACCCGGACTAAACCCACGCAGACACGGGGAGAGCGTGCAAACTCCACACAGACAGTGACCCAAGGCGGGAATTGAACCCTGACCTCTGGTGCAGTAAGGCAGCAGTGCTAGCCACTGCTGCCTCAGAATAGTTTCCTATTCATTCCCTTTTAATCTTGAATCTCCACAGATTAACACTTAAGAAGTCCCAGTTAAATGTTAATGTGCCTTTTCATGCTGAAAGACCTCTCGTTGTTATTATTTTTCAAATTCCCCACTTCAAGCATCTGCTGCATTTTTGTATGCTTTGTACAGGCCAATTTAAACATTCTTTCATTTTGTGTACATTTCTCAATCTGTTTGGTACACTTGCTTATATTCCAATTGTAAAGGATGGGGAATCTCCTCTCAGTTTGAGTTATGTAGCTCCATCTGTCATGAAAGAGAAAACAGAGGCTGTTGCGCTGGCTTGCCAATATTTGCAATATTAGAAAGTTTCTTCAGCAGAGAATTATTGGGGAAATAAAATACCGCCTATGCTGGAAATCTGAAATAAAAACAGAAGATGCTGGAAATATTCTGTAGGTCTCGTAGCATCTGTGGAGAGAGAAACAGACTCAGCATTTCAACTAGATGGTTTCAAGTTTCTAAGTGTCCAGATCACCAACAATCACTCCTGGTCCCTCCAAGCTGACGCTATAGTTAAGAAAGCCCACCAATGCCTCTACTTTCTCAAGAGGCTGAGGAAATTTGGCATGTCCACTATGACTCACCAATTTTTACAGATGAACCATGGAAAGCATCCTTTCTGGATGTATCACAGCTTGGTATGGCTCCTGCTCTGACCAAGGCTGCAAGAAACTACAAAGGGTTGTGAACACAGCCCAGTCCATCACGCAAACCAGCCTCCCATCCATTAAGGTGTTATTTGCACCTCTTAATTTTTTACAAAATAGATTCCTTCCATATTGGATCTCTTATCATCTACATACATCTTACAGAATATGCAGATGAGCGAGACAACAATATTAACTTGCTAAAAGAGTGTGCATGTATGTGCAAACTAGCGAGTCCATGAAGTGATTTACACTTTTAATATACATGAACGCTTCTCATTTCACATCCTGTAAAGCCCCCTGCAAGCTTTTTGGCTTCATTCTTGAGGACTTTGCAATAATGTAATTGAACTTTTTCCTGCTTTTATTGGAGTTGTTCCATGATACTTTGCTTTTCATCATCCTTGTGGTTTACCTGCATGCTGGGAATTAACACTCTTATCATTCTTACTGACTGATTGTTCTGCCCTCTTCAAGGTTTCTTTTTTGTAATTTCACATAATTTAATAACTGATTCTGAGGGAATGCTTGAAGGCATGCAGAGCTGGGGAGGAGGTTATTGGCACAAAAAGCATGGCATCCTTGATTTGCAATCTTTCTTCAAAGTTTGCCATTTACTTGTGAATCGATAGCTATCCTTTGAGTGACAGTGACTCAGTCAGTTATTGTACATCAGTCCTTTCTATGAAATGCACTCTTCAGTGTCAACATGTGTCAAAGACTCTAGAAATGTCCTCCACCCCCGAGCAACAACACCCCCCTCCCCCACCCTCCCACACCTCCATCCCCAATCATTCCACTTGTTTTGTGTTAACTGGAATTTCCAGATTTTTGTCTTTGAAAAGCTACTTGCGACATGCATGAATAAACGTTTAACTTTTGAAATGCATTCAATGGAAGATACAACTGGATGGGATTAGTCAATAAAAATTGTGTAATTTAGCAACAAAAGGTTCTTTCATGCAATCAAGGCATTTTCTCAATGGGATGGTTCCCTAGCTGGAATAGAAGTCATGGAATCTCTACAATGCAGAAGGAGGCTATTCAACCCATCGAGGCCCTATCTCTGTAACCCCATGTATTTACTCTACCAGCCCTTCCTGACACTAGGGGACAATTTAGCAAGGCCAATCAACCTAACTCGCACATCTTTGGACTGTGGGAGGAAACCGGAGCATCTGGAGGAAACCCATGCCGACACGGGGAGAACATGCAAACTCCACACAGACACCCGAGGCCAGGAATTGAACCCGGGTCCCTGGTGCTGTGAGGCAGCAGTGCTAATCGCTGTGCCACCATGGTCATGTGGCCATTGCAGGGGTGGTGTAGTGGTATTGTCACTGGACTAGCATTCCAGAGACTAAGGGTAATGCCCCGGATTCGAAACCCACCATGATAGCTGGTGAAATTTGAATTCAATAAAAATCTGGAATTAAAAGTCTAATGATGACCATGAAACCATTGTCGACTGTCATTTTAAAAACCCATCTGGTTCATCTATTTGTTAGATCTACCATCCTTACCCAGTCTGGCCTACATGTGACTCCAGATCCACAGCAGTGTGGTTGACTGTTAAATGCACAGTGAGCAAGCCACTCAGTTCAACGGTAATCGTGAATGGGCAATAAATGCTGACCCAGCCAGAGACACCCACAAAATATTGATTATCTGAACAAACCAGCAGTGCTTGCAATTAAAGTTTTCTGGGGGTTTTTTTAGCAGCAGAAGCCATGCTTCACCTCCACACGGACCATCTATCTATAAGGCATTGATCTGCGTAGGGTCTCCCAAATAACACCGAGAAATAATACATTCATCCCAGAATCTAAGAACTGCTGTGCAAAAACTCTTGTCTAAGCTGTTTCTATGTTGACCCTGCACTACCAGATCCCAACACAAGCACCACCTCTAGTTGTCGGCACTTGAACCGACTTGTTCGGGAGAAGGCCACTTTTAACCGGATTCTCAAATGCCGGTTCCCAAATTCCCATCTTCCTTGTGGGAGTAAACAGCCTACACTGACAATAATGCTGACGTGGCGCCATATATTTACAAGAGTATTGACTACATTTGATTTTGATTTATTATTGTCACATGTATTAACATACAGTGAAAAGTATTGTTTCTTGCGCGCTACACAGACAAAACATACCGTTCATAGAGAAGGAAACGGGAGAGTGCAGAATGTAGTTTTACAGTCATACCTAGGGTGCCAGAGAAAGATCAACTTAATGCAAGGAAGGTCCATTCAAAAGTCTGATGGCACCAGGGAAGAAGTTGTTCTTGAGTCAGTTGGTTCGTGTCCTCAGAAGTAGAAAGGTCGAGAGCTTCAAGTTTTTAGGTGTCCAGTTCACCAACAACCTGTCCTGGTCCCTCATGCTGACACTATAGTTAAGAAAGCCCACCAACGCCTCTACTTTCTCAGAAGATTAAGAAAATTTGGCATGTCAGCTACGGCTCTCACCAACTTTTACAGATGCACCATAGAAAGCATTCTTTCTGGTTGAATCATAGCTTGGTATGGCTCTTGCTCTGCCCAAGACTGCAAGGAACTACAAAAGGTCATGAATGTAGCCCAATCCATCACGCAATCCAGCCTCCCATCCACTGACTCTGTCTACACTTCTCACTGCTTCAGCAAAGCAGCCAGCATAATTAAGGACTCCACGCACCCAGGACATTCTCTTTCCACCTTCTTCCTTCAGGAAAATGATACAAAAGTCTGAGGTCACGTACCAACCGACTCAAGAACAGCTACTTCCCTGCTGCTGTCAGACTTTTGAATGGACTTACCTTGCATTAAGTTCATCTTTCTCTACACCCGAGCTATGACTGTAACACTACATTCTGCACTCTCTTGTTTCCTTCTCTATGAATGGTATGTTTTGTCTGTAAAGCGCGCAAGAAACAATACTTTTCACTGTATGTTAATACATGTGACAATAATAAATCAAATCAAATCAAATCAAAGACTTTTTGTCCACACTTGTGGCATATTCAGACTTTTTTTCCACACATTGTCCGCAAGTAAATGGAGGTGGGGTGAGCAAGGCACTTGGTCTGTACCACCAGCGATGAAAAAGCAGCTTCAGGTACCAGTTTAACCATCTGTTGCATGCCTATCGGTAGCACCTTGGATTTCTGAGGGTTGTGTGTTCAAACCCCAGTCCAGCAACTTAAGAATAAAATCTAGGCTGACATCCCAGTGCAGTGCTGAGGGAATACTGCACTACCACAGGTAATGGTCAGAATTCTCCAACCTCCCCGGCGGCTGGGATTCTCCAGTCCTGCTGCTCTGAATGCAGATTTGGCTGAATGCCAAATTCTCCATTCTCGCTGGCAGTGGTGGGTGCATATGGGCATTGATCATGGAAAAAAGCAGGGAGAGAGCAGTTAATAAAGCAGATCATATTCTGGGCTTTATTATTAGGGGCATAGAGTAAAAGGGTAGGGGGGTTACATTGCACTTTTATAACTCACTCGTTAGATCTCAGCTGGAATATTGTGTACAGTTCTGGACACCACACTGTGGGAAGGTTGTGAGCACATTGTAGAAAGTGAAGAAGAGGTTTACAAGGATGGTTCCAGAGATGAGAAACCTCAGTTCTGAGAATAGATTGGAGAGGTTGGAACTGTTCTCCTTGGAGAGAAAGCTAAGAGGAGGTTTGACAGAGCTGTCCAAAATCATGAGGAGGCTGGAGAGAGTAGACAGGATAAACTAGTTCATAGAGAAGGAAACGGGAGAGTGCAGAATGTAGTTTTACAGTCATACTTAGGGCGCAGAGAAAGATCAACTTAATGCGAGGAAGGTCCATTCAAAAGTTTGATGGCGGCAGAGAAGAAGTTATTCTTGAGTCGGTTGGTTCGTGTCCTCAGAAGTAGAAAGTAAAAATTTACCGGTCCTTTTACCTCTTGTAAAAGGAATGATGTGATTTGAAAAAGAAGCTTATTTTTTTGCACAGTGAGTGGTTTGGGTCTGGAATGCACTGCCTGGAAGTGTGGTGGAGGCGGCTTGAATCAAGGAATTCAAGAAGGCATTAGATAATTATTTGAAAAGAAACAATGTGCTGGGGTATGGGGTAAAGGCAGGGGAATGGCACTAAGCCCCAATGCTAATTTAGAGAGCCGGTACGGATGCAATGGGCCGAATGGCCTCCTTCTGCATCATAACAGTTCTGTGATTCTGTAATTGACCTCATGCTGTCCATATTAGTTCTCATTCTAGTGTTGGGATGGTTTTCTTGTGTTCCACGAGCACTGGCTTCCAGGAGCGAACCTATTCCAAGGCCCTTGGCTTTGCAATTTAACCATTAAAGTCTTAAAACTGTGGATATCAAAATATTTTGTTAGCTTGAGCAAAACTCCTTCCCAGGTAAAATGGCCACTGATCTCTCGTTGTAATGGGTACTTATTTAAGGGGATTGCAGTTTTTCTGATAGCTTAATATTTACTGGTTATAATATACACTGTAATGTTATGAAGGAAAAAGATTTACTACATGCCAGTAAACGTAGGAGTTGAGAATGATTCTTTTCCTCACTGTTCTTCATTAGTGGTGAACACAGAGTCTTTAAACACCTACGCATTCCTTTCAGAAATGTAGGATCAGCATTTACTGCAGTATCGGTCACTGTAAAATATGAAAAGTTGATTCATTTTGCATCATGGTTCTGATGAGTGGGGTTGGTGTAAAACACCGCCACAGAGAGAGTGGACAATGCATTGGGATAGATTTACCCTCAAACTGCTCTGGAGTGTTGCTATTCTATATGATTATGTGACACTGCAACACTCCAATTCACTCAGGAGTCTACACCATAGAAACTTGCAATCAGTCCAACTCATCTATACTTTTATCCTTCACACCAGGAAGTTTCACCGCGGAAGTCATGCGAATGACTAGTGATAAAGAGCTGGCTGTTGCTCCTGGGTCTCAGTGCACCATGATGTGGAGAATTTCCACTCCATCTGACGAAGGAGCAGCGCTCCGAAAGCTAATGGTATTTGCTACCAAATAAACCTGTTGGACTTTAACCTGGTGTTGTTAAAAACTCTTACTGTGGTCTCTCAGTGCACCAATCAGGATTGGAGAAAAACAAGTGCGCCAGAGATGAAACTAGGTAAGTGATTAACTGGTGAGTATTTTACTTGTTTTTCTCATTTATTACTTTATTAGTGTCACAAGTAGGCTTACATTAAAGCTGCAATGAAAATCCCCTGGTTGCCACACTCCGGCACCTGTTCAGGTACACTGAGGGAGCATGGCTGATGCACCTAACCAGCACGTCTTTCGGACTGTGGGAGGAAACCGGAGCGCCCGGAGGAAACCCACGCAGACGTGGAGAGAACATGCAGATTCCACACAGACAGTGACCCAAGCCGGGGATCGAATCCGGATCCCTGGCGCTGTGAAGCAGCAGTGTTAACCATTGTACCACAGTGCTGCCCCAAGGGAAATATCAGGGGTGGGATCTTTTAAATACTGATCTAATTTATTGGTAATGCAAGCTTTTCATCATAATAAGGTTTTTGTGATAGCAATAGTAAAGTTTATTGGCCATATTAGGGTTTTATTGATTAAAAGAAATAAATAGATGGAAATAAATGACTAAAATTTTGAAATAAAATAAATAAAATAATTAAATGCCTAAGGTACATACTTGTGCAATTAAGAAATGTATAACTTTTAATTATAGTTGGGACACGCAGATGAGATCTTTATTCCGATGAGGCGAAATGGTAGAATATTATATTGATTGAAAAAAAGTACAACAATCCTCTGTGGCATCCATTTAGAGTTAAAGTTTATTTATTAGTCACAAGTAGGCTTACATCAATTAATACATCAATATAACCTCAAACGGGTAATCGATCCTCTTTATACATAGGTTTAGGTGTCGCTTTTTCTGCCTTTGCCAATATGTTGGACAGCAAAATTCCAGCACAAATTCCCGATCTACCATGTTAGATGCTTAGTCACCTGAGGAATTGATATTCACTGACAAGGGACAGGATGACAGGAAGACTCTGGGAAACCTTCCATTTGTGTTGTTGGAGCTCATGAACAGGGTAGCCAATCATCAATTCACAATCTTGAGAAAGATTGAGATTGAGAAAAATATCAGCCATGATTGAATGGCGGAGCAGACTCGATGGGCTTAGTGGCCTAATTCTGCTCAGCAATGAAGCTACTGTGAAATTTCCCTGGTCACCACACTCCAGTGCCTGTTCGGGTACACTGAGAGAGAATTTAGCACAGCCAATGCACCTAACCAGCACATCTTTGGACTGTGGGAGGAAACTGGAGCACCTGAATGTGCAAACTCTACACAGACAGTGACCCAAGCCAGGAATTGAACCCAGGTGCTGTGAGGCAGCAGTGCTAACCACTGTGCCACCCCTACCTATTCACCCCCTTTTGAACTGTAAACAATCCTTACCCAATTCTGGTACACTGAATAAAAGATATACCAGCTAAAATGTTGGTCATTGAGACTCAGAGAAATTCTCTGTAGTGGCAGTCGATGTTAGAACTTGTACCAGAATCGAATGTTCTCCAACTTTAAACTACTAAGTTAAATAAACTCAAAAAAAATTGCCAAGATGTTTATTTTTCACCAGGAGCTCAAAACTCTTCCAGCAAAATTTCACACCTCTGAGGGAGAGATGAAGATCATTGTTGAGAATGGAGACATCACCTATTGCCTGGCCTCATTCAACACCTCAAGTTTTGTTCTTGACTATATTGATAGAATGGCGTACTCACTCCATGTGCCTACGACAAGGGCCAGCACCATCCCACCATTTCCCACTTGCCTTTCAATTTCGTCATGACTCTTGTGCATTATTTAGCGGAGTTTTCCCATCGCATCAACATATCCCATTCTTCATCCAGGTGGAATAAAAGGCAGAAGAAGAAAGTGCAGCTGAAATGTGCAAACTCATCTCAGATTTTCAAACGCTTCTCTCCGCATATTGACATTTGCTTTCCAAGTAATAAATATTGTAGGAACAAGTTTACTGCATTAGGTAACAGGAAATAAGTGAAAGAACCGAAGGAAAAGACATTATTAATGGCATATTGCCGTGTGTGCAAGTATTCACAGGCACTGACCTTCCTGTAATTACACAATCCAGCCACTAGAGCAACATTTCCTCACAAATTGTCCAAACGTTTTCTGCAAAAAATTCCTTGAAAACTCTTGACTCAGCACAACTGAAATTTCTGATGCCCCACATAAAGTTTTCAACTAAAACAAGATCAGAAAAGATATGTTTTGCAACAACATGATTATATGTTTCCATTGATTTATGTATCTTTTGATGCATGCATTAAAGGTTTTACCTTGATTGTCCAAAAGTCTGAACTATGAACATTTTTTTAACTCATTCATGGGTATTGCTGGCTGGCCAGCATTTATTGCCCATCCCTAGTTGCCTGAGGACAATTGAGAGTCAACCACATTGCTGTGGCTCTGGAGTCATAAGTAGACCAGACCAGGTAAGGACAGCAGATTTCCTTCCCTAAAGGGCATTTGTGAACCAAATGGGTTTTCCTGACAATCAGCAATGGTTTCATGGTCACCAGTAGATTCTTAATTCCAGATATTTTTCACTGAATTCAAATTCCATCATCTGATGTGGCGGGATTCGAACCCAGGTTCCCACCACGTTAACTGAGTTCCTGGATTAATAGCCTAGCGATAACACCACTAGGCCATCGGCTCCCGATTATTTTGTCCAGAGCTGTAAGGTTTATGGGCTCAATTTGAATTGTACAGTTTGTGCGTGTATGTGTGTGTGTGTATGTGCGTATGCGTGTGTGTGAGTGTGAATGTGAATGTGCGTGTGCGCGTGAATGTGTGTGTGTGCATGCGAGTGTGTGTGTGTGAGTTTGTGAATGTGTGTGTTTGTGAATGTGAATGTGTGTGTGTATGAGTGTGTGTGTGTAAATGTGTGTATGTGCGTGTGAGTGTGAGTGTGCGTGAGTGTGAGTGTGGATGTGTGTGTGTGTGTGAGTGTGTGCATGTGTGTGTGGATATGTGTGTGTGTGTGAATATGTGTGTGAGTGTGTGTGTGGATGTGTGTGTGTGTGTGTGTGGGTGTGGGTGTGTGTGTGTGTGGGAGTGTGTGTGTGGGAGTGTGTGTGTGTGGGAGTGTGTCTGTGTGAGTGTGTGTGTGGATGTGTGTGTGTGAGTGTGTGTGTGAGTATGTGGATGTGTGTGTGAGTGTGTGAGTGTGTGTGTGTGAATGTGTGTGTGAGTCTGTGTGGGAGTGTGTGTGAGTGTGTGTGTGTGAATGTGTGTGTGAGTCTGTGTGTGTGTGAGTGAGTGTGTCTGTGTGTGAGTGAGTGTGTGTGAATGTGTGTGTGAGTCTGTGTGGGAGTGTGTGTGTGTGTGTGAGTGAGTGTGTCTGTGTGTGAGTGAGTGTGTGTGTGTGGATGTGTGTGTATGTGTGTGTGTGTGGATGTGTGTGTGTGTGTGAGTGTGCTTCTTTTCATTAATCAGATAAACTAAATCAACAAACAATGGGATAAATTAGAAATGCAGTTCCTTAAAATGATAGAGCATCAAAGTAAACAGAATCTCAAAGGAAACTTAAAACTTCAAAACAAAATGTGATTAAAGGGGTCAATAGCACAGCCCAGCCCCCGAGGTGCCCGCTGGGCATGGCAGGCCTTGATGGTGTTGTTCTGTGTACAATAAACCTGACTCTCCCATGATAAGTCAGCATCAATTAGTCGGCAGTACTCACGTTTCTTCAGCTAACAGCAGTTTTATTTGTTCGTTCAAATATTTTGGAAAATAACCTAGATGGCAAATTAAAGAGAGCACATTAAATAGTAAAAGCAGTTTCAGCAAAACTAGTATCAAACAGGTCAGGCAAAAGCAGGGCAGAGAGCAAGGGAAGTCCAGATTAAACTGCATTTATTTCAATGCAAGAGGCCGGACGGACAAGGCAGATGAACTCAGGGCATGGATGGGTACGTGGGACTGGGATATTATCGCAATTACTGAAACATGGCTAAGGGAGGGACAGGACTGGCAGCTCAAAGTTTCAGGGTACAGATGCTATGGGAAAGATAGAGCAGGAGGTAAGAAAGGAGGGGGAGTTGTGTTTTTGATTAGGGAAAACATCACGGCAGTACTGAGAGGGTATATTTCTGACGGGTTGCCCAGTCAGTCTATATGGGTAGAACTGAGAAATCAGAAGGAGAGATCACTTTAATAGGATTGTACTACATCCCCCAAGCAATCCGTGGGGAATTGAAGAGCAAATATGTAAGTAGATTACAGATAGCTCCAAGAAAAATAGGGTGGGAATAGTAGAGGACTTTAACTTTCCCAACATTGACTGGGACAGCCATAGTATTAGGGGCTTGGATTGAGAGAAATTTATTGAGTGTATTCAGGAGAAATTTCTCATTTGGTATGTGGATGGCCCGACTAGAGAGGGGGCAAAACTTGACTTCCTCTTGGGAAATAAGCAAGGGCAGATGACAGAAGTGTTAGTGAGGGATCACTTTGGGACCAGTGACCATAATTTCATTAGTAAGACAGCTATGGAGAACGATAGGTCTGGCCCAAAAGTTAAAATTCTAAGTTGGGGCAAAGCTAATTTTGATGGTACTAGACAGAAACTTTCAAAAGTTGATTGCAGGAGTCTGTGGGAAGGCAAAGGAACATCTGGTAAGTGGGAAGCTTTCATAAGTGTGTTAACCAGGGTTCAGGGTAAGCACATTCTTTTTAGAGTGAAGGGAAAGGCAAGGCAAGGCCCTGGTGGAAGTAGGGGACCTTGGATGACTCACGATACTGAGGCCTTGGTCAAGAAGAGGAAGGAGGCATATGACATGCATAGGCAGCTGGGATCAAGTGGATCCCTTGAAGAGTATAGAGAATGTAGGGGTATGTAGGAGATGTGCAGGTTAGGTTGATTGGTCATGCTAAATTGCTCCTTAGTGTCAGGGGACTAGCTAGGGTAAATACATGGGGTTACAGGGATGGGGCCTGGGTGGGATTGTGGTCGGTGCAGCCTCGATGGGCCGAATGGCCTCCGTCTGCACTGTAGGGATTCTATGAGTAGTGTTTAGGGGAGAAATCAGGAGGGCAAAAAGGGGACATGAGATTGCAAAGAGCTTCTACAAATACGTAAAGGACAAAAGAGTAACTAGGGAGAGAGTAGGGCCTCTTAAGGTACAACAAGGTCATCCATGTGCAGATCCACAAGAGATGGGTTAGATCCTGAATAAATATTTCTCATCAGTATTTACTGTTGAGAAAGGCATGGATGTTAGAGAACTTGGGGAAATAAATAGTGATGTCTTGAGGAGTGCACGTGTAACAGAGAAGGAGGTGCTGGAAGTTTTGAAGCGTATCAGGGTAGATAAATCCCCGGGACCTGATAAAATGTATCCCAGGGCATTGTGGGAGGCTAGGGAGGAAATTGCGGTTCCCCTAGTAGAGATATTTGAATCGTCAAGAGCCACAGTGAGGTGCCTGAAGATTGGAGGGTGGCAAATGTTGTGCCATTGTTTAAAAAGGGCTGCAGGGAAAAGCCTAGGAACTACAGGCCGGTGAGCCTCACATCTGCAGTGGGCAAGTTGTTAGAAGGTATTCTGAGAGGCAAGATCTACAGGCATTTAGAGAGGCAAGGACTGATTATGGACAGTCAGCATGGCTTTGTGAATGGAAAATCATGTCTCATGAATTTGATTGAGTATTTTGAAGGGGTAACCAAGAAGATAGATGAGGTCAGTGCAGTTGATGTTGTCGACATGAACTTTAGCAAGGCCTTTGACAAGATACCGCATGGTAGGTTGTTGCATAAGATTAAATCTCACAGGATCCAGGGTGAGGTAGCCAATTGGATACAAAATTAGCTTGATGACAGAAAACAGAGACTGGTTGTAGAGGGTTGTTTTTCAAACTGGAGGCCTGTAACCAGCGGTGTGCCTCAGGGATCGGTGCTGGGTCCACTGTTATTTGTCATTTATATTAATGATTTGGATGAGAATTTAGGAGACATGATTAGTAAGTTTGCGGATGAAACCAAGATTGGTGGCATTATGGACAGTGAAAAAGTTTATCTAGGATTGCAATGGAATCTTGATCAATTGGGCCAGTGGGATGCTGATTGGCAGATGGAGTTTAATTTAGAGAAATGCGAGGTGAGGCATTTTGGTAGATCAAACCAGGGCAGGCCTCACTCAGTTAATAGTAGGGTGTTGGGGAGAGTTATAGAACAAAGAGATCTAGGGGTACAGGTTCATAATTCCTTGAAAGTGGGGTCACAGGTGGACAGAGTGGCAAAGAAGGCAATCGACATGCTTGGTTTCATTAGTCAGAACATTGAATACAGGAGTTGGGACGTCTTGTTGAAGAAGTACAAGACACTGGTAAGGCCACACTTGGAATACTGTGTTCTGGTCACCCTATTATAGAAAGGGTATTATTAAACTAGAAAGAGTGCAGAAAAGATTTACTGGGATGCTACTGGGACTTCATGGCTTCAGTTAGAAGGAGAGACTGGATAGACTGGGACATTTTTCCCTGGAGCGTAGAAGGCTTAGGGATGATCTTATAGAGGTCTATAAAATAATGAGGGGCAGTTGACTAGTCAATATCTTTTCGCAAAGGTAGGAGAGTCTAAAACTAGAGGGCATAGGTTTACGGTGAGAGGGGAGAGATACAAAAGGGCCCAGAGGGGCAATTCTTTCACACAGAGGGTGGTGAATGTCTGAAATGAGCTGCCAGAGGTAGTAGTAGAGGCAGGCACAATTTTGTCACCTAAAAAGCATTTAGACATTTGTTATATGGGTAAGATGCGTATAGAGGGATATGGGCCAAATGTGGGCAATTGGGACTAGCTTAGTGGTAAAAACTGGATGGCATGGACAAGTTGAGCTGAAGGGCCTGTTTCCATGCTCTAAACCTCTATGATTCTATGTTCCGGATTAATTTAAAATGGTGTTTTGTGTTCAAGAAAGGAGTGTGGCTATATGGCAATTGCTCAGAAAAGCAGTAATAACCATTGTCCAGATTAAATGAGAGAGAGAAAAATATGTAAATGGAACCATTGGAAAATGTAAATGATGCAAATAAAGTATGTTAAAACAGAGGCGGATATTGAAGGGTGGGATATGAATGGAGAGATCAAATGAAATCTAATTAGATTTTTTTTTACAAAAGCATTTAGCTCTCAGATAGATTGAAAAGATAGAAAAGCAACAAAATGGGAAGTCGGAGGAGATAAGATGGAGAAAACGTTTGCCTCCGTATTTTCTCTGAACAAAGTGCTACATTACCTGGTGAGAAAATCCAGCTCTGAGGCCTACGAGTTTTCTCATCTCAGCCAGCACTCTGCGGAGAGAATAGAAACTTCTGCCAAATGCCAGACTTTTAAAAAACCCTTGAGTTGATTGATTTTGAAATAAAGAGTACCTTGGGTCTTTCCCTTGGGGCACCACATGTGCCAGCCTTCTAAGGAAGCTGCTTCTAGCAGCCAACGTACTTTGAAAATGATTGTCTTCGGTTGAGGATTCTTATTTATGGTGCAAAAAACCATCATCTTGTTCCATCGTCATTAATTGTTGTATTTTTGACAGGAACACCTTTCTAAAAAATGGGACTAAATACTGTAACGCAACCATTGAATAACACAGGTGCGCAATGCTTGACAGGTGTGGCAGTCAACCTGCTGTGGTGTTTAACAACATCTATCGAATCCCTTGTGGATTTAAAGATGTACCTGTCTAAATACAGATTCCAAGAACATGAAAATGGAAGAAATTGTTGCATAATTCTGAAAACCTTTCAAACTGAAGTGTTTTACTAAAACAGGCCAGAAAAAGTTGACGGTAAATTAGAGACTACGGGCAAAGTCTTACCAGAAAATATCAGAGTGTTGTTTCTGACAAGAAAACCAGTGTGTTTCTCTCCAGAGAAACAAATCAAGGGGGTGTGTTTCATGCTGTCATACGTCGGGGGCCATCTTGCCTCAATACGTCGGCAAACCCGACTGCTCAGAGATCGGGGTGCCATCTTTAATAGGTGCCCTGATCAGAACCTGAGTAAACCTCCCCCCAGCTCACCATGAAGGTCTCTGCCCCCCCCCCCCCCCCCCGCCCCCCCACCCCACCCCCTATCAGAGTCAGCACTTCTCTAACTCCCACAATGGCGATAGCTTGAAAGGGATCTGGGGCCCGCCCCTTGGCACATGTTGGCACTGCCAGGCTTGCAGTGCCAACCTGTGCAAAGAGGCAGTGTCAGGGGGTATTGCCAAGCCACTGCTTGGCCGTGTTCTTTTCCCCCGGGGGCTACATTACCTTTACGCCCCCAGGGAGACCCCCCAAGACAGTTTCACATCCCGGTGAACCTGTTGTAAATGGCACTGTTGTGATTTCGCTGCTGGATATCCGGTGAGAAGGCAAGTCCTGGAGAGAGTGCTCACTAATGACACGTTATTGCATTAAAATGAGCTTTCTGTGGCCTGTTTCACGTCACTCCACCGGTGAGGGGCCGGTGGGATCTGAAGTTGGAAACTCGCTGGTGCGAATCACACTTTCCGAATTTCGAGCACATGCCACCATTATTGTAGACGGAGAGTGCGGGCTCAAAATCACCCCTTATGTTTACTGACTGTACTGCCTTACGTTCAGCTGAAACAAGTCCTGTTTATGCATATGAAAGGGATTAACCCTTTCAGGTTCAGTGGACAGGTATCCACTGAAATTACAATGGACGGAATTCTCCCAGAAAATCTCTGTCGAATTTGCGGGAAAACTGGAATAATTCATGCTGGTTTTTTCAGTGGGAATTCAGAGAAGAATCTCCCAAATTCTGTGCACTGCTGAGGCCTGAGGCCACCAGTGTGAATATCATTACATTTCAGGGGGCGGGACCTATCCCCGCTGGAGGGGCTGTAATCAGCGTGCTGAGCGGACCACCGTGCATGCGCCGATCTGTCAGCGCCGAGATTGGCGCAGATGCAGTGGCCCCGCACTGACAGCCTCACCGATTGCTGGCCAGCTCAATCACAGGTCAGCCCCATGACCCCCGCAATGCCAGCTCTCCGCCCTCCCATGGCCCAATCGCTGCCCCCCCGTCCATTCCCGGGCCCAGCCTCGAGCTCCCCCCCACCCTCAGCCCGTCCCAATCTCCAGCACCCTCCCCCCCTCCCCACCGACAGTAAACCCCTCCTCGCAATCCCGACCCACCCCCCTGGCAGGTTGATGCTGCCCACCTGGCTGATCCTTCCCCCCCCAGCCCGCCCTGACTGCTGGCCTCCCTTCTTCCCCCACTGATCCCTATGCAGAGTGGCAGCGGGACACTCCACCCCCACCAATCACCCCCTAGGCCTCACCCTTATCAGGCCCTGCCCCTAGACCCACACCAAATAGATCCCAACCCCACCTTGGCACCGCCCCATGGCCGGTGGGCAGTGCCAAGGTGCTCCCTGGGCAATGGCACTTTGCCCCTTGGGCAGTGCTAGGGGGCACAGGCTGGCACTGTCAGAGTGGCAACGCCCATGGGGCACCCCCCACCCGTCGCCAACCCCCCCAGGGACCCTGATTGGCTCCCTACACTCCAGCAGGGTCGGGCCACTAGCTCCCGAAAGTGAGGAGCTATGGTAATCCCCGCTGGAGTGAACCACCCTGGCAGGATGGGAGAAGCAAGCGGGCCTGGAGACTTCAGTCCGGGCCCGCTAATCTCAATTAAATTAGAGGGAAATGATTATTTAAATCATTTCCGCACTTCCCCGTCGATTTCCAGCACGGAGTGTTCGCCGCCGGAAATCTGGCGCTGGGAGACACTGTCACGCAGAAATGCATGTGCGAATACCACACATCGCCTGTTGCGAGATTCTCCTGGCCCACTGTGCAAAAACAGCGCAGCAGGATGGGAGAATCATCCCCCCATGTCTGTGCCAGAGTAGTTTGTCCACTCTAATTCGCCCTTCTAAATCCTGATCCATTCACATCTGAAAAACGAACATTTTGGGTCAGCCCTTTTGACAGAGCTCTGAAATTTAGTGCTTTCTTTGAATCTTGTTTCTCTTGATGTTGTGTCTGTGATTCTGTGAATGTCATAATTTGTGCAGATACGGCCAACTAAAGAGAAAAGACTAGCATTTATATCGTGCTTTTTCACAATCACGAGAGATCTCCGAACACTTTACAGCCAATGAAGTACTTTCCTGAGTGCAGTCACTGTTGTTGTGTAGCAACTGGGCAACATTAGTGGGAATGATCTTCGCCTCTGGATGCTGGTTTCATCGGCACTTTCAGAAGAAAATAAACAACCACCCTCCTCAATGACTTTGTTAGAAATTGGCAAATGTCTGGTTGTGTGTAGTAAGTATCAACCTCCTGCCATCTCTGGTAAAGTTGTCATGTATACCAACTCCTACAAGAATGGACATTTGGAACAGTGGAATCTGTGCAATGTGCTAAAATTCTTTAGTTGATTCTTATGTGCCTCTCTCAGAGAGCATAATGTGAGAATTGGCCTGGAGAAAAATTAGCAGCAGTATAAGTGCAAAATAATTAAATTGAATTCATGTTTGTCTTGTGGAATTTACACAGGTACATTGAAATAGGGACCAACTTAATTGGAAAATAAGAGCAGAAATTGCTGGAAAATCTCAGCGGATCTGTGGAGAGAGAATAGAGCCGGCGTTCCGAGTCTGGATGAGCCTTCATCAAAACTGAAGGGAAGTAAAAAGAAGAAAAGGAAGAGAAGGATTTTCCTTCTCTTCAGCCCTGACAAAGGCTCATCCAGACTCGAAATGTTGACTCTACTCTCTAAGCGCAGGTGCTATCAGACCAGCTGAGATTTTCCAGGATTTTCTGTTTGTTTCAGATTCAAGCATCTGCAGTAATTTGCCTTTATCCTTATTGGAAAATATCCTCGGTTCTCCCTCAACAGGTGGATAATAATCACCAGAGAGAATTGACATGGATATAGCGGCATTATTCATTGCAGGGATATCTATGGTGCAACAAAGCCAGGTAAATCATAGAAATCATAGAAATGCTACAGTACAGAAAGAGGCCATTCGGCCCATCGAGTCTGCACCGACCACAATCCCACCCAGGCCCTACCCCCATATCCCTACATATTTTACCCACTAATCCCTCTAATCTACGCATCCCAGGACACTAAGGGGCAATTTTAGCATGGCCAATCAACCTAACCCGCACATCGTTGGACTGTGGGAGGAAACCGGAGCACCCGGAGGAAACCCACGCAGACACGAGGAGAATGTGCAAACTCCACACAGGTAATAAATGGTGAGAATGTCTCCTGATGTATTGGTCATTTCTGATCGTAATCTTTGGCTTTATAGTTGTTTGATGGGCCTGTAAAAGATTTCAACAGCTTGAAGGATCTGGCAAAGTCTGATACATAGCTGCATCAAAGGAGAACTGTGCAAGACATTAAGATATATATGTACAAATTGGCACAGAAAAATCTAAGAGGCTTTTAAAATCTAATAGTCTATAGGGAAATGCCATGCCCTCTGGTTGAGGAGTCAAGTCAACTTAAAATTCTTACCAAGGGATGTGAAAAGTTTCTTTTAACTGTAGGTTGTTGGAGTATGGAATACCTTACCACAGAAAGTGATAGAGGGAGCTTTTTTCTCAGGGAGAAGTCAGGATAATATTTGAAACAGGGAATGAAAGAATATTGGACACTTGGGAATTACCTTTGGATTGCCTTAGCAAAGAGCTGGTTCTACCATACTGAATATGTTGCCTAATGCCTTACAGAAAGGAATGTAGAGCGGTCATACCTAATATTACTAGCTCCCTCTTAGCCAGACTTGTATATTGACTCTGTTCCAAGGTAAGATGAATTAATTAATTAATTACCTTAGACATCATATTGACCCCAGTTCAATTCCAGCCTTGGGTGGCTATCTGTGTGGAGTTTGCACATTCTCCCCGTGTCTGTGTGTGTTTCCTCCCACAATCCAAAGATGTACAGGTTAGCTGGATTGGCCATGGTAAATGCGCAGGGTTACAAGTTAAGGAAGAGGGATGGGCCTGGGTGGGATGCTCTTTCGGAGAGTTGTTGCAGGCTCAGTGGCCTGATTGGTCTCTTTCTGCATTGTAGGGATTCTATGGTAATACGCTGGCCTAGCTAATATATAAAATTAACAAAGGGAATGAAAACTTATACCTGCCACAACATTTGTACCGCAAATTCCCTAATGTTTTCAAGGAGGTATCTCATTTAAGATAAATTAGTTAGTTCCTCTATAAACTAGCAGAATGAGGAATTCTAGCAATTGTTTGGTGCCATTGCTACTATCCCCAATCTGCTATTTCTGGCCATAAATAGGAAAGAAAAACTTGTCTTTATATAGTCCCCTTCACAACCTCAGGATTTGCGAATGCACTTAACAGCCTGAGAATTACTTCTGAAGTGTAGTTGCTGCAGCAAGGTAGAAAAAGCGACAGCCAATTTGTGCACAGCAAGTTCCAACAAACAGCAACGCAATAGTGGCAGGATGATCTGCTTTGCTGATATTGACTGAGGGATAAATATTGACCAGGGTGCCTGGGAAGAGACTTCGCCTGCTCATCTTCAAAATACTGCAGTGGCAATTTTTCTGCCATTGACATGAGAAAGCAGGCAGGCTGCTGGTTTAGCATTTAACTCGAAAAACAGCACAGCACTCCACCAGTATTACACTAGAGCATCAGCATAGATTTTTGTGCTCAAGTGTCTGGAACGGGGACTTGAACCCACAACCTTTTGGTTTAGAGGCACAACACACAGTGCCACATCTGCTTTAATTAAGACAATTGCAGATGTTGCAGACTTCTTTCAAGTCTCCTGTTGAGTACCTTGCAGAGAAATTGATGTACTCATTATAGATCTCTTATAGAGGTCTATAAAATAATGGGGGGCATAACTCAGCTAGATAGTGAACATCTTTTCCCAAAGGTAGGGGAGTCTAAAACAAGAGGGCATAGATTTAAGGTGAGAGGGGAGAGATACAAAAGGGTCCAAAGGGGCAATTTTTTCACACAGAGAATGGTGAGTGTCTGGAACGAGCTGCCAGAGGTAATAGTACAGGCGGGTACAATTTTGTCTTTTAAAAAGCATTTAGACAGTTACATGGGTAAGATGGGTACAGAGGGATATGGGCCAAACACAGGCAATTGGGACTAGCTTAATGGTTAAAAAAAAGGGTGGCATGGACAAGTTGGGCTGGAGAGCTTGTTTCCACGCTGTAAACCTCTATGACTCTAAATGCACTCTTCAGACTCACAGGCCGGAATTTTATCACCCCGCCCACCACAGGAATCGGAGCGTGCGAGGGGTAGATCATGGAAAGATCGATAGAGCTTGGGCAGGATTTTATAGTTTCGGGATGAAGAGGCCGTAAAACCCTGCCCACAGTTTCTGATTAATTGCAGCCTCAGCATCCGATATTATGCACTAGCTTCCCAAGCATCATGAAATGCAGTTGAAGTGTGTGCCTTATTTGATTTCAATGTAATTACACTTCCTGGCATTCGGAAATGTAAATTACATCCGAATAAGACTGTTGCATATTCTACATTGCGCTTTTTTAATCAGCCAGAATTGTTAGTCTTTGACACATTGCTGGTCCATTGCCCATTATCATTTTCCATTGTCAGGATGGAACAATGAGTAAATAGTCTTTAATGAGCAGGAGAGGTGATGACAATGTTATAAGTCAAAGGAATTTTATTCATGCTTTTGCTTTCATGGCATGAATATGCATTTAATTAACCATGAGCCTGCAAGAGCTGCAGTTATTTGGATGGTCAATTAATTTTGCAAGTCGAATTTCTTGGATTCATCGTCAATTTTGGAACTCCATATAAATAAGCCAAATCCAACAATATCAGGCATTATATAATTAAATGAATGACTTGACTCCTAAGGTTCTATGCATTGAAAAAGAATTAGAGGCAACAGTGAACATAACATTTAGACTTGAAGAGCATTAACATGTCAAGTCCCAGCTGTGATGTGTGCAAGTTCATGCAAGACTTGACTGCGCCGCTGCCTTGAGTGGTCCTAACACTGAAAGGATTCACTTGTAGGGCACAGCATGATGCAACCAGTGGGAAAACAACAGTAACAATTTGATATAAATTGCCCCTGTGGTGAACTGTTTAAGTGTATTGAGGGCCCGGTAGGAAAAACTAAAAGGAAACTGGTAATGTTATAAATTATTTCTTTGGTACAAACTGTGGACATTTTGCTCAAATTGTAAGAGTTGGTCTTTTCATTTCCTGACCTAAATTTGTTCTCTTTTATGACTAGAAGCTTTGAACTGAGTCACTCATGCATGTTATTGACCGAAATAGGGGGACGACAGCATCATGATCGTTCTGCAGGTGGCGGGGCGAGGGAGGATATTTTTTGCCTGGCTATGGAGGCTTGTTTCACTCCTCGCGAGGTCAAATCTTTTTCAAAGGAGATCAATGGGAATGCGAGGGATTAGGAGTGGGGTCATAAAGGAGGGTAGAGAAGGCAAGGATTCAGTCGGAGCAGTGGAAAGGAGCAGAACCAGGAGTGTGGGCACAAAGCCTGAGTCATTCATTCACATTCACTAACTGGTTTTCCATTTTGGGGTGACTACCATACAGTCCAGGAGGACCAGGCAGGTATTGCAGGAGCCCCCTCAGTCATTCACGTTCACTAACTGGTTTTCCATTTTGCATACTGGGGAGGGCAATTGTTCCTTAGAAGAATGCACCCAGAACCATATCTGTGGCACCACAAGTGGCTCAGTTACACAGGAGGGGAAAAGGTAGAAGAGCAATAGTGATAGGGGATTCAATTGTTAAGGGAACAGGCAAAGATTTCTGCGGCCGTAGATGTGAGCAGAATGGTATGTTGCCTCCATGGTGTCAGGGTCAAGGATGTCGCTGAGTGGCTGCAGGACATTCTTATGGGTCAGCAGTCAGAGGTCATGGTCCAAATGTGGTACCAAAAGCATAAGCAGAAAGAGTGATGAGGTCTTAAAAGCAGATTTTAAAGAGCTAGGAAAGAGATTAAAAATAGGACTTCAACCTCAGGACTGCTCCCAATACCACAAAATAGCGAGTACAGAAATAGGAGGACAGAGCAAATGAACACATAACTGGAGAGAGGGTTCAGGAGGGAGGACTCTGGATTTCTGAGGCATTGGGACCAGCTCTGGGGCAAGTAGGACCTGTATCAGCAGAACAAGTTACACCTTCACGGAACTGGGACCAATGTAGTCATGGGAAGATTCGCTAGTGCTGTTGGGGAGGGTCTAAATTAGCTTGGCAGCGGAGGGTGGGAGCCAGAGGAGGAATTCAAATAGGAGAGAAACAAAGAAAGTAATGGTAATAAAATCAGAGAATCCTACAGTGCAGAAGGAGGCCATTCAGCCCATGAAGTCTGCTCCGAACACAATCCCACCCAGGCCCTATCCCCATAACCCCATGCATTTACCCTAGCTAGTCCTCCTGATACTTAGGGTCAATTTAGCATGGCCAATCCACCTAACTCGCACATCTTTGGACTGTGGGAGGAAACCAGAGCACCCGGAGGAAACCCACGCAGACACAGGGAGAACCTGCAAACTCCACACAGACAGTGACCCAAGCCGGGAATCAAACCTGCGTCTCTAGCGCCATGAGGCAGCAGTGCTAACCACTGTGCCACCGTGCCGCCCATAAAAAGAAAAACGCTAAGCAAAATTGGAAGGCAGTGGAAACAAATGTTACCACCAAATATGTTCAAAATGCAAAAAAATGTGAAAAAAGGTATAATTAAATGAACTCTATCTGAATGCAGGCAGCATTTGTAACAATGTAGATGAATTGACAGCACAAATGGAAATGAACAGGTATGATTTAATTGCCAATATGGAGATGTGGCTGCAAAGTGACCAAAGCTGGGGATTGAACATACAATATATATTCAACATTTAGAAAGGATAGACAAAAAGGGAAATGAAATGGGTAGCATTGTTAATAAAGGACCAGCTCAGTACCATTAGTGAGAGGGGATCTTAGATTGGAAGATCAAGATAGAGAGTCAATTTTTGCGGACTTAAGAAACAGCAATCGTTGGTTAAAGTTGTTTGTATACCACCAAACAGTTGTGGTACTGGAGGGCATGATATAAATCAGAAATTTAGATGTGTTGGAACAAGAGTTATACTGTAAACATGGAAGGACTACAATCTACATATAGATTGGGTAAACCTAATTCGCACCAAGACCATGGAGGGCAAATTCCTAAAATTTATACAAGATGGCTTTCCCGAACAGTATATTAAGGAACGAACTAGCAAACGGGCTATTTTAGACCTAGTGTTGTGCAAAGAAAAAGGGATAATTAATAATCTCATTGTAAAGAGGTCATTAGGAAAGAGTAACCATAATATTTTTAAAATTACATTAAGTTCGAAAGTGATGTAGTTCAAAATGAAAATGATGGCAAGTTGCCTATGGTAGATTGGAGAAGTACATTAAAAGACATAATGGCAGACTGGCTAGCATTTAAAGAATTAATCGATGGTTTACAACAAATATACATTCCTTTGAAGTACAAAAACCCAATGGGAAAAGTGAGCCAAACCTAGCTTGCAAGAGGAGTTACAGATTGTATCAGATGAAAGGAAGAAACTCATCAAGTTGCTAAAAAAAAGTAGCAAACCTGAGGATCGGGAACATTTTGGAATTCCGGAAAGGAGGGTCAAGAAACTGATCATGAAATGGAAAATAGCATATGAAAGTTTAAGAAAGAAACTGAGTGTAAATGCTTCTATAGGTATGTAAAGGAAAAGATTAGCAAAGACAAATGTGGGCCCATCACAGGCAGAGGCAAGAGGATTTATAGTGGGGAATAAAGAAAAGATAGAAAAACTAACCAAATACTTGGGTGGAATTTTCCATTGCGCCTGCCACAGGAATCATAGCAGACGGGGACGGACCACATGAAGGTCCATTGACCTTGGGCGGAATTTTCCAGTCTTGGGGTGAGTACAGCCGGAAAAACCCAACCTTGGTGTCCATCTTCACAGAGGGAGATCCAATAAACCTGCCAGAAAAACTAGAGAGCAAAGCAACTATCAAGAACGGAGAACTGAAAGAAATTAGTATTACTAAAAAAGTAACACTGGAGAAATTATTGGGATTGCAAGTTAGTAAATCTCTTGGACCTAATGATCTTCATCCCAGAGTGTTGAAAGAGGTGTTGTGGAGAAATGACCATATTGATGGTCATCTTCCAAAATTCCATGGATTCTGGATTGGTTCCTACAGATTGGAAGGTAACAAATGTAACCCAGTGTTTAAGAAAGGATGGAGAAAGAAAACAGGAAAATTAAAGGCTTTCGGTCTCTATCTTGTCTTCCAATACCCCTCACCGCCCGCCCCCCCCCCCCCCCCCCCCCGCCCCCCTCCACTCCAGTGCCAATTGCCACATTCTTCCGGTTGTCCTTTGACAATCTGCACCTTTGTTCTTTGTTCTGCCATGCACACATTCTCTTAATGAAGGCTCTTAGTATCTTTCTCAGCCTTCATCATCACCATTTACATTCCCTTTGTCCAATTACAGCCCCCCCTCCCCCCCACTCCCGCAAACCCACCCCCAACCCAAATAATTGAAAACTTGTCAGATTTTCTTTGTCTTCAGCTCTGGTGAAGAGTCATCCTAACTCAAAATGTGGGGTGAGGTCCTCCAGTCTCCCAGCCGCGTGTTTCCCTGTTGGTGGGAGGTGGCGCGTTATTTGCTAGTGGCAGGATTCTCTTGTCCCAACGCTGTCAATGGCAATTCCCACTGACGTCACCCCAGGCCAGTGGGAAACCCTTGGGCGGGGGTGCGCTGCAGCCGACGTGAATGGCTGGAGAATTCCGGCTGTTGGCTCTATTCTCTCTCCACAGATGCTGTCAGACCTGCTGAGTTTTTCCAGCATTTTCTGTTTTTGTTTCAGATTCCAGTATTTTGCCTTTAGATATATAAAAAGGCAGCAAGCCATCTATTGTCACCTGAGTAAGACTGTAATCCCTTGTACAACTGGATTATAAAATAAATGCTTGTAAAAAATAAGCCACTTGCTATGACTATGATCATTCCAGAAATGGTTCATAATGGGAAATAATCCTTTTGCTTTATGGTTTTCTACATCTTAACGGGCTGACTAGTCAGCTTTTAGTTTCCTTTCCCTTAAGATTCAAAGCATCGTCATCATTAAGCAACTCCGACATATGTAGTGTTTCTTTTTTGAAAGAACAGAAACAGGCCATTAAACCAAATATTTTTCTTCCAGAACCTAGTCTCACATGAAAACAGGTTGAGCGAAGCCTTCAGGGGCTGTGAAATGGATTTACCGTGCTTTACTGCCTACAATTGGGAGAGACGAAGATAGAACCTGAAGGATTGCTTAAAACAGTCCACAAACACAGAGAAACAAATAGATTAATTATTAAAGTTTGGGTTTTTGAGGGCTGGTTGAAATTAACTGATTGAAAATCCATGCCTCTGTATTCATAGGAGAAAACTCAGCCTTCACTTGATGTCCATTTTCAGACAAGTTATTAGTGGTTGAATGCCCACAGTCTCCACTTTGATTTAGGGCGGCACAGTGGCACAGTGGTTAGCACTGCTGCCTCACAGCGCCAGGGACCTGGGTTCGATTCCCAGCTTGGGTCGCTGCCTGTGTGTTGAGTCTGCACGTTCTCCCCGTGTCTGCGTGGGTTTCCTCTGGTTGCTCCAGTTTCCTCCCACAGTCCAAAGATGTCCGAGTTAGGTGGGTTGGCCATGATAAATTGCCCATTAGTATCAGGGGGACTAGCAGGGTAAAGGATAGGGCCTGGATGGGATCGTTGACAGTGCAGACTCGATGGGCCGAATGGCCTCCTTCTGCACTGTAGGAATTCCATGATTCATTCTATGATAGTTAGAAAAGGTTAGATTACAGAAAATTATAACAGAGGGTGGTGAATGGACCTCAACTTAGACAGACGCAGTATCCAGGCTTTGCCTCAAAGTTCTCTTCTGGTCTTACAGCAATGCAGTGTTCCCCCAACCCAAAAAATACCAGCTTCAGGTGGGAGGAAAGGATGCAAGAAGATGCCTTGTAATCTTTTTAAGCTTGAAGCTAACATATAATGTAAAAATAGCTTTGTTTGGTGTATGTCAGAGGGTCAGTAATTAGTTTGTGTTCGGAATTCTCCAGGGTCCTGTTAGGGGTTGAATCTACTCAGCAATGTAGGAATGGGTGGAAATTCCTCGCATCAGGAGTTCCAGAATTCCTGGTATAAAGTCAGAGGCCTTCAAAGTGACTGCCATAGATGGGCTCAAGCAGACAAGTTGGAATTTAATATTTTTAACCACTCCCTTACCAAAGGGGAACCCTGAGGCCATTCTACGGTGCCGTGTGGGGCCTCTTCAGGGAGGGCCTGACATGTGCCTTGTATGTTTCTATTGCTGTGAAAATAATAGCCACACAATCCGGCTCAACAAACTTTGGCAGGATCACCGGGGAGGTCCAGTATGTATATCATTCAACAATGGAGGAAGCATCTCATTGTATCACTCAGAAACATCCGAAAGAGCTTTATGTGCAGTGGGTTATTTCCAAATCATTGTTATGTAGGAAAATAATTAACATTACACACCTTTCCTGACCAAAATGATAGGCAGGATATATGGGTGTTCTGGAGCACGTGCTGATTGAGAGGACACTGGGCAAGATTTCTAAATATGAAATTCCCAATATGTGCTACACTACCAATGGCAAGCCCTGAGACAACCATTCCCGTACTCTCAAAAACCCTTCATGCTCTCCTGCTAGAAAATACACAAAGGTGATCATAGAATCCCTACAGTGCAGAAGGAGGCCATTCAACCCATCAAATCTGTACTGACCATAATCCCACCCAGGCCCTATTCCCGTAACCCCACACATTTACTCTGCTAATCCCCCTGACACTAGGGTAAATTTAGCATGGCCAATCAAACTAACCCACATATCTTTGGACTGTGGGAGGAAGCCGGAGCACTCGGAAAAAACCCACACAGACACGGGAAGAAAGTGCAAACTCCACACAGATAGTGACCCGAGGCCGGAATTGAACCTGGGTCCCTGGCGCTATGAGCAGCAGTGCTAACCACCGTGCCACCATGATGCCTGTGCCCCTGATCTGGGGCATTTGGTCTCTAATTATTCCCTGGATATAAGAAAATGCATTGCCACCCTACCTTTAATCCCCAAGACCATATATCCGCAGAAACTAAAGCATCGTCCCTTAAGGGCAGCAAGTCTTAAGAACATATACAGAAGAATTTGTGCCTTTGAAAGGCCACATCATTGTCAAGATAGAGCTGAGTGGACAAACGGTGGAGTTGCCTCCTCCCGTGGTTCCAAGGAAACTTCCCAGCTCTTTTTGGACGGTCTTGGTTGGAGAAGACAGAGTGCTGTAAACCAACTGGTCAACGCCAACAGATCTACAGCACATCCTGAACAAATATAAGAGTGTATTCAAAGATACACTTGGCTCAATGGACGGAGTGCAGGTGAAATGCAAAATCAAGTCAAATAGCCAACCGAAAAGCCTTAAGGCGAGGGCGGTGCTTTATGCGATTCGTCCGAAGGTTGAATCAGAGTTGGCTATGATTTTCCAAAATTCCTTATATTCGGTAACGGTCCCAATAGATTGGAAATTAGCAAATATTTACAGCACCTTTCAAGAAAGGGGGGAGGGGGAGACAGAAAACAATTAATTGCCTAACTTCAGTTGTTGGGAAAATGCTGGAATCTATTAGTAAGGAAGTCTTAACAACGCCCTTAAATAAACATAGTTTGACGAGAGCACAATGCCTGCGTAGGGCAAAGTCTGTCGGATGGATGAAAAAAATGACCATCTTGCATGAAACTTATTCAAATGGGGGCAATGAAAAGAAAAATGGACGAGATAGGAAGGAGCCTGTTATAGCCAGGGGGATAGATACGGCTCTCAGCAGCTGTGACAAAGGTTATGTTGCCTGCCCAGTGCCAGGATTAAGAAAATTCCACGCAGTTGGGGAATTGTTCCAGATTTTGCTGACAAGAGGTTTTGGAACTAGTGTTATGAGTGTGAGATTTTGTAAAATGGTTATTTTGTGGTTACTGGTACATTATGTGATGGAACAAGCCATCCTAGATCTGGTCCTGTGTAATGATGATGTGGAGATGCCGGCGTTGGACTGGGGTAAACACAGTAAGAAGTCTCACAACACCAGGTTAAAGTCCAACAGGTTTATTTGGTAGCAAAAGCCACTAGCTTTCGGAGCGCTGCCCCTTCGTCAGGTGAGTGGGAGTTCTATTCACAAACAGGGCATATAAAGACACAAACTAAAATTGAGTTTGTGTCTTTATATGCCCTGTTTGTCAACCTCCACACACAGTAAGAGTTTTAACAACACCAGGTTAACACCAAGAAGATCGCGCATATCAACTTTAACCTGGTGTTGTTAAAACTCTTAATGTGTTTACCCCAGTCCAACGCCGGCATCTCCACATCAATCTCCACGCAGACAATGATCCAAGGCTGGAATCGAACCGGGGTCCCTGGCACTGTGAGGCAGCAATGTTAACCACTGTGCCACTGTGTTGCCCTTCTGGTCGAAAACCATAATCAGTATCTTTGATTTCTGTATTAACATATCTTGTGTTTGAAATGTTTTGACTTGAAGTGATTTGTTAGTATGATTTGATGCAATGGTGCCTGGAAGGGTTTTTTGGTGGCTGGCTGTGGCCTGTTGTTTTTGTCCTTCATTGAATTATTCAACAGGCTCCCTGCAGGCTTTAGTACATTGCTGCAACATGTTGATGCTGGTTACAATATGCAGGGAGATTGCGTCTTCTCATGCACTAGATTTAGTTTGTTAAGGCAGTTGTAATGTCAAGAAAAGACCCGTCCTGGGAAGAGATGGAATACGTGAACATTTAAATGATTGTTTAGACATCATTGAAACGTTGCTTAGATATAATTCGCCAAGATTCAATTGAGAAAGAATTAATTGTTTTAAGCGATCACAATTGCTGGAAACTTTCAGGTTCTTAAAATCAGAGATAAGACCCTTTCCTAACATCTCATTTGAAGTTATCCTTTCTCACAAACGCCCCGATCAGAAGGAATAGTCTTTTCCAATTCATCCTTCTCTAATTCATACTTTAAAAGACTATCCAATCTTCGTGTCTGCCTCTGTGTCACTGGGGCTGTCGTCCAAATATTTCAAGTCTCCATTCATTACTAGCGTCTCATTACTGGTGAGTGTATTCTCATACAGTCTGTATGTGTTTTACGCCCTTTCTCTAATGGGAAAAGTAAACACAGTGACCGGAACTTTATCGGCATGCCCGCCCTGATTCCGGGGTCGGGGGAGGCTCAGAGAACAGCACTCTCCGTTGGCCTCGGGCGGGATTGTACGAATCTCGGGCGGACGTGCCGATTAAAGTCCGCCCAGTAACTCCAAGCAACAAAAACAGAAAATGCTGGGAAATCTCAGCAGGTCTGGCAGCCTCTGGAGAGAGCACAAGGCCAAGGTTTTGGGCCTGGAGAAGCTCTGACTAAGTGTGGAGCATGTCAGAGTGGTGGATGATGCCCAGTGGCCTGTTTACTTCTCACCTCTTACTTTCAACTTTCATCGAGGGCTAGCAGTATAACTACTGTGTGAGCCAAGTGCATAAGCCTCTCCTGCGCAGTACAGAGCCCCATCATCAGTAAGTCCAATATTGTCCCTCTCCATGGTAAAATATATATTGTGGGTACCTCACAGACCCAGGCTAAACACCAGGGACTCGGAGGGGGCCTGGTCTCAGACAATTAGCGTACCGCATGTGGTTATGCCTTGGTGCCCACATACCAGACCCCAAGCTATGGGTAAATGCCTGGTGGGTAACTGGGGAGAAAAGGCAGTGAAGGAAGTAAACCCTGACTGATAATCCAGAGTGGAGGCCCATAGGCAGTAACGTGTCATCTAGAATCACAGAATCCCTACAGTGCGGAAATAGGCCATTTGGCCCATTGAGTCGGGGGCAGTACAGTAGCACAGTGGTTAGCACTGCTGCCTCACAGTGCCAGGGACCCGGTTTCAATTCCCAGCTTGGGTCACTGTCTATGTGGAGTTTGCACGTTCTCCCCGTGTCTGCGTCAGCCTCCTCCGGTTGCTTCAGTTTCCTTCCACAGTCCAAAACATGTGCTGGTTAGGTGTATTGTCCATGCTAAATTCTCCCTCAGTGTACCCGAACAGGTGCTGGAGTGTGGCAACTAGGGGGTTTTCACAGTAACTTCATTGCTGTGTTAATGTAAGCCTACTTGTGACACTCATAAATAAGCTTTAAACTTTAAACTTTAGCATGCACCAACAACAATCCCGGGCGCTATCCCCGTAACCCCACATACATACCCTGCTAGTCCCCTGACACCAAGGGGCAATTTAGCATGGCCATCCAACCTAACTCGCACATCTTTGAACTGGGAGGAAACCGGAGCACTCGGAGGAAACCCACGCAGACACGGGGAGAACATGCAAACTCCACACAAACAGTGTGGAGGCCAGAATCAAACCCGGGCGCCTGGCGCAATGCTAACCACTGTGCCACCGTGCCACACATATCAGGCAGCTTTCCGGCAACAGAGCTGGTGCCAGACAGTCCTGGTTTCATCCTTTTCTTTGGACAATACTTGCGATGCTGACAGGGGGGGATCCTGATGTTTGGGCCAACCAGAGTCTCCATACTATTTGCCCAGGCTTGTGCCCTGAATAAGACATTCCAGTTTTGTGCTTTGTATTGTCACAGCACAAGATGAAACAGTTACCAGTTACAAGCTCAGGCTTGACTTGCACAGAACGCAAGCGCCAGGTGTCAATATATGGGTTACCCTTGCTCAGAATCAGAGTCCCTGGAGTCAAGCAGTCAGGAGTTGTGTGGAAAAAGCAGAGAGCAAAATAAATGACCAGGCAGTAGACAAAAGAACTGAACGGAAGGAAACAATCTTCAGTCTACCTGGTGTCAATGAATCATGGAATTATAGAATCCCTACAGTACAGAAGGAGGCCATTTGGCCCATCGAGTCTGCACCGACCACAATCCCATCCAGGCCCTATTCCCCCATAATGCCACACATTTACCCTGCTAATCCCCCTGATGCTAACAGGCAATTTAGCATGGCCAATCATCTAACTCGCACATCTTTGGAGTGTGGGATGAAACCGGAGCACCCGGAGGAAACCCACGCAGACACGGGGAAAACGTGCAAACTCCACACAGACAGTGACCCGAGGCCAGAATTGAACCCGGGTCCTTGGCGCTGTGCGGCAGCGGTGCTAACCACTGTGCCACCGGGCTGCCCAAAAAGAGTTTCCTTTTACAGCTTTATTAATTGAATTTAAATTCCCTCATCTGCCATGATGGGGTTGGAATCCATGTCCCTAGGGCAGCTGTTCAGGTCTCCTGATTACTAGTCTAATGATATTACCACTCCACCAACATCATAATAGTACTCCTTTGTGTTAGAAGGGACTGTCACTCATGAATCAGCCTCTATAGCCACGACAAGCAATGTGCAGCAACGAAGTGGGATACACCCACTATGGCTGCAGTTCATCATCTGCCAAGATGGGCAGGTGCCAATAAACACGACCATGTCCATAATCTCAGCATTTGCTTAAATGATCACATGTCCAATTGCACAGCAATGCAGGAAAAGGAAGTCCATGGTCCATACAAGTTAGAAGCCATTTTGATAAGATGTTGGAACCTACAGCCAAGTGGCTCCTCAGAGGGAACTGAAGTCTTTCGGTGTCAAAAAGGTACAACAGGGAATTGCAGGAGTGTGCAAGTCTGGACATGGTTTATAATTGGGTAAATTAAATTGCGCCAACTGTCGGGTGACCTCTTGTGATTAGGCAAGAAAAACTTGCTTATTTTTTGGCAGTTGATTGTGTTTGAAGGTCAGAGGATGAAGAAAAATAACTGGATTAAGAATACATAACATTGGAAACATCCAGTATGGAAACAAACCACACGAGATACAAGAATTTCCTATTTTAAAATAATCCCTGATTGGCCTGTTTTGGGGTGGAACTGGAGCGGTTCAGTGGATGGCTGCCCTACCTCTCTGTTCCACAAAGCCCTGGGTTCAAACCCCACTTCAGGACCTGTTGGTTGGGAAGAGAACCTGTCAGGAAAGCCAGTGTGCATCATTGCTGATCCCCAGCGTGAATAAATGGAGAGCAAGGAAACCTGGCTGTGAAACCATCTGCCAAATTCGAGAAAAATGATGGTTGATACGAAGGTGTGAATCCAGCATTGTGGTGACCCTGTGTAACATGGGAAAGGCTAAAGAAGGAGACAAGACCAGGAAAGGATGGTGGCACAGTGATTAACACTGCTGTCTTACAGCGCCAGGGACCTGGGTTCAATTCTGGCCTCGGGTGATTGCCTGTGTGTTTCCTCTGGATGCTCTGTTTTTCTCCTACAAAGTTAAAGTTTATTTATTAGTCACAAGTATGGCTTACATTTACACTGCAATGAAGTTACTGTGAAATTCCCCTGGTCGCCACACACTCCGGCACCTGTTTGGGCCAATGCACCTAACCAGCACATCTTTCAGAATGTGGGAGGAAACCTGAGCACCCGGAGGAAACCCACGCAGACACGGGGAGAACGTGCAAACTCCACACAGACAGTGACCCAAGCCGGGAATTGAACCCAGGTCCCTGGCGCTGTGAAGCAGCAGTGCTGACCACTGTACTACCGTGCCACCCCTGTGCCGTACAATCCAAAGATGTGTAACTTGGGGGGTTAACAGGATAAATGTCAGGGGTTACAGGGATAGGGCAGGAGGGTGGACCTGGGTAAGATGCTCTGAGAGAGTCGGTGCAGGCCCGATGGGCTGAATGGCCTCCTTCTGCACTGTGATATATGATTCTATGAAATCTTAGTGAGGGAAAAAGAAAATTTTTGCAAGTTGAATAACGACGTGGTAAAATGATAAACGGGGTAATACAAACCTACTAACTGGATCTCCAAGGCAGAACCGCATTGGACTCGAAACATTAACTCTATTTCTCTCTCCACAGATGCTGCCTTCTGAGTATTTCCAGTGCATTCCAATTTATTTTAAATTTCCCAGCTGTCGCAGTATTTTGCTTTTCTTGAAATACTAATCTAATCCAAAGATGTGCGGGTTAGGTTGATTGGTCATGCTACATTGCCCCTTCGTGTCAGGGGGACTAGAAGGGTAAATTTGTGTGGTGACGGGGATGGGACCTGGGTGAGATTGTGGTTGGTGCAGACTCGTCGGGCCAAATGGCCTCCTTCTGCACTGTACATTCTATGATTCTAGAATCTCCTTTGCACTCTCTGAAGCGTGGTAAGTTTTGTTTTGATAGTATCCTCACTGATGTCAAATGTCACAGGATGTTAGCAGATGTAAAGGTTCTGTTAGGGGCATGCATTCATTACAGTAAGCCTCTGATTGAACACTCAAAGATGTCTTGAGTACCGGTGTTTTTTCTCTGTGTTAAAAAGCTTCTGAGGAGTCCAGGCAATGTTGAATAAAATATGATTTATATTCATTTAAATGAGCAGGAAAGGAAGAACACGACAACTGATTTCAGTTTATTAGAATTCCATTTATGATAACCATGACCTTTGAAAGTGTACTGGGCATTACCCGCACGCAGGCATAATTAGTACGACCGAATACACTCTGAATTTGTCTGACAGGACGACACAACTAGGTCCTTCAGTGGTCCCCGGGCTGCTGTTAAAGTTCTGAAATAAGTCACTATGTTTTTAAAGTTGTTCCAATTGACTGTGAAAACATTGGCGTGTGTGTGTGTGTGCGCGTAGAACAGATAACTGGCTCTAATTATGGAACATTAACCCAATTTCAAAATTCGTAAACTGCTGGTTTCACTGGTTTCTAATCATAATCGCCAAATTGGATTACAGCATTAAAAATCACCCATGCTACTCATTAAACTTTGCAATTAGTGCTTCAGGATTACCCAATCAAGCTACAATTAGGAAGTAGACATTGACCAAAATTTCCAGAGACATCAATGTGGCCTAGAAGTCAGACCACAGCTTATTCTAAAGGTTCTAATATGGTGGGCATCGTGCACATGCTCATTGTATGAGCCAGAAGTGTGCCAGCCACCATATTGGTAAAGGTTCTTCTATAGCTGTCCTGGAAGGTGCCTGAAGCAGGCACTGAGAGCTTTCACACATGGAAATGTGGGAAGGATGTCTTCCAAGGCCTTCTATATGTGACATCAATTTTAAACGCATGGACTGCACACTGGTTATAAAACAGTGATTCTTTATTCAAACCTTTATGAACATTAATGGAAAAGCTTAACTTAGACGAATGAGCAATTTACAATTAACAATTACAACTGATTCTCCAGAGTCATCAGGTCACTGTTGTGAGATTAGCTTCTGGATCTGAATTTTATGTTCTGAAGTGTGGTGCATGCTATGTTGATGGTTGGGTCTCCTTAATGCCATGAGTCTTCATTGTTGGATTCTGCTCTTGCTCCTTGCTACTGCATAGCTCTCCTCTCTCTCCCTCTCTCTGTCTCCCAGGTTTCTGGCCTCCCTAGCTTCTCCAACCTGTGCTCTGATATCCAGGCTCTGCCCTCTCTGCTTGAGCCTGGGCTTTGACTTCTGTCTCTGTCTTCAGTTTGCTCAGGGCATTGAGACCCTTCAAGGGGGCGAGGTTTCAGAGGGTCATGTGACCCGTTCAGCCAATCGGGCTGAAGCGCACGAATACTGGACCTGAGCGCAGGCTCTCCCAGGCAATCTGGAGACTAAAGTTGAAGGAATCGGTAGCATCTTTCTCGCTCTCTGTATATATTTATCCCTGTTAATAAATAGTTACTCCACTCTTTCCAGGATATTACAGCCATCTTTCCTTGTCTCCAGGGAAGAGACCCACAGGTTCAGTGCCCGGTGTCCTCCCAAAGCAATTACCTATGCTGACGAGGACCCAGAATCTCCCACTATCAACATTCTGGAGTTTACCATTGACCAGAAGCTGAACTGGACTAGAACTGTAAATATTGTGGCTACAGGAGCAAGTTGGAGACTGGAGTCCTCCGGTGAGTAACTCACCTCCTGACTCCCCAAAGCCTGTCCACTATCTACAAGGCACAATTCAGGAGTGTGATAGAATACTCTCCATTTGCCTGGATGAGTGCAACTCCAACAACTCTCAAGAAGCTCAACACCATCCAGGATGAAGCAGCCCCACTTGACTGGCAACCCATCGATAAACACTCATTCCTTCCATCACTTATGCACATTAGCAACCATGTGTACCATCTACAGGATACACTGCAGGAAGTCACCATGGTTCCTTAGACAGCACCATCCAAACTCATGTCTGCTACCATCAAGAAGGGCAAGGGCAGCAGACGCATAGGACCACCACCTGGAAGTTCCTCTCCAAGTCACTCACCATCCTGACTTGGAACCATAATGTTATTCCTTCGTAGTCATGGGGCCTAAACCCAAAACTCCACCCCAGCAGCACTGTGGGTGTACCTATGCCACATGGACTGCATGTTTAAGAAGGCAGCTCACCACCATCTTTTCAAGGGTAATTAGGGATGGGCAATAAATAGTGGCCCAGCCAGCGAGGCCATCATCCCATGAATGAATTTTTAAAAAGTACCCGGCAAGGAATGCTCTACAGTGGGTGATGCCCAACATCTGACCTCGCTCCAAAGCTGGGCGTTGGGACACCGAGGTTTCCCCTAAAAACATTTCCATTAGACCGCACATGACCATAGCATGCACTTTGTATGATATATTATAAGTTTCTCAGGTGCTTAACAGGGATACTAGCGGTCCCCCAGGGGACCCATTGAAGGATGGCATTAGAAAGATTGAATTGAATTCAAGGAAGCAACAGATGGAGGGGGAAGATCAGGAGGGTCTGGCGTAGAGGGGAATTGGGAAGTGGTTGGGATGGGGGTGCTACGCAGAGCTGGCAATAATCTTCAGGATAGCTGAGGTAAACATGTGTGCTGCTCTAATGAGATGCATGTCTTTGATTGGCGATAAGGTTTCTATAAATTATCACAGCTCATAGTTGCTGTGAGAAATGGATGAAGAATGCAGTAGAGGAGGCTGGGATTGAATCATATTGTTGAGGCATGGTGAGGATAGCATTGACCTGTGGTTGTAAGTGTTGTATTGGACTGTACTTGAAGCAAGCCCTGGATGCATGATGTGGAAGACATTCCATATCATGGGACCACCTTGATAAAGCGCAAACTTCATAATTCATCAACTAGAAAAGAGCGAATACAGAAAAATTGAATTTCTCTTTTGGCAGCTGTTAATTATTTAATGGAAATCCACAACAACCCCCGTCCTATTGATTCAAGAGTTCTTTTTATGTGATTGCAGACTCATCTACAGATATCTAGGCAAGACTTTTAATTTCTATTCCCAAAGAGTTCAAGCTGACGCAATCTGATTGGTGCTTTGGATTTCTGGGAGTGCACAAGGAATCTGAAGAGTCCTCCAGTAATGGGGAAGGGGGAAGGGGGAAGAAAGAATTGAGATCAGTGCATTATCAGCAGCTTGGCACAGTCTACATAAAGCTTTGAAGAAGGCAGCTGTGTTGTGCAATCTGCACACACACAGCTCGGAATCCAAATAGCCTGCGGTTCAGCTCCCACGCCTGTTTAATATTAATTTTATGTCTTAGAGGGCACAATTTGCTGCTTGAAAACTCTTTTACTTCTAACGTTCTGACTGACTTAAACAAGATAGCAGAAGGCTGGCAGTGAAATTGTGCTTCGAAAACAGGGCAACGAGGGCAATAGTGAATAGCCATACTCAATTCCACTTTTCTATTAACTTCACTGGACAAGAAAATCAAGTGGGATTTAAATCAAGTTCCCAGTTTGCTACGGCTTGGTTCACGCTATCACTGAAAACCAATTTCACCCTCATTGGAAAGGCAATAAAGGAATAGCACTGATACTAATTCACCAAAGCATGGAAATCATTTTACCAATTTACAAATACAAACCACATTTGCTGGAATCCTACCACCCGGCCTGCCACGGGAGTCGGAGAGGGCGAGGGGCGGACAATGGGAAGGTCCGTTGCCCTCAGGGATTTTCCAGGTCGAGCGAGGCTGTAAAATCCCACCCATTGTCTCATTTCTTTAACTACTTCATATGCTGGGAAACGACAAAGGAGGAATGAGAGTTTAAAGTTTACTCATTCGTGTCACGAGTAGGCTTACATTAACACTGCATTGAAGTTACTGTGAAAATCCCCTCGTCACCACACTTGTAACTCCATGAATATATATGTTTATATCTATATATATATATATATATCATGTGCCTAATCTCAATAAATGAACATGTTTACACTATCCTATATGAGTGATTGGTGTTTTTATATAATTATAAAAACATGTCATGAATATGGTAGGCACAGTAAGAAGTCTCACAACACCAGGTTAAAATTCAACAGGTTGATTTGGTATCACGAGCTTTCGGAGTGCTGCTCCTTCATCAGGTGAGTGGGCCTAATGAAGGAGCAGCGTTCCAAAAGCTCGTGATACCAAATAAACCTGTCGGACTTTAACCTGGTGTTGGTGAGTCTTCTTACTGTGCCCACCCCAGTCCAACGCCGACATCTCCGCATCATGAGTATGGGTAGGGGGGTTCTTATGGAGAGTTTCCCACTCCCTGTCCTAATTAAGCTCCCAGCCTGCCACATATTGAATCAAAAATATTCACCCATGTTTACAAATCTTTCCAGCGACTCAATCCTCCAACCTTCTTTGACATCACTACTGCTTTTGCTCTGCATTGTCTTCCTGATCACTTCCTCTTGGCTACTTCTTTCTTCAACTCCACAACCTTCTTAGACCCTATTTCTTTGACCTTCCTTAGCTCTTCTCCTATTGCAGCTCAGTGGCCATTTTCACCCTGATGAAGCACGTTAGGGGTGAAATTGGTTCTTCAGTGGCAGCTCATAACAGGTGACAGGTTTATTTTACATTCTGTCCAAAATTTCAGAAAGTCAAGTGGGATGTGTGACAGATTGCTTATTCGTTAGTGCCCATTTCACAGGACCCTGCCACAGACTGATTCACCCTCATGTGTTATTATGTCAAAATTTCATTCTCGTTTCAGTAGAAAGCTCTAAACGTGAACATAATAAAATTGTCATGATTCATAATAGCTGTTACTATAATGCTATCAAAATCCTAACATCTTATTTTTATAAAGTTTATTTATTTATTAGTCACAAGTAAGACTTACATTAACACTGTAATGAAGTTACTGTGAAATTCCCCTAGTCACCACATTCCAGCACCTGTTCGGGTCAATGCACCTAACCAGCATGTCTTTCAAACTGTGGGAGGGAGCCAGAGTGCCTGGAGGAAACCCACACAGACACGGGGAGAACATGCCAACTCCGCACAGACAGTGACCCAAGCCGGGAATCGAACCCAGGTCCCTGGTGCTGTGAAGCAGCAGTGCTAACCACTGTGCTACCGCACTGCCCTTTATTAGTACACAGTGAAAAATATTGTTTCTTGCATGCTATACAGACAAAGCATACTATTCATACAGAAGGAAAGGAGAGAGTGCAAAATGTAGTGTTATGTTCATAGCTAGGGTGTAGAGAAAGATCAACTTAGTGCAAGGTAGGTCCATTCAAAAGTCTGATGGCAGCAGGGAAAAAGCTGTTCTCGAGTCGGTTGGTACGTGACCTCAGTCTTTCGGACTGCGGGAGGAAACCAGAGCACTCGGAGGAAACCCACACAGACGCAGAGAGAATGTGAAGACTCTGCACACACACACAGTGACCCAATCCGGGAATCGAACCCGCGTCCCTGGCACTGTGAGGCAGCAGTGCTAACATGTCTCAATACTGAGATCCCACTGTGATCTTTCTGAACTTTTCCATATTTGAAGAGGTTGCCTGTAGTCTTCGTTATGTGAAGATAACTATTCACAAAGATTAGCATTGAAAAGGTCACATCAGATTCACCAGGGCGATTTACAACACCCATTCAGCTAACCACAGCTTTATTGAAAAGAAATATCAATTCCTGTTTTTGCTCTGCACCAACAGCTGTCTCTCCTGGCCCTTTGCCACAATAATTTATTGCCACATCCCTTCCTCCTTTTACAAACTCGTCCAAATAAAAGTTCCCTGTTTTGTCTCTTCCCACTGCAATCTTGATGTGGAGATGCCAGTGTTGGGACTGGATTGGGCATGATAAGAAGTCTCACAAACACCAGGTTAAAGTACAACAGGTTTATTTGGAATCACAAGCTTACAGAGCGCTACTCCTTCATCAGGTGATTGATTCACCTATTGAAGGAGCAGCGCTCCGAAAGCTTGTGATTCCAAATAAACCTGTTGAACTTTAACCTGGTGTTGTGAGACTTCTTACTGTAACCTTGACCTTGCTAAAGTAACTTGTTTTGCTATTCATTCCATTTGTATCTGTTGTAACTGACATTGTAATGACTATAACAAAATGGACTGTTAGAATATGAACTGCTTGATTGAGGGGCGGTTAATGCTGCCCAATCCGGGAGCCCTGCAGAGGTATATGACGTTGGTTACTGGCACTCAGGGTGTATTCTCTATACTGCGAAGTACCTGTCTGAGTATTACTAATTATTGATAATAATTCTAAGTTTTGTGAAGGGACACCAGCCTCGGTGGAGTTATTTTAGACATCAATGGTAATATTTTCTATGTTTCCCCTCTCTGGATTTCAGAAACATGTCTGGTCCTGATGGTAGCCCTTGCATTGTCCTTAAGATGCATTCCACTAAACTTTCCAGTTTTGTCTCTAATATCCCTCACCTTTCCCTTTTTGCTTGGACACTTGATCATTTCAACTCTAGAAATAATAATTTATCTTATCCTTTGAATGCTGCCTGGTTGAAAAGAAAATAATTACTTGCATTTATATAAGAATCTTTCACAATGAATAGGTGTCCCAAAGCATTGTACAGCTAATGAATTACATTTTAAATTATGGGGTTGCATTCTTTGCAGTCCAAACACATGGCCAAAGTGCACCTAGCAAGCTGTAAAAATGGCAAGTGGGAAACAAACCTGGTGCTGGCAATTTTCACTGAAATGGGCTAAGGAGTTGGGTCAGGAGCCCAGATGCTGATGTCCCAATGTTGTTGGCATCATAGAAACATAGAAACTGGAAGCAGGAGTAGGCCATTCGACCCTTCGAGCCTGCTCCGCCATTCATCTTGGTCATAGCTGATCATCAAATTCAATATCCTGATTCCCCCTTCCTCCAATATCCCTTGACCCCTTTAGCCCCGAGAGCTAAATCTAATTTCTTCTTGAAATCACACAACATTTTGCCTCAAATTGCATATTGCAGAAGAAAGCATTTAGACCTTCTTTGATGGAGTCAAGTTGGTTTAGGTGAGCGATGTTAATCGCACAAGCACAGAGATTTCATGAACTATGTGTGAACCATGGTTTGGAGGTGGGAACCACATTAAAGACCAGTAAAAAATGTCATTATAAAATGCTGTAGCCTAAATTCTATATGTTTTTAATATAGTGAGTAAAATTAGGGCTTTATTTTGAAAAGGTAAGTGACCATTTAGTAATGTGACTAACCAGATTGTTACTTCTATAAACTGGAAAGCTGTTGAAGAGAATGATTGGCATTGCGAAAGTTTTTAAAAATCGGATGCATTTGGGTACATTATCCATTGGATAAAGTTATTGTTTTCATTCCTGGAATGTGGGCTATACTGATTAGGCCAGTATTTATTGCCAATCATTAATTGTCCTTGAGAAGGTGGTAGTGAGTTGAATCTTGACCACTGTAGTCCATGTGGCGTAGGAACACCCACAGTGCTGTTAAGGAGGGAAATCCTGCATTGTACAATTCTGAAATCCAGATATGCTAGTGTGAAGCGTCCCCACTGCTTTGGTTTAATTCTTGAAGTCAGCTCAGCTATCCTTTTGGCATGTCACTCAGCTTCTGGCAGAATTCAAAGGTTTTCATGACTTCTGCTCAGTAGGAATTATTTATTAGGTCTGCAGAGTGATTTCATTACAAATGCTTGACTGGATTGCCTCCCACTAATAGATTCGGCTCAGCAGTGATTGTTAACACAGCTATAAAGAGGAATATGAGCTAGTAAATTTTGACAGATTAATGAGCCTTTATGAGGATAATAATTTTTAAAATGAAAATTAAAATAATGTTTCTTTATTTTCACATATTGATGAGCTTTTCAAAGATGTCTGAATATTATTATAAGATCCATGAGTTGTGTTTACAGTGGATCCTGGATAAATGGGTTGGCAGTATGGCCTACTTTCAGTTGCCATATTAAAAGCATATAGGGAGCAATACCCAGGCCATGCCAGGTGGCACAGTGGTTAGCACTGTTGCCTCACAGCACTAGGGACCTAGGTTCGATTCCGACCTTGGGTCACTGTCTGTATGGAATTTTCACGTTCTCCTTGTATCTGTGTGGGTTTCCTCTGGGCACTCTGGTTTCCTCCCACACTCCAAAGATGTGCAGGTTAGGTGGATTGGCCATGCTAAATTGCCCCTTTGTATCCAAAGATGCGTAGGTTAGGTAGATTAGTCATGGTAAATGCATGGGGTAGCAGGGATAGGGTGGAGTGGGGTTGGGGGGTGTGGTGAGAGAGGGCCTGGGGAAGGTACACTGTCAGATAGTTGGTGCTGATTCAATGGGCTGAATGGCCTCTTCTGTACAGTAGGGATTCTATGAATGCTGAATATCATGGAGATATCTATAATCATTGGGTAGATGTGAAACATGAAGGATAGAATTGCAATTGGAATATTATGGAATAAGTTGGAGCCAGAATCAGTTTTTTTGGGCTAATTCTTGCAATTTTTTTCTAAAAATTGGAATAACTTAATTTGAGTGTTCAGTTCATTCCAAATGAAACCATACAAAACAGCCTTCTATGCTGATGTACTAAAATTTTTTCATTGAAACTACCGCATAATTCAAGATGTTTCTGAGTAAAAATGTTTTTTGCATTAATAGTAGCCAGTCGCATAAAATGAAAATGTCTTCATGCTTTAATTATCGTCCAAGGTTTTTTATTGAACTGTTGCAGTTTGGGATAGATTGGGACTTTTTTCACTGGCGTGTAGGAGGCTTAGGGGTGAACCTATAGAGGTCTATAAAATAATGAGGGGCATAGATCAGATAGATAGTCAATATCTTTTCCCAAAGGTAGGGGAGTCTAAAATTAGAGGGCATAGGTTTAAGGTGAGAGGGGAGAGATACAAAAGGGTCCAGAGGGGCAGTTTTTTCACACAGAGGGTGGTGAATGTCTGCCAGAGGAAGTAGAGGCGGGTACAATTTTTTCTTTTAAAAAGCATTTACATGGGTAAGATGGGTATAGAGGAATATGGGCCAAACGCAGGCAATTGGGACGAACTTAGTGGTTTAAAAAAGGGGCGGCATGGACATGTTGGGCCGAAGGGCCTGTTTCCATGCTATAAACCTCTATGACTCTATGACTGTATGACTCAGTTCTATTTTGAAATAAAAAATATCCCCAACCAACTTTGAGAAAATATCCTTGTTTAAAAAAATCCTTGAGGTTTTGAGAAGCTATTACATTGGACATGCACCATTAAACCTTATTCTGTCACTTTAATAATGCGGCACGTATCATTCATCAGCCCTTCACCAGGACAGTCACACTTCAGAAAATGAGAGGGTTATTTTAATGGGACTGCTTCAATAGTTCAATGAATGAGCAGGCTACAGTACAAACATTTTTTCTTTGTTCTTTTCTGGCTGTGCAGCATAATTGTGTGAATTGCATTGAAACATGTCATTGTGTCAATTATGCAGAACGAAAATGACACTTGTTCAAATGTAGCAGTTTTTTTCCACTAGGATCGGATGGGTGGGGGGTTAGAGTCACGCAGGGCAGACCTGACAAAGTTGGTCGGTTTCATTCACTGAAGCTTTTGGATCAATTGGACTCCATGGACTTGGTGACAGTCTGACAAAGAACAAAGAACAAAGAACAATACAGCACAGAAAACAGGCCCTTCGGCCCTCCAAGCCTGTGCCGCTCCTTGGTCCAACTAGACCAATCGTTTGTATCCCTCCATTCCCAGGCTGCTCATGTGACTATCCAGGTAAGTCTTAAACGATGTCAGCGTGCCTGCCTCCACCACCCTACTTGGCAGCGCATTCCAGGCCCCCACCACCCTCTGTGTAAAAAACGTCCCTCTGATATCTGAGTTATACTTCGCCCCTCTCACCTTGAGCCCGTGACCCCTCGTGATCGTCACCTCACCTCCGACCTGGGAAAAAGCTTCCCACTGTTCACCCTATCTATACCCTTCATAATCTTGTACACCTCTATTAGATCTCCCCTCATTCTCCGTCTTTCCAGGGAGAACAACCCCAGTTTACCCAATCTCTCCTCATAGCTAAGACCCTCCATACCAGGCAACATCCTGGTAAACCTTCTCTGCACTCTCTCTAACGCCTCCACGTCCTTCTGGTAGTGCGGCGACCAGAACTGGACGCAGTACTCCAAATGTGGCCTAACCAGCGTTCTATACAGCTGCATCATCAGACTCCAGCTTTTATACTCTATACCCCGTCCTATAAAGGCAAGCATACCATATGCCTTCTTCACCACCTTCTCCACCTGTGTTGCCACCTTCAAGGATTTGTGGACTTGCACACCTAGGTCCCTCTGTGTTTCTATACTAACTTCATGGTCACTTTCACTGATGCCAGTCAAGATATTTTAAACTGGATTCAAATTCTCAAATGGCCACCATTGCTGTCCGCTGCCCATTCCCACTCTTTGTACATCAGAAACCTATGTGCAATGTCTGTATTGCGTTTCAGTATGATCTTTCGGCTAACTAGAACCAAGACCTTTCATAATCTTGAAGCAATGGAATTTTCCTAGTCCTATTGGAGGCAGGGGTGCTGGATAAATAAATTGGGACAGCTCATGGACACATTCCTGCCTCTGGGAGACTTTCCTAGGAGCAGGTTGGGAACTGGTTCGGCTGCTCTGCTCCACAGAATCTTAGAATCATAGAATCCCTGCAGCCCATCGAGTCTGCAATGACTCTCTCCAATAGAGAATCTTACCCGGACCCTATCCCCATACCTCCACGTATTTACCCTGCTGATGCCCCAAGCCTACACATCTTTGGACAGTAAGGGGCAATTTAATATGTAGGCAAAATACTGCGGAGGCTGGAATCTGAAACAAAAACAGAAAATGCTTGAAAATCTCAGCAGGTCTGACAGCAACTGGGGAGAGAGAGTAGGGCAACGTCTCGAGTCTTGAAATGTTGGCTCTATTCTCTCTCCCAAAGTGGCAATTTTGCATGGCCAATCCATCTAACTTGCACATCTTTGGGGTGTGGGGGGAAACTGGAGAAGTTAAAGGAAACCCATGAAGGCATGGAGAGAATGTGCAGACCACACACAGATAGTCACCCAATGCCGGAATTGAACCTGGGTCCCTGGCGCGGTGAGACAACAGTGCTAACCATTGTGCTACTTACTGTGCCATTCCAATCATATTGCATAGCAGCTCCTGTTATCCAGCTGTGGTTCATCAACCATTCCAATCTGTGCGCTTTAGAACATCTGTAATTTGATTGGAATACCCAGTTTGTGGCCTCCAAGTCCTTCCAAGGTAGTGGAGATGCTACAGCATCGCCTTCTCAAGGGTATTTTGGGATGGGCTTGCCTATGATGCCCAGAACCTATGAACAACTATTTTAAAAATCCTATACAGACCCAGTGTGATCATCCTTAGAACGTGCTGCAGTCTTGCAAACAGGTACTTGTGTACTGTTTTTTTAAAACATCGCAATTTTAGAACAGTTTTTTTTCAGTACTTAAATCTTACGATCGAATAAGAAATCCAACATTGAGTTCCATTTGTACTTCCTCAGATACTCCCCCACTTCTCTTGCCCACATGCAGCAAGACCTGGACAACATGCAGGTTTGGGCTGACAAGTGGCAAGTAACATTGGCACCGCACAATAGGCAGGCAATGACCACCTCCAACAAGTTTGACTCTATCCCTTGACATACAAGGTCATTGCCATTGCTGAATCCCCACTCTCAACATCCTGGGGTTACCACTGACCAGAAACTGAACTGGATTAACGACACAAAATATGATAGGTGGAATTTTCTCGTCCCGCCTGCCACGGACATTGTAACGAGTAGGACAGGACCATGCAAAGGGTCCAAAATATTGAGCTTGGGCGGGATTTTCCGGTCTTGGGGTGAGCGCATCCGGAAAGTCCCACCCAATGGCTACAAAGGTAGGACAGAGGCTAGGAATTCTGCAGGAGGCAACTTATCTCCTAACTCCCCAGTGCCTTTTCACCATCTACAAAGCACAAGTCAAGTGTTGCATGAATCTGTGCAGCTCCAACAACACTCATGAAGCACGATACTATCAAAGTTGCTTGCTTAATTGACATCCCAGCCACCTCCTTAAAATTCCTCCTTAACACCGCTGTCAGAGTACCTATACATGATAGAATCATAAAAACCCTACAGTGCAGAAGAGGCCATTCGTTCCATCGAGTCTGCACCAACTCTCCAACATAGCATCTTACCCAGTGCCATCCCTGCTCTATCCCTGTAACCCTCATAATTACCCCACTAGTCCCCTTAACCTACATATCTTGGGACATAAGGGACAATTAGCATGGCCAATCCACCTAACCTGCATGTCTTTGGACTGTGAGAGGAAACCGGAATACCTGGAGGAAACCCACGCAGACACGGGGAGAACGTGCAGACTCCACACAGATAGTCATCCAACGCTAGAATCGAACCCGGATCCCAGCCACTGTGAGGCAGCAGTGCTAACCACTGTGCCAGATCAGATATGATCTGTACACCAGTTCACGAAGGTAGCACCTTTGCAAGGGGTGGCACGTTGGCACAGTGGTTAGCACTGCTGCCTCACAGCAGCGGGACGCAGATTTGATTCCCAGCTTGGGTTACTGTCTATGCGGAGTCAGCACATTGTCGGCATGGGTTGCCTCCGGGTGCTCTGGTTTCCTCCCACAGCCCGAAAGACGTGCTGGTTAGGTGCATTGGCCGTGCTAAATTCCCCCTCAGTGTATCCGAACAGGCGCCGGAATGTGGCGACTGGGGGATTTTCACAGTAACCTTATTGCAGTGCTAATGTAAGCCTACTTGTGACACTAATAAATAAACTTTACTTTGGGATAGACAATAAGTGTCAGCAACTTCCACATTCTATGAAAGAAAAGGGGGAAAGTGGAAGTAATCTTGACCAACCAGCTACACTATGAAGCTGTTTATCTGGCATCGTCAGAATTAAATGTGATGTTTCCTCAGGTACTGGAGCAATTAATAGAATGATTTCCCGGTACCTATTGTGGCACAAGCATATGACAAGGGGACGATAAAGCATTTGGAAAAATGCACAATGTTCATAGCCGCACGTGACGTTTTCATATAGATGGCTGCACTTACTATGCCCAAAGGTGCTACCAGGAGTTTTATATATTCCTTGCAAATAAAGAACTCAATGCCCTCTGCCTATTTGATTTGAGAAATCTGCAGGTTCCACTTGCTTTGAAAGGTAGTTACAGACATTAGCTGAAAACGCAGGGAAAAGAAAAGCTTTGTGAGTGATTTAACAATTCAAGATTTAATAATTCTTAAAAAAGCGTTTGAGGCGTGGGTCAGCTAATCTCCCATGGCCAGAAAAAGCTGTGAAGCAATTTGAAACGAGGCTAGGTTTGACAGGAAAACATTTTTTTTTACTGAAGTGGCAGGTGTTTGCATCTGGCACTGATTCAGCCCCAGGGCAATTAAACTGGCTGGTTGACTAGCCGTAGGCTTTTCCCATCTATATGGCTGGTAATTAAACTTTGATTCATGTGGTTTGGAGGGGGGAGACAAGGGAATGGTCAAAGGAATGTTTTGCAGTTCAAAAATAGCAATTGTGCAACCCCGAAAAGGATGCATTTGTAAACTGAGAGTACAGGGCAGAATGCACTTGCACAAGCTCATAATAGGCAGGCAATGGCCTAGTGGTATTATCGCCAGGCTATTAATCCAGGAACTCTGCTAATGTCCTGGGGACCTGGGTTCAAATCCTGCTATGGCAGATGTTGGAATTTGAATTTTTAAAAAAAATCTGGAATCAAGAATTTACTGATGACTATGAAACCATTGATGATTGTCAGAAAAACCCATCTGGTTCACTAATGTCCTTTAGGGAAGGAAATCTGCTGTCCTTACCTGGTCTGGCCTGCAAGTGATTCGAGAGCCTCAGCAATGTGGTTGATTCTCAACTGCTCTCTGAAATGGCCTAACAAGCCACTCAGGAAGGGCAACTGGGGATGGGCAATAAATGCTGGCCAGCGACACCTATGTCCCACAAATGAATAGGAACAAACAATTGGAAGTCAATTGCATTAAGGAAACACTATGGTTTCAAACCCATCTTCCTCGTGTGCTGTTTTGGTGACACAACATGTTAACGTCTCACTTGCTAGTGGAAGCTATCTTCCTCCCAACATCACATTGTTCCATTATTGACCACTTAAAGGACCTCCTTGGTAAGTGGCTCTTTGTTCACTGACAGGCAGATGTACAATTTTTTTTATCCTTAGAGGTTAAGTGATTTATTTAACTGCTATGCAGCCGGGAAAGGGTCATTAATGCAGAAGCATTCTGGACTAGCTGCTGATATCTGATCGTGCTGAGAAAAATCAAAGGACTCATTAGTTAGAGAGTCATGCGCTTTTGCAGTTTTGTTCCAATTTGGAAATATTGGAGATAAAAATTGACAGGGACATTTCATACCTGGATAGAACTGAAGAGAGGAATAATTTCAAAAGGAAACCATTTTGGCTTCAATCTCTATATTCATCCAGTTTGTTGTAATTATTCTAATTCATACTCCAGTGACTTGATTCATTTTATTTTGCTGTTGTCCAGTGAACATTCATTTCTGGAATTATCCCCCATAACCTGAAGACTGAAGAATATTTTGAGACTATAATTTAATAACTGCACACTGCCAAATCAATGGTGCAAGTCAGGAATTTAAGTGGGTTACTTTGCACCATTTTAACATTGATCCCCTACGTCCTTTCCATGTTTTGATATGGCAGTTCAGGGAGTCTCACATTGTCGCTCGCTTAGGATTTAACAATGGCATACTCCAAACCTGCACAGGTTAATCGGCTGAATGCCCCCTGTCTCTTTATTGTAAGGCAGTATGATTCCTAATAAATTCAACGCAGTTCCCACTGACAACATGTATACAATAGCCATTCAGGAGGCTAAGGAAATTCGGCATGTCTGCTATGACCCTCACCAATTTTTACAGATGTACCATAGAAAGCATCCTTTCTGGATGTATCACAGTTTGGTATGGCTCCTGCTCTGACCAAGACCGCAAGGAACTACAAATGGTTGTGATCGTAGCCCGGTACATCATGCAAACCAGCCTCCCATTCGTTGATCCTGTCTACACTTCCTGCTGCCTCGGAAAAGCAGCCTAGACATATTCTCTTCTACCTTCTTCCATTGGGAAAAAGATACAAACATTTGAGATCACATACCAACTGACTCAAGAACAGCTTCGTCCCTGCTGCCATCAGACATTTGAATGGACCTACCTCATATTAACTTGATCTTTCTATGACTGTGACATTATGGCCAGAATTCTCCGGCCGTTCACGCTGGCGGGATCCTCCGGTCCCAGCAGTGTACCCCCGCCAATGGGTTTCCCGCCAGCATGGGGTGATGTCGATGGAACCAGAGAATCCTGCCGCCAACAAACAATGCTCCACCTCCCGGCGGTGAGAAAAACACAGCTGGGAGGCTGGAGAATTGGTCCTAGCATTTTGAATCCATATGACTCTTCTTCAGAACTGAGGAGAGGCATAAATGTAATTAATTATATAGTTGGAGAGAGAGGTGGGCAGACGGTAGGGGAAGCAGAGAGAAAGTAGGAGGTTTGCCTCAAAACTGTTTTATAGTATAGAGGTGTGTCATGACATATAAAAGGTTGAGAACCACTACAATACATGTATCTACTTATGTTATGTGCTCTATACTATCGCTATCTACATACATACAGTATGTACCATCTCTCTTCCTATGTCTATCCATCACCTATATTGTTACTAACTGTAATTTGGCATAAAATTTGGCATATCTGCTATGACTCTCACCAACCTTTACAGATGAATCATAGAAAACATTCTTTCTGGTCGTATCACAGCTTGGTATGGCTCCTGCTCTGCCCAAGACCGCAAGAAACTACAAAGGGTGAATGAAACCCAGTCCATCACGCAAACCAGCCTCCCATCCATTGACTCTGTCTAAACTTCCCACTGCCTCAGAAAAGCAGCCAGCATAATTAAAGATCCCACGCACCCTGGACAGACTCTCTTCCACCTTCTTCCATCGGGAAAAAGATACAAAAGTCTGAGATCACGGACTAACCGAATAAAGAACAGCTTCTTCCCTGCTGCCATCAGACTTTTGAATGGACCGACCTTGCATTAAGTTGATCTTTCTGTACACCCTAGGTAACACTGCATTCTGCACTCTCTCCTTTCCTTCTCTATGAATGGTATGCCTTGTCAGTATAGCATGCAAGAAACAATACTTTTCACTGGATACTAATCCATGTGACAATAATAAATTAAATTAAATCAAATCAAATCAAAAATACAGCGGATGTGGTTTTATAAGGAGAGCAATGTTAAGTAATACACTTCATCTAATTTTGCTGCCAAGGTGAAGTAACATCCTTGAAAAGAGAAACTTTCCGGAGGAGCTTCTTTGTTACCTCTGTATGAGGCTGTGGCTTGAGAAAAATGTGAATGCTTTCCTGCCCTGCACTAAAGTTATTAGTGCGCATAGCCTTTCGAAAGTCTTTTTCATTTGAAGGATTTTTTAATGAGCTCGTGATATGCTAAGAACAGCTTTGCATAAAACTAACTTTCAATGCAAGTTATAATCCCTAAATTGGATGTCTCGATGAATTATTGTTTTGGAACATTGAGCTGAAATATAAGTATAAATGTTTTAGAAATTCATCATGTTTTGCACATCAGAGTGCTGCGCTCAGAGCCATAAATTGAGTCTCTCTGCTATACCTTAATTGTTATCCATATAACAGAATGTCCCTATTCAACTGTCTGAAAGGACAATTGTATTTAAAAAGCACGTAAAAAATGACTTTGTAATGTTGGTTGCTTGTGAGTGTCTCTGTCACCATGACAACCAGAATGAAATTTGGCACATGCTCAAAAGACCCAAAGTGTGAGCGGCAGAGTGAAAATTTATTGAGTCATAATTCAGGCTTATGAAATATTTTATAAGCCGGATAGGATGTTCTTGCTTTCTTTTGTGTCCAGCATAATTGCGGGCCTCTTACTTTGAGAAAGGAAGGATCAATATGGAAATCCTTGTGTGTAACTCTCCCACTGGTCACTTGGTAATTGTACTACATGCTACTTCCAGGACTGGACCCCAATTGTGTCACGGCTGGAGCTGTTTTGTGATGCTACAATCTATATCTGTGTCTTTCTCCTGCATTATTGAGGCAAAGGGAGGAAGATTAAGTGGCACCCTTACTCCTCATTGTTGTTTAGTGAATCCTGCTGACAACTGTGCAGGAACATGAGGTGCCATCAAGATTGCCCCAATTCTGAGGTCCATTTTGGTTTTAGAGCACACTATATTTTTTGCTAGAACTACTTTGTGGACATTGGAAGACTATTTTATCTAAAGTGCTGAGCTCGAGTTGCTACTTATTGTCGGAATCTGTTTGAATGCATTTCTACGGTAGAAAGAGCCTATCTTCTTCAACATGAAAGATGGATGGCCTGAAGGCCTATCTACTCAAATATTTTTTTTGGAATTCTTTAGCAAGGATGCACAAGGATAAATGACTCCTCCAAGAAAGTTTTCCAGCAGATGATTCTGTCAATTCGAGACTGAAGCTTAAAGAATGTTCCACCTGTTTGGGAAATTGCCTGAGACTTTTCACCAGAGGGTAATATGGTGTGGTAAGTGGCCAGAGCAAGCTATTGAGGCAAAGAATTTTATCTGTTTGAGGCAATTGGAGGCATTCTGGAGAGCAAATGAATTGATAGATATGAAGGAAATGTGACATTGAGTTGTTATATTGGATACAGTTGTCTTGTTTTGAAACCCCTAGTGTTCTGACATCCATATTTAAGGTACAATTAAGGTTGGGGCGGCATGCTGGCACTGCTGCCATACAGCGCCAGGGACCCGGGTTCGATTCCTGGCTTGGGTCACTGTCTGTGTGGAGTTTGCACATTCTCCCTGTGTCTGCGTGGGTTTCCTCCGAGTGCTCCAGTTTCCTCCCACAGTCCAAAGATGTGTGGGTTAGGTTGATTGGCCATGCCAAATTGCCCGCTTGCACCAGGGGGTTAGCAGGTTAAATAAGTGGGGTTACGGGGATAGGGCCTGGGTGGGATTGTGGTCGGTGCAGACTCGATGGGCCGAATGATCTTCTTCTGCAGTGTTGGGATTCTATGAAATATCATATACTGTAACAGGCACTAGGCTTTTAGCAGTTTGGATTCACTTCTCCAAATATTTCTCCTTTAGGGAGATGAAGGATTATGTTTCCGGAACTTTTATCATCACTACAGTTGACTTTGTACTTTCTCTTCATACAACCAAATGAAAACATAACAATTTGCTATCTCTGGAGCAATATTAGTCTGTAAGAGTAGGCAATATTTGAGTAGTAATGCCTTCTGTTGAGCTATAATATTTACAGTGAAGAAGAGGTGTTTTTGTTGCTATTAGTATCTTGAATACTCAAGATACTAAACAACATACCTTCTCGTTCCTAAAGTTTATTTATCAGTGTTACAAGTTGGCTTACATTAACATTGCAATGAAGTTACTGTGAAAATCCCCAAGTGGCCACACTCCAGCACCTGATTAGGTACACTGAGGTAGAATTTAACATGGGGAATTTAGTTGGGGAGGGTTTAAGAATCATAAGGGAGTAGTTAGCACAGGGAGAGTTTACTTGTACATTAAAATTATATAACATGATTTGTATTTGCTCTTGTATAACTATTTATTCCAGATGCCCTTGATTTTAGAGTTGGTAGAGAAAGCAAGAAATATTTTATTTCTCCGTACTGAATTCCTTCATCTTGATGAATGTGCTTCAAAAAAGCTATATTTGGGTATAATTGCAACTCTCAAATTAATTCCAGGAACTAAATTAATTCACACGCTTTCATTTTACTGAGTGTTTCGCAGATGTGTAATGAAAAATAAAAAGGGCTCACTGTATGACTGCAGGCTAGCACTGGCACATAGTACATCACTCAGGTGAAAAACATTTGCTCAAACTTCTCCATACTTCTCAATAATTCTTTGTTTAAGAAGGGTAGCAAGAATAATCCAGGTAATTACAGGCCGGTGAGCCTTACATCAGTGGTAGGGAAATTATTGGAAAGGATTCTTCGAGACAGGATTTATTCCCATTTGGAAATAAGTGGACATATTAGTGAGAGCCAACATGTAAAGGGAAGGTCGTGTTTCACTAACTTGATCGAGTTTTTGGAGGAAATGACGAAGATGATTGATGAGGGTAAGGCAATGGATATTGCCTACATGGACTTCAGTAAGGCCTTTGACAAGGTCCCTCATGGCAGACTGGTGCAGAAGGTGAAATCGCATGGGATCAGAGGTGAGCTGGCAAGGCGGATACAAAACTGACTCGGTCAAAGAAGACAGAAGGTAGCAGTGGAAGAGTGCGTTTCTGAATGGAGGGCTGTGACAAGTGGCGTCCCTCAGGAATCAGTGCTGGGACCTTTGCTGTTTGTAATATATATAAATAATTTGGAGGAAAATGTAACTGGATTGATTAGTAAGTTTGCGGACGACAAAAAGTTTGGTAGATTTGCAGATAGCGATGAGGACCATCAGAGGATACAGCAGGATATAGATCAGTTGGAGACTTGGGCGGAGAGGTGGCAGATAGAGTTTAATCTGGACAAATGTGAGGTAATGCATTTTGGAAGATCTAATCCAAATAGGAAATATACAGTAAATGGCAGAACCCTTAAGAGTATTGATAGGCAAAGGGACCTGGGTGTACAGGTACACAGGTCACTGAAAGTGGCAATGCAGGTGGAGAAGGTAGTCAAGAAGACATACAGCATGCTTGCCTTCATCGGCCGGGGCATTGAATTTAAAAATTGGCAAGTCATGATGCAACTTTATTGAACCTTAGTTAGGCCGCACTTGGAATATAGTGTTCAATTCTGGTTGCCACACTACCAGAAGGATGTGGAGGCTTTGGAGAAGTTACAGAAAAGATTTACCAGGACGTTGCCTGGTATGGAGGGCATCAGCTATGAGGAGAGGTTGGAGAAACTTGGTTTGTTCTCACTGGAACAACGGAGGTTGAGGGGAGACCTGACAGAAGTCTACAAGATTATGAGAGGCATGGACAGAGTGGATAGTCAGAAGCTTTTTCCCAGGGTGCAAGAGTCAATTACTAGGGGGCACGGGTTTAAGGTGCGAGGGGCAAGGTTTAAAGGAGATGTACGAGGCAGATTGTTTACACAGAGGGTGGTGGGTGCCTGGAACTCGTTGCCGGGGGAGGTAGTGGAAGCAGATACGATGGTGATTTTTAAGGGGCATCTTGACAAATATATGAATAGGATGGGAATAGAGGGATATGGTCCCCTGAAGGGTAGGGGGTTTTAGTTAAGTTGGGTAGCATGGTCGGTGCAGGCTTGGAGGGCCGAAGAGCCTGTTCCTGCGCTGTAATTTTCTTTGTTCTTTGTATGTAAACTATTCTGGGACTCCTTAAATACACTGATCTATAATGACCCAAAATTATTATCAGGAGCTATTTATATGGGATACTGGTCCTGGCTTCAGTGGATGGGACCGGACGATTCCGCTGGCGATAAGGACTAGAAATTCATGGGCCATTATTTTAAGCAATTTACTTTTGAATTTGGATTTTTGTATTTGTAAGTTAGTAATAAGGTCTAACTTATATTTAAGCTTAAATTACGTTTCTGTATTTGTGTGAAAAGAAAGCTGATCCAAAGGTGGATGACCCTTTAATATGGCCTGCGAGGCAGTCGTGTTCTGTTGGCATGGTTGGGTATCTGGGAAATTGTATAGAAAGGAAACTTGAAGGCTCATGGACGATAGAATACTGAAAGGAGAGGTTGAATCACTGGAGGAGGATCCTTGGTGAAGACTTCTGAGAGAAAGCATTGTTTTGGGGTCAAATTCCAAGGTATGTTCTTTGAGAACAAAGATTGATGGCCCTTGTAGGGAAGATAGAGTTCCAGTATGACCAGTTGCCTTACAGTGTGACAAACATCTAGGGAAATTAGGAGAGGCAATTGTTTAGTGGTATTATCGCTAGACTATTAATCCAGAATCTCAGTTAATGTTCTGAGGACACTAGTTTGAATCCCAGAATTCCACAGATGGTGGAATTTGAATTCAATAAAAAAAATCTGGAATTAAGAATCCACAAAAACATTGTCAATTGTCTGGTTCACTAATGCTCTTTAGGTAAGGAAATCTGTCGTTCTTACCTGATCTGGCCTACATGTAACTCCAGATCCACAGCAATTTGGTTTACTCTCAGCTCTGAAATGGCCCAGCAAGCCACTCATTTGTATCAATCATGCCCTAACAGCGTTTTGAGAAGATGGCTCACTAACACCTTCTCAAAGGCAACGAGGGATGGGAAATAAATGCTGACCAGCCAGCGACGCCCACATCCCAAAAATGAATAAATAATTGATGAGAGCAAAGAACAAAGAAAATTACAGCACAGGAATAGGCCTTCGGCCCTCCAAGCCTGCACCAACAATGCTGCCCGGCTAAACTAAAACCCCCTACTCTTCCGGGGACCATATCCCTCTATTCCCATCCTATTCATATATTTGTCAAGACACCCCTTAAAAGTCACTGTCATACTTGCTTCCACTACCTCCCCCGGCAACAAAACCTGCCTCGTACATCTCGTTTAAACCTTGCCCCTCGCACCTTAAATCTATGCCCCCTTGTAATTGACTCTTCCACCCTGGGAAAAAGCTTCTGACTCTACACTCTGTCCATCACTCTCATAATCTAAGAAAGTCATAGGATGTTTAGATGGCATCTGTCAGTTGGTCTGTGGTGTGTCTGACCACATTTTGCCTATCGGTTTACATGGACTGTATGCTTACTGAGAACATTAAAGTATGATATAGATTTTGTCCTTGTGTTATCCTTATAAACAGATCAATTTGTAAAGGTATAGTGGGCTAAAGGAGCTGTGTAAAGATAGTTTACCTATTCTTATTTAATAAATGCTTTATTCTTTGTCATGTTGACTCCCATGACTCTATTCAGTCGCCGCCTTCCAGGTATCCAAACAAAAAAAAGTTAGCATCTAGAAAGCTGCGTTCCACCCTGGGATTGAACTTGTCCAGTAGTAACAGCAGCTGGGAGCATGACAAATGTTCCATTGAATTCAAATAGATTACTTTAATTGGACGAAAAGGAAATACTGCAGACCCTGGAATTTTGAAACAAAAACAGGAAATGCTGAAAATACTCTGAAAATCAATCAACATCTGTGGTGAGAGTCACAGAAGGTGGAATATAATCATCACCCCATCTCATGTTTGGTGCCACTTAAACAGGCAGGAGGATGTTGGGTGCGACCTCGCAGCTTTCTTACCTCTGCCCTGATTGAGTTGTGGTGGGAGGGAAGCATGGTGGCACAGTGGTTAGCACTGCTATCTCACAATACCAGGAAGCCGGGTTCAATTCCAGCCTTGGGTGACTGCCTGTGCGGAGTTTGCACGTTCTCCCCGTATCTGCGTGGGTTTCCTCTGAGTGCTCTGGTTTTCTCCCACAGTTCAAACATGTGAAGATTAGCTGGATTGGCCGTGCTCAATTGTCTCTTAGGGCCCAATTTTACCATTTGGAGTCTGAGGGCTGGATCCGGGCGTAATACAGATCCGAGCCTGGAATCCTCTTTGCAGCGCGCCCATACGCTTTTTGCCGGTTCCAGTCCGATCCGCGCAGTGGGCGGGGCTTAGCACTGCCGGAACGATCGGAGCTCTGAACTGCGCACGCGCAGTTCGAAAAAAAATCTGAAGCAGCGCGCCCGGGCGGGAAAGAAAAAGAAGCAGAGAGAGCAGCTCTCTGACACATGGAAGAGTTGGCAATAATTATACCTGCTCTTGTTAGAGAAAATATTGTTCTAACAATCTGATAATGCTATTAAACTCAAAGCTTTTGTCGAAAGATTACACTTGCATCTATTTCAACGGTCTACTTTTGTCTCAGTAATGAATGTGAGCTGTTTGGATTATTTTGGGTTGATTGCGTCTCCTTGCAGGGCTCAAGTGAAAAATAAAATGTACATTTCTGAGAATCTTCGACCACACAGAACAAAGTACAGCCATATCATTTTGAGTGTCTGTTCATTCCTGTTGTCATGATGTGGAGATGCCGGCGTTGGACTGGGGTAAACACAGTAAGAAGTTTAACAACACCAGGTTAAAGTCCAACAGGTTTATTTGGTAGCAAAAGCCACACAAGCTTTCGGAGCCTTAAGCCCCTTCTTCAGGTGAGTGGGAATTCTGTTCACAAACAGGGCATATAAAGACACAAACTCAATTTACATGAATAATGGTTGGAATGCGAATACTTACAGCTAATCAAGTCTTTAAGATACAAACAATGTGAGTGGAGGGAGCATTAAGACAGGTTAAAGAGATGTGTATTGTCTCCAGACAGGACAGCCAGTGAGACTCTGCAGGTCCAGGCAAGCTGTGGGGATTACAGATAGTGTGACATGAACCTGATATCCCGGTTGAGGCCTCATGTGTGCGGAACTTGGCTATCAGTTTCTGCTCAGCGACTCTGTGCTGTCGTGTGTCGTGAAGGCCGCCTTGGAGAACGCTTACCCGAATATCAGAGGCCGAATGCCCGTGACCGCTGAAGTGCTCCCCAACAGGAAGAGAACAGTCTTGCCTGGTGATTGTCGAGTGGTGTTCATTCATCCATTTTCGCAGCGTCTGCATGGTTTCCCCAATGTATCATGCCTCGGGACATCCTTTCCTGCAGCGTATCAGGTAGACAACATTGGCCGAGTTGCAAGAGTAGGTACCGTGTACCTGGTGGATAGTGTTCTCACATGATGCTGCAGGAAAGGATGTCCCGAGGCATGGTACATTGGGGAAACCATGCAGACGCTGCGAAAATGGATGAATGAACACCGCTCGACAATCACCAGGCAAGACTGTTCTCTTCCTGTTGGGGAGCACTTCAGCGGTCACGGGCATTCAGCCTCTGATATTCGGGTAAACGTTCTCCAAGGCGGCCTTCACGACACACAACGGCGCAGAGTCGCTGAGCAGAAACTGATAGCCAAGTTCCGCACACATGAGGACGGCCTCAACCGGGATATTGGGTCCATGTCACACTATTTGTAATCCCCACAGCTTGCCTGGACCTGCAGAGTTTCACTGGCTGTCCTGTCTGGAGACAATACACATCTCTTTAGCCTGTCTTGATGCTCTCTCCACTCACATTGTTTGTATCTTAAAGACTTGATTAGCTGTAAGTACTCGCATTCCAACCATTATTCAGTAAATTGAGTTTGTGTCTTTATATGCCCTGTTTGTGAACAGAATTCCCACTCACCTGAAGAAGGGGCTGAAGGCTCCGAAAGCTTGTGTGGCTTTTGCTACCAAATAAACCTGTTGGACTTTAACCTGATGTTGTTAAACTTCTTACTGCATTCCTGTTGTCACAGAGATGTCTCCTCATCAACATATTGTAAAATAAATATATAACAAACCCAGTACTTGTAGCAAATATCCTGAAGCAACAGTTCTTTAGAAGAAATTTCTCGTCCCAGGAACATCTAGGATATACTTAAACAGTGTCAGAAGTTTAATATTTTAGATCAAATGAATGTAATGGTACTTTATGCAGAAAAATTAGTTTATTAACTTTCTAAAGTGTAACAATATTTTGAAAAGGGATGCTTTTTACTGTTAAAGGATAGGAATTAAAACATTCAAATGTTTCAATTCCTATCCTTTAATAGTAAAGATAATGAATGGTTTACGTGCCTGGAATGGTTTATGTCCTCCCCCCCCACACAACCAAAGATCCATCCTCCCCCCATCCCCCCCTCTCCAACCAGAGATCCATCCTCCCCCCATCCCCCCCCTCTCCAACCAGAGATCCATCCTCCCCCCCTCCCCTCCACACACTTGCAGAGCCGCCACCGACCCGGGACGGTGGAATGGCTGCGACTACAAGACACCCATAAGTACCGGAGAGCTTTCGGATGCCATGCACCTACCTCCTCGCTAACCCTCACTGAGGAAGCGCCGGCTTCCGACTTTTATTGAGCAGGTCGCTAAAAGCGCGGATCCGGATTGGGCCGCACGGTGGTAAAGTGGGATTTGGCGGTAGAGTTGGGCGGGCAGTTCATTAAATCGATTTAAATGGGCCGCCTGATTCGGGCGTGGACCAGTCCGTGCCCGAATCAGGTGTCGGTAAAGCCGCGATCTGCTCGGATTCAGGTGCAGATCGTGTTAAAGGCCCGACGCCCGAATTTACCGCGATTTCGCGCCCAAATCTTTGGTAAAATCGGGCCCTTAGTGTCCTAAGAGGTCTCGGTTGGATGGATTAGTCATGGTAAATGTGCAAGGTTACGGGGATAGGGCGGAAAGATGGGCGTGGTGGACCTTCTCAAAAGTAGATGATACAGGATTCATTAAATGGCAGAACCCCCCCGCCCAGTGCCCACATTACATATGGCCCAGATTTGGATTAGTGTCCTTTTATTAAGAACATATTAAGAACATAAGAACTAGAAGCAGGAGTAGGCCATCTGGTCCCTCGAGCCTGCTTTAATTCAATAAGATCATAGCTAATCTTTTCAGGGACTCAGCTCCACTTACCCACCCACTCACCATTACCCTCAATTACTTTACTGTTCAAAAATTTATCTATTCTTGCCTTAAAAACATTCAATGAGGTAGCCTCAACTGCTTCACTGGGCAGGGAATTCCACAGATTCACAACCCTTTGTGTGAAGAAGTTCCTCCTCAACTGAGTCTTAAATCTGCTCCTTCTTATTTTGAGGCCATGCCCCCTAGTTCTAATTTCACCAGCCAGTGGAAACAACTTCCCTACTTCTATCTTATCTATTCCCTCCATAATCTTATATGTTTCTATCTAAGGTTCAGAGAGCTTGGCGAAGATAGGGATCTAGATGAGTATACAGCTTATAGGAAGGGACTAAAGAAGGAAATTAGGAGAGCCAGAAGGGGTCACGAGAAGGCCTTGGCAAGTAGAATTAAGGAAAACCCTAAGGCGTTCTATAAATATGTGAAGAGTAAAAGGATGAGACGTGAAAGAATAGGGCCTATAAAAGGTGAAGGCGGGAAAATCAGTACGGAACCAGTAGAAATGGCAGAGGTGCTTCATGAGTATTTTGCCTCGGTTTTCACAGAGGAGGAGGACATGGGTGGATGTACTGTGGGCTTGCAGTGGACTGAAAAGATTGAGTATGTGGACTTTAACAAAGAGGTTGTGCTGGAATCTTTGAATGGCATCAAGATAGATAAGTCGCCGGGTCCGGATGGGATGTACCCCAGGTTACTGTGGGAGGCGAGGGAAGAGATTGCAGAGCCTCTGGTGATGATCTTTGCGTCGTCGATGGAGACGGGAGAGGTGCTGGAGGATTGGAGGATTGCGGATGTGGTTCCTATTTTCAAGAAGGGGAATAGGGATAGCCCAGGAAATTACCGACCGGTGAGTCAAACCTCAGTGGTTGGTAAGCTGATGGAGAAGATCCTGAGGGACAAGATTTATGAGCATTTAGAGAGGTTTAGTATGCTCAAGAATACTCAGCATGGCTTTGTCAAAGGCAGATCGTGCCTTACGAGCCTGGTGGAGTTCTTCGAAAATGTGACTAAACACATTAATGAAGGGAAAGCGGTAGATGTGGTTTATATGGATTTTAGCAAGGCGTTCGATAAGGTCCCCCATGCAAGGCTTCTAGAAAAAGTGAGAGGGCATGGGATCCAAGGGGCTGCTGCCCTGTGGATCCAGAACTGGCTTGCCCAAAGGAGGCAGAGAGTGTGTATAGATGGGTCTTTTTCTAAATGGAGGTCGGTCACCAGTGGTGTGCCCCAGGGATCTGTTCTGGGACCCTTGCTGTTTGTCATTTTCATAAATAACCTGGATGAGGAAGCGGAGGGATGGGTTGGTAAGTTTGCCGACGACACGAAGGTTGGTGGGGTTGTGGATCGTCTGGAGGGATGTCAGAAGTTACAGAAGGACATAGATAGGATGCAAGACTGGGCGGAGAAGTGGCAGATGGACTTCAACCCAGATAAATGCGTCGTGGTCTATTTTGGCAGGTCAAATGGAATGAAGGAGTACAATATAAAGGGAAAGACTCTTAGTACTGTGAAGGATCAGAAGGACCTTGGGGTCTGGGTCCATAGGATGCTAAAATCGGCCCCGCAGGTGGAGGAGGTGGTTAAGAAGGCATATGGTGTGCTGGCCTTTATCAATCGAGGGATTGAGTTTAGGAGTCCGGGGATAATGATGCAGCTATATAAGACCCTCGTCAGACCCCACTTGGAGTACTGTGCTCAGTTCTGGTCGCCTCATTACAGGAAGGATGTGGAAAAGATTGAAAGGGTGCAGAGGCGATTTACAAGGATGTTGCCTGGATTGAGTGGCATGTCTTATGAGGCTAGGCTGAGGGAGCTCGGTCTTTTCTCCTTGGAGAGACGTAGGATGAGAGGAGACCTAATAGAGGTATATAAGATGTTGAGAGGCATAGATCGGGTGGACTCTCAGAGGCTTTTTCCCAGGGTGGAAATGGCTGCTATGAGAGGACACAGGTTTAAGGTGCTGGGGGGTAGGTACAGAGGAAATGTTTTTCACACAGAGGGTGGTGGGCGAGTGGAATCGGCTGCCGTCAGTGGTGGTGGAGGCAAACTCAATAGGGTCTTTTAAGAGACTCCTGGATGAGTACATGGGACTTAATAGGATGGAGGGTTATAGGTAGGCCTAAAAGGTAGGGATATGTTCGGCACAACTTGTTGGGCCGAAGGGCCTGTTTTGTGCTGTAGTTTTCTATGTTTCTATGTTTCTAAGATCTCCTCTCATTCTTCTGAATTCTAATGAGTATAGCCCCAGTCTACTCAGTCTCTCCTCATAAGCCAACCCTCTCAACTCCGGAATCAACCTAGTGAATCTCCTCTGTACCCCCTCCAGTGCCAGTATATCCTTTCTCAATTAATTAGAAACTATAATTGAAGCTTTTGTTTTAGTTTGAGCTTGAATACTCCAATTACTCTTTTTATAAAAGTAGTAGAATTGCCTCCTTGATTGAGATTGGTGTTTCTTTAGCAGATATGAAAGCATACATGGATTTTTTCCCATATTTCAGAGCATTCATTCAACTTTAGAACAGGCAAATTGAATAGAAATTATCAACTAAATCCCACAGACGTATATGTAAAAGACTAAATTCAGTGAATTTAGATTATCTTTTTATCTTCAGATAAACCTTATCTCCAATGGACTAGTAATTGTAGGCTATAGTTTCATAGTGAGCTGCTAGATTTAAAGATCAGTGATGAGTAAGTAATATTCAATATATTGAAGTATTCGTAACGATTAAGGAGGCTAAATTGTGAATGCTGTCAAATCCATAATTAGAAGCAGGAATAGGCCATTCAGCCCTTCGAGCCTGCTCCGCCATTCATTTTAATCATGGCTGATCATCGAATTCAATATCCTGATCCCGCCTCCCCCCCCCCCCCCCCCCCGCACCCCCCCCCCCCCTTTCCCTTCCCCATGATCCCGTTAGCCCCAAGAGCTGTATCTAATTTCTTCTTGAAATTACACAACGTTTTGGGCCCAAGTACATTCTGTGGAAGTGAATTCCATACATTCACCACCCTCTGGGTGAAGAGATTTCTCCCCACCTCAGTTCTAAAAGGTTCACCCCTTATTCTCAAACTATGACCCCTAGTTCTGGACTCCCCCACCATCGGGAATATTCTTTCTGAATCTACCCTGTCTAATCCTGATAGAATTTGATATGTTTCTATGAGATCCCCTCTCACTCTTCTAACCTCCAATGAATATAATCCTAACCACCTTAGTCTCTCCTCGTATGACAGACCTGCCATCCCAGGAATATCAGTGAAACAATCTTGTAGCTTGTATTACATATCCTTTATGTCTGCCATGTCGATACAAAATATGCTTTAGTCTCAAAGACTGTGTAGAATTTCAAAATGTTGAAACGATGCGAATGTGAATTTATAAAACTGTGAACCAGAAAGTGCATTCCTTTTAAAACAAAACACCTCAATTATCGTATTGGGAACGTGTCCAGGAGGGAGATATTTTGTTTCTTAGTGGCTTCTTCTGCCTGAAAGACTGATGAGAACAACATAAGCTAAGCAAAACCTCATTCCAAAATCTACCATGAACTTTATTTTAAGAAATGTTTCAGCTTACACCCCATGGAGGCAAAAAGCCATGGCAACAATTTGCCCCAAACTAATAATGGCATGGGAGAACGACAAATCATCAGAACCTAATGGTACCACCTCAATGTTTTAAAGGAAGTAAGTGAGGAAATTGCAGACTCCCCAGTAGAGTCATACAGTGCAGAAAAGGTCCTTCGGCCCATTGATTCTGCACCAACAATAATTACCACTAAAGTCGGGCTAATCCCATTTTCCAGAACTTGTCTCATATCTTGAATATTATGGTGTTCCAAATGCTCATCCAAATACTTTTTAAAATTGGAAGTTTAAGGCTTCTACTACCTTCCCAGGCAGTGCATTCCAGATTTCTCTGAGTGAAAATAAATCTCAAATCCCCTCTGAATCTCCTTCCCCTTATCCTAAAGCTATGCCTCCTTGTGATTGATCACTCAACCAAGGGGAACAGCTGCTTACTATTCACCCTGTCCATACCCCACATAATCTTGTACACCTCAATCATGTCCCCCCTGAGTCTCTGCTCTAAAGAAAACAACCTAACCCTATCCCAGTCTCTCCTTAGAATCATAGAATACCTACAGTGCAGAAAGAGGCCATTTGGCTCATCGAACCTGCACCGACAACAATCCTACCCAGGCCCTATCCCCGCAACTCTACTTATTTCCCCTGCTAACCCCCCTAACACTAAGGGGCAATTCAGCATGGCCAATCACCTAATCTGCACCACCTGAACCTCAAATGCTCCATCTCAGGCAACATCCAAGTGAATCTCCTCTGTATCCCCTCGAGTGCAATCACAGCCTTCCGAAAGCTCGTGATACCAAATAAACCTGTTGGACTTTAACCTGGTGTTGTGAGACTTCTTCTTAAGGGCATTGAGAGATGGACAACAAATACTGGCCTAGTCAGTGACGGACACATCCCAAGAAAGAACAAAGAAAAGATGCTTTAGCCATAATCTTCCAAATGGATTGTTCCTTTAGATCAGAAAATTGCAAATATAATTCCATTATTGAAGAAAGGTGAGGGAAGGAGAAATCAGGAAATTATAGACTTGTTAGTTGTGTGCAAATTACTGCAATGTATAATTAAGGATACTTCGAAAAAATTGAGCTGATTAGGGCAAGTCAATATGGATTTGCAAAGGGTAGGTCACGTCTAACAGACTTAATTGAACGCTCCACACAAGGGATTGTTAGCTAAAATTAAAGTTTGTGCAATTGATGGAACATTATTGACCTGGTTAGGAGATTGGTTAGGCTGTAAAAGACAGACGGTCAGGATAATGGCTATGTATTTCAATTGCAAGGCAATGATTAGTGGTGTCCCATAAGGATTGGCACAGAGGTCGATTTTATTTGTGATATTTCTTCGTGACTTCGGTAACAACAGGGAGTCATGAGTCCAGGTTTGCTGATGGCACAAAGGTTGGTCATATAGTAATTAGCATAGACAAGAGCATAAAATGATGGGTGATTGCTGGATTAACTGAATGGACAAAACTGTGGCAGATGCATTTTTTAAAAATTCATTCGTGGGACATGGGCATCACCGGCTGGCCAGCATTTATTGCCATCCCTAGTTGCCCTTGGAGAGCGGTTGAGGGTCAACCACATTGCTGTGACTCTGGAGTCACATGTAGGCCAGACCAGGTAAGGATGGCAGATTTCCTTCCCTAAAGGACATTAGTGAACCAGATGGGTTTTTCCGACAATTGACAATGATTTCTTGGTCATCAGTAGATTCTTAATTCCCGATACTTTTTATTGAATTCAAATTCAAGCACCATCTCCGAACCCAGGTCCCCGGAACATTAGCTGAGTTTCTGGATTAATAGTCCAGTGGTATTATCACCAGATTGGCTCTATTCTCTCTCCACAGATGCTGTCAGACCTGCTGAGATTTTCCTGCATTTTCTGTTTTTGCTTCAGATTCCAGCATCCGCAATATTTTGCTTTTATCTTAGGTCCAAATAAATTTTTGGGTCCATTCACACAGATCGTCAAAATATATCAGTCAGGTACATAGGGGGTAAATTGAATTAAGATACAGGTCAACCATCATCTCACTGAACTGTAGAACAAGATCAAGGGGCTGAATAGCCTTCTCCTGTCGATCTATCCCCTTTCCTTGGTCAATACCTCTACCTTCCTGGCTTAATTTCTTCTTTGCATAGGCGTAAGATTTCATTGGATAAATAATCACATGTAAGCAAGCAATTATATGGAAGTGTGAAAGGTTTCTGTGATTTTTTTCCTTTGCTTGGAAAATGAGCAAAACACATCTTGGTTCATAAATAATTATATTTAAACTTCCAAATCCTGACACCTGACTTTTACGCAAATAATCCATCAATTTGATTTATTTGGTTGTCAACATTTGGATTTTGACAAACCTTTTGAAGATTTCTAATTGGAAAGGCATTTAATAGAAAATGCATCTGGTGCTTGACCTTGCTAGTCCCCTGCGTTAATGCATGATCTACTCTGCAACATAATCCCCACTGAGACAAAGGTGTAAATTATCTATGGCAGGTGCAGCTAAATTGGATTTGATATGGAGAATAGGGGCCAAATAGGACTGTAACTTTCAGAAATTACATAGAATTGCACAGAAGCAGTGGTGTAGTCCATACCAGCCTTTATGCTCCATTCAAGCCTTCTTCCATCCTCCTTTATCATACTCTATCAGCATAACTCTCATTTCCGTTCCTCCTCATGTATTTATCTACCTTCCCCATAAATGCATTCACACTATTCGCTGCAACTAGTCCCTGTGGTAACAAGTTGCACATCCTCACCATTTCCTCAATGAAAAAATTCCTTCTGAATTCCTCATTTTGATTTCTTGGTGACTATTATATGTTGAAACCTCTAGTTTACCTCTTCGCAAAAGTGTAAATATTCTTTCCTGACTCTATCCAAACCTTTGCAGAGTTTTAAAGACCTCTATTAGGTCACCACTCAGCCTTCTCTTTATAAGAGTGAAGCGTTTATCCTGTTAACAAACAGAATCTTAAAGTTCTGTTGTTGTCGATGTAAGTCTTTGTACTCTCTCCAGTGCCTCTATATCTTCTACGGTGACCAGATGTATGGGCATACCACCACCTGCAGGTTTCCCTTCACGTCACACACCACCCCAAATTGGAACGATATCGCATTCCTTCACTGTCACTGGGTCAAAGGACAGCATCCTGGCTGTTCCTACAACATTTGGGCTGCAACGATTCAGGAAGGCAGCTCACCACCACCTTCTCGAGGGCAGTTGGGGTTGGGTAATAAATGCTGGCCAGCCAGTGATGCCCATGTCCCATGAGCAAATATAAAAATAAAACTGCACACAAAATACCAAAGGCGGGATTTTCCTGTCCTGTCCGCCACGGGAATTGTATCAGGCAGGGCACGGACCACGCAAAGGTCTGGGATTTTCCAACCTCGGGGCGGGAACGGCCAGAAAATCCCGCCCCAATGTGGTCTGATTCTGGTTTGATACAAGCTTATCATTGCTTGTCAACTTTTCATTTCTATTCCTTGGTAAACAAACCTCAGTGCTTGATTTGCTTTATTTTGGCCTTTTCAATATTGATCACTATTTTGTGCACTTGCCTATGTGTACTCTGAATTTCTTTGAGCTCCTTATTATCTAAGTTACATAACATTTATCCATGATGAAATTTATTAATCAATTATATACATACAGTAAAGTCCTACCATTCGCTGGGGTTACGTTCCATGAAACACCGCAAGTAGCAATATGGTGGAACATAAGGAACATGCTTTTCTATTGGAGTCAAGTAGGTTCTAGTTATGTAAGGGCAGCATTGCTTTGGCCAGATTCTCCAAAGCAAGTTGTGGTACCCATCTACAGCTGACAGGGGGAACCTCTGAGCATTACAGAGCATATTGAAAACTTTTAAAAGAGGCAATTCTCACTTAAGAAGAGATTGAATCAGCTCAAAACTGGCAGACAAAATGGGTGAACATTTTAAAATTGAACAGTCATTTTTGCAGATCTGGACCAAGAGATTCAGATATTTTCAGACTGCAACCATCCCAGGCACCATTCTTTTAAAGTTTCTGTTGAAAATGATAGAATCTCCCTGCAGAAGAACTTTACACTCAAAGCGAAGCTTTTTTCTTTGTAAACAAGTTATTACTTCAGCTACAGCGACAGCATTCAAAAGTTCCACCCTGACTACCAACTGAAAACTACGGTTGCCAACCCTCCAAGATTGGCCTGAAGTCTCCAGGACACTGCTGTGTGAAACCCTGCAGAAATATCATAGGGACATTAAAAAATATAAAACTTCCTTTGAGCATTTCTCTTTACAAGCTATAGAGATATTGAAAATGTGGGGACAAAAGGGCTGTTTGGGTGACAATCAAACCTCATCCAATTGGGTAATGAGTCTTCTTTTGTTTTCCAATTGGCGTAGGAAGGCAGTTTATTTATTAGTCATAAGTCGGCTGACATTAACGCCGCAATGAAGTTACTGTGAAAATCCCTTAGTCACCACACTCCAGTGCCTGTTCGGGTGCACTGAGGGAGAATTTAGTATGGCCAATGCACCTAACCAGCACGTCTTTCAGACTTTGGAAGGAAACCGGAGCACCTGGAGGAAACCCATGAAAACACAGGGAGAACATGCAGACTCCGCACAGACAGTGACCCAAGCCGGGATTCGAACCCGGATCCCTGGCATTGTGAGGCAGCAGTGCTAACCACTGTCTCACCGTGCCTGAGCTAGACCTTCAATGAGTAAGTGCCTAGGAGTAGAAGGGTGGGGTGGGGGGGTGGAGAGATTGCAACTACAAGGTTCCATCCCTCCACCAAAGGTGTTTTCCCAGCATGAAACTGTGTACTGTCACCAGGTATGGTGACAGGGAGTGGCACTGTGAGTGGCCCCTGGCAATGTGAGGCAGCAGTGCAAAGTGGGTCAAAAGGATGGATGTGTTGGCCGACTAATGGCTGGAGCGTGGGGGCAGGCCATGTGATGAATCCTCCAGGAATACAATCAATCACAGTTGGTAACCTTACTGAACACTGTCCATATGAAAAGCAGATAGCTGAACATCGCCTGGTTTTGAGATCCTGCGCAGAATCCTTCCCATTTTGCACAGAAGCTCTGGATAAATCACATAGAAATAAAACCTGACATTTGAAATCATTTCATTCCTTAAAAACCTACACGACTGTTTTGTAGATGAGAGGTCTGCGTGTTCACCGTCAAAATGAATGCTCTTTGAAGAGTCAGATTGGAATTAGTAGAAAAGGTCTGGGGTTTGCACATTAAATTAAATTCTGTAAAGGGATAGGGAGAGGAAAAGAAGACAGCAATCCTTTGAAATGGGGATGAATCTCCCTTAACACAGGACATTGAACCTTCAAAACAACATTTTTTTAATGCCAAATTCAAAGCCTGACCACCTGCTGCCAGCCTGTTTTGTAATCATTTTATCCCGCGTCCCAAAAGTCAAAAGTCCTATAAAAAGTCAAACTTTGTGATGGCGAGCATTTGAATCAATGATATCGGCTCACTTTTAGATCTTTCACATCAAAGTTACGGATGGAAATATGCATCGTGTCCTTTGTTGAAACTCTGAACACAATATGAAGCCAGCAGCCTTTTCATTTTGCCCATAAACTTCGATCAACTCCCTTTTCCAACAACCAATATTAACAGCAAATTGTCCATACTGAGGGTCTCAAATATATCAACACGAGAAATGGTTACTTTGGTGGGCACTGCTGGCAGTGAAGAGTGTGGAGAATACAAACTTTCAGCCGTTACCATGCATCCAAATGCATTTCATCAAAAATTTAGCACTCATTTGAACATGTTTCCTTTTGATCCTGTCGATAGCCAGATTCATCTTCAGGAAATCTCGGTCATCAAGAATTTAGAAAATAGGAGCTTAGCAGGAGTAGGCAGCACGGTAGCACAATGGCACAGCGCCAGGGACCCGGGTTCAATTCCGGCCTCGGGTGACTGCCTGTGTGGAGTTTGCACATTCTCCCCGTGTCTGCGTGGGTTTCCTCCGGGTGCTCCGCTTTCCTCCCACACTCCAAAGATGTGCAGGTTAGGTGAATTGGCCATGATAAATTGTCCTTCAGTGTCCCAAGGTGCGTAGGTTAGGGGAATTATAGAATCATCGAATCCCTACAGGGCAGAAGGAGGTCATTCAGCCCATCGAGTCTGCACCGACCATAATCCCACCCAGGCTCTATCCCCACAACTCCACTTATTTACCCTGCTAGTCCCCCTGACTAAGGGACAATTTACGAGTGGGGAAAATATGTGGGATTACTGGGATAGGACTTGGGTGGGATTCTCTGTTGGAGAGTCAGTGCAGACTTGACGGGCTGAATATCCTCCTTCTACATTGTAGGGATTCTATGATTCTATGATTTGACCTTAGGCCCTACTCTGCTGTTCAATAATCTTGTACCTTAACTTCTCCTCACATATACCTTGGTTCTCATTGCATCCAAAAACCTATCCATCACTGTCTTGAGTAGAATTAACAATTGGCTTTCCACGGCTTTCTGGGTTAGAGAATTCCAAAGATTCACAACCCTTTGAGTGAAGAGATTTCTCCTTATCTCAGTCCTAAATGGTAGAGTGTTTGTGTTTGTAACCAGTGGACTCCCCAACCAGCGGAAACATCCTTCCAGCGTTTACCCTTTCAAGCCTGGAATGAATTTTATGTTATGATGAGATCTCCTCTTATTCATCCAACTCTCGGGATTGGATTCCCAAAACTCTCCTCGTGGGATAATCCCATCATCTCATTTATGAATGCAAAAACCAAAATATTGCAATTGCTGGAAATCTGAAATCTGAGTAGAAAATGCTGGAACTGCTCAGTAGATCAGACCCCTGCATTGGACAGAGAAACAGAACTGTTGGATTATCAGTCAGAATCTGGGATGGGGCTGAATCTGGAGATCTGGAAACAAACTTGGAAGACTTGGAAAACTTGGAAACAGTCCAAAGATGTGTGGGTTAGGTTGATTGGCCAGGTTAAAAATTGCCCCTTAGAGTCCTGAGATACGTGGATTAGCGGGTAAATATGTGGGGGTAGGACCTGGGTGGGATTGTGGTCGGTGCAGACTCGATGGGCTGAATGGCCTCCTTCTGCACTGTAGGGTTTCTATGAACGGGCTCCCCTCGTGCGCTGGCAGGATCTGATTAGCATTTTCTTTCCGTGTTTCCCAGCAACGTGCCAGCTAGATTGAAAGGCTGACTATCGGCTGAGTAGGTCTTTGGTAACCAGCTGCGACCATGAAGCAGAGAGGAGCGAGGTCAGCGATTAAGGCTGGGAGAAGGATTGGAGATCAGATCTTTTTTTAAAGTTTATTTATTTGTGTCATAAGTAGACTTATGACACTAATAAATAACCTCATAGGCCATTCAGCCCATTGAGCCTATACCGACAACAATCCCACCCAGACCCTCTCCCTACAACCCCATGTACTTACCCTGCTAACCCCCCCCCGATACTAAGGGGCAATTTAGCATGGTCAAGCCATCTAACCTACACATCGTTGGACACTAAGGGACAATTTAGCATGACCAATCCCTCTAACCTGCACATTTTTGGACTGTGGGATGAAATCAGAGCACCCAGAAGAAACCCCACGCAGACATGGGGAGAACGCACAATATTCACACAGACAGTCACCCGAGGTTGGAATTGAACCCGGGTTCCTGGCGCTGTGCTCACCATTGTGCCACCGTGCTGCCCACTCCTGCTAAGCTCCTCTTTCCTAAGTTCTTGATGACTGAGATTTCTGAAAGTTGAACCCAGCTATCGACAGGATCAAAAGGACACATATTCAAACGAGTGCTGAATGTTTGTGCCTCCGTGCCATATACTAATGTGTATGAAGTATTGAGTTTTCTCGATTGGAGCAGAACTGGGCACGTGCAGGTGAGGGCAAGACAACGCCAGTGCAATTAATTCAGATAAACGCAAAATACTGTGGATGCTGGAATCTGAAACAAAAACAGAAAAATGTTTAAAGTTTATTTATTAATGTACGCTCACATTAATACTGCAATGCTGTTACTATGAAAATCCGCTAGTCGCCACACTCCAGTGCCTGTTCGGGTACACTGAGGGAGAACTTAGCGTGGCCAATGCACCTAACCAGCACATCTTTCGGACTGTGGGAGGGAATGGAGCACCCGGAGGAAACCCACAAAAAACACAGGGAGAACGTGCAGTCTCTGCACAGACAGTGACCCAAGCCGGGAATCGAACCTGGGTCCTTGGCGCTGTGAGGCAGCAGCACTAACCACTGTGCCACCATGCCGCCCCATGGTAGAAAATGCTGAAAAATGGTGGAAAATCTGAGCAGGCCTGATAGCATCTGTGGCAAGCGAATCGAGCCAACGTTTCGAGTCTAGATGACCCTTCGGCGACGAAGGGTCATCGAGACTCGAAACATTGGCAATTAATTCAGAACCTTGTATTGTTTATCAGATTGCCTGTCACTCTCCTGTTTACTAAGCTACAAATGTATCTTCTCTAACTTCTATTGGAGCTTATTATATGATTGTGCTATTATATATGTATTTTTTTAAAGACAAGTCTCTCCTGTCCAAGGCTGAATCTAAATCGAACTTATTCACCCTCACCTGTCACTTAACAAAAGCACCTTGTGATTGAGATATTTTTACTACTGTAAACCTCTACTGGTTTATCCTTATGTGACTCGGAAACTATTCTAGAATTATTTGGCCCTTTTTTTCAATGAATATTTTTGCTTTCTGTTGTTCAAAGTATTCTCTCAGTTAAATCATCATGTCCTCATTCCTCAGGAGTGGATTCACTTAGCCTGATATATTAGACCAGGATAATAAAATTAAAACTTTTCTTTAGATTATTTCAGTGACTGGTATTATCTGTTCTGTGGTGCTGAAAAGAACTTAATTTTAGGCTTTAAATGCTAAATAAGCTTATTAAGCAACAACTAAGTAAGCGAATAAAACCAAAACCTTACTGCGGCTTAAAATTTTACTGCCTCCTTACATCGTAAAAAATAATAAATTGTTTGCATATGAAACTATGAAATAATTGCTTTTTAAATTTGTTATCCTGTAGGAAGTGTGCAGTCAATTGACACACAGTCACCATTATGACAAGCTAATGTGGGTGAGTATTTCAGAAACACTAACACCCTTGGAAATAGGGGACAATTCTCCCAAAAACATTCTAAGTGTTGAAGTTGCGTAAAAACTGGAATAAACCCCGCTGTTTTTTTCAGCTGGATTTTCAGAATGAATCTCCCACACTCTGTGCACAATGGAGTGCACTATCCTGAATATTATTAAAAACCAGGGAGTGGGGCCTATTCCCGCTGGAGAAGCCGGCATCATAGTGCTGAGTGGGCCATTGCGCATGTGCTGATCTGTCAGCGATGAGATCGGCACATGCGTAGTAGCCCCTCACTGCCGGCCTACCGATCATTGGCCAGCTCTTCCAGTATATTTTCTTATTCAAATTCTGCCATCTGTTGTGGTGGGTCTCAAACCCAGGCCCCTAGAGCATTACTCTGGGTCTCTGGATTACTAGTCCAGTGACAATACCACTATGCCAACACCTCCCGTGGTGTGTGTGAGTGAGAGTGTGTGTGTGTGTGTGTGTGCATGCATACGCATGTGTGTGTGCACACATGCATGTGTATGCATGTGAGTGTGTATGTGCATGTTTAAGTGTATGTGCATGCATGTGAGTGTGTATATGCATGCATGCACATGTGTGTCTGTGTGTGCATGCGTGTGTGTGTGCATGCATGTGTGTGTGCATGCATGTGTATGCATGTGTGTGTGAACTCTTGAGCACATGCGTATGTAGGAGTTGGAGCATTTTTACTATTTCTAATTAGATTGAGTGTTTTGTACAATAAATGCTACATTTTTCTTTTAAAAACTCACAGGAAACCTGTCTGTGTTTTTTTTTTCAGTCACAGCACATAAACAGTTAAACATGTACTACACTGGAAAACATATCCTTCTGTAAAATATCCCTGTTGTGGTCAAACAAGGAGTGGGAAAAAGAGGGGAGCTATTCTCCTCTTCACCTGATCAAACTGATTTGATGCCACAACTAAACAGTGAGGTTACTTCTACATTGCTCTCGCAAAGAGAAGGCACAGAAGTAATGGATTGAATAGGATCCTTTTGTGCTTGAAATGTCTATCTCTCCAATACATCACATCAAGAATGGTAGAAAATGCCATTATAGTTTGAATTCCTTGTATGATTCTCTGCGTCATTGAGAAAGGCACTATGAGCAAGTCTGAAAGTTGTCTTGTTTGGGAGGCAAGATTTATCAGACGAGTTAACAACACTGGTCCACCCTTGAAGAACTGCTTAGAGAGGCTAATTGTGGATCAGTTCATGGAATCGTAGAATCTTGGAGCACAGAAGGAGGGAATTCCCTCAAAACAATTCAAAAACGATTCAATTTAGTCCCACACTCCTGCTTATTCTACCAGTTCTCTTCATGTTGCGTCCATTGACTTTCTCCACAAGGAAACTCCAGATGGAGGGGAGGAGGAGAGAAATAAATTGAAAAAATAATGAAATAATATCGAATGGAGAGGTTTGAGTGGCACAGTGGTTAGCACTGCTGCCTCACAGCGCCAGAGACCCGGTTCAATTCCCGGGTTGGGTGACTGTGCGGAGTTTGCATGTTCTCTCCAGGTCTGCGTGGGTTTCCTCCGGATGCTCCAGTTTCCTCCCACAGTCTGAAAGATGTGCTGGTTAGGTGCATTGGCCGTGCTAAATTCTCCCTCAGTGTACCCGAACAGACGCCGGAATGTGACGATTAGGGGATTTTCACAGTAACTTCATTGCAATGTTAATGTAAGCCTACTTGTGGCAACAATAAATAAACTTTAAACTTGATATAAACTGTTCATAAGCAGCACTGATCCTTCTGTTGCTTATCCTGAAAGTTCCATTGTACATGCTTATTCAAATAGGATTGATTAAGAACAGAGTGTGGTCTTGATAAAATAAACAGCCTGATTGTGCTCCTTGCATTTAAAAGTTCACATCATTAATACTTATTTGTTGTGAATATGAGTCTAGCTGTGCCTTAGAACGATTAAATCATCGTAGTTAGATCTTCTTTTCCTGTTTTGATAATCACGGGTTTTCAAGGAGATGTTTGCTGCTGCTAACTACTTGTTTAAGTTTAAGTTTATTTATTAGTGTTACAAGTACGATTACATTAACCCAGTGATTTAAAAATGCTTTATTTCACTTTACTTTGTACATTTCATTCACTGCAATGAGTTACTGTGAAAAACTCCTAGTCGCCATACTCCGACGCTGGTTCGGGTGCACTGAAGGAGAGTTTAGCATGGCCAATGCACCTAACTAGCACGTCTTTCGGACTGTGGGAGGAAACCAGGGCACCCGGAGGAAACCCACGCAGACATGGGGAGAACGTGCAGACTCCGCACAGACAGTGACCCAAGCTGGGATTCAAACCCGGGTCCCTGGCGCTGTGAAGCAGCAGTGCTAACTTGATTAGCGATTCAGAAGTTAGCTGATCACATTGCCGCACATGTGCCCAAGATTTGCTTGCGTATGGAAAAAGGCTTCCCAGGTCAGAATTTGGGGTTACGCTGGGCAAGCTTAATTCTGATCATTTTTGCCAACAAAACTTAAAAACGCAAGGAACACTCGCTTCTCGAGGAAGCACAGGCAGTTGTCATCCAAACTGTTGTGAACTTCAACAAGGAGAACAAAGAACAGTACGGCACAGGAATAGACCCTTCGGCCCTCCAAGCCTGTGCCAATCACGATGCCTGGCACAATGGCACAGTGGTTAGCACTGCTGCCTCACAGCGCCAGGGACCCGATTTCGATTCCCGGCTTGGGTCGCTGTCTATAAGGAGTTTGCACATTCTCCCCGTGTCTGCTTGGGTTTCCTCCGGGTGCTCCGGTTTCCTCCCACAGTCCAAAAAATGTGCGGGGTAGGTGGATTGGCCATGCTAAATTGCCTCTTAGTGTCAGGGGGACTAGCTAGGGTAAATGCATGGGGTTATGGGGAAATGGCTTGGGTGGGATTGTGGTCGGTGCAGACTCGATGGGACGAATGGCCTCCTTCTGCACTGTAGGATTGTAAGATTTTATGATTCTAATCAAACTACAAAAAGAAACCTTCGGCCCTTACTTGGTCCGTATCCCTCTATTCCCTCCCTATTCATGTACCCATCCAGATGCCTCTTAAACGTTGCTAATGTGCCTTCTTCCAACACCTCCTCTGGCAGCGCGTTCCAGGCACCCATCACACTCTGCATGAAAAACCTCCCCCGCACATCTCCCTTGAACTTTCCTCCTTATGGTTTTAAATTTTGATTCTGGCTTTGCACTTTGCATTGTTCAACCCAGTGATTTAAAAATGCTTCATTTCACTTCAGTTTGTACAATTCATTCACAAAATGTCAGACAAGCAGGAAATGCTATTTGCTCTGAAATGGAGGGATGCAGCTGCAAACAGGACAGTAGGTCATAACATTCAAAGGGAACTTGTTGAAATGTTGAGGTGTGAGCCGGAGTTGTTGCACCTCATCCGTTGTCAGTCTTCATTGGAAGGAACACAGGCAGCACGTTCACAACTCTTGAAGTATCTTCCCGCAGGTGTAGTCTCTTTATCCCATTGTACTAAAAACAGAAAATGCTGGATAAACCCAGCAGGTCTGGCACCATCTGTGGAGAGAGAAGCAGGATTAATGATCCAAGTCCGTATGATTTTCCTTCAGAGCCCCAACTCTTCAGCCGACTCAGACTGTCGGGGGCAGAGGGAGGGCGAAGGTGGGAAGGTGCCGAAAATCGTGGGGAGGTTGGAGGATGGTGGTGTGGAAGGTGTCGATGATTGGGGAAGGAGGGGGAGAAGGGACTGATGATCAGGGGAGGGTGGGTAGTGGGGGTGATGGTGGAGAAGGTGCCGATGATTGGGAGGGAAAAGGGGCTGATGATCGGGGGGGCGGGGAGAGGGGGGTCAGATCAAGAAGTGCCGAACTCTGATTGGGAGCGGAGAGGGGAGCCCCTAAGACTTTCGTGGTCAGCGGGGTGGGGGGAAGTTTACTCAGGTTCTGATCAGGGTGCCCGTCAAAGATGGCACCCCGATCTCTGAGCAGCTGGGTTTTGCTGGCATGTTGAGGCCCTGTCTCACTGTATGACGGCGTGAATCATGCCCCTTGATTTTTTTTGGCAGGGCATGGTAAGGTCTGGAGAGATAAATGACTGGTTTCTCTGGAAGAAACAAACCGACTTTCTCACCGGAAACAACATTCATTGTTTGGTAAGTTTTCGCCCATTATAGAAACATAGAAACATAGAAAACTACAGCACAAAACAGGCCCTTCGGCCCAACAAGTTGTGCCGAACATATCCCTACCTTTTAGGCCTACCTATAACCCTCCATCCTATTAAGTCCCATGTACTCATCCAGGAGTCTCTTAAAAGACCCTATTGAGTTTGCCTCCACCACCAGTGACGGCAGCCAATTCCACTCGCCCACCACCCTCTGTGTGAAAAACTTCCCCCTAACATTTCCCCTGTACCTACCCCCCAGCACCTTAAACCTGTGTCCTCTCATAGCAGCCATTTCCACCCTGGGAAAAAGCCTCTGAGAGTCCACCCGATCTATGCCTCTCAACATCTTATACACCTCTATTAGGTCTCCTCTCATCCTACGTCTCTCCAAGGAGAAAAGACCGAGCTTCCTCAGCCTATCCTCATAAGGCATGCCACTCAATCCAGGCAACATCCTTGTAAATTTCCTCTGCACCCTTTCAATCTTTTCCACATCCTTCCTGTAATGAGGCGACCAGAACTGAGCACAGTACTCCAAGTGGGGTCTGACGAGGGTCTTATATAGCTGCATCATTATCCCCGGACTCCTAAACTCAATCCCTCGATTGATAAAGGCCAGCAAACCATATGCCTTCTTAACCACCTCCTCCACCTGCAGGGCTGATTTTAGAGTCCTATGGACCCGGACCCCAAGGTCCTTCTGATCCTCTACCGTACTAAGAGTCTTTCCCTTTATAGTGTACTCCTTCATCCCATTCAACCTGCCAAAATGGACCACTACGCATTTATCTGGGTTGAAGTCCATCTGCCACTTCTCTGCCCCAGTCTTGCATCCTATCTATGTCCCTCTGTAACTTCTGACATCCCTCCAGACTATCCACAACCCCGCCAACCTTCGTGTCGTCGGCAAACTTACCAACCCATCCCTCCACTTCCTCATCCAGGTCATTTATGAAAATGACAAACAGCAAGGGTCCCAGAACAGATCCCTGGGGCACACCACTGGTGACCGAGCTCCATTTAGAAAAAGACGCATCTATACCCACTCTCTGCCTCCTTTGGGCAAGCCAGTTCTGGATCCACAGGGCAGCAGCCCCTTGGATCCCATGCCCTCTCACTTTTTCTAGAAGCCTTGCATGGGGGACCTTATTGAACGCCTTGCTAAAATATGTCTGTATCTCTGTCCACAGATGCTGCCAGGCTTACTGAGTCTACGCTGCATTTTCCGTTTTTATTTCAGATTTTCAGCATCCGCCGTTATTTTGCTTTTATCCCATGTTGCTGACAAGCAGAAAAGCAGGTGCATGTTGTTAGTTGGATCTGCTCTTAACATTCACACTTCAAACAAAAAATATGTTTTTTTTCTCTCTTTTGGGATATTGTTTCAACTCTGATGAGGCAAAGAGCAACCTCCACTCTGCCTCATATTGGAACTGTGACCATTCGTGTCCAAGTTTCCCATGTAAAAGTTGGCTGCAGGTGATAATGGAATGTGTGAAGCACAGCTGGCTCAGCAAGCTTGCCTCTTGTAATAGATTATATGCAGCTTGCAATGTTATCGTGCCCATCCTTCAATACATTTGAACTTCAAAGGGAAATGAAGAACCACATATAATCTTCCAACCCCACCGAGTGCTGAGAAATTACTTCCTGAATTCTTAAGGCAATCAAGAAAACTCCAGGATTCTGAGGTTAATTCACCCTCATTAGCTACGTTTCACAGCTGAGATTTTTATGTTCCCAACAGGAGATAAATTCTAGATTATTTGCTCATCTATGTTGTCCAACCAATGAAGTATTTAGTCAGTGTGTAACCATTAACAGACCATTGCTTTGCCATTAGGAAGGATGCTCAGAGCATTTTGTTGGAAGTTGAAACCAGCTATTTTAACTTATAAATGGTACAATGGAATAGATTTTTAACTTTAGTGTCATCAAGCATGGAGTTTACAGAGATCTGGAATTTGCAGGCTGGGGGTAGGGTTGGATGAGTGACGATGTGCACTGCTCCCCCCACTCTCCCTAACTGCACCCCCCCCCGCCCCCCCATTATAAAGACAATCAGAAATCCACCCGAAGAAAAGCAACCCCCACCAACCTCTCTCCCGAACCCTAACAGCAATAAAACTGTGCGGGTGGCAACAACAAGAAAAGTGTCGGATTCCTGCCCCTCTCTGGGAGAAGCAACGATGGGATTAAAGATTAAAGTGCCAATGATGGAAGGCCAAGTAAGAAAAGCTCACTGTGAGGTTTTAAAAAAGGTTTTTGTTTCCCCGATCAGAGAAGGATGAGATCCCAGGCGATGTCTGGCATATTTAAAAAGAATGGGTGTTTTGCCATACGGCTAGAGTCATTTGAAAATAAAAGAATACATCAAGTCAATGGTCTCCTGGGTAAGAAGGGTATTAGAAGAAACAACTATGGCACATAGCTCTGTCAACAAGAATGGAAAGTGCTTACGTGCAGACAAGGCCTGGGTGAGGTCAATGGTTGCTTATTCAGAGAAGCAACTAATCTCACCTTGTGCCAGTTTCTTAAACACTGTGTTCCCGGCCATGGCCACAGGAACCAAAGATAATCATAGAATCCCTATAGTGCAGAAAGAGGCCATTTGGCCCATCGAGTCGGCACCGACCACAATCCCACCCAAGCCCGACCCCCATATCCCACCCACTAATCCCCACATCTCAGGACACTAAGGGGCAATTTTAGTATGGCCAATCAACCTAACCCGCACATCTTTGGACTGTGGGAGGAAATCGGAGCACCCAGAGGAAACTCACGCAGACGCAAAGAGAATGTGCAAACTCCACACAGACAGTAACCCAAGCCGGGAATCGAACCCAGGTCCCTGGAGCTGTGAAGCAACAGTGCTAACCACTGTGCTACCGTGCCGCACAGTACAAGAACAAATCCCAGAAACAAGATATGGTGACATGTCATGCTAATGATGGGTTAGAAGGAGACAATTTCTATTGGATAAGAAAGGACAATAAGCTAATTTATCATTGGCGGACTATGTATGTAAATTAAGGATTAGCATGTTCCTCGTTTCTCATTTGCTGTAATGTACTATAACTGCAAATCATCTGTATGAATCGATGGAACGCCTAACAATGCATCCCACTGTATGTGTGTTCTTCTTGTGCACAAGTAATAGAGCTTGGAAATTTGAGTACTCTTGGTGCCAGAGTCATTATTCTACCCAAGTCGACGACAAGGGAAAAATATAAAAACGTATAAAAAATGTATACTGAGCAGTCTCGATTCTCCAGTGCCTGCAGGAGAAATGGTGAGTCAATTAGGATCTAAGGGCCCTTTCAATGGAGAAAATGAATCATAGAGTTCCTATGCAAAAAATCTTCAGTATTTTGTACAAAAACATAAAATTGGAAATGAGTTGCTCATACCAGTTTTTCTCAGTACAATAGGAGGTAAAACTTTGAATTTTCTCCGGAACTTGGTTCATTCAGCAAAAGCCAGGAACCAAAATTACAATGATTGGCAAAGATCCTTGAAGAGCATTACTCATCAAAGCCACTGATGACCGTGGAACAGTGCAGGTTCCATAAGACCATAAGACATAGGAGCAGAATTAGGCCACTCGGCCCATCGAGTCTGCTCCGCCATTCAATCATGGCTGATATTTTTCTCATCCCCACTCTCCTGCCTTTTCCCCATAACCCCTGATCCCCTTATCAATCATAGAACATAGAACATTACAGCGCAGAACAGGCCCTTCGGCCCACGATGTTGCACCGACCAGTTAAAAAAAAAAACTGTGACCCTCCAACCTAAACCAATTTCTTTTCGTCCATGAACCTATCTACGGATCTCTTAAACGCCCCCAAACTAGGCGCATTTACTACTGATGCTGGCAGGGCATTCCAATCCCTCACCACCCTCTGGGTAAAGAACCTACCCCTGACATCGGTTCTATAACTACCCCCCCTCAATTTAAAGCCATGCCCCCTCGTGCTGGATTTCTCCATCAGAGGAAAAAGGCTATCACTATCCACCCTATCTAAACCTCTAATCATCTTATATGTTTCAATAAGATCCCCTCTTAGCCGCCGCCTTTCCAGCGAAAACAATCCCAAATCCCTCAGCCTCTCCTCATAGGATCTCCCCTCCATACCAGGCAACATCCTGGTAAACCTCCTCTGCACCCTCTCCAAAGCCTCCACATCCTTCCTGTAATGTGGGGACCAGAACTGCACACAGTACTCCAAGTGCGGCCGCACCAGAGTTGTGTACAGTTGCAACATAACGCTACGACTCCTAAATTCAATCCCCCTACCAATAAACGCCAAGACACCATATGCCTTCTTAACAACCTTATCTACTTGATTCCCAACTTTCAGGGATCTATGCACACATACACCTAGATCCCTCTGCTCCTCCACACTATTCAAAGTCCTCCCGTTAGCCCTATACTCAACACATCTGTTATTCCTACCAAAGTGAATTACTTCACACTTCTCCGCATTAAACTCCATCCGCCACCTCTCGGCCCAACTTTGCAACCTGTCTAAGTCTTCCTGCAAACTACGACACCCTTCCTCACTGTCTACCACACCACCGACTTTGGTGTCATCAGCAAATTTGCTAATCCACCCAACTATACCCTCATCCAGATCATTAATAAATATTACAAACAGCAGTGGCCCCAAAACAGATCCCTGAGGTACACCACTTGTAACCGCACTCCATGATGAATATTTACTATCAACCACCACCCTCTGTTTCCTATCCGCTAGCCAATTCCTGATCCAATTTCCTAGATCACCCCCAATCCCATACATCTGCATTTTCTGCAGAAGCCTACCATGGTGAACCTTATCAAACGCCTTACTAAAATCCATATATACCACGTCCACTGCCTTGCCCCCATCCACCTCCTTGGTCACTTTCTCAAAAAACTCAATAAGGTTAGTAAGGCACGACCTACCTGCCACAAAACCATGCTGACTATCACCTATCAATTCATTACTCTCCAAATAACTATAAATCCTATCCCTTATAATTTTTTCCAACATCTTGCCGACAACAGAAGTGAGACTCACCGGTCTCTAATTCCCGGGGAAGTCTCTGTTCCCCTTCTTAAACAATGGGACAACATTCGCTAACCTCCAATCTTCTGGTACTATACCAGAGGCCAACGACGACCTGAAGATCAGAGCCAGAGGCTCTGCAATCACTTCTCTTGCCTCCCAGAGAATCCTTGGATAAATCCCATCCGGACCAGGGGATTTATCTATTTTCAGACCCTCCAGAATATCCTGCACATCCTCCTTATCAACTGTAATACTGTCTATTCTACTCCCTTGCAACCCAGTGTCCTCCTCAGCTATATTCATGTCCCCTTGCGTGAACACCGAAGAGAAATATTGGTTCAATGCTTCACCAATCTCCTCCGGTTCCACACATAACTTCCCTCTGCCATCTATAACTGGCCCTAAACTTGCCCTAACCAACCTTCTGTTCTTGACATACCTATAGAACGCCTTAGGATTCTCTTTAACCCTATCCGCCAAAGTCTTCTCATGTCCCCTTTTAGCCCTTCTAAGCTCGCTCTTCAACTCCCTCTTAGCCAATCTAAAGCTTTCTAGTGCACTACCCGAGTGCTCACGTCTCATCCGAACATAAGCCTCCTTTTTCTTTTTAACCAACAAAGAAACTTTTTTGGTGCACCACGGTTCCCTAGCCCTACCAATTCCTCCTTGCCTGACAGGGACATACCTATCACAGACTCGCAGTAGCTGCTCCTTGAAAAAACTCCACATGTCGGACGTTCCCAGTCCCTGTAATCTCCTAGTCCAACCTATGTTTCCTAATTCTCTCCTAATAGCCTCATAATTACCCTTCCCCCAGCTAAAACCACTGGCCCGAGGTTCATGCCTATCCCTTTCCATCACTAAGGTGAACGTAACCGAATTGTGGTCACTATCACCAAAATGCACACCAACTTCCAAGTCTAGCACCTGGTCTGGCTCATTTCCCAGCACCAGATCCAATATAGCCTCACCTCTAGTTGGCCTGTCTACATACTGAGTCAAAAAACCTTCCTGCACGCTTTGAACAAAAACTGACCCCTCTAACGAGCTAGAGCTATAACAATTCCAGTCAATATTAGTCAAGTTAAAATCCCCCATAACAATTGCCCTATTACTTTCACTCCTAAGCAGGATTGACTCCGCAATCCTTTCCTCAACCTCTCTAGAACTTTTAGGAGGTCTATAAAAGACTCCCAACAGGGTGACCTCTCCTCTCCTATTTCTAATCTCCGCCCATACTACCTCAACAGATAAGTCCTCATCAAACCTCCTCTCTGACACTGTGATACAATCTCTGACCAATAATGCTACCCCTCCCCCTCTTCTACCTCCTTCCCTACTTCGACTAAAACATTTGAACCCCGGGACCTGCAGCATCCATTCCTGCCCCTGCTCTATCCATGTCTCTGAAATAGCCACAACATCGAAGTCCCAGGTACTGATCCACGCTGCAAGTTCACCCACTTTATTGCGAATACTCCTGGCATTGAAGTATACACATTTCAAACCCTGCTCCACCCCACCTCTGCAATGCAAACTACGTTTCCTGATGTCGATTACTACCTCCTTCATTTCGCTTGCATTATCGTTGCACCAGTTCACCAGATTCTCTCTTAGCTGTACTCTGTCTCATCATTGTCTGAATCCAACCCACTACGATGGTGTCATCAGCAAACTTGAAAATAGATTCGGCCCAACTTTGCAACCTGTCTAAGTCTTCCTGCAAACTACGACACCCTTCCTCACTGTCTACCACACCACCGACTTTGGTGTCATCAGCAAATTTGCTAATCCACCCAACTATACCCTCATCCAGATCATTAATAAATATTACAAACAGCAGTGGCCCCAAAACAGATCCCTGAGGTACACCACTTGTAACCGCACTCCATGATGAATATTTACTATCAACCACCACCCTCTGTTTATTAATCAAGAACCTATGTATCTTTGTCTTAAAGACACTCAATGACCTGGCCTCCACAGTCTTCTGCATCATAGAGTTCCACAGATTCACCACTCTCTGGCTGAAGAAATTCCTCCTCATCTCTGTTTTAAAGGATCATCCCTTTAGCCTGAGGTTGTGCCCTCTGGTTCTAGCTTTTCCTACTAGTGGAAACATCCTCTAAGTTTCAATAGGATCCCCCCTCATTCTTCTAAACTCCAACGAGTACAGACCCAGAGTCTTCAACCGTTCCTCATGCATCAAGCTCTTCATTCCAAAGATCATTCTTGTGAACCTCCTCTGGACCCTTCCAAAGGCCAGTACATCCTTCCTTATATACGGGGCCCAAAACTGCTCACAATACTCCAAATGGGGAAGACTAGAGCCTTATACAGCCTCAGAAGTACATCCCTGCTCTTGTATTCTAGCTCTCTCGACATGAATGCTAACATTGCATTTTGCCTTCCTAACTGCCGACTGAACCTGCACGTTAACCTTAAGAGAATCTTGAACAAGGACTCCCAAGTCCCTTTGTGTTTCTCATTTCCTAAGCATTTCCCCATTTAGAAAATAGTCTATGCCTCCATTCCTCCTTCCAAAGTGCATAACCTCACACTTTTCCACATTGTATTCCATCTGCCACTTCTTTGCCCACTCTCCTAATCCCTGTCGAAGTCCTTCTGCAGCCCCCCTGTTTCCTCAATACTACCTGTCCCACTACATATCATCTGCAACTCTTCCACTGAAGGAATCAAGTGGAAGGCAAAGGCATTGTGCAGTTTGTGGCAACCTGAGAAAGGCTGGCCCAACATTGTGAATTTGGCGAGTCATTAGAAAATTCTCTTTGAGATCATCGAGTCTATGGTCTCCAAAATGAGGCAATTGCTATCCAAGGAAGATTGCTTACTGAACATTGAAGACAGCTGTAGAAATTGCAGTGTCGATGGAACTGGCTACTAAAGAGGTTTCAAAGTTTGGTGCAGGAACAAGTTGGGAACTGCTCACAAGAATTCAAAACAGCAACAAGAATGTCACAGATGTACTTTTTGGGTTAAGGACAGCCAAATTCAAGAACATCATATACAACCAAAGAGGAATAGACATCCTCCTGATCAACTTTCTTATTAACTGTGTATGATTAATAATGCATAATATTGTGTCTAGAGTATTATTAATCCTATGCATAGCATCATAGTAATTTGTTGTCATAACCACAGAAGTAAAGGGAGAGGGCTGTTACATATTTAAAAGGGTTACAGTTTGCTTTAAGTGCTGATCACAGGATTCATGGTGACATCATTAGGGTGTTTGTAAAAGTTGCTCTTTTACTTTCAGTTTTATACTCTGTGCAGAGCAGAGAACATCTCTTTCAATAAAACCTGTTGTGTGTTAGTTTCAATCTATGTGTGCAAACCAAGTCTTTTTTTTCTGTGTAAAACCCACAACCTCTAACATAGTTAGGACATTACAGGGGGAACATCTGCAGTTACCCCATCTCTGGCTTCCCTCTGGGCATGTTGGGCATATGAATTTGACTTAGGTGGTCCTCAGAAAATGCTGAAACAAGTTTTAGTGCTTTTATTTATTTTATTTATTAGTCACAAGTAAGGCTTACATTAACACTGCAATTAAGTTACTGTGAAAATCCCCTAGTTGCCATACTCCAGCGTTTTTTCGGGTCAATGCACCTAATCAGCATGTCTTTCAGACTGTGGGAGGAAACCAGAGCATCCAGAAGAAGCCCACACAGATATGGGGAGAACATGTAAACTCCACACAGACAGTGACGCAAGCTGGGAATCGAACCCGGGTCCCTGGCGCTGTGGGGCAACAGTGCTAACCACTGTGCCACCGTGCTTGTCTCCGCATGGGCTGGTCAGCTGCTGCATTTACCAAAGAGGGGCAGTCCGCAGTGTCCAAGTTTAAGGCTTTATCTTTAGGATATTGTTGTATCGCTTGTACTGGCCACCTTGATGTCGCTGGCTTTCAGACAGTCTCCCATAGATGTTCTGCTTGGGGATTCTGTAATCATCGATGCCACAAATCTAAAATGATTCAATAAATCAAATGTAATTTTGCTAAAATGGTGGACAAGCATTTATCCTGGTACCTTGTAGACTGATGATCTGCTAAGGAGGGTGCCCAGGGGCAAGTTGCACTAATGGCCGGATCTGTGTATCTAGACCAGTAATCATTTCTGAAAAACAAGCTGTCTTTGGGGCACAGGTTCCTTTGGGGAAAAAAAATTATAATTCATTAAAAATGTACATTTAAACTCTAAATATTTGAGTAATTGAATAAAACAGGAAACATTTGCCTTTATAAACTTGGGTTAATGAAGATCAGGGGCAGGATTAGGGGGAGACGATAGCTTTTCCATTAATCCAGAAACTCAGCTAATGTTCTGGGGACCAGGGTTCAAATCCCACCACGGCAGGTGATGGAATTTGAATTCAATAAAGAATATCAAGAATTCAGAATCTACTGATGACCATGAAACCATTGTTGATTGTCGGAAAAAACCTATCTGGCTCACTAATGTCCTTTAGGGAAGGAAATCTGCCGTCCTTACCTGGTCTGGCCTACATGTGACTCCAGAGACGCAGAAATGTGGTTGACTCTCTGAACATGGGCAACTAGGAATGGGCAATAAATGCTGGTCAGCCAGCGACGCCCATATCCCAAGAATGAATTAAAAAACCATGCTAAATTGTCCCTTAGTGTCAGGAGGACTAGCTAGGGTAAAGGCATGGGGTTATGGGGATAGGGCCTGGGTGGGATTGTGGTTGGTGCAGGCTTGAAGGGCCGAATGGCCTCCTTCTCCATTGTAGGATTCTATGAAATCCAGAAAATCCTGCCCGAGGTCAACAGACATTTGCATGGTCCACCCCCCTCGCCCGCTGTGATTCCCATGGCAGGCAGGACAGGAAAATTCCAACCCCCCCCAAGGAGCGTACCATCCTAATTGGGTGCTTGCGAGAACTTCTTGCACACTTTGAATTCTGACAATCTTTTCGCAGCAGTTGGAATTGGATCTTGGGGAAAATGTACTGACTAGAATTGAAAGGTGGTTGGCAGCTACTTCTCGATGGCTCATTTTGAAGATTGTGTGTTCCATCAGCTTGGCAAAGTATCAAAGGCAACTATCATTGTGGATGCATCTGTATCCCTGTAATCTCTGATTGATTGACCACTGGGTGCAGGCTGCACAAACATAAAAGGAAATACTGACATGTTTCAAGCTACTTTCGCTCCTCAAGGTTAAAATGCATTTAACAATTTTAATCAGGCTTTCTTTGAACTTATTGAATCGTTTTCTGGTGACTAAAGAAACAAATGTGCTGTGAAACCGTGGTGCTAAATTGTATATTAAGACTAAATGATGAACGCAAATCGACATTTAATTTGGATTATGCTTAATGGTATGAGCATTGCTAATCTCGCTTCAGTTAAATTTTAATTGACCTGATTGCTTTGAACCATCAATTATAGCTTTTTCCTCATATTGTAGATAATATTCCATGTCATGCAGTGTGGCTCATTGATGTTGAGGCAGCTGTAACACACAATAGGGTTGATTTTGTGGGTCTGTGCAACCCATGGGAAGTCCCACCCACCGGTCAAGAATATTAGGAACTCGCAGGCAGCCTGAACTGAATTTTCCATTTATTAGTTTTAACGGCAGAAAATCGGTATTTATGGATTCTGCTCTTTTGCGATGTAAGTGAATGAGATTCCCCATTGTTTAGTTTATTCATTTCTCACAAGTAGGCTTACATTAACACTGCAATGAAGTTACTGTAACAATCCCCTAGTCGCCACACTCCGGCGCCTGTTCTCTACACTGAGGGAGAATTTAGCACGGCCAATGCATCTAACCAACACGTCGATCGGTCGGGGCTGGAGGCCAGCAATCGGGGCGGGCTGGGGGCGTGGGGGGGTCTGCCTCCCATGGGGGGGCTGCTGGGGTAGGGGCAGTGGGGGGAATCGTCACTGCTGGAGGAGAGGGCTGAAGATTGCGGTGCTCCGGGACGGGAGTGGGGGTTGGGGCTGGCCCTGGAATGGACGGGGGGGGCCGCGATCATGCCATGGGGTGGGAGGAGGGGCAGCAATGCGAGGGTCCCGGGCTGGCCAGCAATCGAGCTGGCCAGCAAACTGCAGACTGACAGTACGGGGGGGCCACTGCGCATTCGCAGAGTTCCGGAACTGTCAGACTCTGGCGTGAATAGGCTTTTAATGATATTCACGATTGTGACTTCTGCAGTGCACAGAGTGTGGGAGATTCAAGTGTGAACTCCCACTGAAAAAGCAATCATGATTTGCACCATTTTCCCCGCAAATTCAGCACTTAGAACATTTTTGGGAGAACTCCCCCCCCTTCCCCCCCTTCCCCCCCCCTCCCCCCCTTCCCCCCCCCCTCCCCCCGCTGGGATTTTTCACCGTGGCAGGTGCTACAGCGGGGGAATATGGCTGACCAGCGAGACCAGATTATCCTGGTAACGGATGTGGCTGGAAAATCCCACCCAATGTCTTCTGATATCACTCCATCATAGTTCTTCCAATTCAGTTTTGTTCCCATCAAGTTTGCCAGCCCCACAAGTTTCTTGCCAATTACAGTAGCTTTCTAAATAAAGTATGAACATATTGTTGCAGGTTTTCCAGCAGGATCAGGGATAACAGCATCAGGAATGAATCCGGCAAGCTATGACTACATCTGAGGATCTCTTTGACAATGAGTGCTTTCCATTGTTGGCATTGCTTTGGCCTGGCAACCATGTCATTTTTAAACAAACATCAGGCAATAACTAATGTCGTTCATACATTCAACAGGCCATTAATTGTCATCCTCCCGTTTCCACTGCAAATAATAATTTGCAGCCCAAGTTTATAAGTTCTGCTCTTGAATAGAACTTTGCTGCTCAAAGTTTTTAATTAAAGTTGGCTAAAGTTCATGGCGTCACCTATATTATTCTTCAGTTTGCAAAACAGCTAGAACGTTGATTAAATACTTCCTAAATATGCAAACATTGCCTGCTTCCCAGTTTGTTTTGGTGAAGTCATGGTAAGGCAATCCAGCTTCAGTCCTGAGAGGGTTAATGGCATGAGTAATCCCCAGCACCAACATTCTTTTTAACACTGGTGTTGCAGAGTTACTCGCAAACATTTGTGCTTTGTGAATAGTGAATTGCATCCACTTTTCTCCGGGGTCTTTTCCTCAGTTCCATTTGTTTCCAATGGCAAAAAATATTAGAATCTGTTTACATTCCTGGTGTGGAAATAAGCCATGGTTGTAATTAAATAGTGCACAACTTAATGAGTTAGAACTTGGCCAACTCCCAATGCTTCCTATTCAGATAATAATTTGCAGAGGAAGATAATCAGACCTTGTATATTTAATGAATGTGGACATGCAGCAACAGCAAGGGAAAGGCTCTGATACATAAAGATATTTCACTTCAAATATTTTGCCCATCATTATTTTATGGGTATGCTGCTGCTATGTTGCAATGGCTAGAAGCATGGCACATGGATTTCAATATGAACAAGCACGAAGGGACGCACTTTGGAAGGACTATTATAGAAAAACGCTATACTAGAAATGATTTGATTTTGAAAGGCATAGATGAGCAGAGAGAACTTTTTGTCCATGTGCACAAGTCCTTCCATGTTTAAAGTTTATTTATTAGTATCACAAGTAGGCTTACATTAACACCGCAATGAAGTTACTGTGAAACTCCCCTAGTTGCCACACTCCGGCGCCTGTTCGGGTACACTAAGGGACAAGTTAGCCTGGCGAATGCACCTAACCAGCACGTCTTTCTTTTATTTTGATTTGGTTTGATTTGATTTATTATTGTCACATGTATTAAAGTTTTAAAGTTTATTTATTAGTCAGAAGTAAGGCTTATATTTAACACTGCAATGAAGTTACAGTGAAATTACCTGAGTCGCCACATTCCGGCGCCTGTTCGAGTCAATGCACCTAACCAGCACGTCTTTCAGAATGTGGGAGGAAACCGGAGCACCCGGAGGAAACCCACACAGACATGGGGAGAACATGCAAACTCCACACAGACAATGACCCAAGCCGGGAATCGAACCCTGGTCCCTGGCGCTGTGAAGCAGCAATGCTAACCACTGTGCTACCATGCTGCCCTGTGTTAGTATACAGTGAAAAATATTGTTTCTTGCATGCTATACAAAGCATACCATTCATAGAGAAGGAAAGGAGAGAGTGCAGAATGTAGTGTTACAGTCATAGCTAGGGTGTAGAGAAAGGTCAACTTAGTGCAAGATAGGTTCATTCAAAAGTCTGATGGCAGCAGGGAAGAAGCTGTTCTTGAGTCGGTTGGTATGTGACCTCAGTCTTTTGGACTGCGGGAGGAAACCAGAGCACTCAGAGGAAACCCACACAGACACGGGGAGAATGTGCAGACTCTGCACAGACAGTAGCCCAAATGAAGAACCCAGGTCCTTGACAGTGGAGATCGCGGCACTGTATATCGGACCTATCTTCAGGAAGATAAATGAAACAAGGAGATCTAGCTGGAACTTTATATGTACATGGGTTAGGCCTCAAATGGAATATTGTGGACAATTCTGGGTACCACACTTCGGAAAAGGGAACAGGGGATGTTTACCAGGGTTGAGGGACTTCAGTTATGAGGAGAGGTTGGAAAAGTTAAGACTGTTCTCATTGGAACAGAGAAGATTAAGAGATGAACTAATCGAGGTGTTCAAGATACTGAGATGTTCTGACAGAGTAGATAGAAAAAGAATATTCCCTTTGGCAAGTAGGTCACCATTCAGAGGGAATAGATCACAGATTTTTGGCAAAAGATCTGAGGTGGCAACGAGGAGAAATGTTTTCATTAAAGACGGTTGTTGTGCCCTGGAATGCTCGACCTGGAATGCTGGTGGTAGCTAATTCCATAAACAATTTTATAAGGTAAGTTTATAGTTAATTTATTCGTGTCACAGTAGACTTACATTAACACTGCAATGAAGTTACTGTGAAAACCCCCAGTCGCCACACTGTGGCGCCTGTTCAGGTAAACTGAGAGAGAATTTAACATGGTCAATGTACCTAACCAGCATGTCTTCCGGACTGTGGGAGGAAACCAAAGCACCTGGAGTAAACCCACGCAGACACAAGGAGAACGTGCAGACTCCGCACAGACAGTGACCCAAGCCGGGAATCGAACCCAGGTCCCTGGTGCTATGAGGCAGCAGTGCTAACCACTATGCCACCATAGACAGATAACAAATTACAGCACAGGAACAGGCCCTTTGGCCCTCCAAGCTTGCACTGATGATGCTGCCTGACTAAAACCCCCTACCCTTCCGGGGATCATATCCCTCTATTCCCATCCTAATAATTTATTTGTCCAGACGCCCCTTAAAACTCACTATCGCTTCTACTTCCGCTATCTCCCCTGATAGCGAGTTCCAGGCACCCACCACCCTCTGTGTAAAAAACTTACATCTCCTTAAACCTTGCCCCTCGCACCTTAAACCTATGCCCCCTAGTAATTGACTCTTCCACCCTGGGAACAAGCTTCTGACTATCCACTCTGTCCATGCCCCTCATAGTCTTGTAGACTATGAGGATAAAGATGGAATAGGGCTGTGCACAAGAAGTGGAAACGTGGGACAAACACAGCTGCTCTTTCAGAGGGTCAGGACAAGTATAATGGGATGAATCGCTTCTTTCAAAGCTGTGAGTTTCTCTGCTTCTGTATAGCGCTGGAGTTTCATTGCAACATTCGGGAAGCAATATCTTTGATTTTCACAAAGGTACGGTTTAATTGCAGAATAAATATGAGCTTCTTCCTAATTTCCAGGGAGGTAAACAAAAGGCACCAAACGAGATGGTAACAAAACAGTGAAAGATAAATAGAGGCGCAGCAGGTTATGTTTTCATGATCCAGTGATAATGTGCCAAGTGTAATTATCGCATGCCAGCTGCTCTTGGGATTGTTTGATACTATCAATAAAGACAAATATAGAAAGTCTTCGGTATTCCACTAAACATAACACAATTTTTGACCAGGCAAGAAATCTAATTTGACGTTTGGAGTAAGGATACGGGCAGCTGATGAAGGGCTAAATTAACCCTGTACCATGTTAACTCAAAAGTGAATTGAGCTCTGTAGATAGAGATGCTTTTTATTTAGCATAACCCTTTTCTTCATCAAACTGCATCGCCTTGTCTGATCCTATTTACCTTCCCTTGTTTCTCTTTTAGGAATCTTGTGGCCTTCAAAAATGGAAAGCAAATCCCTGCAACTTTTAGTTCTGAGCTTGGAACGCTTTTGTTAATATTTTGTTTTAAAGGAACGATCGCATGGTGGGAATAGTTTGCCAAGTGACTGCATGAAACATTTGGAGAGTTTCCGTATCCGGGCAGTCAGGGTTTCTTTCAGTGACGGAGCAGGGGTGGAATGTATGGAATTGGGGCTGGATGTTACATGCTCCCGTAGGGTGAGGGGGGGATGTGAAGAAGGTAGGGGTGGAGGGGAGATGGGCAGGGGGTAAGCATGTAAAATAGGAATGATTCCAACCCCACCACCTTTCCACCCATCCCCCTGAGCTTAGCCCCATAACAGTAGATGGGTGGGTGCTGAACGCAGCACTCCATCTGCCATATTTAAATGAATAACCAAGTGTCGATTGGGCTTGTTAACAAGTCAACTGACCCCAATAATACGCTGCCCACACTATAATGCAGTTTTTTTGATTTGATTTGATTTGATTTATTATTGTCACATGTATTAGTATACAGTGAAAAGCATTGTTTCTTGCACACTATACAGGCAAGGCATACCGTTCATAGAAAAGAAAAGGGGAGAGTGCAGAATATAGTGTTACAGTCATAGCTAAGGTGCAGAGAAAGATCAACTTAGTGCAAGGGAGGTCCATTCAAAAGCCTGATGGCAGCAGGGAAGAAGTTGTCCTTGTGTCGGTTGGTACATGACCTCAGACTTTTGTATCCTTTTCCCGACGGAAGAAGGTGGAAGAGAGTATGTCTGGGGTATGTGGGGTCTTTGATTATGTTGGCTGCCTTTCTGAGGCAGCAGGAAGTGTAGACAGAGTCAATGGATGGGAATCTGATTTGCGTGATGGACTGGGCTACATTCATGTCAGTTTGTAGTTTCTTGCAGTCTTGGGCAGAGCAGGAGCCATACCAAGCTGTGATACAACCAGAAAGAATGCTTTCTATGGTGCATCTGTAAAAGTTGTTGAGGGCTGTAGCTGACATGCCGAATTTCCTTAGTCTTCTGAGAAAGTAGACATGTTAGTGGGCTTCCTTAACTATAGTTTTGGCATGGGGCAGTCAAGTGGGAATGGACAGACGTTTATTAAAAAATATTTTAAAAGGACGGGGAGGGCATACTCACAGGAATTCCACTGCCTGTCCCGCCATGGAATCGGAGCAGGCAAGGGTCAGACATTGGGAAGGTACATTGGCCTTGGGCAGGAATTTCCGGTTTCGGGCCGAGCGAGGCCATAAAATTCCGCCTATTATCTTTGGAGTGGGGTTCTTTGTTCATTAGGTGGAAGCCCCCATAAGATAGCTTTCTTCCTACCCAACTGCTTGCCAAAATCTACCAACCCAACCACCCAAACCCCACCCTCTTCCTGCTCCCTAAATGAGCTGAATCCTCTACCGTCCAACATCCAGGACTGAGCAGGCTTGCGATCGATTGCAGCTTCTTTTTGGGACTGGTGCAGCCCTGGCAGCGCCCACTGTTGTGCTCTTGGCACTGCTGGGGCAGCTGGAGCCGCAGGTCAATTGGCTGACAGCTCCGGAGGGTGAGGGTTCAACCCCAGTGAGGAGCATAAGACCCACTGACAGGCAATTTAACCCATCCGCAGCTGCAGGGCGGGCTAGTTTGCACCATGTAAACTCCTTGCCAATTTTGCTTCCAATGGTATGAGGAGGTGAGGCAAACTGTCCACTCTCCACAATATGCAGCCCCAGTGGTCAATTACAGTATTAAAACACATTTTGGTCTCTATCTGCATTACCTTCCTAAGAAAACATGGACCGGACAGGTGAGGAAGGTGGTCCCGTATCCTTGCAGTTGTAGGCCCAACAACAAGATCTCTGCGGTAAGCTCAAAATGGCTGCCCCATGTCACTCAAGATACTCCCACCTTTTCTGCTGAGTTGAAATGAGAGACATGTAGCCGAGGTTTTCCCTGTTTCGCTCACTGGGACAAATGCAAGAATGCCAAATTTCAAATGGTGGCATGATTGATACGGCAGGAGAAGAAGAGCTGATTGCCACACAAGACAAAAATCTGTGAAGACATGTCTATCTCTCTTCTGCAATATTCAAGCTCTGTGCAAGCAGCTTCAGACCCGTGACAAATGTCTGCCAATTGCATTTCCCCTGCTCCCAAACAATAAACTGAGCCGATATTGCTGTCAACTTACACAATGCATGAAAATGTAATCCGAACATGGAAATCCCATTGGGCTTCTCTCTCACTGCATCAAGAAGGTGGAACCATCACCTGCACTGTCGATGTCATTGGCAAAAATCGGCCTATCTCTGGAAAAGGTAATTTTGGCAAAAATGAGACTTCGGGAGGATAGATGTGTTTACCTACACAAAATCAAACTCCCTGAGGGCCCGTGAAGGAGGTGGTTGATCTCAGAACAACTATGAGGAATGTTATGCACTTATGGATGAATCCTGATTCAGTCCTTTGAGGTCGATTCAATTCTAACTACAATGATATAGAATCATAGAATCCTACAGTGCAGAAGGAGGCCATTTGGCCCATCGAGTCTGTACCAACCATAATCCCGCCCAGGTCCTACCCCCATAACCCCATGCATTTACCCTCGCTTGACCCCCTGACACTAAGGGGCAATTTAACATGGCCAATCCACCTAACCCGCACATCTTTGGACAGTGGGAGGAAACCGAAGCACCCGGAGGAAACCCACCAGACACGGGGAGAATGTGTAAATTCCACACAGACAGTGACCCAAGGCGGGAATCGAACCTGGGTCCCTAGCGCTGTGAGGCAGCAGTGCTAACCACTGTGCCATCGTGCCGCCTTATAAGGATATCTCAAAAGGTTCCTCTGAAGCCCAGTCCATCATGCAAACCAGCCTCCCATCCATTGACTCCATCTACGCTTCCCGCTGCCTAAGAAAAGCAGCCAGCATAATCAAGGGCCCCTTGCACCCCGGGCATACTCTCTTCCACCTTCTTCCGTCAGGAAAAAGATACAAGAGTCTGAGATCATATACCCACCGACTCATGAGCAGCTTCTTCCCTGCTGCCATCAGACTCTTAAATGGACCTACTTGGATAGTCAGATGCTCTTTCCTAGGGTAGAAAAGTCAAGTACTAGGGGGCATAGGTTTAAGGTGCGTGGGGAAAAGTTTAGAGGAGATGTGCGAAGCAAGTTTTTTACACAGAGGGTCGTAAATGTCTGGAAAGCGCAGCCCAGGGAGGTGGTGGGAATGGGTACGATAGCGGCATTTAAGGAGCATCTAGACGAATACAAGAATAGGATGGGAAGGATACGGACTCCGTAAGTGCACACAGTTTTAGTTTAGGCAAGCATCATGATCAATGCAAGTTTGGAGGGCCGAAGGGCCTATCCCTGTGCTATACTGTTCTTTACTCTTTGCACTTCATATTAAGTTGATCTTAAGTTGACCCTAGCTATGACTGTAACACTACATTCCACACCCTCTCCTTTCCTTCTTTATGAACGGTATGCTTTGTCTGTACAGCGCACAAGAAACAATACTTTTTACAGTATACTAATGCATGAGACAATAATAAATCAAATCAAAAATCAAAGCAATTTATTGCAAACTGACTGAGCAAAACCTTATCACAAAATGGCAGAGTGTTGTATCCGGCAAGGAAACTGGCGTGCTTCTCTCCAGAGAAAACATTTGGTTTTTCTCTCCAGATTTTACGACACTCTGCCAGACAAAATCAAGGAGGCGTGATTCACACCATCATACCAGTTGGCGCTGGACATCAACACGGCTGGCAAAACCTGGCTGTTCAGAGATCGGCGTGACACCTTGATGTCATGCCAGCACCTGTCGAATATCTGGTGAGGTGCCGGGGGTGGGGGGGGGGGATTCCTGGAGAGAGTGCTCACTAACGTTCTGTGGGCCCGTGATGTGTCTCAAGCCACTCCACCAGCGAGGGGCGGTAAGACCAGAACTCGGAAACTTGCCAGCGCGAATCGCACTCTCTGGATTTTGAACACGCGCCGCCCTTCCCACAGACGGAGAGTGTGGGCTCAAAATCACCCTGTCTGTTTTGTCCTATTTCTTTACAGCCCAAGAGAACCACCACCATCTAGAACTCTCAATGAAAAGCAACTGAGCACAAAATGATACAGTTTAATTCATTGACTGAAAGCAAACCCACTAATTATAACCAAATAAGCACAGGAATTTGTAGCTCTAACTTATTAAATCTATTGGAAAACAATTTAGGCCATAGAAGGGCAGTCAGCGGTGGAGCGGTTGCTAGCGCTCTTACCAATGAGTCAGAAGGCATGGGATCAAGTGCCACTCTGGAGACTGGAGGACAGAAATGTCGGCTGACACTCTGGATGTAGTACTGAGAGAGTGCAGCTCACTCAGAGCTTTATTGCAGAATTCTAATTTAACTATCTACTGTGGTGAGATTCAAACCTGGAACCCCGGAGTATTGCATTGCTCGAGCTTTGTAGTTTATCAGTTCAGTGACCTACACCACGAGGCCACAGGAGGAACCCAAAACATTTGCCAACATTTCCCAACCGTCTCGGAGGTGCTGTCTTTCAGATTAAGAGGAGGCATTGGCCTAATGGTATTATCGCTAGACAATTAATCCAGAAACTCAGCTAATGTCCTGGGAACCTGAGTTCGAATCCCGCCACGGCAGGTGGTGGAGTTTGAATTCAATAAAAAACACCTGGAATTAAGAATCTACTGATGACCGTGAAACCATTGCCGATTGTCGGAAAAACCCATCTGGTTCTCTAATGCCCTTTAGGGAAGGAAATCTGCCATCCTTACCTGGTCTGGCCTACATGTGACTCCAGAGCCACAGCAATGTGGTTGATTCTCAATTGCCCTCCAAGGGCAACTAGGGATGGGCAATAAATGCTGGTCAGCCAGCGACGCCCATGTCCCACAAATGAATTTTAAAAATGATGGGCGGTATTTTATGGTCTTGTTCGACCCGAGACCCGAAAATCCCGTTTGAGGTCAACGGACCTTCCCATTGACTGCCCCTCACCCACCCCTATTCCGGTGGTAGGCGGGGTGGTAGAATTCTGGCAGAGGGACCATTATGTCACAGAGGTGGATTTAAATGATCCCGGGAACTTTTTTGAAGAAGGGCAGGGAGAATTTCTCTGGCTCTGGTCAGTATTTATCCCTTAATCAACATCACAAAAACAGACCATCTGCTTATGATCACCTAGTTGCTGTGTGGCAGCTCGCTTAAAGCAGGGTTGTGCTGTGTTTCCTGCAGTGGCGGCATTATTGTATTTCTGTGGAGGGAGAAACAGAGTTAATATTTCAGGTGGAATTTTCTCATCCTGTTGGCCATGGGAATCGTAGCGGGTGGGGGAGGCGTGTAGATTATGCAAAGGTCCGTCGACCTTGGGCGGGATTTTCCAGTCTTGGGGCGAGCGCAGCCAGAAAATCCCACCTTTCAAGTCCGTATGACTGTTCTTCACAGCAGAAGCATTTTGGGATGCCCTAAAGGCAGGAAAGGCATTTATATACAAAGTCATGATGTGGAGATGCTGGCGTTGGATTGAGGTGGGCACAGCAAGAAGCCTCACAACACCAGGTTTATTTGGAATCACGAGCTTCACCTGATGAAGGAGCAGCGCTCCAAAAAGCTCGTGATTCCAAATAAACCGGTTGGACTTTACCCTGGTTTTGTGCCCATATTTAAAGTCAACTTGGTTGAAGAACGTGAGAGAGAAGTTGATTTTCTGGTTTGTGTGTTCTGAGCAGCAATGCAGGTTTTCAATCTTGCGCCCCTCTGGTCTGAGTTTTCATTACATGGCAGCAAATTCTTTACCATGGGACTCTGCTGTTTGTAGACCTCGATGACAGTTCTTAATTGGGAGTATGACACTGTTGTCATCTGTCTACATTTACTAGTTGGAGGGAGTAATTTATTGAACTTGACCCAATGAGGGTTTAATCAGCAGTCAACTACTGCATGGGTTCATTTATATTGAACATTATAAATAAATACAACTGACTCCACTATCATTGGAGTTCACAATATACTTTGCTCCATATATTGTAACACTTTAGTCCTGTATGTGCATTTGTGGGACAAACCTGTTATGAATATTTGCATTGTACATTAAAGGGACATTGCTCGATAAGGGAAGGCGTTACATTACATAAAAGGTTGCGCAGATTAAAAAATAATAGATAAAGAATGTAAAATTTCATTCAGTGGCATGGGGAGTGTACTCGGACTCTGTGAATGATGCTGGGTGAATTTTAGTTGTAGACTGGGTTGTCATGTGGACGCTGGGACAATGTGGGTACATAATGAGGTCAAGTGACGGTGGCGAGGGAGGACTCCGTGGTGTGGGCAGAAACACAGCATGTAAGAGCGATTCAAAGTATTCACTAAACTGTCCTTGATCGCCAGTCATTGGAACCCAGCACTGCTACAACAGCGACACATCGCATTAAACCAAACAGATCCTTGGGGGCGGGGGGGGGGGGGGGGGGGGGGGGCGATTTTCCCCCCAAAAAATCAAAGTGCCCAATGGGCAGGAAAATGAGAGATTTTCCCACCTGTTTTTTTGGGGGTGCTTACTGGGATGAATTTACCGCACTCTGTGCTTCAATATAGTCACCCAAGGCTGGAATTGAACTCGGGTCCCTGGTGCTGTGAGGCAGCAGCACTTACCACTGTGCCACCGTGCTGAGGAGGATTATCATATAGGATCAGTCTCGATCTCATTATATGGTGGAGCAGACTCGATGGGCTGAATGACCCCTACGTCTTATGGTCTTGTGCAGAGTGAAATGTGATTCCTGCTATTGGCCCCCCCGCTGACATTTCCAGGCCCACTGCGCTACTCGAGCAGCTCAGCCAGGCGGGAAATCAATAGAAGCTAAAATGGAGAGCAGCATAAAACAGGCTGCTCGATCACCAAAGACCAATATTACCTACAATATATAGAGTTTAAATTCCTGTTCTCTTTTCCTGAAGAATCTGGACTTTGCTGAGATCCACTTGCCCAGGTTGCTGGTAACTCTCCAAATCGCAGCTTGCCCAGTGCGAGCTTAGACTGAGTGTGTTGGCAGACTGTTTGTTAGACAAGGTCACCGCTAAGCCCCATCCTGTGCCAAGCTGAGATACACACTTGGCCACAACTGGAGTTATTGCGCAGCGGTCCAAGGTATTCATTCTCTTTGAATGTTGGCCGTGATAACACAGTGATGCTGATAACGTCCTGCTTGTCCTGACTGAGATAAGCTAAAAGCACCGAGGCCAGGAATTGAATAATTATTTTCAATTCATTCGTGGTCATGGGCGTCACTGGCTGACCAGCATTTATTGGCCATCCCCAGTTGCCAGAGGGCAGTTGAGAGTCAACCACATTGCTGTGGTCCTGGAGCCACGTGTAGGCCAGACCAGGTAAGGACAGCAGATTTCCTTCCCTAAAGGACATTAGTGAACCAGATGGGTTTTTCCGACAATTGACAATGGTTTCATGGTCATCAGTAAATTCTTAATTCCAAATATTTTTTATTAAATTCAAATTCCACCACCTGCCATGGTGGGATTTGAACCCGGGTCCCCAGAACATTAGCTGAGTTTCCTCGCGATAGTCCAGCGATAATACCACTAGGCTATCGCCTTCCCCCAGCCTTCAGGCTCAATAACTTCTGTTTCAGGCCTAACAGTCCATGGGGGTTTGTCTTTTGAGGTCAGATAGGAAACCACTTTACAGGTTACAGGACTCTGAACTACATCCACACATTGCCTTATCTGCAGGCTGTTTGACTCGATTTATGTCCCATTCACAACAAAAAAGGGGCTGATACAATTGACAGTTAGGGTTCAAAATTCTTGCTGTGCACTTTTCAACCTTTCCAAACTATTCAGCTGTCTTTTGAGTTTCTTGACCTACTACAAGCCAGGGATTAACCCATTTACCACGACACACCGACCTCTTGCAAATGAAGGAATCAGCTGTCATGATCTAGATTCATTTTCGCGACCCTTTATGTAATTATGCATTTTGTCAAAAGTATGAAGGTCAGAACCATCAGCAGCAGCCTCCATTTCAGTGATATACGAACAGGAATTATTTTTAACGTTAAAGCCCAGTGCCTTGATTTGAATTCATAATTTAGTTGTTTGATCGGAGCTATCCAGGGAGTGGCTCCAGGTTTCTATTATTTGTAGCCTTCGTGCTGTATTTAATTAACGGTGAGCCGTGTTTTCCTTTTCAAGAGAAGGCCATGAGATGCAGTTCCGTTTAGTGACCAAAGACCAAATTATTTGAGTTGCTAGATCTGTGTCTCAGTCGCCTGCCTTCGGAACCGGAACTTAGTTGACGCGTTTAATCCTATTCTTGGGACACTTCAGTGAAGAGGCAGGTTTGCTTTAATGCTCCAGCTATTATGAACGTTGCGCAAAATGCTCAAAGACTTAAGACATATAAATAGACATACAGCAGTACACTGCATCTGACTAACTGCACAACCTCTCCACTTAGCCTCAGCAATCATGAGCTCCCAGCTTTTATAGCACTAACGTGGTTAATGTGAGCTTGCGCTTGTGTCGTCAAATACCTTTCTGCTTCAAGATCAGCTTGGAACTCCTTTCCCAGAAATAGCGATAGTCTTCCTGTGAATGTTTAGCACTAAAATAACACCTTAGTTACCTCTGGTCACAGAATGAACATTGCTGAAAATAGACATATTGGGTGGGGTTTTCCAGCCTCGTTCATCCCGAAACCATAAATTCCCACCCGAGGTCAACGGACTTTTCCATTGTCCGCCCCCGCCCGCTCCGATTCCTGTGGCGGGCGAGATGGTAAAACTTTAGGATGGCACGTTGGCACAGTGGTTATCACTGCTGCCTCACAGCTCCAGGGACCCGGGTTCGATTCCCAGCTTGGGTCACTGTCTGTGCAGAGTCTGCACATTCTCCCCGTGTCTGCGTGGGTTTCCTCCGGGTGCTCTGGATTCCTCCCGCACTCCAAAGATGTGCAGGTTGGGTTAATTGACCATGCTAATTTGCTCCTTAGTGTCCCGGGATGTGTAGGTTAGAGGTATTAGCGGGGTAAATGTGTGGGGTTGTGGGATAGGGTCCGGGGTGGGATTGCTGTTGGTGCAGACTCGATGGGCTGAATGGCCTCCTTCTGTAGCAATTCTATGATTCTAATTAAATGGTTTTCAGGAAACTGCACAGAACAACTAATTGCTGGTCATTTTTGAAAGTTGTGAGACTTTACATGGTTACAGTTTTCACTATGCGTAGAAACAATGCAACCCATCGGGATAACACCACCATTAAATGAGATCATGACCGATCTGATCTGCTAATCCTCGGCACGGTGGCACAGTGGTTAGCATTGCTGCCTCACAGCGCCAGGGACCTGGGTTCGATTCCTGGCTTGGGTCACTGTCCATGCGGAGTCTGAACATTCTCCCCGTGTCTGCGTGGGTTTCCACCAGCACGCTGCCTCCTGCTGCTTCAAAACACACCACGGAGGGGTAGGAAAAAAATTAGCTGCTCTATTTGGAAACAAGAGAAACTTGAATCTCTAAATGTTCAAATTCATATTGAATATACGGCAAGCCTGTCAATTCCATTACTGACTAATGCTGGCTGATAGGTTTGGATTGAAACCGTGGTGTGCAGACGTGAACATGCATCTGTTCTCTGTCTCTGTATAATAGGAGGTTAAAAACCATCATCCTTGTGCTCTCATGAGATACTCTGCGCCGATTAGTGGGATGAATTTGCTGGCTTCCGCTTGGGCTATAAAGGCCGAATAATTAAATAAATTGCATGGCCACATTTTTCTACATTAACAGGGAAAACAATATCGACAATTCCTTCGTCTTAGAGGAGCTCACCACTGAATTATTTTCCACTGAATGAGTGGCTCCAAGTCTCAAGACACACAAATCCTCACTTCTCTCCATGAATATAGTAAGAAATCTCACAACACCAGGTTAAAGTCCAACAGGTTTATTTGGAATCACGAGCTTTCGGAGCGTTGCTCCACTCACCTGATGAAGGAGCAGCGCCAAAAACTTGTGATTCCAAATAAACCTGTTGGACTTTAACCTGGTGTTGTGAGATTTCTTACTGTGCCCACCCCAGTCCAACGCCGGCATCTCCACCTCATGGCTTCCATGAATATGACATTGGTAACCCATTTCTGTGTTGGGATCTCATGTAAGATCATAAAATCATAGAATTCCCACAGTGCAGAAGGAGGCCATTTGGCCCATCGAGGCTGCACCGACCCCAATCCCACCCTGGCCCTCCCTGTAACCTGTGCTAATCCCTTGACACGAAGAGGCAATTTAATATGGTCAATCAATCTAATCCGCGCACGTTTGGAATGTAAAAATGGTAACAATTCTCATACATTTAATATTTCTAAAGTTCAGTTCCTCAAGTAAGTTTGCTTCCATGATTCCTGCTCCTCCCAGATCCACAGTAAGTTAAGTAAGATTGTCTGGCAATGCCCAGTGTTTTCTTTTAAAGAATGGTTAGTTTGGCACATGCTGTGACCAGTTGAAATTGAATCTTACAAAGAATGCCTTCATCTATGCGCAGATGCCGAGGATTTGACAATGTTTTTGGTGTGTGTCTCTGGACACTAAAACAGATCATCTTTTACCAATTTGGTGGGCAGGACATTTCTGCAATATAGTGGGCACATGCCAGCCACTCACTGGATGGAATCTCACGGCCTTGTCGTGGTAGGGGTAGGACTGGAAAATGTGGACAAGCTGCTCCAAAGTCTTTGGCAGGACTGGAAAATCCTGCCAGTGGGAGGGGCTGTAAAATTCCACCCATCACATGGGACATATGTGGCTGCTTTAAGTCTGTTCAACTGCCTCAGTGTAATCCAATGTCTGGGCCATCGTTTCACAGGATGTGCAGGAGTTTTATAAACCCTGCTCAATCCCCTTCATTTTTTTTTCATTAATCCAATGTTTATTTATTTCAAAATCAACTTCAAAACGGCCAATGTCAGTAAAACGACGGAGATAGTCATCTACTTCAGGGAGCATAGTGGAGGACATGGCCCTATCCACATCAACAGGGAACACGTGGAAATGGTCAAGAGCTTCAAGTTTCTAGGTGTCCAGATCAGTAATAACCTGTCGTGGTACCTCCATGCTGACGCTATAGTTAAGAAAGCCCACCAACATCTCTACTTTCTTAGGAAGCTAAGGAAATTTGACATGTCCACTATGACTCTCACCAACATTTACAGATACAGCATAGAAAGCATTCTTTCTGGTTGTATCACAGCTTGGTATGGCTCCTGCTCTGTCCAAGACTGCAAGAAACTACAAATGGTCTTGAATGTAGCCCAATCCATCACGCAAACCAGCCTCCCATCCATTGACTCTATCTACACTTCCTGCTGCCTCGGAAAAGCATAATCAAGGACACCACGCACCCTGGACATACCCGATTCCACCTTCTTCCATTGGGAAAAAGATACAAAAGTCTGAAGTCACATACCAACAATTCAAGAGCAGCTTCTTCCGTTAGGAAAATGATACAAAATTCTGAAGTCATATACCAACCGACTCAAGAGCAGCTTCTTCCCTGCTGCCATCAGACTTTTAAATGGATCTACCCCACATTAAGTTGATATTTCTCTCCACCTCAGCTAAGATTGTAACACTACATTCTGCAGTCTCTCCTTTCCTTCTCTATTTATGGTATGCTTTGCCTGTATAGCGCGCAAGAAACAGTACTTTTCACTGTATGCCAATACATGTGACAATAATAAATCAAATTAAATCAAATATATGTAAAAGCGTGATTTTGGGGACTGGAAAAATGAGGTAGACTTATACCTTGCGACTTATCTTATTTCAACACCAGCCATTCGTAAAAACTTTTATTCCTCAAAGATAATGGAAGAATAAAAATAATTAGATCTCATAGGCATCCCTGTGAAACACAATGGCATCTCCCCAAAATAAATGAATTCCATTTTAAAACATAGCAGTTTGAAGAGTTACATTAAATGTACATTCTCAAAATTATTCATGTGCGAATATGTTTTAATTTGAAAATTGGAAAATGGACTCAACACAGTTGTCAAATTCATGAACCCTTCCTAATCCAGCATATGAACACCATATTTTTGGAACTCCTGCTGTTATATCTTTATAATTACCTTTAAATTAATCAATCTAGTGGGATGGAACATTTAAGTATTGAAGAGAGGTTGGTAGGCTTGGGTTGTTTTCGTTGGAACAGGTAAGACTGAGGGGCGACCTGATCGAGGTGTAGAAGATTATGCAGGGCATGGTCAAAGTGTGTAAGGAACAGCTGTTCCCCTTAGTTGAAGGGTCAGTCACAAGAGGACATAGGTTCAAGGTGAGGGGCAGGAGGTTTAGGGGGACACGTGAGAAAGCTTTTTTACCCAGAGGGCGGTGGCAGTCTGGAATGCGCTGCCTGGGAGGGTGGGAGAGGCGGGTTGCCTCACATCATTTAAAAAGTACCTAGATGAGTACCTGGCACGTCATAACATTCAGAACAGGCTATGGGCCAAGTGCTGGTAGTTGGAATTAGGTGGGAGTTCAGGTGTTTCTCACGTGTCAGTGCAAACTCAATGGGCTGAAGGGCCTCTTCTGCACTGTATGATTCTATGATGCTATGATTCAATCACACGATCGCCATCTCAACACTCTTACAAATGGGAGTCGACTCATCTCTTGTTTCTTGGATATGCGATTTAATTTCAAATAACTAACAATGGGTCAAGTTCACCGATAAAGTGTCAAAGTGAATGCACATGTATCCGTGCATCGTACCTCAGGAACTAAGCTATGGGCTTTTGGTGTTCCTTGCAGTGACTGACAAAATTAGCTGGAGAGAAGTTGAGACCAACACTTGCCACTTTAAATACCATCGTTTGTGGCATGAAAGTTGACCCAACATATAGAACCATAGAATAGAATCATAGAATGCCGACAGTGCAGAAGGAGGCCATTCAGCCCATTGAGTCTGCGTCAACTCTCCGAAAAATAGCATCTTACCCAGGTCCACCTCAGGTCCCCCCCCCCCTCTCTCCCTGTAATGGTACACATTTACTATGGGTAATCCACCTAACCTGCACATCTTTTGGACAGTAAGGAGCAATTTTATCATGGCCAATGCACCTAATCTGCACACCTTTGGACTGTGGGAGGAAACCGGAGCACCCGGAGGAAACCCACGCAGACTCAGGGAGGATGTGCAAACTCCACACAGTCACCCAAGGCCAAAATCGAACGCAGGTCCCTGCAGCTGTGAGGGAGCAGTGCTAACCACTATGCCACCGTGCTGTACCAAAATGCATTGTTTAAGCCAACACAAATCAAGCCCCAGTTTTTCAGGTAATAAATGTATGTTCAGGGTTATACTCACATTGGGAATTGGTCTCAATTGTTCAGCTTTGAAATATATGAGACTGTACTCATTTTCTAAGCCGACACATGGGATCAAGCAGGCGATGTTTCCAAACTGGTGCTCAGGAGTTTTAGAGACATCAATGCATTTCATAGGGAGGTGATGGCCTAGTGGTATTATCACTAGACTATTAATCCAGAAACTCAGCTAATGCTCTGGGGGCCCGGGTTTGAATCCCACTACGGCAGATGGTGCAATTTGAATTCAATCAAAAATATCTGGAGTTAAGAATCTACTGATGGCCATGAAACCATTGTCACTTGTCGGAAAAACCCATCTGGTTCACTAATGTCCTTTAGGGAAGGAAATCTGCCCCCCTTATCCGGTCTGTGACTCCAGAGCCACAGCAACGTGGTTCACTCTCGACTGCCCTCTGACCAAGGGCATCTAGGGATGGATAATAAATGCATCCATTTATTATTGATGTCCCACAAATGAATTTTTAAAAATGGCGACCACAACACCAAGGGGTTATATTTTATACTCGGTGTGTAAAGTCGACCCCTGTTTTTGGAAAGATATTTCAAAGCTTCAAATATCGACCTGTATGCTGACATCTATGGTAACTCCATTTTCTCTCTGGGTTACCAGATGATGTTGGAGGTGTGGTAACTATGAGAAAGCAGGCTGGGTGTTTGATCTGGCAATCGATCACTTAAGGAACCCATGGTCAGGATTTAATGGAGCCTGCCAGTCCTGGTTAGGTAGCAGACCAGTCTGCAAAATCGTAGCAGGGGCCACGCATCTCTCGGGCTGGAAAAACTGAGCCCCATCACGTCAGCAGGGGAAGTGGTGCCAGCAACCCACCGCTGGATAAACAAGCTCATCAGTGAGCCTAATTTAATGGTGGCTCAGGGATTTTCCCAGATGTGTCCCTGGCAGAGGCCATATCGGGACTACTCTGTGCAGATTTGGTGTCATAGAGGTTTACAGCATGGAAACAGGCCTTTCAGCCCAACTTGTCCATGCCATTAAGTAAGTCCTAATTGCCCGCATTTGGCCCATATCCCTCTATACCCATCTTACCCATGTAACTGTCTAAATGTTTTTTAAAATACAAAATTGTACCCACCTCTACTACTACCTCTGGCAGCTTGTTCCAGATACTCACCACCCTCTGAATGAAAAACATTGCCCCTCTGGACCCTTTTGTATCTCTCATCTCTCACCTTAAATCTATGCCCTCTTGTTTTAGACTCTCCTACCTTTGGGAAAAGAAGTTGACTAACTGACCTCATTATTTTATAGATCTCTATAAGATCACCCCTAAGCCTCCTATGCCCCAGGGATAAAAGCCCCAGTCTATCCAGCCTCTCCTTATAAATCAAACCATCAAGTGCCGGTAGCATCCTGGTAAATTTTTTCTGCGCTCTTCCTAGTTGAATAATATCGTTTCTATAAGAGGGTGACCAGAACTGTACACAGTATTCCAAGTGTGGCCTTACCAATGTCTTGATTGGATGTCCCCCTATCGAGTCTTGAGGGGACTTGATAGGGGGACACCCAAAGGATGCTTCCTCTTGTGGGGAGATTAAAAGTAGAGGACATAGTGTAAAAATAAGACATCTCTCTTTTAAGATATAAATAAGGAGAACATTTTTTCTCCCAAAGGGTTGTTGGTGTGTAGAATTCTCTGCCGCAGAAGGTAGTGTAGATTGAGTCTTTAAATTTATTCAAGGCAGAGTTAGGCAGATTTTTGTTACGCATGGGGGTCAAGGATTATAGGGGGCAGACAAGTCACAATGGTGTGTGATGCTAATGCTGTTGAACATCAAGGGGAGATGGTTAAATTCTCCCTTGATCATGGCCTGACACTTGTGTGGCACAAATGTTACATGTCACTTATCAGCCCAAGTTGAATGTTGTCCAGTTCTTGCTGCATGCAAGCACATGCTGTTTCAGCACCTGAAGAGTTGTGGATGGTACAGAACACAACAACATCAGTGAGCATCTCCACTTCTGACCCTATTATGGGGGAAAGGTCATTGATGGAGCAGCTGAAGATGGTTGGGTGTGGGACACTATCCTGAGGAATTCCTGCACTGATGTCCAGGATTGCAAATAATTGGCCTCCAGCAGCCACAATCACCTTCTTTTGTGTTTGGAATGACACTGGAGAGTTTTCCCTCTGATTCCCATTAAGTTCAGTTTTGCTAGGGCTCCAGTTAAGAATTTTCCCATCAACTCATCGAGGTCGTAAGGATGTACATTGTCTCATGAAGAGGTCCAGAGGCTTGTATGGTTGATCATTCACACTTTATTAATAACACATAACTATATTAATATATACAGCATACAGTCCTGGCTAAGTTTGATCTTCATGCTGACTTCTACTAGCCTCACTGCTACACTCTACCAGTCCCATATGCCTCTTTGTATATTATTCTATTTAATTTGATTCATCATTGTCACATGTATTAGTATACAGTGAAAAGTATTGTTTCTTTTAAGCTATGATGTGGAGATGCCGGCGTTAGACTGGGGCGGGCACACTAAGAAGTCTCACAACACCAGGTTAAAGTCTAACAGGTTTATTTGGCAGCACAAGCTTTCGGACCACTGAAAGCTTGTGCTCCTTCATCAGGTGAGTGAGAATTGTGTTCACAGACAAAGCATACCCTATATAGGGAAGGAAAGGAGGGAGTTCAGAATGTAGTGTTACAGTCATAGCTAGGGTGTCGAGGAAGATTCACTTAATGCCAGGTAGGTCCATTCAAAAGTCGATTGGCAGCAGGAAAGAAGCTGTTCTTGAGTCGGTTGGTACGTGATCTCAAACTTTTGTATCTCAATGGGCAGCACAGTGGCACAGTGATTAGCACTGCTACCTCAGAGTGCCAGGAACCCAGGTTTGGTTCCCAGTTTGGGTCACTGTCTGTGTGGAGTCTGCATGTTCTCACCGTGTCTGCATGAGTTTCCTTTGGATGCTCCGATTTCCTCCCACAGTCCGAAAGACGTGCTAGTTAGGTGCTTTGGCCATGCTAAATTCTCCCTCAGTGTACTCAAACAGGCGCTGGAGTGTAGCAACTAGGGGATTTTCACAGTAACTTTATTGCAGTGTTAATGTAAGCCTACTTGTGACACTAATAAATAAATTTTAAAACTTTAAATTCTCCCTCAGTGAACCCGAACAGAGTGTGGCGACTAGGGGAGTTGCACAACAACTTAATTGCAGTGTTAATGCAAGCCTACTTGTGACATGAATAAATAAAATAATGTGGGTGGTACTGTTCACCCAGTCCAAAAGTGAACGCCCGAACAGTCATAATCTAGAACTTTCTGTGAAACGTTTGTTCTTGTGCTGGGTCTGAGGAATAAAATGGGGCAGTGTGGCTTAATACCAGAACCTCACTGCGAGGAAAAGGCCACTGGTGAGATCACCAGTTAGTGTTGGCGCTCCCCCAGCACATGTAAACGGGGGTGGGTGAATATGGTCACCATTCCCGCTCCATTTCATCCAAACTTCACTCAATCCCCATGAAAAGGGCCAGTTTGGATTTGCTGGTTGGAGTCTGCGGTAATCTTTGATTGCTTCTTGCAATCATTTCTCTGAAGTCTTCTTGTAATAGGCTTAGTTGAGAAATTAAATTTTCAATATGCAGTGAAAGCCCTTTGGACTCATTCTCCCTCCAGTTGTACAGCATGGATTTGCTTAACAGCCATTTATCTGTCCCTAATAAAGATTGAATAATGTAGATTTTGATATTTGACTGGTTTTTTGGACTTTGTTTTTAAAGTTTATTTATTAGTCATAAGGAGGCTTACATTAACACAGCATTGAAGTTACTGTGAAATTCCCCTAGTCGCCACTTTCTGGCACCTGTCTGGGTCAATGAACCTAACCGTCACGACTTTCTTTCAGACTGTGGGAGGAAACCAGAGCACCCGGAGGAAACCCATGCAGAGAATGTACAAATTCCTTATAGACAGTGACCCAAGCCGGGAATCGAACCCGGGTCCCTGGCGCTGTGAGGCAGCAGTGCTAACCACTGTGCCACCGTGCCGCCCCATCAGAATCATCAGATTCTGGAAGAATTTTCAAAGAAGGCCATCACATTGAACGTTTTAAATATAATAAAAACACTCAATAGTCAGACGGCTATGTAGAGAGAGAAAAACAGTTACGTTTCAGGTCACTGATCTTTCATCAGCCTTGGTGGGTTCCACTAAGTCGCTAATCTCTAACATCATCAACTTGAGGATGTTAACTCTACTTCTAGCTCTGACCTGCTGAGAGTTTTTACCATCTTCTGGCATCATTTCAGATTTCAAGCATCCAGTGTGTTTTGATTGAGTTTTATCTGCAGTTGGTTAATTTATGGAATGTATGAAAGGGAAATTTGCATATAGCCCATGAGAGAAATGTACTCAATGGACCGAGAGTGCTAATCATATTTTTAATAGCAAATTGTGTATGCCGTGGTGACCTGCTTTCTTTCAGTATGCATTCTACACATCAATTTAGGTGCAACAAGAAAATCAAATATCATGCCCTTCAAACCACCTGAAAAATGTAGCATTGCATGTTCTAACTCGAAAAAAACAGTGAACGCTACATAAACAAAATATTCCTTTTTTTTCTTCTGAGCAGAGAGTACCAGTAAACATTGAACACAGAGAAACTGTAGAAAAAAACGCAACATGATAGCTTCTCTATCAAGTCAGATGAGATGTAATTACACAAGGATATTGCTAAAAACTAAATTGTGCATCTGTTTACGTGTTCTGACATTGAAAAGGGAATTCTTACAGGCTCAAGGCAGGTACTAAGATGTTTTCTTCCCCACCGACACTGTTGAAGATAATAAATGGATACTAAAATCTCTCCTTAATCATAGAATTAATTTATGATGAAGATATTATACAAATATGATTATGCCTTAATTTGCATATATATCAATCTTGTGAGTATTAAATAAATGAACTAATTGACAGCCTCAAAAACAATGTCAAATGTGTAGCACAGTGATTATGTTGGTAGAGTAGTAATTCAGAGGTCTGGACTAATAATTCGGGACATGAGTTCAAATCCCAACCCCCCCATGGTAGTTTAAGAATTTGAGTTCAGTTTGAAAGCTCCATAAATTAAAAACTGGTATGAGTAAGAGCGGCAATGAATCTGCTGCCATAAAAACCCAACTGATTCATGAATAACTTTACCCCGTCTTGCTGAGGTGTAACTCTAATCCCACTGCAATGAGACTCGTGACTCTTAAATATCCTATGACGTCCACTAGGAAGCCATTCTGTTGCATCAAACCACTGCAACCACAGACTGCAGTGGTTCAGGAAGGCCCACCACCTTCACAGGACAATTTGGGACAGGTAGTAAATGCCCACCTTGCCTGGGGTACCCACATCTTACAATTGAAAAGAAAAGAAACATTAAGAAGGCAACCGTTTTGAGGTATAATTAGGGTTATAATTCATGAAGATCTGCTTCCTGCAGTCTTGTCTTTTAATTTGGAGTCTTCTTCTGCTCCTCACTCTTAATTTCACTGAACAGGATCTGTTCCCAGATTCCTGTTCTCTCCCTTTGACCAAAAGGTCTTAGGATTACTGCTGTCCCACTCCCTGACTTTGGAACATTTGGTCCACCGAGCCTGCACCGATGCTGACAGAGAATCCCACCCAGGCCCTATTCCTGTAATCCCACATATTTACTCCACCAATCCCCCTAACCTGGAAAATTTAACATGGCCAATCCACCTAACCTGCACATCTTTGGAGTCTGGAAGGAAACCCTTGCAAACGCGGGGAGAACGTGCAAACCCCACACAGACAGTCACCCCAAGGCTGGAATCAAACCCCGGTCCCTGGCACTGTCGGACAGCAGTGCTAACCACTGTGCCACCATACCATCCCAATGGTCTGCATTAATTAATATAACAGAAGTAAAGTAGTAGTTATACATGTAAAAGCAAGTCAATAATACATTTTGTTACATACCTGAGACACTAACATGTCTGTTGGCTTGCTTTTCTTTCTTGTATCACATGTGCCAGTATAAATATTGAAACCTGCATTGTGAAATGTTTACCTTGCAATACGGGATCCAGATGTTTCGAAGCAATTCCTCACTGTACCTTTCTCAAATTTTCTATTTGCTTCACGATTTGCAATGTTTTCTCCATTTCCTCCTTCTCGTCTTCTCCATTTCTTTTCCTTATCTTTCTCCGCCCAATTTTCATTCTTTCCTTCTCTCTTTCAATCAGTTCTTCCTTCCACTCCTTGCCTCCTGCCATCTTCTTTTCCATAAGTGATTTCAATCTAATCTATCCAGCAACAAGAGATAGATTTGGATCAGGCGTTGATGGAATATTAAATAAGGCAGGGTGTAAATCAGGTCTCCATCTGCAAATCGCCCTGTTTTGCATGTGGTCTGTTCAAATCAAGGCTAGAATGTTTCCAGTGAGTCTATGTGGGATCTCCTCATCTCATGGGTGGCAGGGTGGCTCAGTGGTTAGCACTGCTGCCTCACAGCTCCAGGGACCGGGTTCAATTCCGGCCTTGGGTGGCCGTCTGTGTGGGGTTGTCCCCATGTCGGCGTGGGCTTCCTCCGGGTGTTCCGGTTTCCTTCCAAAGTCCAAAGAGTTGCAGGTTAGGCGGATTGGCCATGCTAAATTGTCCCTTCTTCTCCCAAGTTGTGTAGGTTAGGTGGATTGGCCATGGGAAACGTGTGACGTTATGGGGATAGGGTGAGGGAATGTGCCTGGGTAAGATACTCTGTCAGAGAGTTGGTGCAAGCTCAATGGGCCAAATGGCCTCTTCTGCACTGTCAGGATTCTACCGAGGAACTGAAGGCCCAATCAAAACTAGAGATTGCAAAAGGTCCCAAATCTGATAGGTGAACACGCAATCCATATTTCTTTGTAATGTGACTCACCTTAACCACAAACTCAATATTTTCCCATCTCTCCAAAAGGTGGTACAGTGGATAGCATCCCTGCCTCTGAGAAAGAAGCTCTGGGTTCAGGCCGCACACCAGGACTTGACGGCCAAGGAAGTGATGTTCATAACATGGTATCAACCTGCAAAGTATCAACCTGCAAAGGCTGCCAATGCACATCAATGGCAGGCGCTAAGAGCAGGGGACATTCCTGGTCAGCCATGCCTTTTTCCCGCCATCTCTCATCTTTGTGTCCCTCCTGAATCCAAGCCCTCTGGTGGGTGCCGTACCAACAGGGGCCACCTGGCGGCACTGCTGAATACGGAAGAGCTGCTGGTCACTGATTGGCCAACAGCTTTCGGAGAGTGGGGCCTCTGCACCAGAGGTCCTTGATCCTGGGGGAAGGCTGTCTGCCAAGTGCTTGAGTGACACATGATGTGATGGGCCTTCCCCAAAAAGAGGCAATAAATAGCCAGCCGCCAGGAACCTACCCCTTCAAAATATTCCACCTTTGTCGTAATGTAGGAACTGCAACAACCAATTTGTGTAAAGTAAGCTCCCCAAACAGCAATGGCCAGAGCTCACTCTGACTCTCTTCAAAATAGTACCATGGGAACTTTTAAGCCTCCCTCCTAAGGGGTCAGATAGGAGTTTGACTTGACATCTCACCTGAAAGATGGCACCTCCTACACAGCAGCATTCCCTCAGTACTGCACTGGAGTGGCAGCTTAGATGGGTGGGGAGTTGGGAGCGTTGGGGGAGGGGGGCTAGAAATCTTCCTATTGACTCAGAGATGAGAATCCTTGCAATTAAGACATAGCCAATATTGATTCCTGTTTAATATTCCTTAAACGCTCTGGCATCATTTAAGCAATGCTATTCATTTTTTGTACTAATAATCTCTACATGCAGAATTAGAACAAAGAACAAAGAGCAAAGAAAACTACAGCACAAGAACAGGCCCTTTGGCCCTCCAAGCCCGTGCTGATCATGATGCCCTAACTAAATTTAAAAAAACCTTCTGCCCAATTTGGTCCATATCTCTCTATTCCCTCCTATTCATGTACCCATCCAGATGCCTCTTAAATGTTGCTAATGTGCCTGCTTCCACCACCTACTCTGGCAGCGCATTCCAGGCACCCACCACTCTCTGTGTGAAAAACTTCCCCCGAACATCTCACTTAAACATTCCCCCTCTCACCTTGAACCTGTGGCCCCTTGTAATTGACACTTCCACCCTGGGAAAAAGCCTCTGACTATCCACCCTGTCTGTGCCTCTCATAATTTTGTAGACCTCTATCAGGTCTCCCCTCGGCCTCCGTCTTTCCAGTGAAAACAATCCTAGTTTATTCAACCTCTCCTCATAGTCAACACCCTTGAGACCAGACAACATCCCAGTGAACCTTCTTTGCACTCTCTCCAAAGATAATATCCTTTGTTTTTACTTTATGTATACAAACTCAACAATCTTTGCATATGTTCATATTCCTACTGACTATTCTGATTTTTAAAATTACTAAAAAGGGAATTAGTTAACTCAGTTGGCTTGATGGTGAGAGTGTGATGAAGGACCAGCACAGGTTCAATCCACATACCAGCTGAGGTAGTTGTTGGGGCCTGCGTCCTCTCCTTTCACCAAAATGATATGGCATGGGCCCTCAAACAATGAGAACACAACATAGAGGGTAGAGACAGCAAGTAATTAAAAGGACATGTTACAAAATCCTGATAGAGGTGATAAATATTAAGTGGTGTGCAAGATTATGAGGGGCATGGACAGAGTGAATGAGGAGCAGATGTTCCCTTAGTTGAAGGATCAGTCACAAGGGGACACAGGCTCAAGGTGAGGGGCAGAAGGCAGGAGGTTTGGAGGTGTGTGTGAAGAAAGACCTTTCTACCCAGAGGGTGGTGACAGTCTGGAATGCACTGCCTGGGATGGTGGTAGAGGTGAGTTGCCTCACATCCTTTAAAAAGTACTTGGATGGGCACTTGGCAAATCATAACATTCAGGGCTATAGGCCAAGTGCTGGTAAATGGGATTAGGTGGGAGGTCAGGTATTTCTCACAGTGTCAGTACAAACTCGATGGGCCGAATGGCCTCCTTCTGCACTAGGGATTCTATAATATAGAATCATAGAATCACACAGTGCTTAAGAGGCCCATCAAGCCTGCGCCGACAACAATCCCACCCAGGCCCTATCCCCGTAATCCTGCATATTCACCCTTCTAATCCCCCTGACACTAAGGGGCAATTTAGCATGGCCAATCAACCTAACCTGCACATCTTTGGACTGTGGGAGGAAGCCGGAGCACGTGGAGGAAGCCCACACAGACAAGGGGAGGACGTGCAAACTCCACACAGACAGTGACCCAAGCCGGGAATCAAACCCGGGTCCCGGGCGTTGTGAGGCAACAGTGCTAACCACTGTGCCACCGTGATGCCCTATCTATCCAACATGGCTGGGGACAAGATTCAGATTATAGAAACATAGAAGCTAGGAGCAGGAGGAGGCCATTTGGCCCTTCGAGCCTGCTCTGCCATTCATTAAGATCATGGCTGATCATCCAACTCAATAGCCTAATCCTGCTTTTATCCCATATTAATCCTACTGTTGAGACGGAAGTTGTCTGGGACAATGTAGAGAGGAATGTGAAAATCTTTCACTGGCTTTACCTCTGCAGATGAAACTGCAAAATAAAGAATGGAAGGAAGGGAAGATTGAATAGCTTGGGGTAGTTTAACTTTATCATTGTCATTCATAGGTAAAATTAGCAGCAATCCCCATTTCTCACTGTCAGTTAGACTAATGCAAGTTAACTTAAAAGTACTGTTGATGAAATGGAGAGTTTGGCACATTATAACTTTGATTTTGTTCTCTCCTTCTCTCTATATCTACAATTACAAATAAACGCATGCATTATTTCCAAAACTGTAAATTGCCAAGGATCGAATATGTTTTAAAAGTTTAAGCTATTTAAGTTGAACATATCCCGGAAGTCCCCTTTGTACATTTTACCGTGCAGATCAAATTAATTTCATTACTGCAGTAATTTTACTTTCATGAGATTGTTCCGTGACGTCCGTAACCCTATCCATGGAGTGAAGTGCTCTTATTTTCTAGCAATCTCCTCCTCCCTTTTTAATATTAGCACTTTTAAAATGACAAGGAACAACATAAAATATTATGGTTTGTGACCAAATCTGTAATGTAACATCTTAAGAACAAGACTTTAAAAAGCAGGCTGAACTATAAATGATATTCATAAATTTTCTGATCCATCATTCCTATTGTTCCACTGGACTGGGTCTTGCTTTAGCTTGGTACTTTGGTTACAAATCAGCAATAAATCCTTTCATTATGCACTAATGTACGAACAAGACTGTTAGTACATTAGAGTTTTGGGACAGTAGCAAGGCCACTGAAAGTAAGATTTGGCATCCAATAAACAACTGAAATCAGCCTAACTACGCAATTAATCTTGCCAAGTATTGGTAGTCTGACTGATAAAGATGCCAGGATAGATGCCAGGAAAAATGCAATCAGAAATGCACAAAGGTGAGAGTTGGGAATGCTGTTGAAGACAGTGAAAATATTTCAACATCAAACAGATTGCAAAGATCTCCCACAACTCAGAAGTTTTCTATCCAGCTGTTATATATTTAAAAGGCTTGCAGGTTGCTTTTAGAGCTGATCAATTGATTTGATGGAGATGTCATTAGGGTGTTGGCATAAGTCGCTGTTTTACTTTCAGTTTTCTATACTGTGCAATACGGAGAGCACCTCTTTCAATAAAATCTGTTGTGTGTTATTTTGAATCTACATGTGCAAATCACATTTTTTTTGTATAAAACCCACAACCCTTCACATAGTTAGGACATTACAGCAGCATAACAATAATTAGCACTGCTGCCTCACAGCGCCAGGGACCTGGGTTCAATTCCTGGCTTGGGTCACTGTCTGTGTGGAGTCTGCACATTCTCCCCGTGTCTGCGTGGGTTTCCTCCGGGTGCTCCGGTTTCCTCCCACAGTCCAAAGATGTGCAGGTTAGGTGCATTGGCCATGCTAAATTCTCCCTCAGTGTATCCAAACAGGCGCCTGAGTGTGGCAACTTGGGGATTTTCACAGTAACTTCATTACGGTGTGAATGTAAGCCTACTTGTGACTAATAAGTAAACTTTAATAAACGTTTACAGTACAATCTATAGGTCCTGAAAACTGATTTGGATTTTCAGAGAGCCGAGGTAGTTTTAAGTGATCTATGTTTCTATTGCTGGATATTAGAAATGGTGTAGAATTAAGTGAATTTATTTGGTGTTGCTGTGTAACAAAGGGTTAAAACTCTAGTTAGATCCATGCTAAAGAGAAGTGTTTGCATGTCTGGGGGTTCTGCTCCTTCAACAGCACCTTCCAAACACCTTCCAAACGTGTGGCCTCTTTCACCCAGAAGTACAAGGGCAGAGCGCTACCACCTGCAGGGTTCCCTTTTCACATATCATCTTGACTTGGAACCATATCACTGTTCCTTCATTGTCACTGGATCAAAATCCTGGAATTCCATACCAAGCAGTGCGTGAGTATATCTACACTGCGTAGATAGTTCGAGAAGGCAGTTCATCCCTACCTTCTTAAGGGCAATTAGGGAAGGACAACAAATGGAGGCCTTGTCAGTGATGCTACAACCCAAGAGTGAATTATAAAAAAGTGTCCCATCTTTATGAAAATGGACTCCAGGACAACAAGGACATTGCCAGGGAGAGATATCTGACATAAAGTCTACATCTGAACATGAGGCTGTGATTTCTCTTTTCAAATAACTTTATTATCCATTCTTAGTTGTCTTAAGCTCAAAGGCATTAAGAATAAACCCCTAATATAGAACTGAAGTAAAAGCATTGTCTTTTGTGTGATGAAGTGCTTCCTGGCATCACTGCTGAATGGTTTTGCGAAGTCATAAGGGCAGAGGGATGTAACGATGGACTACGACATCAAGTGGAAGGATAAACCCGTGACAGTGATGAGAGATTAACTTAAACTTCGATCTTTATTTAGCAAAAGAGAGTTTGAGCAAAAAATGGACTCAAGTTGCATTCAGAATGATTTTTTTATCGGTAACCATCTTAGTAATTTTTTTAAAAAAGTTTATTTATTAGTCATAAGTAGGCTTACACTGCAATGAAGTCACTGTGAAAATCCCTTAGTCGCCACACTCCGGCGCCTGTTCGGGTACACTGAGGGAGAATTTAGCATGGCCAATGCATCTAACCAGCACGACTTTTGGACTGTGGAAGGAGAACGGAGCACCCAGAAGAAACCCATGCAGACATGGGGACAACATAGAGACTCCGCACAGACAGTGACCCAAGTTGGGAATCAAACCTGGGTCCCTTGGCGCTGTGAGGCACCAGTGCTAACCACTGTGCCACCGTGTCCCCCCTCTCAAAATAATGCTGTAAAAATTCTGTAATAGATCCAGGAAGTATAAATAAGGGACATTGAATGTGCATCTGTGACAGGTCTCTGTGGCTTTGGTAATGTTAACTTAATGAACTGAGTAGTATCAATTAATGTTTCAGCATGAATAAGCAATTTGAATATTTTAATTATCTTTATGCTTAGGATTCAGTTTAATTGTGGACCTCAACACGGATTTAATAGTGGATGTAAGGATTTTGCTTATTCTTCAAAAAACATCCTCACATTTCAGGCTTTGATTCTGACAAACTAGACGCAAATGGAATCATTTCAATGGATGCATAATTCTGAATTTAGTGGTCTTTTCTCTCGGAAGCTATAATTTACAGGACTCTAACAAGCATCAAAGTTTGCCAATTGTGTAATTCACATCTCAATTTGCCAGATGGCATTCAGTTACAAATCCGTTTTGATATTTGTGCTGACTTCTCTGTCTCTGTTTGAAAGACGACCAAGACTTTTCTTGAGATCGTTATCAACATGTAATGCCTTTCTCTGATTTGTTTGACAAGAAAGTCATGCTCCATTAATTTCTACTAAAAGGCCCAGAGGCACACATTACTTGCTGATTTATTGCGTCCGAATGCAAAATGTCATAATTTAAATGTCAAAGCAGCATGGAAGCAGCTGAAGTCTTATTTGATGGTGATAGGAAAATCAAACTGCATGGGCATTTGTTGTTCAACGTTGTTAACAAGATTGGTGTTCCAAAGGGGAGTAACACTGACAAAGGCATTACTAACTTCATTGTGCGGCGAATCTTCCTGTCCCGCCTGCCATGGGAATTGTAGCAGGCGAGGGGCAGACCATGGAAAGGCCCATTGACCTTGGGTGGGATTTTCCAGTTTCGGGACGAGCGTGGCCAGAAAATCCCACCCAGAGTTTATTGTTCAAGTGTTTCTTGCAGGGAAATAATGCCCTTTAACGGAATTTATTGTGGGCTTTGTGAAAATCTTGAGGAATCAGTATTGAAGAAATTTACAATATTTCTTCTCCCAACTACGAAAAATTATATATTTTCACTAGATACTACATGTGACATTCTAAAGTTGATTTATTAGTGTTTACAAGTAGGATTACGTTAACACTGCATTGAAGTTACTGTGAAAATCCCCTAGTTGCCACACTTCGGTGCCTGTTCAGGTACACTGAGCGAGAATTTAGTACGGCCAATGCACCTAACCAGCACATCTTTCGGACTGTGGGAGGAAACCGGTGCACCCAGAGAAAACTCACAGAGATACAAGGAGAACGTGCAGACACTAAACAGACAGTAACCCAAGCCAGGAATCGAACTCCGGTCCCTAGCGCTGTGAGGCAGTAGTGTTAACCACTCTGCCACCGTGCGTTTTAAGTCCAGAATGCAATGGATCTTTATATTCACCAAATCACCAGCTGCCATGTCCACTATATATTGAGATCATAGGATTTATATATGCAGAAGATGGAAGGGCAATTGAATTAAAGTTTTTAAGATATTAAGAAAAACAGATTGCAAAAAGCTATTTCCACGATGTGAGCATTCAAAGCCAAAGGGGGAGGTAGTCTAAGAGTTAGACCCAGACCTTTTAGGAGCAAAATTAGGAAACATTTCTACACAGAAAGGGTGGCACGGTGGCACAGTGGTTAGCACTGCTGCCTCACAGAGCCAGGGACCCAGATACGCAGCTTCTGTAACACCATATCCACCTGCGCTAGAGTTTCAAATTCCACATTTACAGTGTTTGGCCATATACTGAGATCTTGGCTGATCCGTGACTGACCTCTATCTGCCCTCCTTTGTCCCAGATCCCCAAATAACTTCAGTTAACAAATGTGCACCAACTTCTGTTGTAAATTTAGCAACTGACCTGGGATCAATTGCCACTTGCAGAAGAGAGTTCTGAACTTCTGCTACCCTTTCACTGTAGGAATCCTTACAGTGCAGAAGGAGGCCATTTGGCCCATCGAGTCTGCACCGACACTTTGACAGTGTCCTACCCGTATAATCTCACATATTTACCCCACTAATCCCCCTAACCTACACAGCTGGGGACACTAAGGGGAAATTCAGCCCGGCCAATCCACCTAACCTGCACATCTTTGGACAGTGGGAGGTAACCGGAGCACCCAGAGGAAACGCACGCAGACACAGGGAGAACATGCAGACTTCACAAAGTCACCCAAGGCCAGAATTGAACCTGGGTCCCCAGTGCTGTGAGGCAGCAGTGCTAACCACTGTGCCACCGTGCCATCCCTATGGAAGTCTAATTTTCCGATTTTGACTCAGTGGGCCCACTCAACAAATTCACTTGTCACTCGCCATGGACAAGGGTTCAGATGCAAGAGGGAACCTGTGCTAATATTACTTAAAAGTCCAGGCACCCAACTTTCAGATAAGATACTTATGAGTAACATCCGCTTAGTGTTTGAAAATACTCTCATAGAGTACTTCTGGACATATTCTCCAGCCATTTACGCCGGCGGGATTCTCCGGTTCGACCGGCAGCACACCCCTGTCCACGGGTTTCCTGCTGACGTGGGGTGACGTCAATGGGAATTCCAATTGACAGTGGCGAGACCAGAGACTCCCACCACTAGTAAACAACGTGCCATCTTCAGCTGGCGGGAAACACACTGCTGGGAGGCTGGGGAATCTCGCCCATTGTGGTGAGTTGCTGGATTTGGCAGAGAAGTGGCTGCATCGTCACAGGGAGGACAGGGGATTTGGTGACCTGGCCACACAAAGGCTGCAACAGATATGGCGGCAACAGTGGTACTGCCTTGGCACCCACAATATGACAGAAAGGAGCAGAGGCTATGGAGAGGGCGAGCTCTGTGCCATGTCCTCGGCCAACTTGGAGCTGGACTCCCCCAGGCTCTTTGATACCAATGCACTCGGTATACATGCCTATCAGCATTCTCCTGTATGCCACCCCACTGAGCTCCTAATCTGAGTTTCCGTCCCTCGGTGACCTGGCACACAAACCATCCTGTCCACCTGGTGTGGCCGCAGCCCACCCAGTGTCCAGTGACTGGTCCCAATCGGAACTTTGCCTCTCAGATGTGTTTAGTGTCAGTGGTTGTAAGTTTCAGATCAAGTAACGGGGCCACTTCATCAATGTTGCACTGTTACTCTCTCTCCCGTCCTCCTGCTGCTGTTGTGGCTGGGAGGGCGGAAGGTTCTTAGAGTCTGAAAACAGGGAACCAGAAGGGAAATATTGGGGGTAGGCAAAGTGATGGAAAGCAAGATGTCCACGGTCAAATCATCCACAACCTGCTCAAGATGCTAGTTAGTGGGATGAGAGGGAGCTGCGAGTTCAGGAGGGGCCAAAGGCAGGAACTTACCATCATCCTCAATGATATGAGTAGTGCTGGATGCCCTGTTTGCTGTTAGCCCCATGATGTACAGAGCCCTCTCCTCCATAGGGCTCAAGAGATCCACCTTCCTCATATCCCCAATGCTTCTGCTCTGCTCCTTTCTATTGTGCCACCGTGTCCTGCAAGAGAGGCTGCAGGGTGCCAAGGAATGAGTGGCACAGTTTTTGATGCCCACTGCAGTTGAACATTTGGAAGTAAATGTAAGTAGCTGGATCTGTGTGTGAGGTGGGCATTGTTGGAATGTATGAGGGCAAAGTAGAGTACTTGGATATTATTGGCATTGGCATTCTGATAGGCATGTATACTGAGTGCATTGGTATCAAAGAGCCTGGGAGAGTCCAGCTCCAAGTTGGCCGAGGACATGGCACAGAGTTCGCCCTCTCCATAGCCTTTGCTCCTTTCTGTCATGTTGTGGGTGCCGAGGCAGTACCATTGTTGCCGCCATATCTGGGTTCTGAGTGCCAGAGATGTGGAAGATGTGTGTGGTGCATTGGGCAACATGAGAGGTTGAAATTCTGGTGGGCAGGGGTTGTCATGTGAAAATGAATTCACTGACTTGAACCACCTACATGAGTTCATTAGACCCTCTTGTGGCATAACTGACAGGATATTGGATCCCAATGCCAAGAATTAATCTCCCCCTGGTCCCAATCATAGAAACATAGAAACTAGAAGCAGGAATAGGTCAGTCATCCCTTCAAGCCTGCTCTGCCATTTATTTTGATCATGGCTGATCATCAAATTCAATATCCTGATCCCCCCCTCCCCCCATATCCTTTGATCCCTTTAGCCCGAAGAGTGATATCTAATTTTGTCTTGAAATCATACAATGTTTTGGCTTCAACTGCTTTCTGTGGTAGACAATTATATGGTTTCACCATTCCCTGGGTGAAGAAATTTCTCCTCACCTCAGTCCTAAAAGGTTTACCCCTTCTCCTCAAATTATCAACCATAGTTCTGGACTCCCCCACCATCAGGAACATTCTTTCTGAATCTACCCTGTCTCATCACAGAAATCACAAAAAAAAATCACAGAAACCCTACAGTGCAGAAAGAGGCCATTGGGCCCATCGAGTCTGCACTGACCACAATTCCACCCAGGCCCTACCCCCATAAATCCCTATACATTTACCCGCTAATCCCTCTAACCTACGCATCTCAGGACACTAAGGGGCAATTTTAGCATGGCCAACCAACCTAACCCGCACATCTTTGGACTGTGGGAGGAAACCGGAGCACCCGGAGGAAACCCACACAGACACGAGGAGAATGTGCAAACTCCACACAGACAGTGACCCAAGCCGGGAATCGAACCCAGGTCCCTAGAGCTGTGAAGCAGCAGTGCTAACCACTGTGCTACCGTGCCGCCCACTGATCCTGTTAGTTTCTATGAGAGCCCCTCTCATTCTTCTAAACTCCAATGAATATAATCCTAACTGACTTAATCTCTCCTCATATGACAGATCTGCCACTCCCTCCTTCTCCTTGAGGACTTCTGGCCTCGCGTGGAACCATAGCATCTCTCCTCCCATGAATCGCTACCACCAAGGCCTCCAGTGCAGCACCCTGGAGCTATCTCGCTGGCCCTAGTGATCCACCTTCCTTGTTGGGAAAATTGAAACCATAGTATTCAAGCTGCGATTCAGTGCAGCTTCCCTTTAAGAAGGACAGGCTGCCTTTAAGAACACAAAGCTGGCTGTGCCATGTGCTACCAACACAAGCTGCTGACTCCCCTGCTGAGCATCAGGCAGCCTGCAGCATTTTACTTATTCATCCTAATTCTACAATCATTTGAATGAAGAGGATTCACCGACCTGGCCCGTGCCTCTCTCACCTCAACAACCACCAGTTACAGATCAAGATCCCGACAAATGGTGCGGAACAATTCCGAGCCTGATATTTATTTTGATACATTTATTTTCATTTTAATGTAATGCTTTTGAAGTTGATTGTTGAGCAGAGTTTTCTCAGTTCCCTAGACCACAATATTCCCTGTGTTTACCTTAGAAGGCAGTTCAAGTTTGAGCTTTCTCCCAACACTTCTGCCTTGTTGCCATGGTAAAAAAGTACTTTGCATTAACAGAGCAGATCTCACGGATCACAGGGATATTCTCTAGTCTCCTTTAAAAGACAGCAAATAACATGGCATCAGACCAATGTGCACTGACCAAAATTACCTGCTGATTCATTTATTAGTTAACTAGTACATAGAGCTAATGTGACCCAACAAGATACTCCAGAAAACAAGAAATGCCAATTCAGTCCACCAGTAGACCATAAAACCATAAGATATAGGAGCAGAATTAGGCTATTCGGCCCATCGAGTCTGCTCCGCCATTCAACCTTGGTTGATAACTTTCTTAACCCCATTCTCCCGCCTTTTCCCCGTAACCTTTGATCACCTTACCAATCAAGAACCTATCTATCTCTGTCTTCAATACACTCAATGATCTGGTCTCCACAGCCTTCTGTGGCAATGAATTCCATAGATTCACCGCTCTCTGGCTGAAGAAATTCCCCCTCATCTCAATTCTAACGGGTTGTCCTTTTAATCTGAGTCTGTGCCCTCAGATCCTAGTCTCTCCGACTAATGGAAACATCTTCCCCACGTCCACTCTATCCAGGCCTTTCAGTATTCTGTAAGTTTCAATGAGGTCCCACCTCATCCTTCTAAACTCCATCGAGTACAGACCCAGAATCCTCAAACGCTCCTCATACATTAAGCTTTTCATTCCTGGGATTATTCACATGAAGTAGTTAACACATTGGATATTTTCTTACCTCATCAAATAAGCATCAGGGCATTTGAATAAAGCAGCTTGTTAACACAGCACGCTGGCCGGAATTTTACCAGCATGCCGCACCTGAAACGGGAAGAACGAAACTCGCAGAACGGAATTCTCCATTGGCCTTGGGCGCGATTTTACGAGCCGTGCCCGAGTGAGGTCGTAAAATATTGGCACTATCTCACAACCCAAATTGCCAGTCAAGCCATTGTGTGGTATCGGCACCAGGCAGATGGTAAGACTCACCTGATGAAGGGGCAGCGCTCCGAAAGCTCGTGCTACCAAATAAACCTGTTGGACTTTAACCTGGTGTTGTGAGACTTCTTACTGTACCTACCCCAGTCCAACGCCGGCATCTCCACATCTGAATTTCAAAGCAGGGGTGAGGGAATGCTGCAGGTTCTGTCCTTTAAGTGGGATGACAAGCTGAAACCCTGAGAGGAATTTTAACCCAACCAGCTTGTCAGGAAAACTGACAGAATTGGGAAGAATGTGGTCTTGCCCCCAGCCCCGATTTTATACTCCATTGGAGTCCAAGTTGAGGAATGAAGTGTGCAAGTGGTGAGTCAGGTTAAAATCAGTCCTGGATTGGTTCTCCAGGGCTGAGATGGATGTAAAATATTCCATGGTCGAATAGGGAAGAGAGTTGTTACAGTAACCTGACCAAAGTGAAGTACTTTGGGATGTACCTGAGGGACCTGGTAGAATGTTAAATAAATACAACTTCCGACCAAATCTGTAAAATTAGTTAGATAACTGCAAAGTTTATGAAGTAAATATTCAGTGCAATTGTGTTTTAAATGCCTGCAGTGCTCCTAAAAATATTGAATTTCAATTATATTTCTGGGTCATTTATAGATACAGAAAGTACGTTTTTTAAAATGCGCTTGGAGGCGGTAAATCTTTAACGTGAAGAGGCCAAATCGATGGTTGCAACACATGAATTCGGAAAAGAGTCACAGATTTCTTTTTGAATTCTTGGGTGGAATTTTCCTGTTCCACCCACCATTAGCACCGTCGCAGGTGGGACACAGGCCATGCAAAAGTCCATTGACCTCGGGCAGGATTTTCCGATCTTGGGGTGACCGCGGCCAGAAAGTCCCGCCCCTTATCTATGCTTTTTCTTCTAGTTTCAAGTGCTTAGAATACTTGAAATGTGTTGAAAATGAATGTTGGAGTTGGCACAGTTAGAAAAGAAAGGAAGGGATAAGAGACAGAAAGCAAAAATAAAGGACAGTCAGTGCGACAAATGAAGGAGAAACAGAAAGGATAAACCCATAACTTGCTGGTTCGCCAGCGTTGCATTTGGGGCTTATCCCAGTGATGTGCTGGGGGATACCTCTGAGGAGTTTTCATGTAAGGGTTTACCTGACAATTGTCCAGAAGCGCTAACTTCCTCTGGACAATTGTTCTGGGTTGGGAACAATCCGACAAAATGATTTAAATCGCTAACTTTGGATGGTTCTGCCAATTTTGCCCTAATAGTTACTCTGAAAGAGTTAGGAGGAAAAAAAACACCAACTCCAAGTAACTATCTACACACCTAAACCAAGGCTTGCAGGGGACAGCCTGCACATACACGACCCCTCCCACTCCAGGGAACCCACCACAGCACCCCTACCCACGACCTGACTTCCCCCTCCTCCCAGTCCAACCCAACTCTCCCAGCAGCTCTGGCTCTGACCTCCACTACCTGGTCTGACCCCACCTCCCAGTTTGAAACCCCCTCCATCTCAGAAGCCCCCTCTCAGCCCGACCCAACCCCCTGCCAGCTCCAACATCCCCTCTTGGTCCAACCCCCCACCCCCGCCATCCCTGGCTAACTGCCACTCTTGGTTTGCCAACCCCCCCAACCTCTCCCCAGCTCCGACACATCCTCTGCACTAAACCCCTCTCTGTTTCGACACCTCCTCCCCACGGTTTGAGACATCCCCCTCCCTCCGGTCTGGGACACCGTCCTACCCTCCCTCTGGTCCAGGACAACCAACAATCCCCCCCTTCTTTCTCCTCTACCCCGGTGTGGGACCACCCACCATCCAGTCTAGGACCTTCCACCTGCTAGTCCAGGCCCCCTTCCTTCGGTCCGGGACATCCCCACTCTGGTCCAGTCCGCCTAGCCCCGCCCCCTCCCTGGTTTTCCTCCTGCCCCCTTCCCGTTCTCCGTAAAAAGTGGGTATTGCTTACCTCTCTAAGACCCAGTTACTCCTTGCTGATGCTGTTGGGGGCACACTTCACTGCTCCTATCTCACCCAGCCTGAGTGAGGAATGTTGGCCGAGACATGGGCTACAGAATCCCAGCGTGGGTAATTATGTCCGACCGCGTTTGCCACTCTGCGGAAGTTAAGGGCCAAAAGAGGTAGGAATAGAGAAACAAAGAAGTTAAAAACTGACAGAATAGAGAAAGAGATAAAATAAAAAGTTTGGCAGATGGAAGAAGTGATCGAGAGTGTGGGACTGTAAATAGCTCAAATATTGTGTCAAAGTTTTGTTTTGTTTCTATTTACATAAATAACCAAGAGATGGAAAGCAGCTATGCAATACTTCTTTGTGCACACATTTGCATGTTAGAGAAATACAGAGAATGACATTGACAAGAAATTCGATCAAGGTACATTAGCAACATTTAAGGGACATCAGGATGGGTACATGAGTAAGGAGGGAATGGAGGGAAGCGGACCTAGTAAGGGTGGAAGGATTTTTTTTAGTTTAGTTAGGGCATCATGATGGGCACAGGCTTGGGGGGCCGAAGGGCCTGTTCCTGTGTTGTTCTTTTCTTTGTTCTTTGTGATTCACACAGATGTTAATTGAACACATTGAAAGGGAAACATCGAGGAAAATTCTAAATTATGAAAGTTACGTTGTTGGGTGTCTCTCGGAGTTGTTTAACCCCATTGTGTATGCTGGCAGTGGGTAGAAGTCGGAAGTGGAATATAGGAACATAGTTCACATGTGCTGAATTACTGGCCTAAAAAGTCACAGGGGGAGATTCTCCGGCCTCCCAGCCACGTTTCCGGCTGGCGCATTGTTTGCTAGCGGCAGGATTCTCTGGTTCCGCCGCTGTCGATGGGAATTCCCATTGACGTCACCCCCCACAGGCGGGGGTATGCTACCGGCAGGACCGGAGAACCCCGCCGGCGTGAACGGCTGGAGAATTCCGGCCACAATTGCACGATTCATGCTCTGTTCAACCATTTAGTGTGATTTCTGCCATACTCGTTGGATGTTTGTCCCAATTTGTAGTTGAGGGTCATGTGTGATGGTGCTGCCTTTTTTTTGCGGCTGAACGAGAGATGGCTTAATGTCGCTGTTAACTATTCTCAAAAGGTGGTCATGCTAACAGCGCAAAAGCTGTCCGAAAATTGGTGACAGCTGAAATGTATTAGGCAAAAAAACCTTCAAGCGCGCAATCAACACTGTACTTACTCCTGTTGGCATCTGACTTTGTGTGGGCAGGGATCATTTGACAAAAGAAATCAAAACTGTGGTAAATAATAGGCTGGTTTTTTTTCTGTGCACATCTCCTTATGCCTCTGCCTTTCTTCTTCATCATCCTGTAAATTGTTCCCCACTGCCTCTGATTGTCGGAGTCTGAGTGCTGCCAGAATGATTCTTCTCCGTTGCCTTTCGAGATTCAAGTATAATAAACATTATTTGAATGACAGTATCCTGGCTGTATTGTTGGAGGCCTGTGCCTCAGAAGTAACTCACTGTTAGCTAAGCAATTCAAGGAAAGTTACAACACAAGAAACTATTCAACCTTGTGGAAAATTTCCGAGGTATGTCCCGGTTATATCTGTACAGCGTGTAATAAGGTGGTTGTTAAAGTGTCTATAATGTCAAAATGTGATGTATTTTGACAGGGTTGTGAAAAAATACTTGCATCAGTAAGGATTGTTTTCCTTTTGGGGGCTGATATGTAATAATTCACACACTGGCGAAAGTCTGTATTTTCTTTTGTATGACGTCCTTTTAGGAACAAAATGTGCTGAGGAGTATATTGAAAGAGGGTTTACTGATTTCCAGAGGATGATATCATTTACTTCTGTTCCCTCAGAAGGAATTCTTCAAAATGCAGCTCATGAAAATACAACAAAACTTACTCCAACTTACAAATCAAAGAAAGGGTTTAATAAAGGAACATCATTACTCCAAATCTGGGGCCTCGCCCTGGGCCACTCCAAGCTCTCCACAATTCTACATCGTCTTTATTGGGAGTGAATCAGCTGGTCAGCTGATTATTACATCACTCTGTAATTGGTGCCATGGTTTACTGGGCCAGCCAACCCTTACATCTTGTTCCCATTGGTCACATTACATCCAATACAAAGTTACATTCTAGCAAGTTCCAATAAATGTCCATGTGACCAGGGGTTGCCATGGGATGAACAGTTAAGAAGCAAGGGATAAATAGAAAGCTAATTACAATAAGGTTGGGTTTTGGTCTTTTTTTTATCCTGTTTGGCAATTCAGAACATTTGGAATTTGTGCAAGGAGAAAGCAAGTAAGGCTGTCTCTGAATGGATTTTTGTTTTTGTTTTGGCAGTCTTTGAACTTGAGTTGAAGCAGGTCTCTGAGAATAGGGCAGAGGTCATGTTAATTTATGTGTTTTACTGTTGGGAAGGTCAGAAGGCAAGAAATGCAAGGGATTGTGGTTTGGACCATATCCATTGCTACTGTTGATGTGACACCAGAGCTCACAAACCATTTAGGAAGGTCAAAAAAGATAGTTTCAGGGAATTCTGTGCCAACAAGGCCATCATAGCCTGAGTAATAGAGGGTTAGTAGAAGTGTGTATTGCCACTGATGGCTGTGTCCAAAGATTTCAGATGGCAAGGTTTCAGTTGGAGTGGTACGGTGGCACAGTGGTTAGTACTGCTGCCTCACAGCGCCAGGGACCCGGGTTCGATTCCCGGCTTGGGTCACTGTCTGCAAACTCTGTGTGGAGTTTGCATGTTCTCCCCGTGTCTGCATGGGTTTCCTTCAAGTGCTCCGGTTTCCTCCTACAGTCCAAGGATGTGCAGATTAGGTTGATTGGTCATGCTAAATTGACTCTAGTGGCCGGGTAAATGCATGGGGTTACGGGACTAGGACCAGGGCGAGATTGTGGTCGGTACAGACTTGATGGGCCGAATGGCCTCCCTCTGTATTGTGGGGATTCTATGAAATTCTACGAAATATGGCTGCTGGTGAATATGACTCAAGGGCTGAAACAATTAGATGGGAAGTGAATGATCCCACAAAGCAAAGACCTAGTTGGAAGGACTGAGATTATACTAGGCAAGTACAGATTGTGGTGGCAGAAAAATGCTGCCTTGCTAGTTCGTTTAATTCTTGAATTCTACCTTTTGTACCAACTGCGCTACTTCTTTGCTAACAGTCTCAAAATGAGCAAAAAACACCCCTTTGGGCAATTTACCTATATTGCAACATAAATTACCCGGTGCATCTTGCTACGTTTGGAGTGATTGCAGGCTTTTTCTGACACAGTGAACGGCCCGCACAGTGGCACAGTGGTTAGCACTGCTGTGTCACAGCGCCAGGTACCTGGGTTCAATTCTGGCCTTGGGTGACTGTCATTGTGGTGTCTGCATGTTCTCCCCCATGCCTGCATGGGTTTCCTCCGGGTGCTCCGGTTTCCTCCCACAATCCAAAGGTGTGCAAGTAGGTGGATTGGCCAGGCTAAATTGCCCTCTGGTGTCCCAAGATGTGTAGGTTAGATGGATTGGCCATGGTAAATATGTAGACTTACAGGGATAGGGTGGGAAAGGGCCTGGGTAAGGTGTTTTATCAGAGAGAGTTGGTGCAGATATGATGGGCCGAATGGCCTCCTTCTGCACTGTAATTTCTATGAAATTAATTTGAAGTGTTAGGGATGAGCAATATGTGGGTGAGAGGGAGAAATGATTCAGTAAAGCCAATTCAGAGAATATCCTGGAGAGGGTGCAGAGGAACTTCACTTGAATGAAATACCCGGGATGAGGAACTTCACTTCTTTGGAGAGGTCACAGAAGTTGGGAGTGTTGTCCTCAGAGTAGGGGAGATCAGGGGAAGATGTGACAGAAACTTTCAAAATCCTGAACTGTTTTAATGGAGTAGGTGAGGAGAAAGTGTTTGAAACTGTTTCCAAAGGCAAGGTGGCCAGTATCTCTCTCCCTTGGCTCTCTCTGCCACTTTCTCTCTCTCGCTCTCGCTCTTTCTCTCTCTCTTTAGGTACCATGCCCTAAGAGGGTGTTGGCAAACATGGCCATCCATGTTAATCCTACCCCGGAGACGTGGATCATCTTCATTGGTGGCACATTCATCCAGTTTGTGACGCTCTTCAAAATGATGGTTCCTTGTCTACCTCGGTCTCATTTGTCACCCATCTCTCCCATCAGCATCACGAGGGCACACACTGGTCAAAGAACGGACACCGCACAACAATCACCAGGCAGAAGTGTTCCCTTCCAGTCGGTAACACTTCAGCAATCAGAGGGCATTCAGCCTCCGATCTTCAGGTAAGCATTCTCCAAGGCAGCCTCCAAGACACACGACAACGCAGAATTGCTGAGCAGAAACTGATAAGCCAAGTTCCGCACACATGAGGACGGCCTCAACTGGGATCTTGGGTTCATGTCACACTACATGTAACCCCCCCCCCATCAAACTGCCTGGGTTTGCAAAATCCTACTAACTGTCCTTGCTTGAGACAATTCACACCTCTTTAACTTGTGATTATCCCTCTCTCCACTCACACTGTTTGTACCTGTAAAGGCTTGATTACCTGTAAAGACTCGCATTCCAACCATTCTTCACATGGGCGGCACGGTAGCACAGTGGTTAGCACTGCTGCTTCACAGCTCCAGGGACCTGGGTTTGATTCCCGGCTTGGGTCACTGTCTGTGTGGAGTTTGCACATTCTCCTCGTGTCTGCGTGGGTTTCTTCCGGGTGTTCCGGTTTCCTCCCACAGTCCAAAGATGTGTGGGTTAGGTTGATTGGCCATGTTAAAAAAAATTGCCCCTTCGTGTCCTGAGATGGGTAGATTAGTGGGTAAAATATGTAGGGATATGGGAGTAGGGTCTGGGTGGGATTGTGGTCGGTGCAGACTCGATGGGCCGAATGGCCTCTTTCAGTACTGTAGGGTTTCTATGATTCTAATCTATAATTATCTTATAATTGTGTTTTTGCCTATATATGCCATGCTTGTGAACCTACCCCCATTCACCTGATGAAGGAGCGGCGCCCCGAAAGCTCATGATTCCAAATAAACCTGTTAGACTTTAACCTGGTATTGTGAGACTTCTTATTGTGCCCACCCCAGTCCAACGCTGGTACCTCCACCTCACTGGTCAAAGAGCCAGGGGAGAAGTTTTTTACACAAGCGAATTGTTGTGATCTGGAGTGCACTGTGAGAAAGGGTGGTGAGAGCAGATTCAGCAGTAACTTTCGAAAGGGAATTGACAAAATAATTGAAAAGGAACATCTTGCAGGGCCATGGAGAATGAGCAAGAGAGTTGTGCTAATTGGACATTTTTTTTCACCAATTGGCTTCTTTTGTGGTACGATTTGAAGTTCAATAATGTGTAATGGAAAATATAATCAAGTATTGATCCCATCCATTATCACAGCGGTTCCATGTGATTTTTATACAAAATTGCATGGATTTACACTCAAAGCTTTGTGCTTTCAATGAAAATAGAAAATGCACCAAATGCACCTGAAGGGTCCAGAGGATGATGAGAATGATCCCGGGAAAGGCTTGACGTATGAGTAGCGTTTGAGAACTCTGAGTCTGTACTCAAAGGAGTTTAGAAAGATGAGGGGGAGGGGTATCTCATTGAAACTTACTGAATACTGAAAGACCTGGATAGAGTAGACATGGAGAAGATGTTTCTTAGTAGGAGGGATTAGGATCTGAGGGCACAGCCTCAGAGTAAAGGGATGACCCTTTAGAACTGGGATGAGGAGGTATTTCTTCAGCCAGAGGATGGTGAATCAATGGAATTCATTACAACAGAAGGTTGAGGAGGCCAAGTCAATGGAGGAAATTTTCCTGTCCCGCCCACCACGGGAATCGTAGTGGGCGGGGGGCAAAGGTCCATTGACCTCGGGCAGGATTTTCCAGTTTTGCGGCAAGCACAGCTGGAAAATCCCACCCCTTAAGTGCATTTAAGACAGAGATAGATAGGTTCTTGATTGATAAGGGGATCAAAGGTTTTGGGGAAAAGGCAGGAAAATGGGGTTGAGAAACATATCAGCCGTGATCAAATGGCGGAGCAGATTCAATGGGCCGAATGGCCTAATTCTGCTCCCAGATCTTATGGGCTTAAGGAGCGAGACTGATTTTCAAAAGTGAAATGCAAAGGTTATATTCAGAAAATTCGCTGTATGGTCCCTTCCAGATCAATCTAAAGCATCTTTCTTCTGACTTCAATTTGTTCACATTGTCAGTTTTCCTTTTATGCCCAGCTAGTTCGCACTCCCACATCCTTATTTTATCAGCAGTCATTGGAGGTCCTGACGTTTGCCTGTATGGGCACAGATAACAGGGTCATTCTTTGGAAAATGAAGTGATGACTATTTACAAGTGAATCTGCGTGGTTTGTAGCTGGAGGGATGTGACATATCGTTGTCCATTCGGCCCACCGAGTTTGGACATTTCTTCGCAGGAAGGGATGTCGGCTTGCCGTGAATGTTATAGCTGAAAGCTGTTTATTTCAAGGAGATTTTGAGTGCTGTGTGGAAAGCCAAAATTGAAAAGCTTCTACTTCGTACCTGCTCACCTTTTACTTTCAAAATGCCTGCTCCAGATTAGCTTTGTCATGGTGAAAGGGATAAGGAAAGGGTAAGCATTGTCAGGAGAGTCTTTGAAATGCTTCCAGCTTTCTGTGGGAAAGGTCAGCAATACTTAACAGCGAGGAATCAACAATTGATGGGAAGTTGTCAGAATGCAGAGGGTCAGAAGCGTCAACATCTTTCAGAGGGGCAGATTGAGAAGGCAAGCTTCCTTTTATCATAAATCGATTATTCGAAGAGTTTAAACCTTCCATCAGCAAGAAGACACCTGTCTTCGTGCAGTCCGCTACCCAATTTTTTTTTCCACACAAAATAAGTCTCTGCCCTTGTTGAAGTAATTGCTTCACTGCATGAGCGCAGAGGCCATAAGGATTTGTATATAATTATAACAGCTCTGTGCTTACAATAAGACAGTGCACATCAAAACACAGATTGTACAGGAAATGTGACAAAGATAGCAGATGAGTGCAGATTGTCTGTAATTCCCTCAAATCTCTACAAAAAAAAAGTTTAATTAAAACGTATTCCTCTACCTTACTTTCAGAATAATCAGAGATCAAATAATATTGCATCATTCACAAGTGATGCCCTTTCCCCTGTCATATGCCACAAATCATGCAAGTTCTGTAATCTTGTGAATACCTGAAGATTCAGGAAATTAACTTACAAAAATACAACACTTTATCGAGTCACTCACCCCAAACTGAAACCAAAGATCAGCTAGAATCATACTGAACGGTGGAGGAGGCTTGTCAGGCAGCATGGTCTTCTCCTGTTCCTAACTCTCTTGTTCGTACGCTCTTCAAGCATTTCACAAGCCATCTATCCTCTCGAATGTCAACTGTGGCTTAGTAAAAAGATTTGCATTTGTATAGCCACTTTCACAACCTCGAGAAGTCCCAAAGTTCTTTCCAGCCTTTTGAAGTGCTTTCCAAGTGTAGTTGCTGTTCTTACGTACGGAACAGAGCAGCCATTTTCATTCAGCGGAATGATAATGACCAGCTAGTCTGTTTTTAGAAATATAGAAACTAGAAACAGGAGTAGGCCATTCGGCCTTTCGACCCTGCTCCAACATTCATTTTGATCATGGCTGATCATCAAATTCATGATCCTTTTGCCCCAAGAGCTATATCTAATTTCTTCTTGAAATCACACAACGTTTTGGCCTCACCTTTTCTGTGGTAGTGAAATCCACAATTCACCACTCTCTGGATGAATAAATTTCTCCTCACCTCAGTCCTAAAAGGTTTACCCCTTGTCCTCAAATCTATGACCCCTGGTTCTGGACTCCCCCATCATTGGGAATATTCTTTCTGAATCCATCCTGTCTAATCCTGTTCGAATTTTATAAATTTCTATGAAATCCCCTCTCATTCTTCTAATCTGCATGAATATAATCCTAACCAACTTTGTCTCTGCTCATTTGACAGACCTGCCATCCCAGGAATCAGCCTGATAAACCTTCGCTGCACTCCCTCCATAGCAAGGACATCCTTCCTGAGTTAAGGACATCAAAACAGCATACAATATTCCAGGTGTGGCCTCACCAATGCCCTATACAATTGTAGTAGGACATCCCTCTTCCTATACTCAAATCTTCTTGCTAATTTTGATATTTTCATATGTTAATTGAGGGATAAATATTGTCCAGGGCACAAGGGGGTAACACCCTCAATCCTGCACAGGATCATCTGGCTACAGTCTGGTGGGACACAAAACCACAACTTTCTGACTTGAATGTAATAGCACTATCCATTGAAATATGGCTGAGAATAATGGCACTCCCCTGCTAACATCCTGAGATAATGCAAAGTCCTAGAAAAATGCAAGTATTTCTTTCTTTCAACAGCAGCGACTGTTTTGTAAGCAGTCAAAAAATGCTCTTTTGTAATGGTCACCCATTCTGAGTTTGGATTTCACTATGTTTGCTCTTTAATGAAACTCTTAACTCCAAAAGACAGAAAGGCTGGCAAACGGAAATGTACTGAGTTATATGTTTAATCACAACATAAGGCAATCATTTAGCATTTTTAATTTAAAAAAAAATTAAGAAACGCACATTAATCTGAGACATATTTAGATGATTATTTCATCTTACTCGAGAGTACACAAGATTAAAATCATCAGTTATGTTCAGCAAAACTCCTGGTCTTGATGAGAAATAAAGCACAATTGGAGCTTGTAATAATCGGTCCAGTCTTCCGGTACCACACAGCTTTATTTAACATAAATTTAGCATTAGGTAAATTTGCCTGGTGTTTAGGTTAAGATGCAGTGAAAAAAAATCAAAAACCAAAAACTGTAAATCTAAGAACTGAAGCCAATGTGAGTCATTTATTTTAGGAAGAAATCAGCAACAGGTAAAATTCCATTAAAAAAAGGTCAAGATCATAAGAAATAGGATCAGGAGTAGGCCATTCAGCCCTTCGAGCCTTCTCTGCCTCAATAAGATCATGGTCGATCTAACATCTCGGGATGTTTTGCTGCATAGGTAAGGCCACACCTGGAGTATTGTGTGCAGTTTTGGTGTCCTTATCTGAGGAAGGGTGTTCTCGCTGTAGAGGGAGTGTGGCGAAGGGTTATCAGGCTGATTCCTGGGATGACAGGTCTGTCATATGAGAAGAGACCAAGTCGGTTAGGATTATATTCGCTGGAGTTTAGAAGAGTGAGAGGGGATCTCATAGAAACTGACAACATTTTAACATCCTCCCACCATTTTCCCTGTCTCAGACCCTAAGAATCATATGTTTCAATCTTCACTTCTCATTCTGCTGAACTCCAGAGTACAGACCCAACCAGTTTATCTTTCTTCATGCGGCAGGTCCTCGATATGGAGGATCATCTTAGTAAATCTCCTCTGCACTGCCTCCAAGGATGATATATCTTTCCTTAAATAAGGAGACCAAAACTATACACTGTATTCTGAAGGTGGCCTCACTAGTATCTTGTACAGTAAAAGCAACACCTCTTTACTTTTATACTCCAGCCCCCTTGAAATAAAAGCCAGCATTCCATTTGCCTTCCTATTATCCTCCCCACCTATATGCTAACTTTCTGGATTTCATGAACCAGAGCCTCCAAGTTCCTTTTGTGCTCCAGCTTTCTGCAGTCTTTCTCCAGTTAAATAGTAATCAGCCTTCTCATTCTTTCTTCCAAAATGGACCATCCCACATTTCCCCACACTGAATTCCATTTGCCAATTTTCTGCGCATTCATTTAACCTGTCAATATCTCTCTGAAACCTATTATATCCTCCTTACAACCTGCCTTCCCTCCCATCTTTGTATCATCTGTAAATCTGGCCACAATCCACTCTGTTCCTTCCTCCAAACCAGGAAGCCGTAAGCTGAGAGAAGTACATAAAACTGAAGGTGATGTCAAGAGGTTTATATCCCTCATCATTTCTTACTTTATTTTGTAAGAGCTCTGTCTCCTGTTTTAATCGTTGATGCCCATTCTCAAAGCAGAGCTCCAGAAGAGGCAATCATATCAGATGACCAGCTTTATATCTAAACATTGGAACTTGGTCAGACTGGTAAAAATCTGTTTCTGATATTGCATTTGACAGGATTCTTGGGATTGAGGAGAATCAGGAAAGCAGGAAAAATGTTTTCCCTGACTGGGTGGTGGGGGTGGAAGGGGGTGGGGGTGGGGGGGAATGTCCAGAACCAGGGGACGTATTCTCAGGATAAGAGACAGACCATTTAGGATCAAGTTAAGTAGGAGTTTCTTCACTCAGAGGGTTGTCAGTCTTTGGAATTCTCTACTGCAGAGCGTTGAGGAGGCTCTGTCATTAAGTATGTTTAAAGGGCAAAAGTCGATTGATTTCTTGATACCAATGGCATCAAGGGATTGGGAGAGAGTGTGAACAGATGCCATTGAGGATGGAGATCAGTCATGATCTAGTTAAATGGTAGAGCAGGCTTCACACTCCTATGTCCTGGGGCAGCACGGTGGCACAGTGGTTAGCACTACTGCCTCATAGTGCCAGGAACCTGGGTTCGGTTCCTGGTCTGGGTCACTGTCTGTACGGAGTCTGCACGTTCTCCCTGTGTCTGCGTGGGTTTCCTCCGGGTGCTCCGGTTTCCTCCCACAGTCCAAAGATGTGCGGGTTAGGTTGATTGGCCATGCTAATTTGCTGCTTAGTGTCAGGGAGATTGGCAGGATAAATATGTGGGGTTATGGGGATAGAGCCTGGGTGGGATTATGGTCAGTGCAGACTTGATGGGCCAAATGGCCTCCTTCTGCACTGTAGGGATTCTATCCTACATAACAAGACATTGCAATTTTACGACCTGAAGGAGGCAACTTACTCTTACCCAGGAGATAGATGCCTCACAGAAAAGTCAACTACCCCAACCTCAAGGCGGAAATGTTAGCTTTAGTGTTTGGCAAAAGATTTGTGGTAGTGGTCAACCACAAGCTAATGGAGATGATTTGACAAAAACCATTGACCAGTGCGACAACAAGATTCTAACATCTCTTGATAATCATTCAAGATTACGACTGTGAGGTTGGATAGAAACCAGGTTATCTGACAGATACATTTAGCAGATAGCCTAACCCAACAAAGATAGAAGATAGATCTACAAGTTGACTTCACTGACGCTGAACTTGAAGATATTCTGTAAATTGATCTGGTACATTGTGCATAATGCTCAAGACAAAAGCTACAAGAGTAAGCAGCAAAATATGTTAGACAGAAGCACCCCATTATTCAACAATTGCACACTACATTAAGCATAATTGTCACATACACTGAAGCCAGGCTTGTCCAACACACAGCCCATGGACTAGATTGTGGCCCCCAAAGCCATTCTATGTGACAGAGCCACTATTCAAAATGCTGGTCAGACAGTTAAGTGATTTTGATTCCACAAGGGGCTCCAATCACAGGCTGTTCCTCTCCCATACTGAAAGTAAAAGGGAATGTTGTAATATGCCTTTAAAGGACATTAGCATGACACCATGAGAAAAATGTTTATTTATTAGTCACAAGCAAAACTTACATTAACACTGCAATGAAATTACCCTGAAGGGAAAAATGTCATGCGATCCAGTCTTAATTTCACTTTTGCTTTGAGCACAGCACACCCACTCAGCTCTGATGTCTTCAAGATTTATCCCTATGAATGACAGTTTTCATGTCTAACCTTAATAAGTGGACCCACAACATGTTTACCCAATCTCTTATAAACAATTGGTACCTTGTGTCTTATACAATATATAAATCCAAGCTATTCTATCATTATAATAACAGGACACTTCTTAGAAACAAATTCAGTTTTCATAGAAGCATAGAATCCCTTCAGTGCAGAAGGAGGCCATTCGGCCCATCGAGTCTGCACCAACCACAATCCCACCCAGCCCCTATCCCCGTAATCCCATGTATTTACCTTGCTAGTCCCCCTGACACAAAGTGGCAATTTAGCATGGCCAATCAACCTAACCTGCACATCTTTGGACAGTGGGAGGAAACCAGAGCATCCAGAGGAAACCCACGCAGACACAGGGAGAACGTGCAAACTCCACACAGACCGTGACCCAAGCCGGAAATCGAACCCAGGTCTCTGGCGCTGTGAGGCAGCAGTGCTGACCACTGTGCCACCGTGCCGCCCTTAAATACTGAAATCTGTTTATTTTCACAGCTTAGGAAAATATGCTGATTTTCTATCTGCTGTACTATGCTGCTTACTACAAGAAGCTTGACACCATCAAGGATAAAGCATCCTACTTGATTGGTACCCCATCCACAAACATTCACTTCCTCCAGCACTGGCACATAGTGGCAGCAGTGTGTACCATCAACAAGATGCAGTGCATGTACTCACCAAGACTCCTCAGACAGTCACCTCCAAACCCATGACTGCTCCCACCTAGAAAGATAAGGGGAGTAGACACATGGGAACACTACCACCTGGAAGTTCATCTCCCAACCACCCACCATCCAGTCTTGGAAATATATCACTCTTCATTCACTGTCATTGGATCAAAATCGTGGAAGTCCCTCAATAAAAGAACCGTGTGTGTACCTACACAAACATGCAGCAGTTCAAGAAGGCAGCTCACCACCACCTTCTCAAAGGGAATTAAGGATGTGCCATAGATGCTGACCTAGCCAGCGACACCCACAGTCTAAAAGTGAATTTTTTAAATGATCACATTTTGAGGCTTATAATGGCTTGAGTATTAAGTATAATATTACTTCTGCTGTAATCATTGAAGGCTCTCAGCTACCACTTCAAGTTAGCACAATCATAATTAATTGATGGTGCTAAAATGCTTGTCAAATCAGTTATTAGCGCTACATTGAGCTCAACTGAGCAAACCATCCATTTCTAACATGAAGCATTGGAAAATGCTAATTACTATGCAAAGTAAATGCTAAGTTTCAGCACCACCAGAGCACTGACTGGCTGTAACTGAGCAGTTGTTATTTCCCAAGTGTGTGGAATTAAATCTTGGTAACAGCAGCCTGACAACAATGGACAGAGAACAGGGGAGAAAGAAGGAGACGCGAGAGAGTGGAGAATTAGTCTTTCGAGTTTACTAACAGCAAGAAACATGCATCAGTGGCTGCTTGTACTGATGTATACCCATCTCATGTCAGTGAAAATAGTTTGTGCCTTCCCTGCACGCTGGTTTGAGAAGCTCTGAAACGTTTAATGATTTTTTCCAGATTACACATTGCAGTACTGTAGAAGTTCCTATTCACCAATTTAGACTTTATAAATCAGTTAGTGAAAACAGTTTAATCTTGAGGAATTTAGTTGTAAATGGTTGTGAGCTATCAAATTAGAAAATGGAAATGGTGGTTATGGGCCCAGACATTTATGACATCGGGAATGTGCGAGCCAATTTATACACAGGAAGGTCCCACAAAAATGTGATTCTAGTCCGATCGGCTGGTTTAAATTTTAAAATACGTTTTATTTATCCCATATATTTTTGTCCCACTGCATAAACATCCTTACCCCTACCCCTCAGCACCTGGTCATCTATCTCTTGTTCTGCTGTACTTGTGCTCCAATCTCTCTGCAATGTCGTATCTAACAGATCTTCCTTCTCTCAACTCTGTTGAAGAGCCAAAACGGACTCAAAACATTAAGTCGATTTCTCTCTCCCAATAGATGCTGCCAGACATGCTGAGTTTTCCCAGCATTTTCTGTTTGTTTCAAATTCCAGTGTGATATATGTGTATATACGTCTCTCACCAGCTTTTATAGATGCACCATAGAAAGCATTGTTTCTGGTTGCATCACAGCTTGGTATGGCTCCTATTCTGCCCAAGACTGCAAGAAACTACAAAGGGTCGTGAATGAAGCCCAGTCCATCACTCAAGCCAGCCTCCCATCCATTGATTCTGTCTACACTTCCCGCTGCCTCAGAAAAGCAGCCAGCATAATTAAAGGTTGTTTATTTATTCGTCACAAGCAAGGCTTACATTAACACTGTAATGAAGTTACTGTGAAATTCCCCTAGTTGCCACATTCTGGCGACTGTTCGGGTCAACGCGTCTAACCAGCATGTCTTTCAGACTCTGGGAAGAAACCGGAGTACCCGGGGAAACCCATACAGACACGGGGAGAACATGCAAACTCCACACAGACAGTGACCCAAGCCAGGATTCAAACCCGGGTCTCTGGCACTGTGAAGCAGCAGTGCTAACCACTGTGCCACCATGCCGCCCAATTAAAGACCCCATGCACCCCAGACATGCTGTCTTCCACCTTCTTCCATCGGGAAAAAAATACAAAAATCTGAGGTTACGTACCAACTGACTCAAAAACAGCTTCTTCCCTGCTGCCATCAAACTTTTGAATGGACCTACCTTGCATTAAGTTGATCTTTATATCCTAGCTATGACTGTAACACTACATTCTGCACTGTCTCCTTTCCTTCTCTATGAATGGTATGCTTTGTCTGTATAGCATGCAAGAAACAATACTTTTCACTGTATACTAATATATGTGACAATAATAAAACAAATCAAATCAGATCAAAATATTGTATGTTAGGGTTTGTGATGTGGACTGTCCCTTTAAGAGTGCCAGTCAGGTGACCCCAGGGCAATTTGCTCCTCCCAGTGTTGGGCAGTCGTAGTCCTGACTGTGAATCAGTGCACACTTTAAATAAAGAGCTTCCAGTGTTCAAGTTATCAAGCCTACCTTATGACTCTTTATGCACCTTAATCCATAGGGCCTTACACAATACCCAGCATCCGCAGTGCTTTTTTAATCTGTGTTAAATGTTGGTTCAGAGGTAAATATTGGCTGGAAGGCTGAAAGAAAGAAAGGCTTGATTTATACAACACCTGGCATGATCACAGGACATCCCACAGCACGTTACAGAGAAAGAAGTACTTTTTGAAGTGTAGAGACTGTTGTAATGTAGGAATTACAGCAGCAAGTTCACAAGCAGCAAGCTCCCAAAAACAGCAATGTGACAATGAGCAGATGATCTGGTTTTGTGATGTTGAATGAGTTATAAATATTAGCCAAGGCACCGGGAATAACGCCCATGCTCTTCAGAATGGGACTGGAGATGACAGATGGGACCTTGGTTTAACATCTCAGCAAAAGACGCATTTCCAGCAATGTGGCACTCCCTCAGTATTGCATTGGAGGATCAGCCAAAAGTGTTGCACTCTAGTCCTGGAGTGGGACTTGACACCCCGCACAACCTTCTGACGTGGCTGCCATGGCTGACACTGAGGCAGGTTTTCCTGACCTTCCTCTGAGTAGCACCATGGGATTGTTAACCTCTCCGGCTGAGATGACAGGTGAGGCCTCAGTTAATGCTCTATCTGAAAGTACGCACCTCAAACATGCTAGCATTCCCTCGGTTGTGCACTCGAATGCCAAGCTCCAGATTTTGCCCTCAATTCTCTGAGGTGGGATTCGAATCGTCAGTCCTCTGTCTCAGAGACAAGGGCACTATTACTGAGCCACGTATGACACACATGACACATGAAAATGTATTTTCTTAGATCAAATTGCCTGGTATCACACATCATTGTATATATTATTTTGCATTTTCATTTTAATCTAATTATGACTATGGGTCCATGCCTTTCCAGTGCATTTTGCCTCGAATGGCTATTTGGAATATGTTAGAAAGCAAGCTTTAAAGTTTTCTGGCATTATTTTCAAACAATTTATAAGGGCTTGCCAAAATACAAATGAAACTGTGATGTAAGCTTGTTGGTAATAAATTCTGAATACTAAACTCTGCAGAAAATCAGAGAGTTTCGGGTTTTACAGCAAAAAATGAGGCCCTTTGGCCCATCCTGTCTGCACGGGCCATCCTCTTTGCAACACTTGTTCCCTCGCCTTATATGCTTTGGCATTTCAAGTGTTCTTCTAAATGCTTTTACAATGTTGTGAGGGTGCCTGCTTCTACCACCCTTTCAGACAGCGAGTTCCAGACTTCCACCAGCCTCAAATCCCCTCTTAACTTCCTGTCCATTACCTGAAACCTGTGCCTCCTGGTTATTGACTGTCGATTATGCCCTTATGGGTGCAATCGCTCCATCAATGTAGCATCAGCTATGGCTTGTGTTATAAAGTACCTGGGAACTGATTGGAAATTTCCCAAAATCGTGGGCAGAATTCAGCCCAACAATCCAAAATAACTCAACTCTATCTCTTATAAAAAGATTTGAAACCAAGCCAGTTTCAATCAACATGGCAGTCGAGGCTTAGTTTCAAGGTTACGCCAGTGATTCTGGGTGCCTGATTTTTTTTTTTGAGGTACATTACTTCTAATCAATAATCCAATTCAAATTAAGTCCAATCATGGTCCCCACATGAGAGACAAACAAGATCCAAGCTGACAAGACAAGACATTGCAATCCATCTTGGGCTCAATCCAACAAGGTCCAAGGTATGAGGCATTGCACCCCCGCCCGGGCTTGATCTAAGACTTCATCTTAGCCAAAGACCAAGATGGTGTTGAAAATTGCATCGACTGTCCCCTGCCAGGTAGGCATGAGCACAACTTAAGAGAAACTGAGCACTGGTTCAGATCTGAGTGTACAAAGATATTATCATAGAAACCCTACAGTGCAGAAGGAGGCCATTCGGCCCATCGAGTCTGCACCGACCGATATTGTTTGAGTCTGAGCCAGGGAATAATGAAATGGAAGCAGATCAGAAAATAAGGAGTCTTTAAAGGCTGTACAATTAAAATCACATCTAATAAATGTTTGTTGCTGCGAGAGATTAAATGAATTAATTGAAAACTTTTTTTATTCATTCGTGGGACATGGCATTTTTGATTTGATTTGATTTGATTTATTGTCACATGTATTAACATACAAGTGAAAAGAATTGTTTCTTGCATGCTATACAGACAAAGCATACCATTCATAGAGAAGGAAATGAGAGAGTGCAGAATGTAGTGTTACAGTCATAGCTAGGGTGTAGAGAAAGATCAACTTAATGCGAGGTAGGTCCATTCAGAAGTCTGGCAGCAGCAGGGAAGAAGCTGTTCTTGAGTCAGTTGGTACGTGACCTCAGACTTTTGTATCTTTTTCCCGAAGGAAGAAAGTGGAAGAGAGAATGTACGGGGTGCGTGGAGTCCTTAATTACGCTGGCTGCTTTGCCGAGGCAGCGGGAAGTGTAGACACAGTCAATGGATGGGAGGCTGGTTTGTGTGATGGATTGGGCTACATTCACGACCTTTTGTAGCTCCTTGCAGTCTTGGGCAGAGCAGGAGGCATACCAAGCTGTGATACAACCAGAAAGAATACTTTCTATGGTGCATCTGTAAAAGTTGGCGAGAGTCATAGGGGACATGCCAAATTTCCTTAGTCTTCTGAGAAAGTAGAGGTGTGGGTGGGCTTTCTTAACTATAGTGTCGGCATGGGGGGACCAGGACAGGTTGTTGGGTCACTGATTTATGCCAATCCCTAGTTACCCTTGAACTGAGTGGCTTGTTATGCCATTTCAGAGGGCAGTTGAGTGTTGCAGGGACTTTGTTGATCAGGTGGTATCTGAATGTAAGTCGAATAATGAAGAAACAAAGGAGCAAAGGAAAAATCCTGCGGATATTTCCATCTTCCCGTGCAGCAGTCACAGCTGCCGATCCGTCAGCCCTCCAATTGGACCAGCAGTGTGGACAGCCAACGAGAGCAGCTAGCCCAGAGACAGCCAATTAAAAGTCTGTCTCAGGAAAAATTGCCGCTGCGGTCCTGCTGCCCAGCCCACAGATTAGAGACCTACATTTTGCCCTGATATCAGGATTTACCCCCTCCTGACAAAAATCCATCCCCATTAACACCTGGTTCCCTCCCACAGTCCAATGATATGCAGATTAGGTGGATTGGCCATGCTAAATTGCCCATTCATGTCCACGATGTGCAGGTTTGGTGGACTGGCCATGCTAAATTGCCCCTTAGTGTCAGGGGGATTAGCAGGGTAAGTATGTGGGGTTACAGGTTATGGGTGGCATTGCTGTCAGTGCAGGCTCGATGGGCTGAATGGCCTTCTTCTGCGCTGTAGGGATTATAATACTAATCAAATTCAGTTTTTCTCTCCTCGGATGCTGCCTGACCACCTGAGCATTTCCAGCCCTTTCTTTTTCTTAACATAGAATCATAATATCCTACAGTGCAGAAGGAGGCCATTTGGTCCATCGAGTCTGCACCAACCACCCAGTCCATATCCCCATAACCCCATGTATTTACTCTTGCGAGTCCTCCTGACACTAAGGGGCAATTTAGCATGGCCAATCCACCTAACCCGCACATCTTTGAACAGTGGGAGGAAACCGGAGCACCCGAAGGAAACCCACGCAGGTGTGGGGAGAACATGCAAACTCCACACAGATGATGACCCAAAATGGGAATCGAACCCAAATCCTGGCGCTGTGAGGCAGCAGTGCTAACCACTGTGCCACCGTGCCACCCAATATTAACTTTATACTAACACCCATTACCAGAATTTGATGAATCATTAAATGATGGGAATTATATTTAGCTTAGTCATAACAAGCAACATACCTCATATGAAAAATTACAAGAAATTTATAGATTTTATCGCAATCTTTGAAGTATTTAGTTCCCAGTTGATGTTGTTTTATTGCACAATCTGTTACTTGTATTTAATTGCCTAATTAGGAGGTGAAATTGAGACAAATTATAGAGTTTTGCTCTCAGATGTGTGATAAATGAGCCTCTCACCTTTGTCTCAGAGAAAATGATTAATTATTTCATAAAACATGCACAAGCAAAGATATAAACAATGTGTCCCCCCCTCAACACAAAGCATGAAGGCAAAACTCAGGACTTTGATGTTTGTGAACACGTGTTCCTTTAAATGATTTAAACCAAATAAATCTCCTGAGGTAAAAGCAAATTACTGCGGATGCTGGAATCTGAAACCAAAAGAGAAATCGCTGGAAAATCTCAGCAGATCTGGCAGCATCTGTAAGGAGAGAAAAGAGCTGACCTTTTGAGTCCAGATGACCCTTTGTCAAAGGATCATCTGGATGCGAAACGTCAACTCTTTTCAAATCCCCTGAGGTGGATGGCATCTTTCTCAGATGCTCAAGTCCAACAAGGAGCGGGAAGATTTTCCACAGGGATTCTCCTGATCAGCTGCTGTAACTTCCCTGGAAGATCTGCTAAAGCCCCAGAGAGGTGGTATAAACACTGCTGTTTCTTTGGGATTTTCAGCTGATCTTCCATCAAAGACACGGCGAAGAATTGGGAGAAGGCCTATGTTAATTTGAAGCTAAAATTGATAAGGCAGTGACAATCATTGCGGGACAGTCAATGGTGATACTAATTGACTGGATCAGCCTAAAGTGGTACACATGTTTCAAAATATATAACGTTACAAACAACTGCAAGCATAAGTTCTCCCCGTGCCTGAGTGGGTTTCCTCTGGGTGCTCTGGTTTCCTCCCACACTCCAAAGATGAGCAGGTTAGGTGGATTTGCCATGCTGAATTGCCCCTTAGTGTCCCAAGATGTGTTGGTTAGGGGATTAGTGGGGTAAGTACATGACAGTGACCCAAGCCGGGAATCGAACCTGAGTCCCTGGCACTGTATGGCAGCAGTGCTAACCACTGTGCCATCGTGCCACCCTCTGGATTACCAGTGCAGTGATATTGCTGCCACATCATTTCCTCCCCCCGCATATTACTTCATTACCATATAAAATAGTGAAACTAATTATCTGGAGCAAACTGGGATTATCATAGAAGCCCTACAGTACAGAAAGAGACCATTCGGCCCATCGAGTCTGCACCGACCACAATCCCACCCAGGCCCTACCCCCATATATTTTACCCACTAATCCCTCTAATCTACGCATCCCAGGACACTAAGGGGCAATTTTAGCACGGCCAATCAACCTAACCCACACATCTTTGGACTGTGGGAGGAAACCGGAGCACCCGGAGGAAACCGACGCAGACACGAGGAGAATGTGCAAACTCCACACAGACAGTGACCCAAGCCGGAATCAAACCCAGGTCCCTGGAGCTGTGAAGCAGTGCTAACCACTGTGCTACCGTGCCGCCCACGATTAGCAAACATCCTGCATGAGGAAATGACAATCCAAGTTAGTTCTCATACGAGGTGATGTACATATACTTCCAAAAGGAAGTTACAATGCTCTATGGAGAAGATTCCAAAGTAAGTTTGAAGTTTTGAGGGTTCAGGGTAGAACCTGGGTTTGGTTAACAAATTGGCTGAAGGCTAGAATTTAGCAATTACTGCTCCTAGGAGAAATATCAGGATGGAGCAAAGTGGCATCCCCCTGGATTGTGTGTTTGGAGCATTACTGTTCCAGTTTACATCTGCAGTGTTTGTTCTGAAACTCCATGCAAATTGACAAACCCAAAGATGATGCCTCATTAGTATTGGCAATGGAATTAAAAGGGGCATGTTAGAAAACTCATGCGATGAGCTGAACAAAATCTGTGAGCGGCCTCAACAATGGCAGATGAAATTGGGTGGCACGGTGGCACAGTGGTCAGGACTGCTGCCTCACAGCGCCAGGGACCAGGTTCAAATCCGGCCTCAGGTCACTGTCTGCGTGGAGTTTGCACATTCTCCCCGTGTCTGCGTGGGTTTCCTCCGGGTGCTCCGGTTTCCTCCCACGGTCCAAAGATGTGTGGGTTAGGTTGATTGGCCATGCTAAATTGACCCTCGTGTCAGTGGGATTAGTAGGGTAAATATATGGGGTTGCGGGAATAGAGCCTGGGTGGGATTATGGTCGGTGCAGACTCGATGGGCCGAATGGCCTCCTTTTGCACCGCAGGAATTCTATGATTCTATGAAATGAATTCAGGTAATTGTATGATGGAAGATGGAGGCTGGAAGAAAAAGGCCGTCCTTATCCTCAAATGACTTGCGATCTTGTAAAATTTAGTAATCGTTATTGTTTTGTAACTGTGCGATATCAGGATGAAATGGTTGATCAGCGTTCAATCTATCCCACACAACATCACTCGCATTGGACCTTAGAAAAAAAAATCAGTGAAAGCAAATGCTGATTATTGGTGTGGGTGTTTTGTTAAAATTTGATTAACAGATTGTTTTGATGATGAGCGGCCATCTTGTCTTTCTGTGAATTGTGCTCAAACAATCTTCCTTTCGATTGTTCTAATTCAATGAAATTAGCCTTTTCAGAGTTATGCTCCTGCCTCCTGTTTTGTAAGTCTATGAAACTATATCATTCTGTGGTTCCACACCTCCGCAACCCTCCACCTCAACCACAAACCTCCCAACCCAAAGGTCCCCTTGCAATCCCTGTTTTCCTGCATCTTTTTGGATAAGCTATGAACACCAGCTTATATGACCAAAAACGCCAGTTATGTTTTATATACCGTGACCCGATAAGTTTTCCCAATTAATATTTAATTGATTAACGGCTCCTGTCATAATAATAAAATAACTTTCCTGTTTTTGTATACCAGAACCTGTCCTCTGCTATAATAGAATCACAGAATCCCTAAAGTGCAGAAGGAGGTTATACGGCCCATCGAGTCTGCACCGACAACAATCCCATCCTATCCCTGTAACCCCACATATTTACCCTGATAATCCCCCTGACACTAAGGGACAATTTAAGAATGACCAAACCACCTAACCTGCACATCTTTGGAGTGTGGGAGGAAACTGGAAGACCTGGCGGAAACCCACACAGACACAGGGAAAACATGCAGACTCCACAAAGACAATCACCCGAGGCTGGAATGGAACCCAGTCCCTGGTGCTGTGAGGCAGCAGTGCTAACCACTGTGCCACCATGCCGCCCTGATGCTTTATTGAAGAGTCTGTTGCTCCACCCACACTCCCCCTACCACCCCTTTCCCTCCCCTCCTCCACCACCACCCTCCCTTTTACTCCCCCTCCCATCGCCAACAAGTGTTATTATAAAGATAACAGGATTAGATCAGTAAGTCCCTTGAGCATGCTCTGCCATTCAATTAGATCAGGGCAACTCTGTATCTGAACTCCATTTCCCACTTTATTTCTTTATGTCTAGAGACACCGTTAATGTACAAAATTCTATTGATACCCGTTGTTTGCTTCAACGTTCCTCTCAAGTCTCATCACCATTGCTTTTTAAGTATAGACTGGCTCAACTATACCAATTGTGGAAAATGGCATTGTTTTTATATTGTGTTTCCAATCACTTGTTTAATTCTTCAATGGTTTTGATGAACTCTCCTCTTGCAATTACCACATAACTTTGCTTCCGATTGGACTTTCTGAAAAAAAAAGTGAAAGGAAATGCTAATTATTGGCATGGGTGCTTTGTTAAAATTTGATCATCAGATTGTTTGAACGGTGAAGGATATGCATCTCAAATATTTTGTTTCACCATCAATTGTTCCACACTCTCCTTTGTAGATGAATAAATAATCAAATGTATTCTACTCTAGCTCTTACATATATTTTATGCAGACACATATACACGCACGCACATATGCATGCATGCACACAGCGGCACAGTGGTTAGCACTGCTTCCTCACAGTGCCAGGGACCTGGGTTCGATTCCCAGTTCGGGTCACTGTCTGTGGGGAGTCTGCATGTTCTCCCCGTGTCTGCATGGGTTTCCTCTGGGTGCTCCGGTTTCCTCCCACAGTCAGAAAGACGTGCTGGTTAGGTGCATTGGCCATGCTAAATTCTCCCTCAGTGTACCCGAACCTGGAGTGTGGCATCTAGAGGATTTTCACAGTAACTTCAAAGCAGTATTAATGTAAGCATACTTGTGACACTAATAAATAAATTTTAAAATTAAATAAAGCTCATCTATTAAATTCCAGGTCCTGGCGTAATTACATTAAAAGTAAAAGGCCAACTCATGGCAAAACTGAAATACAAAGATTAAGAAATCCTCAAACTTCCCGATGCCATTTAAAATCAAGAATGTTACCAGGGAGGCAGTACTTGGTAGACTAACGGGACTGAAGGTGGACAAGTCCCTGGGCCCGGATGGAATGCATCCCAGGGTACTGAAAGAAATGTCAGAGGTAATAGCAGATGCATTAGTGGTTATTTATCAAAATACGTTGGATTCTGGGGTAGTGCCGGCGGTTTGGAAAACAGCTAATGTTACGCCGCTGTTTAAAAAAGGAAATAGACAAAAGGCGGGTAACTACAGGCCGGTTAGCTTTACGTCTGTAGTTGGGAAAATGCTGGAATCCATCATTAAAGAAGAAGTAGTAGGCCATCTGGATAAGAATGGCTCGATTAAGCAGACGCAGCATGGATTCATGAGGGGAAAGTCATGCTTGACGAACTTGTTGGATTTTTATGAAGATGTGACTAGTGCGGTTGACGGAGGGGAACCGGTGGATGCGGTGTTTTTGGATTTCCAAAAGGCGTTTGATAAGGTGCCTCACAAAAGGTTGCTGAAGAAGATTGGGTCACACGGAGTTGGGGGTAGGGTGTTAGCGTGGATTGGGGATTGGCTATCCGACAGGAAGCAGAGAGTCGGAATAAATGGGTGCTTTTCTGGTTGGCAGATGGTAACCAGTGGCGTGCCGCAGGGATCGGTACTGGGGCCTCAACTATTTACCATTTATATAGACGATCTGGAGGAGGGGACTGAGTGTAGGGTAACAAAGTTTGCAGACGACACAAAGATAAGTGGAAAAGTGAATCGTGTGGAGGGCGTAGAAGGTCTGCAGAGAGATTTGGACAGGCTGAGTGAGTGGGCGAGGATCTGGCAGATGGAGTATAACGTTGACAAATGCGAGGTTATTCACTTTGGAGGAAATAATAGCAAATTGGATTATTATCTAAACGGAAAAAAATTACAACATGCTACTGTACAAAGGGACCTGGGGGTCCTTGTGCATGAGACGCAAAAACCCAGTCTGCAGGTGCAAGAGGTGATCAAGAAGACAAATGGGATGTTGGCCTATATCGCAAGGGGGATAGAATATAAAAGCAGAGATGTCTTGCTGCATCTGTACAGGGCATTGGTGAGGCTGCAGCTGGAATACTGTGTGCAATATTGGTCCCCTTATTTGCAGAAGAATATATTGGCCTTGGAGGGAGTGCAGAGAAGGTTCACCAGGTTGATACCAGAGATGAGGGGTGTTGATTATGAGGAGAGACTGAGCAGATTGGGTTTGTATTCGTTGGAATTTCGAAGGCTGAGGGGGGATCTTATAGAGACCTATAAGATAATGAAGGGGCTGGATAGGGTAGAGGTGGAGAGATTCTTTCCACTTAGAAAGGAAGCTATAACTAGAGGGCACAGCCTCAAAATAAAGGGGGGTCAGTTTAGGACAGAGTTGAGGAGGAACTTCTTCTCTCAGAGAGTGGTGAATCTCTGGAATTCTCTGCCCACTGAAGTGGTGGAGGCTACCTCGTTGAATATGTTTAAATCACAGATAGATGGATTCCTGATCGGTAAGGGAATTAGGGGTTATGGGGATCAGGCGGGTAAGTGGAACTGATCCACTTCAGATCAGCCATGATCTTATTGAATGGCGGAGCAGGCTCGAGGGGCTAGATGGCCTACTCCTGCTCCTATTTCTTATCTTCTTATGTTCTTATGTTCTTAAGAATATTATTGACGAAGCAGAAAGGCATCCTGTGAAAATGGGGGTCGCAGTGTAATCTGTTTGAACCATTTGACTTCATCTGATAAAATAGAAACTCCTGTTCCAGTGTCTATTTTATTAAAGTATGTCAGGTGTCTATCCACCTTGAGTTTAACACTCTATTCCTTGTTTTCAGAGTCATTTATCTCTCCCAGGAAGGTTAATTTCTATTCTTGTTGATCTTCCACTTCTCGTTTGTGGCTCTTTTAAAAATATTTGTCCCTTGTTTGCAGGTTACCAGTGCTTTTCAGCAACAAACAGTTTTGAAATGGCTGATGTCTCCACAGTTGTGGCACACTGCTGGGCATTCTTATTGTTTGTGCTGTTTGTTCCCGCTACACCCGAGACATTTCAAGATGGTGCTTGGTGCACTTTTCCCTCTTTGGTGGGCTTAGATCTGGCACACTTCCTCTTTTCTGCCCTACAAACTGAAACTGTCTCATTTGACCTTCTCCATGGGACTGCTGTTTCCCGTCAAAAAAAAATGCAATTCTTTTTCCTAACTTCCATCTGTCTTGCCATCTTGCACTGCCTTCACTAGTGTTAGGTCCTCTCTTGTCCATAAGAAATCTGATAAAGCTTCATCTCGGACCCCGACTACTATTTTATCATGAATAGGCTTGCCTCTTAAAGTTTGATAAGTGGAGTTCCCTGCCAGCTGATAGGGATCGTTGATGGATGAATCCAAGCTTTCGTATGGCCTTTGCTTTCCTCTATATGAGCCCTCTTGATTATGAAATTTTGACAGATGCCGAAATAAGTCAAAAATTTGAAGGACTTCTTCATAAGAAGCTGAAGACTGATCAACCACCTGGCTTGTTGCCACATTGTTGCTTGAAGATCCTACAGCATAGCTGAGCTGATCGTTTTGCTGGTTCTGTACCTTGCAAACACTTTTCTCCAGTTGTCCCAGTTCTGAGCTTCCTGGATTGTGAATCCTCTGCACTCTGAAATGGTCCTGGTAGTGTGGATTCCGTGCATCTGCTAAGCTCTGGAATTGTCCTTGTTTTCCTGCTGCAGTTTGCTGAGATTAGCCCGTGTTCACTCCTGTCTCGGTCTCCAAGTCTGTGTTACAACTTGCATCTGCTGACTCCCATGACATCTCAGTGAGTTTTGGAATTTTTCTTTTTGTCCTGTAGCTTCTTTCAGTCACTGCTGTTTTTTATTACTCACTGCCACCATGTTTTGTTGTGTAGTACATATAATATTAACGGTAATGGCGGACAAAGTGAGCGTTTGAGAACAGGAAGCAAATGATGGAGGGCTAAGTAGACTTCTTGGATAGGAAGATGTCAAGAGTAATGTTCTACAAATGTCTGCATTTGGAGAATTCACACTGATCATGTATAAATGATTGCCACTTAGAGGGCTGAATTTTTCTGGGCCGGTGATGGCGGGCTTTGATCTAGGGGATCTTAGAAAAATAGCAGGGTGGGGCTTGAGGAGGGGGAGGGGTGAGGGGGGAGAGGGGAGGTGGCAGGCACATCAGGATTGCTTCTCAACACATTCCTGCCAGTGGTAAGCCTTCTGAGGAGCAGGCTGGGAATTAGAGGGACTGCCTTCTTCACAGAGGTGGGCAGTGAATTTCATTGGTTAAGACCACAATTAGGGGTGATTTTGTGGCCCTGGCAGAGCCTCTAGGTTAATAGTTGATCATTGAGACAGAGGCCCCAAAATCCACTGATGGAGTACAGGCAGGAAAAGCCACATCTCTGCCAAGCCCAATCCAGCAGATGGGTATCCACTCCATCCAAACAAATCTAGGACAGGTGGTGGCCTTGTGGTATTGTCACTGGACTAGTCATCCAGAAACCCAGTGTAATGCTCTGGCAACCCGAGTTCGACTCCCACCATGGCAGATGGTGAAATTTGAATTCAGTACAAGATCTGGAATTAAAAAGTCTAATGATGACCATGAAACCATTGTCAGAAAAAACCCATCTAGTTCACTAATGTCCTTTAAAGAAGGAAATCTGCTGTCCTTACCTTGTCTGTACTACATGTGACTCCAGAAACAATAATGAACTTTCCTGAGGAAGCCAATTGATTGCCTGGAGACTCATGAAAGGCGACAGGGAGACAAAAGTAGGCTGGGACAGTGAGCAGAAAGGTGGCAGATACAGTTTAATTTTGAAGAACTTTAAAAGCAGGACTCAAGAATGAAAGCACACCAAGCGATAGGATTATAAATAGAATGGAGAGGCAAAAAGGGAATTGGTGCAAATAAGCATAGCATTGATAGTAATAATAGAAATCATTATAGGAATTTTTAGAAAATCAATTGGAATCCTTGGTTCTGTAACTACATGAGATTTAAGCCTGTATTAGGGGCGGCACAGTGGCACAGTGGTTAGCACTGCTGCCTCACAGCTCCAGGGACCTGGGTTCAATTCCCGGCCTAGGTAACTGTCTACGTGGAGTTTGCACATTCTCCCTGTGTCTGTGTGGGTTTCCTTCGGGTGCACCAGTTTCCTCCCACAGTCCAAAATTGTGCGAGTTCAGTGCATTAGCCATGCTAAGTTGCCCCTTAGTGTCCTGGGATGCGTAGGTTGAGGATTATCAGGGTAAATATGTGGGGTGACGGGGATAGGCCCTGGGTGGGATTGTTGTCAGTGCAGACTCAATGGACCTTCTGCACTGTAGGGTTTCTATGAATACATCCCTTAATTCTCCAATAGCGAGTTCAGAGGTCAAAACATTGTGAGATTTCAAGGAGTAATTAGGCATAGCCCTTGGGACTAAAGGCATCAAGGGATATGGGAGGAAGGCAGGATCAGGTTATTGAATTTGATGATCAGCCCTGATCAAAATGAGTAGGGGGAAGGCTCAAAGGGTCGAATGACCAACTCCTGCTTCTATTTTCTATGGTTTAAACAATTAATATGGTTTTACCAGTATTACCACATTCTGAGAACAAATTCGAAGAAACCAGCCTAGCAAAAATCTGAAACTCCACTTGAATCCACAGTACAAACTCATATCTGGCAGTCTGAAGGCTTTTTGTAATAAATAGTCTTTCGAATCTCAAGTTTATTTCAGAAAGCACCACAAACATAGGACATGAAATATTAGAAGTGCCATCCATCGGAAGATTAACTGGCTTATTTATAGTAACACGTATCAATTAATTTATTTCAAGAAAGAATGGGAGCAAGTTGACAACAGTGATCTATTACGTTCATTAAAAGTCGCTTAGCCAATCCATTTTAATGGGCAATATCATTTCCAGCACCAAAAATTAGCAAGGTGAAGACTTATTTTTGTTACACTGGCTGAAATATTTTCATTTTATCAGGAGCCCAACTCTCAATTAAAAAAATAACAGCTATATGTTTATTACTCTTGTCATATGTAGCAGGCAAAGGTTTATCAGGTCATTCTAACAAAAGCATTAAGAATACCGGGGAAACTATGCGTTCCTGTTTAATTGCTTTTTATTAAGGAAAGGAGCTCCCAGTTCACAGCTGTGCCTTTGCAGAAACCCTTTGTGAACGTGCTTGGATTACAAATTAGAATAAAGGGGGTTGCTGCAGTTCAAGTGAGCATGCAAACAGAATATAGGAATAGTTCATGGAAGTGCCGGAAGAAACGGTGGGGGCTGGGGGGTGATTCTGCAGCCAACGGGGTGCATGAAGGGAATTACATTTCCTGAAATTGATATTGAGTCAAGATCCTTCTGGGGTTTTACCAAGGGTATATTCCAAATACAGTAGGGAATGCCTCGGATTTGCCAGGGAAGCAAATGAAGACAATTAAAACCCTATTTAACCTTGGATTCTGGTTTTCCCAACCAGGGAAAGTTTTCCGACCTGCCAGACCACTGAGAGGCGTACACAGCAGAAAGAATTGTTTCATTGAAATTGACAGACTGGGGAACCTTTGATGCTGGAAACCAAAGAGCTCCAGCTATGGCCATTGAAAGACTGATGTTCAAAGCCTTCTCTCAGAGATTGCCATCACTGTTTGATGGGTCTGGACTGAACATTGAGTTTAACAACTTTAGAGCATGAACTCTCTGCTCTTCCTCCCTTCTATTTCCATTCATTTTATTTCTTTTTATCTTATTAATCCATTTTTATTACTTCATATTCTGACTATATGTTTTAAATTTTAATTTCTTTTATCGCTTCATTTGTCCGTTTCAATCTCGCTTTCCATTCTCAGCCTTTGTTTCTCATTCTCAGCCATTCTCAACCATTTACATTTCCTTTGTCCCTTTGGCTATGACATCTTGGTTAATTACACAACAGCCCCCCCCCCCCGTTCCCCCCCCCCCCTTTCACCATCCCCCCCTCCCCCACCACAGCCTGGCAGTATAAATCTTGTAGTAGGGCAAACCCAGGGAGCGTGGGCTGCAGCAGGAGAAGAATGAATGGAAAGGGCTACTCAGACAACTTGACTATGGTAATCACATTCACGATGGGCGGACGCGACTAATTACCATACCCCAGACAGCACTAATACAGTCACACCAGAGATGAGATCTTTCCGAGGTTACAGAAACAACAAGAGAATCGATATCTTATCAAGGCTCCACAATGTCTAGAGGAGCCATTGTGCTTCTGAAAAACTAACCAAGTATCAGGGAGATGGGGCAATTAACACACCATCGAAATTGGTTTGACAAACACAACACTTTGATATTATAAACAGGTAGACAGGAGATTTCCAGAAAACGATTAAAGCCAAAGCACACAGGACAATGGATCACTATAATGTGATCAAAAGCAGAACTGTACCCACTGTAAAGTAACAAACTGATGACCTAATCGAAATGTGGCACTTTGTAACATGAAAAAGTGTAAGAGTATATAAGAACCTATGATTAGCAGAGTAGCTCGGAAGCAAGTTGGAATTACAGCTACGAGTTCTGCTCTTCCTCATGCATGTTGAATAAAGCCATTTTTGTTGAAGTTCTCTGAAGGCTCAGTTCGTTCATTCCCTCCAACAAGTCTTGTCCTATTTTCTTTGTCTGTAGCTCTGACAAAGGGTCATCCAGACTCAAAACATTGACTCTATTCTCTTGCCACTGATGCTGTCAGACCTGCTGAGATTTTCCAGCATTTTCTGTTTTTGTGTCAGATTCCAGCATCCGCAGTATTTTGGTTTTATTGGTTTGATGGGTAATTGGCTTGAAGGGCACATCACCTGTCTGGCACTTCACTCAGCTTCAGCTGCACTTCCTAGCTGCCAGCCCCCACCATGGCATGGGAGTAGCTTATCCAGTTTCATCTCGCACCTCGGGAAGAGGGATCAAGCAGAAGGATCAGAAGCACAAAGGGATTTGGGAGTCCGAGTTCAGGATTCTCCTAAGGTTAACTCACAGGTTGAGTTGGTAGTTAGGAAGGAAAATGCAACGTTAGCATTCATTTCAAGAGGACTAGAATACATAAGAACATAAGAAATAGGAGCAGGAGTAGGCCATCAACCCCCCGAGCCTGCCCTGCCATTCAATAAGATCATGGCTAATCTGATAGTGGTTTAGTTCCACTTACCCGCCCACTCCCCATAACCCTTAATTCCCTTATTGATCAGAAATCTATCTACCTGTGACTTAAACATATTTAACGAGGTAGCCTCCACTGCTTCAATGGGCAGAGAATTCCAGAGATTCACTACCCTCTGGGAGAAGAAGTTCCTCCTCAACTCTGTCCTAAACTGACTCCCCCTTATTTTGAGGCTGTGTCCTCTAGTTCTTGTTTCCTTTCTAAGTGGAAAGAATCTCTCTGCCTCTACCCTGTCTAGCCCCTTCATTATCTTATATGTCTCTATAAGATCGCCCCTCAGCCTTTTAAACTCCAGTGAGTACAGGCCCAATCTACTCAATCTCTCCTCATAAGCTAACCCCTTCATCTCCGGTATCAACCTGGTGAACCTTCTCTGTACTCCCTCCAAGGCCAATACATCCTTCCGCAAATAAGGGGACCAAAATTGCACACAGTACTCCAGTTGCGGCCTCACCAGTACCTTGTACAATTGCAGCAAGACCTCCCTGCTTTTATACTCCATCCCCTTCGCGATAAAGGCCAACATTCCATTTGCCTTCTTGATCACCTGCTGCACCTGCAAACTGAGTTTTTGCGATTCATGCACAAAGACCCCCAGGTCCCTCTGCACAGTAGCATGTTGTAATTTTTCACCATTTAAATAATAGTCCATTTTACTATTATTCCTTTCAAAGTGGATAACCTCACACTTGTCAACGTTATACTCCATCTGCCAGATCCTCGCCCACTCACTTAGCCTATCCAAATCTCTCTGCAGACTTTCCGCATCCTCCACGCAATTCGCTTTCCCACTCATCTTTGCATCATCCGCAAACTTTGTTACCCTACATTCGGTCCCCTCCTCCAGATCGTCTATGTATATGGTAAACAGTTGAGGCCCCGGCACCGATCCCTGCGGCACGCCGCTAGTCACCAACTGCCAACCATAAAAGCACCCATTTATTCCAACTCTCTGCTTCCTGTTGGATAGCCAATCCTCAATCCACGCTAACACTTTACCCCCAACTCCGTGTACCCTAATCTTCTGCAGCAACCTTTTGTGAGGCACCTTATCAAACGCCTTCTGGAAATCCAAAAACACCACATCCACCAGTTCCCCTCTGTCAACTGCACTCGTTACATATTCATAAAAATCCAGTAAATTCGTCAAACACGACTTTCCCTTCATGAATCCATGCTGCGTCTGCTTGATCGAACCATTTTTTTCAGGTGTCCTGCTATTTCTTCTTTAATGATGGATTCCAGCAATTTCCCAACTACGGACATTAAGCTAACCGGCCTGTAGTTACCTGCCTTTTGTCTACCTCCTTTTTTAAACAGTGGCATCACATTAGCTGTTTTCCAATCAGCCGGCACTTCCCCAGAGTCCAGTGAATTTTGATAAATTACAACCAACGCATCTGCTATTACTTCTGCCATTTCTTTCAGTGCCCTGGGATGCATTCCATCCGGGCCCGGGGACTTGTCTACCTTTAGTCCCATTAGCCTACCAAGCACTACCTCTTTAGTAATAGTAATCGTTTTAAGGACCTCACCCCCTACAGTCCCACGACCATCAATTTTCGGTAAGCTATTTGTGTCCTCTACCGTGAAGACCGACACAAAAACCTGTTTAAGGCCTCGGCCATTTCCTCGTTTCCCATTATTAAATCCCCCTTCTCGTCTTCTAAGGGTCCAACATTTACTTTAGCTACTCTTTTCCTTTTTATATATTTTTTTAAACTTTTACTAAAAGTTTCCTTTCTTTACAGGAACAGTGCCAGAAGACTGGAGGATAGAAAATGTTGTCCCCTTGTTCAAGAAGGTGAGTAGGGACAACCCTGGTAATTATAGACCGGTGAGCCTTACTTCTTTTGTGGGCAAAGTATTGGAAAGGGTTATAAGAGATAGGATTTATAATCACCTAGAAAGGAATAATTTGATTAGGGATAGTCAGCACGGTTTTGTGAAGGGTAGTTCGTGCCTCACAAACCTTATTGAGTTCTTTGAGAAGGTGACCAAAGAGGTGGATAGAACATAGAACATAGAAAAACTACAGCACAAACAGGCCCTTCGGCCCACAAGTTGTGCCGAACACATCCCTACCTTCTAGACCTACCTATAACCCTCCATCCTATTAAGCTTCATGTACTCATCCAGGAGTCTCTTAAAAGACCCTATTGAGTTCACCTCCACCACCACTGATGGCAGCCGATTCCACTCGCCCACCACCCTCTGTGTGAAAAACTTCCCCCTAACATCTCCCCTGTACCCACCCCCCAGCACCTTAAACGTGTGTCCTCTCGTAGGAGACATTTCCACCCTGGGAAAAAGCCTCTGAGAGTCCACCCGATCTATGCCTCTCAACATCTTATACACCTCTATTAGGTCTCCTCTCATCCTTCGTCTCTCCAAGGAGAAAAGACCGAGCTCCCTCAGCCTATCCTCATAAGGCATGCCACTCAATCCAGGCAACATCCTTCTAAATCTCCTCTGCACCTTTCAACTTTTCCACATCCTTCCTACAGTGAGGCGACCACTACTCAGCACAGTACTCCAAGTGGGGTCTGACGAGGGTCTTATATAGCTGCCTCATTATCCCCGGACTCCTAAACTCAATCCCTCGATATATAAAGGCCAGCACACCATATGCCTTCTTAACCACCTCCTCCACCTGCGGGGCCGATTTTAGAGTCCTATGGACCCAGACCCCAAGGTCCTTCTGATCCTCTACAGTACTAAGAGTCTTTCCCTTTATATTGTACTCCTTCATCCCATTTGACCTACCAAAATGGACCACGACGCATTTATCTGGGTTGAAGTCCATCTGCCACTTGTCCGCCCAGTCTTGCATCCTATCTATGTCCCTCTGTAACTTCTGACATCCCTCCAGACTATCCACAACCCCACCAACCTTCGTGTCGTCGGAAAACTTACCAACCCATCCCTCCGCTTCCTCATCCAGGTCATTTATGAAAATGACAAACAGCAAGGGTCCCAGAACAGATCCCTGGGGCACACCACTGGTGACCGACCTCCATTTAGAAAAAGACCCACCTATACCCACTCTCTGCCTCCTTTGGGCAAGCCAGTTCTGGATCCACCGGGCAGCAGTCCCTTGTATCCCATGCCCTCTCACTTTTTCTCGAAGCCTTGCATGGGGGACCTTATCGAACGCCTTGCTAAAATCCATATAAACCACATCTACCGCTTTCCCTTCGTCAATGTCTTTAGTCATGTTTTCAAGGAACTCCACCAGGCTCGTAAGGCACGATCTGCCCTTGACAAAGCCATGCTGAGTATTCTTGAGCATACTAAACCTCTCTAAATGCTCACATATCCTGTCCCTCAGGATCTCCTCCATCAGTTTACCAACCACTGAGGTTAGACTCACCGGTCGGTAATTTCCTGGGCTATCCCTATTCCCCTTCTTGAAAATAGGAACCACATCCGCAATCCTCCAATCCTCCGGCACCTCTCCCGTCTCCATCGTCAACGCAAAGATCATCGCCAGAGGCTCTGCAATCTCTTCCCTCGCCTCCCACAGTAACCTGGGGTACATCCCATCCGGACCCGGCGACTTATCTATCTTGATGCCATTCAAAAATTCCAGCACAACCTCTTTCTTAAAGTCCACATACTCAATGGATGAGGGTAATGGTAACAGGAATACAGAATACTGAGCTAATGGTAAGATACTTGGTAGTGTGGATGAACAGAGGGATCTGGGTGTCCATGTGCATAGATCCCTGAAAGTTGGCACCCAGGTTGATAAGGTTGTTAAGAAGGCGTACGGTGTGTTAGCTTTTATTGGTAGAGGGATTGCGTTTCGGAGCCAGGAGGTCATGCTGCAACTGTACAAAACTCTGGTGCGGCCGCATTTGGAGTATTGCGTACAGTTCTGTTCGCCGCATTATAGGAAAGATGTGGAAGTGTTGGAAAGGGTGCAGAGGAGATTTACTAGGATGTTGCTTGGTATGGTGGGAAAATCGTATGAGGAAAGGCTGAGGGGCTTGAGGTTGTTTTCATTAGAGAGAAGAAGGTTAAGAGGTGACTTAATAGAGGCATACAAGATGATCAGAGGATTAGATAGGGTAGATAGTGAGAACCTTTTTCCTCGGATGGTGATGACTAGCATGAGGGGACATAGCTTTAAATTGAGGGGTGAGAGATATAGGACAGATATTAGAGGTAGGTTCTTTACTCAGAGAGTAGTAAGGGCGTGGAATGCCCTGCCTGCAGCAGTAGTGGACTCGTCAACATTAAGAGCATTCAAATGGTTATTGGATAAACATATGGATGATATTGGAATAGTGTAGATTAGAGGGGCTTTAGGTTGGTTCCACTAGTCGGCGCGACATCGAGGGCCGAAGGGCCTGTACTGTGCTGTAATGTTCTATGTTCTATGTTATCGCTTTCTTAGTAGTTCTTTGTTGTTTTTTAAAGCTTTCCCAATCTTCTAAATCCCCACTAGTTTTGGCCACTCTGTACGCATCGGTTTTTAATTTAATACTCTCCTTTATTTCCTTAGTTATCCACGGCTGATTATCCCTTTTCTTACATTCCTTTTTTATCACAGGAATAAATTTTTGCTGAGTACTGAGAAAAATCCCCTTAAAAATCCCCCACTGTTGCTCAGCTGTCCTACCAACTAGTCTGCGCTCCCAGTCTACATTAGCCAATTCTGCCCTCATCCTATTGTACTCCCCTCTGTTCAAGCAGAGGACACTGGTTTGGGACTCTACTTTCTCACCCCCCATTTGTATTAGAAATTCAACCATATTGTGATCACTCATTCCAAGAGGATCCCTCACAAGAAGATCATTAATTTTATCTGTCTCATTACACAGGACCAGATCCAAGATAGCTTGCTCCCTCGTAGGTTCCGTGACATACTGTTCGAGGAAACTATCCCGACAGCATTCTAAGAACTCTTCCTCAAGTCCACCGCGTACGACTTGAGTCAACCAATCAATATGCAGGTTAAAATCCCCAAATACAAAAGCAGGGATGTACTGCTGAGGCTTTATAAGGCTCTGGTCAGACCACATTTGGAGTGTTATGAGCAATTTTGGGCCCTACATCTAAGGAAGGAAGTACTGCTGGCCCTGGAGAAGGTCCAGAGGAAGTTCACGAAAATGATCCCAGGAATTAAAAACTTGATGGTATGAGGAGCGTTTGAGGACTCTGGATCTGTACTCGATGGAGTTTAGAAGGTTGAAGGGGGGGGGATCACATTGAAACTTACAGAATACTGAAAGGCCTGGATAGAGTGGACGTGGGAAGATATTTCTATTAGTCGGAGAGACTAGGATCCGAGGGCACAAACTCAGAATAAAGGGACGACCCTTTAGAACAGAGATTAGGAGGAATTTCTTCAGCCAGAAGGTGGTGAATCTATGGAATTCATTGCCACAGAAGGCTGTGGAGGCCAGGTCATTGAGTTCATTTAAGACAGAGATAGATAGGCTCGTGATTGGTAAGGAGATCAAAGGTTACGGGGAAAAGGCGGGAAAATGGGGTTGAGAAATTTATCAGCCATGATTGAATGGCAAAGCAGACGCAATGGGCCGAATGGCCTAATTCTGCTCCTATATCTTATGATCTTATGATCTTAAATGCACTGGGAGAGTGAAACCTGAACTTGAGGGTCCAAACTGGTGCAATTGATTATATTATCAATCCTTGACAGATAATCAGGCCTTATTGCAAGGGAATATTTATATCTGCACCACTTAAAATGAATAAAATAGTAATGTTGAGATTAAAAAGTTGCTGCTGGATATCCATTGAAAGCTGGTAGCAATGCAAGTTAACCAACATTACTCAAATATCCATTTATCTTCCAGACACTGTGGAACAAAAGTCCCTCGCAGCAATCACAGAAATATTATCAAATTCGGTGAAGTCCTGCAGTAATTTTGAATTATTTCGCACTGCAAATGGAGCATTTGAAAATATTAATAAGAGACTGGCACTTAGCCCAGCCAACTCAAAGGGAAATTTGCAAAGCAGCTTGTAGTTGTATTTACCCTTTTGCTGTACCTACACCGGTAGCAGACAGTTAATGCTGCCATTAGTATTTCAATAATGGATTTCCCGGGCAGTGCCGAAAATTGCATTTTATTTACAGTCATTGTAATTTCTAACCTTTGTGTTTCTCCTGCTGGCTTGATTGCGGCATTTAGAAATCCAAGGTCAACGCTGTACTCCTGGAACTGTTCTCTAAAACGCTACTGATGCATGGGGGTGGCATGGTGGCACCGTAGTTATCACTGTTGCCTCACAGCGCCAAGGACCCGGGTTTAATTCCCAGCTTGAGTGACTGTCTGTGTGGAGTTTGCACGTTCTCCTCATGTCTGCGTGGGTTTCCTCCGGGTGCTCCAGTTTCCCCCTACAATGAAAGACGTGATGGTTAGATGTATTGACCATGCTAAATTCTCCCTCAGTGTACCCGAACAGGTGCCGGAGTGTGGTGACTGGGGGATTTTCACAGTAACTTCATTGCAGTGTTAATGTAAGCCTACTTGTGACACTAATAAATAAACTTTAAATGGTTTTGTCCGGCCAGTTCTCCAGCAGGATGAATTCAGGTAGGGAAGATTTGTCTTGGAGTCCCTACAGTACAGAAGGAGGCCATTCAGCCCATCGAGCCTGCACCGACAACAATCCCACCCTATCCCTGTAACCACACGTGTCTACCCCTCTAATCCCCTGAAACTCGGGTCAATTGAACATGGCCAATCAACCTAACCTGCACATCTTTGGACTGTGAGAGGAAACCGGAGCACCCGGAGGAAACCCATGCAGACATGGGAGAATGTGCAAACTGCACACAGACAATGACCCGAGGTCGGAATCGAACCCGGGTCCCTGGTGCTATGAGGCAACAGTGCAAATCACTGTGCCAACATGCCGCCCCACAGTTGCTATTACACCCAAGGACTCCTAAACATCATTTAGACCAAATGCCCGAGAGGACAATTGACTGGGTTCCAATAGAGGAGACTCCACTGCTGATTGCTCTGGAGGTACCATAAGGTCTATAGTAGACGACAATACTGTGGAGGGGTCAAACGTGACAGTAGAGATGTGGCAAGGTATTCCTAGGCCATACCATTGAGCGGAATCTTAGCACAAAGTGACAATGTGTCAGGGTCTGAGTGAAAAACGACGTGCTTCTCTCCAGAGAAACAGGCCAGTTTTCTCTCTAGATCAAACAGTGATCAAAGGCTTCGGGCACCTTCCCCAGTGCTCCCGCCCCCCCCCCCCCCACCCAAAACAGTCAATGTTGTCACCCCACATTCCCCCCCTGAGCATTGCCAGTATCAGACCCCTTCCCCACACCCCCCCCCCCCCCCCCGCCCCTCTCCCCCTCCTCTCCCACCCCAAAAAATCAATGCCGGCATCCCCACTACTCCCCCCCACCAGCACAAATAAAAGGCCCCCCAGCCCCGATGTGGCTCCGACTAGTGTCCACCCCTGGCACTGTCCCCAGCACAGATTGACACTTGCCAGATTGATACTGCCAGGTTGGCATGGTGTTAAACGGTGCTGGGGCATTGCCAGGGGGCATGGCCAGGCTGCTGCTTGGCCATGTCCCTTTCCCTCGGGGGCTGCACTCACCTTTACACCAGCGAATCCCTACTGTCCAAAAGGAGGCCATTTGGCCTATCAAGTCTGCACCAACTCTCCGACAATGCATCCTCCTCAGGACCACCCTTCTATCCCTGTAACCCCACACATTTAGAACATAGAACATAGAACATTACAGCGCAGAACAGGCCCTTCGGCCCACGATGTTGCACCGACCAGTTAAAAAAAAAACTGTGACCCTCCAACCTAAACCAATTTCTTTTCGTCCATGAACCTATCTACGGATCTCTTAAACGCCCCCAAACTAGGCGCATTTACTACTGATGCTGGCAGGGCATTCCAATCCCTCACCACCCTCTGGGTAAAGAACCTACCCCTGACATCGGTTCTATAACTACCCCCCCTCAATTTAAAGCCATGCCCCCTCGTGCTGGATTTCTCCATCAGAGGAAAAAGGCTATCACTATCCACCCTATCTAAACCTCTAATCATCTTATATGTTTCAATAAGATCCCCTCTTAGCCGCCGCCTTTCCAGCGAAAACAATCCCAAATCCCTCAGCCTCTCCTCATAGGATCTCCCCTCCATACCAGGCAACATCCTGGTAAACCTCCTCTGCACCCTCTCCAAAGCCTCCACATCCTTCCTGTAATGTGGGGACCAGAACTGCACACAGTACTCCAAGTGCGGCCGCACCAGAGTTGTGTACAGTTGCAACATAACGCTACGACTCCTAAATTCAATCCCCCTACCAATAAACGCCAAGACACCATATGCCTTCTTAACAACCTTATCTACTTGATTCCCAACTTTCAGGGATCTATGCACACATACACCTAGATCCCTCTGCTCCTCCACACTATTCAAAGTCCTCCCGTTAGCCCTATACTCAACACATCTGTTATTCCTACCAAAGTGAATTACCTCACACTTCTCCGCATTAAACTCCATCCGCCACCTCTCGGCCCAACTTTGCAACCTGTCTAAGTCTTCCTGCAAACTACGACACCCTTCCTCACTGTCTACCACACCACCGACTTTGGTGTCATCAGCAAATTTGCTAATCCACCCAACTATACCCTCATCCAGATCATTAATAAATATTACAAACAGCAGTGGCCCCAAAACAGATCCCTGAGGTACACCACTTGTAACCGCACTCCATGATGAATATTTACTATCAACCACCACCCTCTGTTTCCTATCCGCTAGCCAATTCCTGATCCAATTTCCTAGATCACCCCCAATCCCATACATCTGCATTTTCTGCAGAAGCCTACCATGGTGAACCTTATCAAACGCCTTACTAAAATCCATATATACCACGTCCACTGCCTTGCCCCCATCCACCTCCTTGGTCACTTTCTCAAAAAACTCAATAAGGTTAGTAAGGCACGACCTACCTGCCACAAAACCATGCTGACTATCACCTATCAATTCATTACTCTCCAAATAACTATAAATCCTATCCCTTATAATTTTTTCCAACATCTTGCCGACAACAGAAGTGAGACTCACCGGTCTATAATTCCCGGGGAAGTCTCTGTTCCCCTTCTTAAACAATGGGACAACATTCGCTAACCTCCAATCTTCTGGTACTATACCAGAGGCCAACGACGACCTGAAGATCAGAGCCAGAGGCTCTGCAATCACTTCTCTTGCCTCCCAGAGAATCCTTGGATAAATCCCATCCGGACCAGGGGATTTATCTATTTTCAGACCCTCCAGAATATCCTGCACATCCTCCTTATCAACTGTAATACTGTCTATTCTACTCCCTTGCAACCCAGTGTCCTCCTCAGCTATATTCATGTCCCCTTGCGTGAACACCGAAGAGAAATATTGGTTCAATGCTTCACCAATCTCCTCCGGTTCCACACATAACTTCCCTCTGCCATCTATAACTGGCCCTAAACTTGCCCTAACCAACCTTCTGTTCTTGACATACCTATAGAACGCCTTAGGATTCTCTTTAACCCTATCCGCCAAAGTCTTCTCATGTCCCCTTTTAGCCCTTCTAAGCTCGCTCTTCAACTCCCTCTTAGCCAATCTAAAGCTTTCTAGTGCACTACCCGAGTGCTCACGTCTCATCCGAACATAAGCCTCCTTTTTCTTTTTAACCAACAAAGAAACTTTTTTGGTGCACCACGGTTCCCTAGCCCTACCAATTCCTCCTTGCCTGACAGGGACATACCTATCACAGACTCGCAGTAGCTGCTCCTTGAAAAAACTCCACATGTCGGACGTTCCCAGTCCCTGTAATCTCCTAGTCCAACCTATGTTTCCTAATTCTCTCCTAATAGCCTCATAATTACCCTTCCCCCAGCTAACCCCTCTAACATACACATCTTGGGACACTAATGGGGAAAATTTAGTGTGGCCAATCAATCTAACCTACACATCTTTGGAGATGAAGAGGCAATTTAACATGGCCAATCCAGCTAACCTACACATCTTTGGAGTGTGGGAGGAAACTGGAGCACCCGACGGAAACCCACGCAGACACAGGGAGAACGTGCAAACTCCACACAGACAGTCAGTCAAGACCGGAACTGAACCCAGGCCCTTGGCGCTGTGAGGCAGCAGTGCTAACCACTGTGCCACCATGCCATCTGGGTGAACATATTGTAAACTTTGCCGACATGACGCCGTGTCAATGAGGTATGAAAATACGGTGAGGGGTTAATATATGCTGGGGGGGGGGTGATTAATTATATGGAAATATATTAAAATGTATTTAAATCAAGTGTGAACCTGATTGCCAGCGAGGGACAGTGAAAACCAGAAATCACAATCTTGCCACAGAGACCCACGATTTCCAGGGTTTCACTAGATCTTGAAGTCCGCGGACAGAGAACGTGGGCTGAAGATCATCCCATAAAATATCACCAAGTATGTTTACCAGTCTCAAAAGACTCCAGCAGTTTCTGGATAGAATCTATCCCTGAACTAGGCAACTGAGCATCGCCAAACAGCATGTTATCATAACTTTATTGTCATCTACCATTTGCTTCCCTTTGAAGCAAGGCCTCCGAATGAGATCCAAGTGGTTGCCCTGTGGTAAAAGGACACATGAAGTCCTGTAAGCTCAGAGACCTGCAAAGATGCACATGCTGCTCGTGGAGGAAGGATGAATAAATGTCTCTGGCAAATTTAACATGAGCTAGTGGATGATTTAATGATTTTTAAAATGTATTTATTATTGTAATAAATGCAGCAGTACATTTTCACATTATATTATTATTGCATATATCACTGTGGCAGTATCTTTTTGGAAAAGCCAGAAATTATAACTATCTTGTGTTCTGATCCGATTAAGAACCAATAACATTTTGTTCAAAGTAAACAAAGTCTGAAATCCTGGTTACCCAGTTGGAAAATAAAACTATAACTGTCCATGATTTTAAACAAATACAAAATCAGAAAAGTAAAATAATTTTACAATATCTAGCTTATACTCTAGCATTCAGAATTAACATGAGGTGAATTTAACAGACAAATCATGGCCGAACACACCACGCTGCACATTAAATGGCAGTTGCAACCAAGCCGGAGTCCATGGATTTCTCAGCAACTCACCCGGGCATCAGTGATCACAGTGAGTCACAATATCTTGTTAAAGCTTTATCTCTCTCGCATGAGGGGTTTCAACTCTTCACTTTCGCTTAACATTAGGCCTAATAGGACAGAGATGAGGATTTTTTTTTACTCTCAGAGGGTTATGCAACTTTGGAGCTCGCTTCTTCTGAAATAAAATGTCAAGGTAACTTATCCCCCTCCCTGATGTGGTGCAGTGTCTGCAGCTTGGCCTCCAACTCAGTAACTCTGTGCCGAAGCTTCTACAGCTGCAAGCACTTACTCCAGATGCGTCTGCCCTGGATAACACCGGTATCAAGAAGTTCCCACATCTTGCAGTCGCAGCACATCATCTGCCTTGTCATCTCCAATCTATGTTCATTAAATAATAATTACTGATCAATAATTTATCATGAATGAAGCCTGCATCTTCCAATAGGTTTTGGGACTACCATAAATTTTATAATACTGCTAAAACTCAGTCTCTATTAATGCCAGTTACTGATTTATCTGCTCCTTCTGCTGCACCACAATGGCAAATATGAGGTTGTCAACTTTGGCAGGAGGAATAAGAATGTGGAATATTATTTAAATGGAGAGAGACTGCAGAATGCTATGGTACAGAAGGATCTGGGTGTGCTTGTACATCAATTATAAAAAGTTAGTCGGCAGGATTTTCACACTGAAACCGAAAAATCCCACCAGAGGTCAACAGACTGTTCCATGGTCTGCCCCTCGCCCGCTACAATTCCCATGGCAGACGGAAGGGGTAAAGTCACCCCAGTATGTGAGTACAGGAAAGGGAATATTGGTCTTTATCACCAAGGTGTGGGAATATAAAAATATACTATTGCTATACTGGGCATTTGAGAGGATTGCATCTGGAGTGCAGTGGTCCTCTTGCTTAAGGAGGAATATATTTGAATTAGAAGCAGTTCAGCAAAGGTTCACTCAGCTGAATCTTATGATGAGCAGGTTGGACTTAGACTCACTGGAGTTTAGAAGAACGAGAAGTGATCTCATTGAAATATAAGATTCTGTGGTGGTTTGACATACAAATGCTGAGATGATGTTTCCTCACATGGGGAAATCTACAACTAGATGGCACAGTTTTAAATAAGAGTCTCCCATTTAAGACAGCGATAAGGAAGAATTGCTGCTCTCAATTGTCTTTGGAATTCTCTTCCACAGAGAGCAGCAGAGACTGGGTCGTTGAATAGATTCAAGGTGGAGTTAGACTGATCTTGGTCAACATGGGAGCAAAGGATTGTAGAGGGCAGGCAGGATGTGGAGTTAAGGCTACAATCAGATCAGCCATGATCTTGATCTTATTGAATGGCAGATTGATCTCAAGGGGTTGAATGGCCTGTTCCTGCTCCTATTTGATCTGATTATATGATCTTATGATCATTCACACTAGGGCCAGGAACTTTTCAACCAGATTAGGCTCTCATGCATTTCATAGTGTGTTCAACTCTAAAAGTATAAATGGAGGCAGTAGCGTGATTCCAAGGTTGGAACTCTACCACCATGCCTGCCCAGAATCAGAGCGGGCGAGGGTCCAACAACGGAAATCTCCATTGACCTTGGGTGGAAATTTCCGGTCTCGCCTGAACGAAGCCATAAAATCCCACCTCAAGGTTTGTTGCATATCCTGTAAAGTGGCTTTGAATAGGGGGCAGGGTTAAGGAAAGCATCAGAAATTCCAGCCTGCATGACATAAGGGGCGAGATTCTCTGGCCTCCCAGCTGCCTGTTTCCCGCTGGCGGGAGGTGGCGCATTGTTTGAGTGTAGCAGGATTCTCTGGTCCCATCACTGTCAATGGGAATTCCCTCTGACGTCACCGCATGCCGGTGAGAAACCCACAGGCGGGGGTGCGCTGCCAGCGGGACCGGAGAATCCCGCCGGCATGAATGGATGGAGAATTCTGGCCAGCGTCTTGGATTCAGAGGTATCAGTTAGTCCTGTAAACGTTCAGTGGGAGTAGAACCCACTGCCCTGCGTGCACTTGTCTGGTAGTGTAACGTCTGGATGAAACAACAGCATCCGCTTGTGAGCAAGATTGGGTATTTGTGCCTTTTAGACCTGAGCTCCTTTAACCCCATGTAAGGCAATGGCACCATAGTGGTCATGTCCCTGAACTACTAATCCTGAGGCCCAGGCGAATGGATTGGGGATGTGGGTTCAAATCCCACCAAAGCAGCTGGTGGAATTTTAATACAATTAATTATTTTGGAATATAAAGCTAGTGTCAGTTATGGTGACCAAGGGAACAATCATTTAATGTTGTACAAACTCATCTGGTTCACTAATGTCCTTTAGATAAGGAAATCTGCCATTCTTACCTGGTCTGGCCTCCAGACCCACAGCAATGTGGTTAAATCTTAACTATCCTCTGAAATGTCAGGGAGGCGATGGCCTCATGGTATTATCGTTAGACTATTAACCCAGGAACTCAGCTAAAGTTCTGGGACACGGGTTCGAATCCTGCCACGACAGGTGGTGGAATTTGAATTCAATAAAAATAAATCTGGAATTAAGAATCTATTGATGACCTTGAAAACATTGTCGATTGTTGGAAAAACCCATCTGGTTCACTAATGTCCTTTAGGGAAGGAAATCTGCTGTCCTTACCTGGTCTGGCCTACATGTGACTCCAGACCCACAGCAATGTGGTTGACATTTAACTGCCCTCCTGCAACTAGGGTTGGGTAAGAAATGCTGGCCAGCCAGCGACGCCCATGTCCCATGAATGAATAAAAAAATAAAGCCACTCAGTTCAAGGGCAATTAGGGATGGACATAAATGCCAGCCCAGCCAGTGACTCCCACATTCCATGAAATGTTTATGTTAAAACTCTCCGAAGGTGCAGCAACTTGCTGAGGAAACACTTGAATCATTAAGCTGTTAATTTCACAGTGAGCAGCCGTACAGTTGTGATCAGATTCATTCATTCAATTAACATAACACGTCTTCACAGAATACGACAAGACTTAAGAAGATGTTTCACTTTTCCACTTCGATGAATTATCTTGTTTCAACAAGCTATTTTCTGAACCTCACTGCATTATAATTTTCAAAAATCAACTGCCCATGTCACATCCTTATTGCTCTCTGTTCACAGCCTGTGAAGACAAATACTTGCCATTAAAATGGGGTGTGAGTTCTATTAACACCAAAGCTCTTTCGTTATCGTCCTATTACTATTACTCCAGTTTTTGTTGTATTTATGTGGATGTAATGGACATTAGTTTGCAGTAGCAGCTCTCTCTTCCACCTTCTTCCTTCGGGAAAAAGATAGAAAAGTCTGAGGTCACATACCAACCAACTCAAGAACAGCTTCAACCAACTCAAGAACAGCTTCTTCCCTGCTGCCATCAGACTTTTGAGTGGACTTACCTTGCATTAAGTTGATCTTTCTCTACACCCTAGCTATGACTGTAACACTATATTTTGAACTCTCTCCTTTCCTTCTTTATAAACGGTATGCTTTGTCTGTGTAGAGTGCAAGGAACAATACTTTTCACTGTATACTAATACATGTGACAATAATAAATCAAATCAAATCATAATCAAGCACCCCAGGCACCCTGGACATACTCTCTTCCGCCTTCTTCCATCGGGAAAAAGACACAAGAATCTGAGATCACATACCAACCGACTCAAGAACAATTTCTTCCTTGCTGCCATCAGACATTTGAATGGATTTACCTCATATTAAGTTGATCTTTCTCTATACCCTAGCTATGACTGTAAGACCATATTTTGCACCCTCTCCTTTCCTTCTCCACTCTGTACTCTACGACGGTATAATTTGTCTGTATAGCGCGCAAGAAACAATACTTTTCACTGTATCCCAATTCATGTGACAATAATAAATCAAATCAAATCAAAATCAAAGCAATCAGCACCTGAATGGCTCGGGAAACTGTGTATCTTCTTAACCAATCAGAATGAGGAATAGTGTAAAGTAAAGTGGCTAAATTCAACGTCAGGTGCTGAAAGAGGATTAAGAGAGAGAAAAAAATAGACAGAAAGGAAATGTAAAAAAAAGTTTTCAATTTAATACTTAGCATTTGAAGAACTCCAACAACAATTAATACCTTAAGGAATGAGACTCCACACTTGTAATTTTTTGCTTACAGTGCCAGAGTGGTTGATTGGGGCAATTAACAGTTATCACATCATTAATAAGGTACTTGTTATTGAAATAAGGGGAATTAACTTTCTGTGGTAAGTTTTGTTTGTGTCTAGTATGTAAATACAACTACTTCATGCCATGTAACATGCATCAATGGTGAGGCAGAGAAAAGGATGCCATTTTCTAAAGCAAGCGCCACAACTCAGTCTGCAGCCTTTGTCTATTGGTTTGTAATTGCGCCAGGGGTTGGTTAGCTCAGTTGGCTGGACAGCTGGTTTGTGATGTGGAGCGACATCACCAGCGTGGGTTCAATTCTCGTACTGGCTGAGGTTATTCATGAAGACCCAACTTGTCCCTTGCCTGAGGTGTGGTAATCTGGGACTATAGTGACTTTACCTTTAATTTTGTTATCAGCTCCCTGCCAGAAGTTGCGATAGCATTCAGGTTCAACTAACGGCAGGTGTCAGGGATGCTCTGCTTTTAAAAACTTAAGTTTTATCTTTTGCGTAAATATTTTCCCTGGAAAAGTGGTTAAAAATTCCTGATGATATTTTCTGTGTGGTGCAGCATGTGATATGATTTAATTTCTTTTGATTTTATTTATTATTGTCACATGTATTCGGATACAATGAAAAGTATTGTTTCTTGCACTCTACACAAACAAGGCATACCGTTCATAGAGAAGGAAAGGAGAGGGTGCAAAATGTAGTGTTTCAGTCATAGTAAGGGTGTAGAGAAAGATCAACTTAATGCAAGGTAAGTCCATTCAAAAGTCTGACAGCAGCAGAGAGGAAGCTGTTTTTGAGTCGGTTGCTACGTGACCTCAGACTTTTGTATTTTTTTCCTGACAGAAGAAGGTGGAAGGGAGAATGTCTGGGTTGCGTGGGGTCCTTAATTATGCTGGCTGCTTTTCCGAGCTATGTGCTCAAATATGCACAGGATTTGTATTGATTCCTTCATCCCTGCCAATGACTCTCCCATTTTTGCAGGATTTCTCCACTGCTGGGTTATTTTGTCGTAATTTTTTGTGTGTCATTTGTTGATTCCAAAAAGGCTTTAATTGTGCAATTTTCCCCTGAGATAATCGTTAGGTACTCATCACAGTAAGTCATTTTTAAAGGTATCCTTCTAAAAATAGCTGATTCTAGGCTACTAACTCACCGGGAAGTAAGTGGGGCATTTACAAGCATTCAGCAACGCAGGGACAATAAAAATAGAAAGTGTATGCAAAAGGAATTATTTTAATAGCAATTCTCAAAGGAGCCAGTTTTTTTAATCCATTCGTTGGACTTGAGTGTCACTGGTTAGACCAGCTGTGGCTTTGGAGTCACATGTCGGCCAGACAAGATAAGGACAGCAGATTTCCTTCCCTAAAAGACCAGATGGGTTTTTCCTGACAGTGGTTTCATGGTCATCAGTAGATTTTTAATTCCAGATATTTTTTGCAGAATTCGAATGCTACCATCTGCCATGGCAGGATTCAAACCCGGGTCGCCAGAACTTTAGTTGAATTCCTGGATTAATAGTCTAGCGATATCACCACTAGGCCACTGCCTCGGCTCTGGCTCCTGTAGCAGTTTAATTATGTCAAAGTAACATAAATAGGGACTTTTACTACAACTTTGTCAAAATATTTTTAAATACAGATCTGTGCAAAGTGGGGCAGGTTAACTGGGTTGGTCGCCTCGCTAGCATGTGGTTCAGAATAACCCCAACAGTGAAGGTATTCAAAATTCCTCTTCTGATTGCGAGGTGGATGTGGAACCTACCATGACGCCCTCCCCCTTGGGGGGTCAAAGGTAATCGATGGGCAAAAACTGCCAAGGAAACTGCTCAGGATGATAACATCAGCAGACAGTGAGCCAAGGACCTGCCTTGAGGATACAGCTCATGTGAATCTCTATTGATTGGTAAAGGAATCAAAGATAACGGGAAATAGGCAGGAAAATGGGATTGAGAAACACATCAGCCATGATTGAATAGTGGGGCAGAATTGATGGGCCGAATGGCCTAATTCTGCCACTATATTTTTTGATCTTTTGGTCTTCTGGTCTCCAAAACAACTAGGAAACTTCAAAACAGCCATAATAATATGCAAATCACAAATCAATGTACTTATTGCAGTCCTGTTCACTGGCTTCATTCTGTGAATGGTCTGTGTCGAGCAGAAGGCATTTTTATGGCCTTAATATACGAATACATTTTAATTGCAAAATCAACAGCGTTAGTCAAAGTGAGTGGTGTTCTTTTATTCCCAGCTATAACTCATGAGGAAATTAAGATGTACAGCTTATTTTAACATGATAACAGATCCATCTTTCTCAATAACTGACTGTTTAATTTTAATGTGGAGATACATAGCACAGACAGCAGAGAAACAAACCATTCAGCCCAACTGCTGCATGTTGGAACATTTTAGATATATTTGTTAAGGGTTATCCATTATCGTGGTTGTTTTGATTTTGTTTGTAATTGAGGTTTTCAGTGTTTTCCCAGCATGAAACTGTGCATTATCACCAGGTATAGTGGCAGGGATTGACTGGAGTAGGTCACTGCTGAAGGAATGTGCTATTTATGCACCTATCGACTAATGGTGCCTCAGGAACCACAAGGTAGGTTTGGTAACTTGAACACTGGGAGCTCTTTATTGTGGTGTGCACTGTTCCACAGTCAGGTCTAAGACTGCACAAACTTGTCCCACACTGGGAGGAGCTAATCCCTCAGGGGTCACCTGACCCGCACTTTTAAAGGGACAGTACACATCCCAAACCCCAACATACATTATGTACATTTCTAACAGAATGATCATGCAGTAGGCAGGGAAGGAATGGCCAGTGTCACTCCCAGTAACGCTGGTGGTGGAAGGGAGACTACATCAAGACAGAGAGGCTTCACTGCGAGGGATTGCTTCCTTTTCTATCCACATGATATTCAAATTCAGGCAGGAGAGCAGAGGAAAATTAAATTCCTAGAATTATTAATTTGTGGAATAAAAGCTTACCTTACATAGCAAACACAGCCCTAGTACGATTATATTCCAAAATAAAGAGTACTGAGATAGAACAAAACCAAAACTCCCTGCAGAAATCCCAAAAGAGGATCTCGGTGAAAGGGTGTAGTCATCTGACAGAAAGGCCTTCCTTGTTCCAAACTTACTTAATTGTAAAATCAAGCTATATTTCACAAGCTGATATTGGAGATTGGTGAAAGGGTATGGTTAGAAAATGTACCTGACAAGATCATTTTGTATCTTTAACTGTACAATCAAGTAGATTGCTGACTTTGCTCCCTGGATTTTAAGTATCACCTGTGTAGAATCCAAGGAGAAAATTCAGACAGAGAGGTTAACATGCCCTTACAGATCATACTGTCCATAACAGATCACACTGCCCCAACAAATCATCATATCTCCAAAAAGATAATATAACCCTGATGGATCACACTGCCTTAACAGATCACGCTATTCTAATAGATCGCACTGCCCCAACAGATCACACAGCACTAATGGATCATAAAGCCTGAATGGATCTTCATGGGGTTGTGCAAGTTAGGTGGATTGGCCATGCTAAATTGCCCCTTAGCATCCCAAGATGTGTAGAACATAGAACATAAAACATTACAGCGCAGAACAGGCCCTTCGGCCCACGATGTTGCACCGACCAGTTAAAAAAAAAAACTGTGACCCTCCAACCTAAACCAATTTCTTTTCGTCCATGAACCTATCTACGGATCTCTTAAACGCCCCCAAACTAGGCGCATTTACTACTGATGCTGGCAGGGCATTCCAATCCCTCACCACCCTCTGGGTAAAGAACCTACCCCTGACATCGGTTCTATAACTACCCCCCCTCAATTTAAAGCCATGCCCCCTCGTGCTGGATTTCTCCATCAGAGGAAAAAGGCTATCACTATCCACCCTATCTAAACCTCTAATCATCTTATATGTTTCAATAAGATCCCCTCTTAGCCGCCGCCTTTCCAGCGAAAACAATCCCAAATCCCTCAGCCTCTCCTCATAGGATCTCCCCTCCATACCAGGCAACATCCTGGTAAACCTCCTCTGCACCCTCTCCAAAGCCTCCACATCCTTCCTGTAATGTGGGGACCAGAACTGCACACAGTACTCCAAGTGCGGCCGCACCAGAGTTGTGTACAGTTGCAACATAACGCTACGACTCCTAAATTCAATCCCCCTACCAATAAACGCCAAGACACCATATGCCTTCTTAACAACCTTATCTACTTGATTCCCAACTTTCAGGGATCTATGCACACATACACCTAGATCCCTCTGCTCCTCCACACTATTCAAAGTCCTCCCGTTAGCCCTATACTCAACACATCTGTTATTCCTACCAAAGTGAATTACCTCACACTTCTCCGCATTAAACTCCATCCGCCACCTCTCGGCCCAACTTTGCAACCTGTCTAAGTCTTCCTGCAAACTACGACACCCTTCCTCACTGTCTACCACACCACCGACTTTGGTGTCATCAGCAAATTTGCTAATCCACCCAACTATACCCTCATCCAGATCATTAATAAATATTACAAACAGCAGTGGCCCCAAAACAGATCCCTGAGGTACACCACTTGTAACCGCACTCCATGATGAATATTTACTATCAACCACCACCCTCTGTTTCCTATCCGCTAGCCAATTCCTGATCCAATTTCCTAGATCACCCCCAATCCCATACATCTGCATTTTCTGCAGAAGCCTACCATGGTGAACCTTATCAAACGCCTTACTAAAATCCATATATACCACGTCCACTGCCTTGCCCCCATCCACCTCCTTGGTCACTTTCTCAAAAAACTCAATAAGGTTAGTAAGGCACGACCTACCTGCCACAAAACCATGCTGACTATCACCTATCAATTCATTACTCTCCAAATAACTATAAATCCTATCCCTTATAATTTTTTCCAACATCTTGCCGACAACAGAAGTGAGACTCACCGGTCTATAATTCCCGGGGAAGTCTCTGTTCCCCTTCTTAAACAATGGGACAACATTCGCTAACCTCCAATCTTCTGGTACTATACCAGAGGCCAACGACGACCTGAAGATCAGAGCCAGAGGCTCTGCAATCACTTCTCTTGCCTCCCAGAGAATCCTTGGATAAATCCCATCCGGACCAGGGGATTTATCTATTTTCAGACCCTCCAGAATATCCTGCACATCCTCCTTATCAACTGTAATACTGTCTATTCTACTCCCTTGCAACCCAGTGTCCTCCTCAGCTATATTCATGTCCCCTTGCGTGAACACCGAAGAGAAATATTGGTTCAATGCTTCACCAATCTCCTCCGGATCCACACATAACTTCCCTCTGCCATCTATAACTGGCCCTAAACTTGCCCTAACCAACCTTCTGTTCTTGACATACCTATAGAACGCCTTAGGATTCTCTTTAACCCTATCCGCCAAAGTCTTCTCATGTCCCCTTTTAGCCCTTCTAAGCTCGCTCTTCAACTCCCTCTTAGCCAATCTAAAGCTTTCTAGTGCACTACCCGAGTGCTCACGTCTCATCCGAACATAAGCCTCCTTTTTCTTTTTAACCAACAAAGAAACTTTTTTGGTGCACCACGGTTCCCTAGCCCTACCAATTCCTCCTTGCCTGACAGGGACATACCTATCACAGACTCGCAGTAGCTGCTCCTTGAAAAAACTCCACATGTCGGACGTTCCCAGTCCCTGTAATCTCCTAGTCCAACCTATGTTTCCTAATTCTCTCCTAATAGCCTCATAATTACCCTTCCCCCAGCTAAAACCACTGGCCCGAGGTTCATGCCTATCCCTTTCCATCACTAAGGTGAACGTAACCGAATTGTGGTCACTATCACCAAAATGCACACCAACTTCCAAGTCTAGCACCTGGTCTGGCTCATTTCCCAGCACCAGATCCAATATAGCCTCACCTCTAGTTGGCCTGTCTACATACTGAGTCAAAAAACCTTCCTGCACGCTTTGAACAAAAACTGACCCCTCTAACGAGCTAGAGCTATAACAATTCCAGTCAATATTAGTCAAGTTAAAATCCCCCATAACAATTGCCCTATTACTTTCACTCCTAAGCAGGATTGACTCCGCAATCCTTTCCTCAACCTCTCTAGAACTTTTAGGAGGTCTATAAAAGACTCCCAACAGGGTGACCTCTCCTCTCCTATTTCTAATCTCCGCCCATACTACCTCAACAGATAAGTCCTCATCAAACCTCCTCTCTGACACTGTGATACAATCTCTGACCAATAATGCTACCCCTCCCCCTCTTCTACCTCCTTCCCTACTTCGACTAAAACATTTGAACCCCGGGACCTGCAGCATCCATTCCTGCCCCTGCTCTATCCATGTCTCTGAAATAGCCACAACATCGAAGTCCCAGGTACTGATCCACGCTGCAAGTTCACCCACTTTATTGCGAATACTCCTGGCATTGAAGTATACACATTTCAAACCCTGCTCCACCCCACCTCTGCAATGCCGTGCATTGCAGTCCCCATCCATGCATCCCTCACTTTCAGCCCCACTACTCAGGATCCCTCCCCCCCCCCGAATCAGTTTAAACCTCCCTGCATGGCCTTAGCAAATTTACCCCCCAGGATATTGGTCCCCTTCTGATTAAGGTGTAGACCATCCTTCTCATAGAGGTCACACCTTCCCCAGTACGAGCCCCAATTGCTTAAGTACCTGAACCCCTCCCTCCTGCACCATCCCCTCAGCCATGAATTCAAACCTTCCCTCTCCCTATTCCTCTCTAAACTATCCTGTGGTACAGGCAAGAGTCCAGAGATAACCACTCTGTCAGTCTTGGCCTTTAGTTTCCACCCCAACTCCATAAATCCCTGCCTAATATCCCCTTCCCCTATCCTCCCTATGTCGTGTGTCCCCACATGTACAATAACTTGTGGTTTATCTCCCTCCCCCCTAAGAGTCCTGAATACCCTGTCAGACACATCCCGGACCCCAGCCCCTGGTAGGCAACACACCAACCCTGAGTCCCTACCTTTAGTTCCGACCCTCCTATCTGTCCCCTTAATTGTGGAGTCCCCAATCACAAGGCCCAGTCTTTTACAGCCCCTAACCACCTGAGCTTTCTCACTCGGCTCACCCCCAGAGATCTGCTCTCTATGCTCAGTTGATTCCTCCTCAACTGTAGCCTCCAGCACCGAAAACCTATTATGGAGGGGAACCGCCCCAGGGGATTGTCTTCCCGATTGCTTCTTACCCCTCCTCCTGGCATTGACCCAAGCCTCATTTCTAGGAGTTACTATTTCTCTATAACTCCTATCAACTTCCACCTCCGCCTCCCGAATTATGCGGAGTTCCTCTACCTCCCCCTCCAGCTCCTTTACACGCTCCTCCAGAAGCTGCAATCTAATGCACTTCTTACAACTAAAATCTCCTGAAACACTACTGGATTTCCTCACCACATACATCCCACAGGAGATGCAGCATACTGCCTGAACTGCCATCCCTGAAGCCATTACCAGCAAGAAAAAAAGAAAACAAAAAACTTCCCCACACTTATAATTAGGTTAGAGGAGGATGGAAGGGTGGGATCCTCTACCAGTGTAGAGGATCGGGTATCTCCTCTGCACCAATTTATAGGGCTAGGGGCCCGAGAGAAAAAAAAACTACTACTGAGGGGGAACCACCCAGGTAACTGACTTTTAAAGTTAAAATAAAAACCCTTCCCAGACTCCTTTGCTGCCCACTTCTAGTTTTCACTTTAAACTTGAAAAACTGCTGTTAAAGTAAAGGCCAAAAAAATACACACACTAGCTGACTAATTAAATAAATAAACAATTCAATTAATCCAATTAATCTCTTACCAGCACTGCTGCTTTTCAATCACCCCTCTCAGCTTGCTCCAGTGGATCAATGAGGGGGAACCACCCAGGTAACTGACTTTTAAAGTTAAAATAAAAACCCTTCCCAGACTCCTTTGCTGCCCACTTCTAGTTTTCACTTTAAACTTGAAAAACTGCTGTTAAAGTAAAGGCCAAAAAAATACACACACTAGCTGACTAATTAAATAAATAAACAATTCAATTAATCCAATTAATCTCTTACCAGCACTGCTGCTTTTCAATCACCCCTCTCAGCTTGCTCCAGTGGATCAATGAGGGGGAACCACCCAGGTAACTGACTTTTAAAGTTAAAATAAAAACCCTTCCCAGACTCCTTTGCTGCCCACTTCTAGTTTTCACTTTAAACTTGAAAAACTGCTGTTAAAGTAAAGGCCAAAAAAATACACACACTAGCTGACTAATTAAATAAATAAACAATTCAATTAATCCAATTAATCTCTTACCAGCACTGCTGCTTTTCAATCACCCCTCTCAGCTTGCTCCAGTGGATCAATGAGGGGGAACCACCCAGGTAACTGACTTTTAAAGTTAAAATAAAAACCCTTCCCAGACTCCTTTGCTGCCCACTTCTAGTTTTCACTTTAAACTTGAAAAACTGCTGTTAAAGTAAAGGCCAAAAAAATACACACACTAGCTGACTAATTAAATAAATAAACAATTCAATTAATCCAATTAATCTCTTACCAGCACTGCTGCTTTTCAATCACCCCTCTCAGCTTGCTCCAGTGGATCAATGAGGGGGAACCACCCAGGTAACTGACTTTTAAAGTTAAAATAAAAACCCTTCCCAGACTCCTTTGCTGCCCACTTCTAGTTTTCACTTTAAACTTGAAAAACTGCTGTTAAAGTAAAGGCCAAAAAAATACACACACTAGCTGACTAATTAAATAAATAAACAATTCAATTAATCCAATTAATCTCTTACCAGCACTGCTGCTTTTCAATCACCCCTCTCAGCTTGCTCCAGTGGATCAATGAGGGGGAACCACCCAGGTAACTGACTTTTAAAGTTAAAATAAAAACCCTTCCCAGACTCCTTTGCTGCCCACTTCTAGTTTTCACTTTAAACTTGAAAAACTGCTGTTAAAGTAAAGGCCAAAAAAATACACACACTAGCTGACTAATTAAATAAATAAACAATTCAATTAATCCAATTAATCTCTTACCAGCACTGCTGCTTTTCAATCACCCCTCTCAGCTTGCTCCAGTGGATCAATGAGGGGGAACCACCCAGGTAACTGACTTTTAAAGTTAAAATAAAAACCCTTCCCAGACTCCTTTGCTGCCCACTTCTAGTTTTCACTTTAAACTTGAAAAACTGCTGTTAAAGTAAAGGCCAAAAAAATACACACACTAGCTGACTAATTAAATAAATAAACAATTCAATTAATCCAATTAATCTCTTACCAGCACTGCTGCTTTTCAATCACCCCTCTCAGCTTGCTCCAGTGGATCAATGAGGGGGAACCACCCAGGTAACTGACTTTTAAAGTTAAAATAAAAACCCTTCCCAGACTCCTTTGCTGCCCACTTCTAGTTTTCACTTTAAACTTGAAAAACTGCTGTTAAAGTAAAGGCCAAAAAAATACACACACTAGCTGACTAATTAAATAAATAAACAATTCAATTAATCCAATTAATCTCTTACCAGCACTGCTGCTTTTCAATCACCCCTCTCAGCTTGCTCCAGTGGATCAATGAGGGGGAACCACCCAGGTAACTGACTTTTAAAGTTAAAATAAAAACCCTTCCCAGACTCCTTTGCTGCCCACTTCTAGTTTTCACTTTAAACTTGAAAAACTGCTGTTAAAGTAAAGGCCAAAAAAATACACACACTAGCTGACTAATTAAATAAATAAACAATTCAATTAATCCAATTAATCTCTTACCAGCACTGCTGCTTTTCAATCACCCCTCTCAGCTTGCTCCAGTGGATCAATGAGGGGGAACCACCCAGGTAACTGACTTTTAAAGTTAAAATAAAAACCCTTCCCAGACTCCTTTGCTGCCCACTTCTAGTTTTCACTTTAAACTTGAAAAACTGCTGTTAAAGTAAAGGCCAAAAAAATACACACACTAGCTGACTAATTAAATAAATAAACAATTCAATTAATCCAAATAATCTCTTACCAGCACTGCTGCTTTTCAATCACCCCTCTCAGCTTGCTCCAGTGGATCAATGAGGGGGAACCACCCAGGTAACTGACTTTTAAAGTTAAAATAAAAACCCTTCCCAGACTCCTTTGCTGCCCACTTCTAGTTTTCACTTTAAACTTGAAAAACTGCTGTTAAAGTGAAGGCCAAAAAAATACACACACTAGCTGACTAATTAAATAAATAAACAATTCAATTAATCCAATTAATCTCTTACCAGCACTGCTGCTTTTCAATCACCCCTCTCAGCTTGCTCCAGTGGATCAATGAGGGGGAACCACCCAGGTAACTGACTTTTAAAGTTAAAATAAAAACCCTTCCCAGACTCCTTTGCTGCCCACTTCTAGTTTTCACTTTAAACTTGAAAAACTGCTGTTAAAGTAAAGGCCAAAAAAATACACACACTAGCTGACTAATTAAATAAATAAACAATTCAATTAATCCAATTAATCTCTTACCAGCACTGCTGCTTTTCAATCACCCCTCTCAGCTTGCTCCAGTGGATCAATGAGGGGGAACCACCCAGGTAACTGACTTTTAAAGTTAAAATAAAAACCCTTCCCAGACTCCTTTGCTGCCCACTTCTAGTTTTCACTTTAAACTTGAAAAACTGCTGTTAAAGTAAAGGCCAAAAAAATACACACACTAGCTGACTAATTAAATAAATAAACAATTCAATTAATCCAATTAATCTCTTACCAGCACTGCTGCTTTTCAATCACCCCTCTCAGCTTGCTCCAGTGGATCAATGAGGGGGAACCACCCAGGTAACTGACTTTTAAAGTTAAAATAAAAACCCTTCCCAGACTCCTTTGCTGCCCACTTCTAGTTTTCACTTTAAACTTGAAAAACTGCTGTTAAAGTAAAGGCCAAAAAAATACACACACTAGCTGACTAATTAAATAAATAAACAATTCAATTAATCCAATTAATCTCTTACCAGCACTGCTGCTTTTCAATCACCCCTCTCAGCTTGCTCCAGTGGATCAAGTGTAGATTAGGTGGATTAGCCATGTAAAGATGCAGGGATCAAGGGATAGGGTGGAGGGGATGTCCTAAATGGGATGCTCTTTCAGAGGGTCAGTGCAGACTCAATGGGCCGAATAGCCTCCTTCTTCACTGTAGGGCTTCTATGGTTCCAGTGGAATCCAACAATATATACCTCTCTTATTTTGACTGCCTTTCCTGTGAAAAAACAGCTTTGAGTTTAAATCTTATTTTACAGGGAGCTCCAATCCTAGATGATGCATCACCTAGTGGGTATCACTTTTCTTATTCAAGCCATCTGAATTAAGCTCCAGCTGAAAGCCGGGAGTGTTGCTTTGATGGTGAAAGCAGTCATTCTACATTCTATGAGTTATTACCTCTTTGGCCCCCCATTAGCTGGTAAGGAGATTGTAAATGCAGTCACTGTATGAACGATTCTAAAAAGCCTGGAGATTGCAGTTCCTCTCTTGCAATATGTTTCCAAGATATTGTGCACATACAGCAGGACACAGCAGGAGGCACTTTGATTTTAATGGACAATGCAGGAGCAAGCAATCACAAATTGATAACCCATTTTACATCTCTCCCAGTTTGTATTGCCAATGACTAGTGATAAGGTTCTGTCAGGTACACAAAGTGCTGAAACCATTTTCATCGAAGTAAAGGTAAAGTGATGAATGTCAAAGCTAAATAATGGAGTGAGAAATTCGACAATCATAAATTTGTGCAAACCAGATGCCTTCCTCCTGTTTCGAGATGCTAGAACATTCCCTGGGTAGGCAGCATGAGCTGACGCTTCGTGACAACAAATAGAAATGTCAGTCCATAGCAGGTTGAGAGAACAGGAATAGTTTTATACTGCACTACTTTTGTTTTATTTGTTGTCATTTTGGGGAGGGAGTGACGCAGTGGTATTGTCACTGGACTAGCAATCCAGAGACTCAGACCAAGATCTGAGGACTTAGGTTCGAATCCCACCACGGCAGATGGTGAAATTTGAATTCAATAAAATGAAATCTGGAATTGAAAGACTTATGATGACAATGAAACCATTGTCGATGGCCGTAAAAAACCCATCAGGTACCCTTTAGGGAAGGAAATCTACTGTCCTTAGCCGGTTTGGCCAAAATGTGATTCCAGACCCACAGCAAATGCCCTCTGGAATGGAGGACAGTTAGGGAGGGGCAATAAATGCTGGCCCAGCCAGTGGCACCCAAACCCCATAAAATGCATTAAAAAAAAGAATTGTTGGATCACATTAATTCCCCAATCCCAGTTGCCCTGACAACTGGATAGCTTTCTATAAGCCATTTCAGAGAGTATTGATTCACCTTGTAATTTGGAGATAAAATCACATGTAGCCAAACCAAATAAGATTAGTTGGTTCCCTTAACTGATGCTCTATCGCTATAACCTAATCAGCATGTCTTTCGGACTGTGGGAGGAAACCGGAGCACCCGGAGGAAACGCACTCAGACACGGGGAGAACGTGCAGACTCTGCACAGTGACCCGAGCCGGGAATTGAACCTGGTCCTTGATGCTGTGAGGCAGCAGTGCTAACCACTGTGCCACCATGCCACCCTTATGTGTGTATTGGTTCAAGGTCTGTTGGCCATATATTTCTCAGCCATGCTGCAGTATGCACACAAAGATCTTGGCGCAGGAGTTTCCACATTCAAATCAGGACAGACAACAACCTCTTTAACTTACAAAGGCTCATGACTTGCACAAAGGTGACTGAGTGAACTCTTGCTTGTAGACAACCGTGTTCTCATTGCACACACTCCACTGATTGGTGATCACTTTTCCTTAGCCTGAAAACACTTGGGCCTGACAATAAGTCAGACAATAGGGCGGCATGGTGGCACTGCTGCCTCACAGCTCCAGGAACCTGGGTTCGATTCCGGCCTTGGGTCATAAGAACTAGGAGCAGGAGTGGGCCATCTGGCCCCTCGAGCCTGCTCCGCCATTCAATAAGATCACGGCTGATCTTCTTGTGGACTCAGTTCCACTTACCCGCCGCTCACCATAACCCTTAATTCCTTTACTGTTCAAAAATGTATCTATCCTAGCCTTAAAAACATAAACAGGTCATTGTCTGTGTGGAGTTTGCACATTCTCCCCATGTCTGCGTAGGTTTTCTCCGGGTGCTTTGGTTTCCTCCCATACTCCAAGGATGTGCAGGTTTGGTGGATTGGCCATGCTGAATGTGTGGGATTACGGGATAGGGTGGGGAAAGAGCCTGGGCAAGATGCTCTGTCAGAGAGAGTTGGTGCAGACTCGATGAGCTGAATAGCCTCAGCCTGCACTGCAGGGATTCTATGAAGAGGACAGGGATCTTGTATCAACTCACCCTGACCACATACTGCAAGACCCCACAGTCACTATCGAAAATACACCCCTCCATTTGGTGCAAACATTTTGGGATACTGGGAGTATCATCTCCAATAACACAATGCTTGATGACAAAATAACAAATTTCCTGGGGAAAGCTCAGCATTTGGCAGGCTCAGAGCTCAGTCTTTGTCTCAGAACACAGAGTCTTTACATCACTTACATCTTTATGGATGCAAAATTTGGACAGCTTACAGAAAACAATGAGAATCATTTCACCTTCACTACCTGAGATCTATTTGCAACATCTGTTGTGGGGGCAAAAATCCTCAACACTGAGGTTCTGCAAGTGCTGTATACCAAGCACTGAGAGCGTACACATATCTGAATTTAGTTTGGCTGGATTGGTCACATGGAGGATTCCCACATACCAAAGGCAGTACTCTAAAACCAGCTGAATATGGGAACCCGCACCACAGGATGTCGCAAGCTTCAATAGAAAGACAATCTGAAATCCAACTGCAGAGTTTGCAAGCTGGATCCCAATACATGGGTTCAATTCCGACCTCGGGTCACTGACTGTATGGTGTTTGCACGTTCTCCCTGTGTCTGCGTGGGTTTCCTCCGGGTGCTCCGGTTTCCTCCCACAGTCCAAAGATGTGCAGGTTAGATTGATTGGCCATGCTAAATGGACCCTAGTGTCAGAGGGATTAGCAGGGTAAATATGTGAAGTTATGGGAATAGGGCCTCGATGGGCCAAATGGCCTCCTTCTGCACTGTAGAGATTCTATGATTCTACGGGAGAAAATCACGGTAGCATAGCAGTCTTGTGGCTGGACTAATACTCTATGCTCTGGGGACCCGGGGTTCGAATCCAACCACGGTAGATGGTGGAATTTGGATTCAATAACAATCTGGAATTAAGAATCTGCTGATGACCATGAAACCCATTGTCGACTGTCACAAAAAACCATCTGGTTCACGAATGTCCTTTAGGGAAGGAAACCTGCTGTCCTTACCCAATCTGACACACATGTAACTCCAGAGCCACAGCAATGTGGTTGACTCTTAAATGCCCTTGGGGATGGGCAATAAATGTTGGCCCTGCCAGCGATGCCCACATCCCATGAACAAATTGAAAAAAGATTGAAGAAGGCTGTGTCATCAGCAGTTTCGGCATTTGAAGCGATCAGAGTCAAGTGTCCATTGAATGTCGTGCAAAGTTAATATTGGCCTCCATCCATCCCTCCAACATGGACTTCATACGCAGTATTTTCAATCATTTATGCAAATCAAGACTTGACTTAGCCGAATGTCGCACATGAAGCAACATCAAAGCAGACTGTAAATGGGTCCTATCTTTTTCTTGCCAAACTTTCATCTGTCGAACAAATGGTTAACAATATTGAGCGGGATTTTATGGCCTCGCTCGAGCGAGACCGGAAATTCCCACCTGAGGTCAACGGACATTTCCGTTGTCCGCCCCTCGCCCGCTCCAATTCCGTGGCAGGCGGGGGAGTAGAATTCCGGCGAATGTATCTATCATTTACTTCAACACAATTGGCCGGAATTCTCCCATCCTGCCCACCACTGGAATTTTAGTGGGAGGGTTGCGGAGAATGTGAAACGCCATTGATGGTCGGGCGGGAATTTCCGGCTTTTAGACCAGCGCGGCCGGAGAATTCCGCCCAATAATTCCAAACTTTTAAAAACACAGTGGCCTCAATTTGCACATTTTATTCTGTAAATGCTTAAGCCAGTAATCTTAAAAAATTCTGCAAAGTATTTTTTTTTCATGGGTGAGGGATGCTGCGAAAGGGCATTTTTCTTTAAATCCAAGAGCAGTGAGTAGTCTCAGTTGTCGTTTCGAACCACATACATCGTGTTTCCCTTCGAATATCGACAACCTTTGTGTCGGGAATATGTGTACTTGGTTTCCTCGGAGCATTGTAAAAAAAAATCAATGTCCTTCCACTGTTAGCACCTTACATTAAATAGACCAGACATAGACTGAAGTAGCACAAAATAAGTGGCACACTTAAGAACTACTGGATAACTGGCCTTAAAGGCAGTTTGATTAAACGGTCAGACTCCAGGCTGAGCCCTTTCATTGATCTGCTGTACTCATTTTTTTGCTATGTAGGTAGTTAATTGTTATTGCTGAATGTTGCCACGGCAGTTCAAGATAACCTTGATAGAAATGGTACCTGATAATATTATGTATTCAAAAGTTGCATACATTTGAAATACACTGATGCAGTTTCTTGACATTTTTCAGAGAAAGATATGTTAGGTTTCTTATCTCTATGTGTGGATTTTGTTGTTATTAACAGTGCATTTAATAACAATGCATTTTTAAATGCACCATGATGGATAGGAGATAGGGACAAAACTGAATTTCTTTATTCTCTTGCCGTGCGTCCATTAACGGAAGTGTTTTTATTTTAAATATAAGGCTATGACTGTGGGACCAAATTCCCCTCCAATTCGATTTTCAAGTTTGCTCATGACAACACCGTAGTGGATCGGATCTCAAAGAATGACAGGAAAGACATAGAAATGGTGCGATGACAATAATCTCTCCCTCAATGTCAGTAAAATGAAGGAGATAGTCATCAACTTCAGGAAGCGTAGTGGAGGACATCAATCTACATCAATGGTGATGAAGTGGAAATGGTCGAGAGCTTCAAGTCTTTCAGTGTCCACATCACCAACAACCTGTCCTGGTCCCCCCATGCCGACACTATAGTTAAGAAAGCCCACAAACGCCTCTACTTTCTCAGGAGGCTAAGGAAATTTGGCATGTCAGTTATGACTCTCAACAACCTTTACAGATGCACCATAGAAAGCATTCTTTCTGGTTATATCGCAGCTTGGTATGGCTCCTGCTCTGTCCAACCACAAGAAACTGCAAAGAGTTGTGAAAAAAGCCCAGTCCTTCACGCAACCTGCCTCCCATCCATTGACTCTGTCTACACTTCCCGCTGCCTTGGAAAAGCAGTCAGCATCATCAAAGACCCCACGCACCCCAGACATTCTCTCTTCCACCTTCTTCCGTCAGGAAAAAGATACAAAGGTCTGAGGTCATGTACCAATTGACTCAAGAACAGTTTCTTCCCTGCTGCCATCAGACTTTGAATGGACCGTCCTTATATTAAGTTGATCTTTCTCTACATCCTAGCTATGACTGTAACACTACATTCTGCACCCTCTCCTTTCCTCCTCTATGAACAGTATGCTTTGTCTGCATAGCGCGCAAGAAACAATACTTTTCACTGTATACTAATACATGTGACAATAATAAATCAAATCAAATCAAATCAAAATAAATAAAAGGCTGTTGCGCTTATTCCAAAATCCTTTCTATAGTCAATTTTTAAAAGCAGCAAACTCTTTTAGGATTAAATTATAAGGTAAGTTTATTCACACACTCAGACCTGGGGGTGTGATCATGATTTCACATACACACATACACATAAGTGTACAGGAAGGGATAATGATGAATAGCTTAACAGAGAAAAAACACAGAAATGAATGTTGGTTCACATGTTTGCCAGAGTCCAGAGAGTCAAAATCCAGAGGGGGTTTCTTTCAGGAGAAGATCCAGTCCATGTGGGTTCCTGGCTGAAGACAGAAGTGTAGCGTTCCTTTACAGTGATGGTGCTGCAGGGAGATGAGGTTGACGTACATAGACTGGCACCGCAATGCTCCCATCCCGTTGCGCTAACAGGAAGATGGCGGCCTGACCCCGCTGGAGTGAAGGGAGGCCATGGAGACCCCCCAGGAGGTCAAGGGTAAGGGGGTGCCCCCCCGTGGGCATTACCAGCCTGGTAGTGCCAGCCTGGCCCCTGGCACTGCCCAAGTGGCAACACCCAAGGGACGTCTTGGCACTGCCCACTGGGCATCGGGCAGTCCCAAGGGGATGAATCCAGGGGATGGGGCCTATTGGGGGTGTGGCCTAAGGGGGAGATCAGTGGAGGTGGTGGGGGGGGGGGGTGGTGCTGCTGCCACTCTGCAGTCAAGAGCAGTGGCAGAGGGAGGGAAGGGGCTGATTGGGGCTGGCTATTGGGGTAGGGGGACTGCTGAGGGGCTTGGGGAGCTGCTGGGTGGGGGGGCGGGGCTGCTGGGGGGGCGGTGTTGAGGCTGTGGGGGGGGGAGGTGGCGTGATCAGGATTGCTGGGGGGGCGGGCCAGGGAAAAACGGGGCTGGTGTTGACATCGGGAGACGTCCAGGAGGCCAGCGATCGGGGGTGGAGGTGTCAGACGGGCAGCGATGCAGTGTTGCGGGGCTAGTCAGCGATCTGGGGGTTGGCAGTGTGGGGCTACTGCGCATGGACCAATCTCTGCTCTGACAGATCGGCGCAATGGCCCACTCAGCGCTATGCTGCCAGCCTCTCCAGCGGGAATAGGCGCCATTAACAGATTTTCAGCATGATTCACGCCAGTGCCTTCTGCAGTCCACAGAGTGTGGGAGACTCATCTTGAAAATCCCACTGAAAAAACCAACAGGAGTTACTCCTGTTCTCAAGCGAATTCGGCACTTCGAATTTTTTTGGGAGAATCCCGGCCAATGTGTTTAGACTCGGCTGAATTCCCTCTTCTTTGCAAGAGCATTAAACAATTGGATGGGCAAGGTGTTTGCTGGAGGATTGGTTGAAGGAAGGCAGAGTCTAGCGAAGTTCCTGAGAGTAGGATATGAGGCAGGTGGGAGAGGCAAAGCGGCAACTTCCCTACGACAGGATTAAAGTTGGGAAGTGGCAGATTAAAGGCGGAATGTGCTTTTCAATGGCAACAACATCTATTTTTAACTTACAATGCCATGCCAAATCATTAAAACACATGCTCGCCAAATTAAATAGTACCTTTGCGATTATGTCAGCAGCAAACGTGAAGCACGTAAGATTGATGACTGATTAGAGGGCTCGGTGGTTGAGGTGGTTGGAGCTTTAACATTACCTTCTTGGTCAGCCCCCACAATTCCTGGCGCCCGTGTCAATTGAAAACCTGTCTAACTCAGCCTCAAATACATTCAATGACTCAGCCTCCATTGCCATCTGTGCAAGAGAACTCTAAAAACTAACAAACCTCTGAAAGAAAAAAAAAAGATTCCTCATCTCAGTCTTAAGTGAGAGACTGACAGCTCTGATATCCATTCGGAGATACCCTGATTAGTGCTGTACTTGTTGCCTGGGATGATCTTGGTGGCCAGCCTCAGGTGGTCCGAAGCTCAGAGGGCTCCGGCCTGCTGAGTGTGCACAGATGCACATCGCAGCCTGGCCTATTTGAGGCACTGGGGTCACTGGCAGAAGGGCGCCAACTCTCAGTGGGCAGCCGACCCCTTTAAGATCATACAACGGATATGACAACTGAAAGGGTTAATGATCACACAGGTTTAAAAATCACATAAGCTGCAAGCTGTATCTCAGTCACACAGGGAAAGCTGTGTGAAAACCACAGGTCTCGATTAAAGCAGACCCAGATAAGAGTCAAGGACCATCTAATTGAATGATGTTTCGCTGCAACTCATGTTTGCCCATTAGAACAAGGAACAATGGAAAGGGAGGTTGTTATACCATTGGTCAGAGATACAGCTATCATTGCTTGATGATATAACATGCACAAGTTTTAAATGGACACAATACTCTTATATACGCATGATGTGACTTTAATCGATAACTATGATTGGATAGAGATAACTCCAAAAACGTAATTGGTATTTGTCAACTGCTTGTAATCAAAGTTGAAACTATAATTGCGTGTGTATTTCTGAATTCTGCACTCCGACTGGTTGCAGCTTTCCAGGGACCTCGTTATATAACTTGATTGAAACAACTGTTTAAGAGAACTCTGTGACTTGGTCTGGTTACTTGAAGGCTAAAGTTGTGATCAATTAAAAGGCTGACATCAAAGCCTGCAGGAACAACTAATGTCACCTCCCTAGTAAGTGTTCCACAAGCACACTCTCCTGCGACTAATATAACTTTCACAGGATGAGCCAGCTCCCACACATTCAATCCACGTGTTGCATCTGCTATTCATGCTTAGAACCCAATTCCAGCCTAGAATACCTCTCCAGTCACATGTTTATATTATTTGATGTCATTCTGAGGGCCACTTTGCAGTTGCTACACCATTTATCCTTGCCGACGTGGGTGGGTTAACAGCAGGCGAATCGAGGTCAACAGGTGGGAAGGGAGAGTCAACTCTTCCAGATCAGATTCCTTCTCTGAGGCAAACAGAACAACATTGCTGGCTTGGAGGAAGGGGTAACCTATCCAGCTTCCTTGTCTGGACATAGCTAATTAGCTGACCGCCATGTGATTGTGCATGGCCAGCCATTCCATCTCAAGCCGACATGCCGCAGATTTTCAGTCCTGCCAGGGCAACACTTACTGCTGCAAAAGTCCGGCCCAGAGTGTGTCCAGTTTTGTGTATATTTAAATTTGCACTTCTGAGTGCAAATTTAGCACTGCTGCTTCACAGCTCCAGGGTCCCGGGTTCAATTCCTGGCTCGGGTCACTGTCTGTGTGGAGTTTGCACATTCTCCTCGTGTTTGCGTGGGTTTCCTCCGGGTGCTCCGGTTTCCTCCCACAGTCCAAAGATGTGCGGGTTAGGTTGATTGGCCAGGTTAAAAATTGCCCCTTAGAGTCCTGGGATGCATAGGTTAGAGGGATTAGCGGGTAAATATGTGGGGGTAGGGCCTGGGTGGGATTGTGGTCGGTGCAGACTCGATGGGCCGAATGGCCTCCTTCTGCACTGTAGGGTTTCTATGATTCTATGAGTGCCAAATGATAGCTATTCCTTCATACCTTGCTGAAATTCAGCTAGCCAATGAGAGTGCTCGGTATTAAATGGTACAAAAGTGAATAGTAGGTGGCCAATAATTGGTCTGAATTAGAATGATGTCAGTATCAATCATCTATATTCAATTTCTTTGCTGATCAGGAACCATCTTTGGCATGTCACATCTTGCACACATATCCACTAACCCAAATCTCCGTAAAATGAGTTGATTAGGGAGTTGATTGTGTGGCTGAATGATCTCCATGCATTGCACACTTCAGGCATACAAGAATTGCGCAAGGCCAGGGAATTTAAATGGAAGCAAGATGAAGATGCCAAAGAAAGGAATAGAAGGTTTGGTCGGAAAAATGGGAAGGCAAATTATTATCTAAATGGGGAGAGACTTCGGGGTGCTCTGGTGCAGAGGGATCTGGGTGTCCTCGTTCATGAGTCACAGAAAACTAACATGCAGGTACAGCAAATAATAAAAAAAGCAAATGGAATGTTGGCATTTATCATGAAAGGAATAGAATATAAAGGTAAGGAAGTATTGTTGCAACTATACAAGGCATTGGAGTATTGGTCCCCTTATTTGAGGAAAGATGTAGTGGCATTGGAGACAGTTCAGAGGAGGTTCACTAGATTGATTCCAGAGGTGAGGGGTTTGTCGTATGAAGAGAGATTGAACAGTTTAGGCCTGTACTCTCTGGAATTTAGAAGAATGAGGGGCAATCAAATTGAGGTATACAAGATGGATAAAGTAGACGTGGAGCAGATGCTTCCTCTTGTGGGGCATTCTAGGACGAATGGTCAAAGTCTTAGGATAAGGAGTGGCAAATTTAAAACAGAGTTGGGTAGAAACTACTTCTCCCAAAGGGTTGTGAATCTGTGGAATTCACTGCCCCAAAGTGTGGTGGATGCTGGGACAGTGAGTAAATTTAAGGAGGAGTGAGACAGATTGTTAATTGGTAATGGGGAGAAAGGTTATGGGGAGAAGGCAGGAAAATGGGGATGAGGAGCATATCAGCCATGATCGAATGGTGGAGCGGACTCAATGGGCCGAATGGCCTAATTCTGCTCCTATATCTTATGAACTTATGAACTTAGAAGGATATGCTGATCGATAAAGAGGGTTGAGAGGAGGATTCTGCTGTCATAAAAAGGATGGGCTGAGTGGTCTGTTTCTGTGCTGTACATTCCAGCAATCCTAGGTGCCATAGACTATAATTTGATTTGATTTGATTTGATTTATTATTGTCACATGTATTAACATGCAGTGAAAAGTATTGTTTCTTGCACGCTATACAGACAAAGCATACCGTTCATAGAGAAGGAAACAAGAGAGTGCAGAATGTAATGTTACAGTCATTGCTAGGGTGGAGAGAAAGATCAACTTAATGCAAGGTAAGTCCATTCAAAAGTCTGACAGCAGCGGGGAAGAAGCTGTTCTTGAATCAGTTAGTACGTGACCTCAGACTTTTATATCTTTATCCCGACGGAAGAAGGTGGAAGAGAGAATGTCCGGGGTGCGTGGGATCCTTAATTATGCTGGCTGCTTTGCCGAGGCAGCGGGAAGTGTAGACAGAGTCAATGGATGGGAGGCTGGTTTAAATCCCCACAGTGCAGAAGGAAGCCCATCAAGTCTGCTGCGACTCTCCGAAAAAGCATCTTACCCAGGGCCACCTCCGACCCTATCCCCGTAACTCTGCGCATTTACCACGGAAGATGGTGACATTTGAATTCAATTAAAATCTGGAATTAAAAGTCTAACAATGACGATGAAACCATTGTCAATTGTCGTAAAAACCCTGGTTTAGTAATGTCCTCCAGGGAATGGAAGCAATCATTCCTATCTGGTCTGGCTGACATGTGACTCCAGACACACAGCAATATGACTCTTAAATGTCCTCAGTGGGATGAGCATTAAATGCAGGTTCTAATCCATCTAACCTAGACATCTTTGGACACTAAGGGGCAATTTAGCGTGGCCAATCCACCGAACCTGCATCTCTTTGGATGTGGGAGGAAACTGGAGCACCCAAAGGAAACCCACACAAACGTGCAAACTCCACGCAGATGGTCACCCAGGCCGGAATCGAACCTGGGTCCCTGGCGCTGTGAGGCAGCAGTGCTAACCACTGTGCCACCGTGTTGCCCAGTGATAGGTAATGTGCAAATGCATGAGGATTGAGGAAGTTTTTAAAGGAATGTTATCAAATTAAGTTAACATGTTGTCTTGGGAGCTGAGGATGTACTCCAATCCCTGCGGTGCAGTCATGGAAGGCCTCGATCATGCCAGTGGAAACTACATGCTCCCTGTCCAGGGTCACTGGGCCACACACATAGTTTGGAAGATGGGCAAACAGTCAGGCTGGATGAGCCCCTCAGCTACCACTGCTTGGGCCTTTTAACGGCCACCTCTGGGCTAAGCTCAGGAGCAAGGTCTACAAGGGGATTTAGGAACCGCATGACAATGAAAACTGGAAGACTGCAGTCAGCTGACATTGGTTCCAATACAATTCCAACGAAACGAAAGCTATTGGAGAAGGAAAACAAAGAGAAAACAAAAAAATTTTGAGAATTCCACAGCTGTGGAACGGCTGAGAAGTGAGAACCTTGTAATTAATTCATACCATTGCTTACCACACCAGAGGTTGTCTCCACACAAACCTGAGGTAGCAGCTGATTACTTTTCTACCTAGCTTGAATTCACATCCCACACTTGAGCTCACATGAAAGGCACTAGAGATGTGTTCTTGAGATGACAGGCAGCTGTGTGTTATGTTGGACTGTTAGGATTCATGAGCATGCCAAATGTCATAACTCAAAAAGCAATCATTACTATCTATGTTAACAAATCTCGTACAGGCATTAGAAATAGATTATGAAAAATTTTATTCAATGTAAATGACTATATTACCAATTTCACATATTTTGTTGACGTGAGTTCCATCTAGTCAACACACTAATTGACTATAGTCTATTCATGTAACAACCTCCGCTGTGTGATGTATCCTCACAGTAGTCTCGCAATTCTAAATGGAATTCCTAAATACACTTTGCTGTCATCGCATGCGAGGCTTCAAAATAGCCAACAACTGCTTCTGAAGTGCATTACAAAGTGTCAGCATTACGGAGCAGTATTTCTCAAGCTTAATCCCCGAAATAAAATTTGGTCCCTCAAGTGCTTTTTGTTGTTAAGTGGGTTCCAGCGATGTCGTTTTGACCTTTCGAGACCGCTCTGGTAAAAAGGTAGATCTTCGCATTGCAGGAAATTTAATATTTCAAAATGGCAAGGTGGCAGAGTGTTGAACATTTTCAAAATGAGATTATCGAATAGATGCACGTTGTCCATCTGTCAATCTGTGCGAAGACAAAAAGAGAAATGTTTTAGATCTGAGAATGGGTATGGGGAAGAAGATCAGTCACAGGATCATAGAATCCCTAACAGTGCAGAAGGAGGCTATTTGGCCCACTGAGTCTGTGCTGACCACAATCCCACCCGGGCTCTATCCCCACAACTCTACTTATTGACCCTTGACACTAAGGGGCAATTTAGCATGGCCAAACAAACTAATCCTTGGAGTGTGAGAGATAAATAGAGCACCCGGAGGAAACCCACGCAGACACGGGGAGAACGTGCAAACTCCAATCAGACAGTGACCCAAGCCGGGAATCGAACCCGGGTCTCTGGCGCTGTGAGGCAGCAGTGCTAACCACTATATCACTGTGCCGCCCCATCGTTTAGCACTATGACATTCTGGATCCATTTTAGGCTGGAAATAGGGCTGCCCCCCCGCCCCCCCCCCCCCCCCCGCCATCACTGTCAGCATCAAATTAAAGATAAGAGAAAGGTTTGGAAGTTCCTCTGTTTCCAGTTCAGATATTTTTGTTAATTTATTGTGCAATTATGATAGCAGAAGCTGAAAATAATAATCTGTTTTGCACTTGGCCATATCTTCAGCCATCTAGGGCCCATACCGGATCAGGTGGAAACCTCCTGAATGAGACACAGGGATTCGGTACTCCCGTTCATTACTGAGGGAATACTGCACTCAGACATACTAAGTGGGTGGGATTTTCCAGCCCTTCCCATAGGATTTTCCAATCCCGCTGATGGTGCTGCCCCCGTCCTCCCTGCGGCGGACACCCCAGCGGCAGGAGCGGCGAGTAATAAAAAGGGCAGAATTCTCCGGCTGTTTATGCCGGTGAGAGTCTTCAGTCCCGCCGGCAGCATACCCCTGCCCTTAGGATTTCCCCCCCGGCATGGGGTGACGTCAAAGGAGTTTCCAGAGACTCCCACCACTAGCAAAGACCGCGCCACCTCCCACTGCCGGGAAACACGTGGCTGGGAGGCCAGAGAACCTCACCCAGAATGACAAAGCCATCGGTGGGAGCCACGCCTATTGCCGGAAAACAGACTGTGTGCGGGGGAGGGGGGAGGGGCGGGATAGGGGGAGAATCTTGTCCACTTGCAGATAAGATGTTACATTGAGGCCCCATCTGGCCTCTCAAGTGGACATAAAACATCCCAGGGCATTCTTTTGAAGAAAGGTTTACCTTGTTGTCCTGCCTGATATTCATCCTCACTCAACATCACAAATCAGAGGTGGCCTGTTCAATAGGGTTGCTGCTTGTGGGAGCCTGCTCTGTGCAGATTGGCTGCTGTGTTTCCTGTGTTGCAACTACATGTCAAGAGTGCCTCATTGGTTGTGAAGCACTTTAGCAGGTCCTGAGGTTGTGAAAAGCTCTATATTGTGGACAAAGCAGTCAGCTTGATTGGCACCCCATCCACAAACATTCACTCCCTCCACCACTAATACACAGTAGCAGCAATGTGCACCATCTATGCTGTACATTCCAGCAATCCCAGATACCATAGAATTATGGAATCCTTACAGTGCACAAGGAGGCCATCTGACCCATCCAGTCTGCACCGAATCTCCGAAACTGCATTTTACCCAGGCCCATCTCCTGCCCTATCCCAGCAACCCTGCACATTTACCAAGATAGATGATTAAATTTGAATTCAATTAAAATTAAAACTCTAATGATGACGATGAAACTATTGTCAATTGTCATAAAAACCCATTTGGTTCACTAATGTCCGTCAGGGAAAGAAATCTGCCATCCTTACCTGGTCTGGCCTTCTTGTGACTCATAGAATCCCTACAGTGCAGAAGGAGGCCATTTGGCCCATCAAGCCTCTACAGACAACCGTCCCACCCCAGGCCCTATCCCCGCAATCCCACATATTTACCCCGCTAATCTCCCTGACATTAAGGGACACTTTAGTATGGCCAGACCCACAGCAATGTGGTTGACTCTTAAATGTCCTCGGAGAGATGGGCAATAAATGCTGGACTATGGGAGGAAACCGGAACACCCGGAGGAAACCCATGCAGGCACTGGGAGAACGTGCAAACAACTACAGGTCAAGAGTGTTTCATTGGTTGTAAAGCACTTTAGCAGATTCTGAGGTTGTGAAAGGCTCTTTGTGGACAAAGTAGTCTGCTTGATTGGTACCCCATCCACAAACATTCACTCCCTCCAACACTAATGCCCAGTCGCAGCAATGTGTACCATCTATGCTGTACACCCCAGACAGTGGCCCAAGCCGGGAATTGAACCCGGGTCCCTAGCGCTGTGAGGCAGCAGTGCTAACCACTGTGCCGCCATGCCACCCTCAGCTGCAAAATAGATAGTTCTGCCCCGAATCCCACCTACAGAGGAGAAGAACATCTTTCTGGCGCACATTTGCTGTTGGGTTTCTTTCAGCTCAAACATAAGATCCATGGTAAAATACTGAGGTGAACTCCTAGCAACAAGAAAGTAGGTTATTCTGAATGAGCCGAGGCAGTATTTCTTGCTTTTGGAGTGTGGATGGACAGTGAAAACAGATTTTGCTTTCAGTTCATTAATAATTGAACACCTTGTATGGAGTACAGTGCAGAATTATCAGGATTGGATTGTGTAAACTCGGTTTGTATTTCCTTGAGTTTAGACAGAGGCATCGATCAATCAAAGAATCATATGGTGCAGAAGGAGACCATTTGGCCCATCGGTTCTGCACCGGCCACAAACCCACCCAGGCCCTATCCCCGTAACCCTTCATATTTGTTTACCCTGCTAATCCCCCTGACACTAAGGGGCAATTTAGCATGGCCAATGCACCTAACCAGCACATCTTTCGGATTGTGGGAGGAAACCGGAGCATCCAGAAGAAACCCACACAGACACAGGGAGAATGTGCAAATTTCACACAGACAGTGTCCTAAGCTGGAATTGAACCCAGGTCTCTGGTGCTGTGAGGCAACTGTGCTAACCACTGTGCCACCGTGCCGCCCCCTCAAGATGAGAAAGGGATTCAATTGGGTAGATTCAGCAAAATTGTTTGCTTTGATTAGAGAATTCAGAACAGTCTGAAAGTTAGAACGAAGTCATTTAGGAGTAAAATCTGGAGGTAACTGTTTTTACACAAAATGGTCGTAGAAATCTGAAATTCTGCTTCCCAAAAGGCTCAGTCACCTGAAATCTTCAAGACTAGGCTGACAAATTTTTTTTGACAGAGATGTCAAGGGATATGTAGAAAAGGCAGATATATGGAGCTGGGTTAGAGATCAGCCATGATCGAATCAAATGGTGGAACAGGGGATTGACAGGATGTCTTCTGACCCTACGCTGCACCCTGTCCCATAACACTCTTCAGGAACTCAGCACTCACTGATTCAAAAAGAAATGTGAGTCTGGATATCAAACTGAAAGGAAAACAAAATTCTGCAGCTTAAGCTAAAAATCTGTAACAAAATCAGACATTAAACAAGTCAGGTAGCATCTCTCAACTGCAAGGTATGACAGATGATCAGCATGTCAGCAGAAACAGAATACGGAGAAGCTTTTTTTATTAATGTCACAAGTAGGCTTACATTAACACTGCAATGAAGTTACTGTGAAAATCCCCTAGTCGTCACACTCAGGTGCACTGAGGGAGAATTTAGCACGGTCAATGCACCTAACCAGTACATCCTTCGGACTGTGGGAGGAAACCGGAGCACCTGGAGGAAATCTGCGCAGACATGGTGAGGATGTGCAGACTCCACACAGTCACCCAAGCTGGGAATCGAACCCAGGTCCCCGGCACTGTGAGGCAGTGCTGCTAACCGCTGTGCCACCACTTAACCTGAAAAGAGACTCTCACCGATTTCTACAGGTGCACCATCGACAGCATCCTTTCCGTATGTATCACAGCTTGGTACAGCTCCTGCTCTGACCAAGACTGCAAGAATCTACAAAGGGTTGTGAATGTAGCCCAATCCATCACGCAAACCAGCCTCCCATCCATTAACTCTGTCTACACTTCCCACTGCCTAGGAAAAGCAGCTAGCATAATCAAGGACTCCACGCACCCCGGACATATTCTCTTCTACCTTCTTCCATCAGGAAAAAGAGACAAAAGTCTGAGATCACATACCAACCGATTCAAGAACAGCCTCTTCCCTGCTGCCATCAAACTTTTGAATGGACCTACCATATATTAAGCTGATCGATCTCTTCACCCCATCTGTAGCTGCAACACTACATTCTGCACCCTCTCCTTTCCTTCTCCCCTATGTACTCTATGAATGGTATGTTTTGTCTGTATAGTGTCCAAGAAACAATACTTTTCACTGTATACCAATATATGTGACAATAATAAGTCAAATCAAATCAAATCAAATGATGACCATGAAACCATTCTTGTAAAAAACATCTGGTCTGCCCTCCTAGGTGGACTCCAGTCCTACAGCAAATATGTTTGACTATTAACTACCCTCTGTAATGGCCTGGCGGAAGGCCTATTAGGGCTGGGAAACAAACACAGAAGCAAAGTTATTCCTGAGATATATGCCTCAGAGTCCCTTCAAAATTTAATCAAAGCACATTACATTCTACAACAAAAGAATGTGTTCCATTTTACTGTGTCAAGAGGAAAACTTTCTGAAGCAAAAAACTGGAATTAAATTAGCTTGGCGTGATGGTCACTTGGCAACAGTGCTTAGCACTGATAAAGAACTGGGCTTATACCTATAGGCCCAGGAGGAAAAATCAAAGCCTAGTCAATTGCAATAAATAGAAAATAATGGAATGTAGGTCAGATCTTTCATTGCTTTATTCCAGCGTTTCTCTTCTCTGGGGTATTGTTCAGACAGTAAGGAGTCTAACAACACCAGGTTAAAGTCCAACAGGTTTATTTGGTAGCAAATGCCACTAGCTTTCAGACCGCTGCTCCTTCGTCAGGTGAGTGGGAGTTCTGTTCACAAACAGGGCATATAAAGACACAAACTCAATTTACAGAATAATGAATAATGATTGGAATGCGAGTCTTTACAGCTAATCAAGTCTTAAAGATAAAGACAATGTGAGTGGAGAGAGCATTAGCACAGGTTAAAGAGATGTGTATTGTCTCCAGACAGGACAGTCAGTGAGACTTTGCAAGTCCAGGCAAGTTGTGGGAGTTACAGATAGTATTGTTCAGAAGCAGACTAATTGCAAAATATGGTGACAAAATGTCCATCCCTGAAAGAAATGCTTGCATTCATATAGTGTCCTACACAACCTCTGGATATCTCAAAGTGATTTACAGCCAGTGAAGCATTGTCCAAATGCACTGCTGTAACGTAGGAACACTGTGCCAATTTGTGCACAGCAAGCTCCAAGAACCAGCAATGTCATAATGACCAGAAATAATAGAGGGGAGTTCTCTGGCCGCGCTGGTCTAAAAGCTGGAAATTCCTGCCCAACTGTCAATGGTGTTTCACATTCTCCGCAACCCCATCCGCTAAAATTCCAGTGGTGGGCAGGATGGGAGAATTCCGCCTATTTTTGCAATGTTGGTCGAGCGATAGATATTAGTCAGGAAATCCAGTAGAGGTCCCCTACTCTTCTTTTAATTAGTGCCATAGGACCTTTTCCATCTATTTAAGAGCTTGGCTGGAGCCTCAGTTTAACATTGCACCCAATAGGTGGCACCTCTGACAGCGTGGTGCTCCTTCAGCGTTGCAAAGAAATACCAGCCTTAGATTATAATCAACGGTGGGATTTTCCGGCCCTCTCCCGCTGGCGGGATCTTTTCGTCCTGCCAAAGGAGACCCTCCCTCTACCCCACTGTGCCTGTGGCATGTTCCCCGTAAGCAAGTAACACAAAGCGCTGCAGACATTGGCAGGACCTGAAGATCCCACCGGTCGCCAACGACAAGCCACCTCCACTGCTAGGAGATGCCCCATGACGGGGCGGGGGGGGGCGGATGGAAAATCCTGCCCCAAGTCTCTGGAGACGGAATTATGCCCTGGCCTTCTGTCTTAGCTAATAATCCAGTTAACTAACTCAAGGCCAGTCATAAGGATGTTGAGCCTTACTTTCAGAGTTTCATCACTATTTTCCCAGATGGCACTGAATCTTGGATTATCAAAGCCCAGTTTGAAGATTGTACTGCGGCACTGCCTCATCTATTTCAACCACCTCCATTGAGGAGAATGCTCAGCGGAGAGAAAGTACATCTTGACGGTTCATATTAAGGGATTTTGACTGCAGCAATTAAAGGACTAATTGCTTCCAATTGTATTAAAGATCATGTAACCACAGTGAATAATAATCTGTTACACTTCCTACATCAAAAGCTTTTTATAGGAGTGTGGAGGAGGGGTGGGTAGTGGTGCATTATGAGTACCAATTAATGAGCTCCAAGCTAGTCGACATACCTGGGGAGTTCAGGGATATGGAGGCCTCACTGATGTCAATGGGAGCAATTCCCAGCGCTCCATGAATTGGTAATGATGGGGATCCAGAGTAAAAAGGGGACCTTCGGGTTTTCTTTTATAAAATTGGGATTGTTGCTGTGAGGTACAGAGGTCCTGATCCTCCTGGCCTACAAGGAAACCAACTCCAAATATATGCTTAAAACCTTCCTGGATGGGCCGCTTCAGGGTCCATGGATCAACCTCCCAGCAGATTTGGTCAACCAGGAAAACTATCAGTGTTGCCCTGTTCACTAAAATACCAGGGGGCATCATGGTAACACTATCAGGTCATGACATGACTCTTTAACAAAAGACCTGCCAACCAGGGACAAGGGCAGGGCATGATGGGAAGAAATTGGGATCAGAGAGAATTTGGGCAGGATTTTATGGCCTCGCTCGAGCGAGACCGGAAATTTCCGCCCGAGATCGATGGAGATTTCCGGGTTGTCGGACCCTCGCCCTCTCCAATTCAGTGGCGGGCTATGTGATGGAGTTCCTGCCAATGAATCATTCCCCTCTTTTTCATCACCCTATCTCCCTCCAGCACCAGCCCCATCATCGAACCAGTTCCTGGGAGGAGGTAAAGTAAAGGTCTTTGTTTCAAAGCGATTTGCTCTGCTTGTGATACAGAATTAGATTGATGTGTTAAAAACCCAACACTGGGTCACTTATCTATTGAGTGTTGCAACAACTTTTATATATTTCATACATCATTCCAGATGTCTCAAGTTGGATATTAATGGTTAAACTTTAAACACCACTTCAATCTGTAAACCTGTCTCCCAAGCAATGCAACCTGCCTCTTTCTGGAGCATTTCCAATACAGTATTAACTGGAGCTGGTGAAAGGACACAAATATAGAGAGTGTGCTTTTCTGACACCTTCCATCACCTCAGCACATTTAAGTGCTCACAGCTATTGAGTCACTTTTGAATTATAATCATGAAAGGAAAATGAAAAACTTGTGTTTTTATAAAACCTTTCCTGAGCATGGAATGTCCCAAACCACTTTACATTCAATATAGTACATTTGAAGTTCAGGCGATACAGTGGTCAAGTTGTCCACAGCATGATTCCTCAAATAAGCCATGTGATCATGACCAGATATGTGTTTCAGTGATGTTAGTTGAGGGATAAATGTTGGCTATGAAATCTTGGTGGGAACTTCCATCATCTTCTTCAGAGTAATCTGGAAGATCTTTGATATACGTTTCTCAAAGAGCAGATAGACCATGGGCGGCACAGTGGCACAGTAGTTAACATTGCTGCCTCACAGCAAGAGGGACCTGGGTTCGGTTCCCGACTTGGGTCACTGTGCAGAGTCTGCACGTTCTCCCCGCGGTTAGGTGCATTGGCCATGCTAAATTCTCCCTCAATGTACCTGAAAAGGTGCCAGAGTGTGGCAACTAGGGGATTTTCACAGTAGCTTCATTGCAGTGTTAATGTAAGCCTAAGAATCATAGAATCCCTATAGAGCAGAAGGAGGCCATTCGGCCCATCAAGTCTGCATCGACCACAATCCCATCCAGGCCCTATTACCGTAACCCCACATATTTACCTGGCTAATCCCCCTGACACTAAGGGGCAATTTAGCATGGCCAATCAACCTAACCCGCACATCTTTGGACTGTGGGAGGAAACCGAAGCACCCGGAGGAAACCCACGCAGACACAGGGAGAATGTGCAAACTCCGCACAGACAGTGACCCAAGTCCGGAATTGAACCCGGGTCCCTGGCGCTGTGAGGCAACAGAGCTAACCACTGTGCCACCCGATTCTCGATGAAGTTCCTCTAACAATCTCTCACTAAACCTTGGTGGAATAATGACTCTTAAATCCCACAGGAGAAAGCCTCAATTAACACCCAGCTCATTTCCAACAGGAATCTAAAACAAGGGTCATAACCTTAAAATTACACCCAGGCCATTGAGGGTGATGTTAGGAAGTGCTTCTCCGCACAAAGGAAACCTCTCTCTCCCTCCCTTCCCTCCACCAGGTCAATGAAAACTTTACAATTGCAGCTTTTGTTATAAGGAACTATAAGGAGAGGTTGGACAAACTAGGATTGTTTTCACTGGAGTGGTGGAGGCTGAGGGGAGACCCGATAGAAGTCTATAAAATTATGAGAGACAGAGATAGGGCTGACGAGTCAGAATCTTTTTCCCAGAGTTCAAATGTCTAACATTAGGGGGTCTGCTCTTAACATGAAAGGGGGAAAGTGAGGGGCAAGTTTTTTACACAGCGAGTGATAGGTGTCTAGAACGCGCTGCCAGGGGTGGTGGTGCTGGCAGATATGACAGGGGCATTTAAGGTGCTTTTAGATAAGCACATGAATATGCAAGGATCAGAAGGATATGGGCCAAGGGCAGGCAGAAGGGATTAGTTTAATTTGACGTCATGTTCGGCACAACATCATAGGCCACAGGGCCTGTTCTTGTGTTGAACTGTTCTATGTTTTATATTATATAAGGATATTATGGATTATCGAACCAAAATGGATAGGTGCAGTCAAGGTAAGGATCAGCCGTGATCTAATTCAATGAAGGAACAGATTTGAGGGGCTGAATGGCCTAACTCCTGTTGCTATGTCTCAGCATAGCCTGACGCTCAATTCAGTCAACAGCAACTTTAGTGCTCATCCACATCCATTACTTAGCAGTCCTGCGACATGGTTTTCTGTCAGCAGGGTAGGAATGATTATCAATGCAGGCAAGTGCATGTACAATGCAACAACAGAACCTGGGAACCACCATAACCCAAAGAAACATGTAAACATTGCTGAACTCAATAAAAAAAACCTTAGGGGAAGAAGAATTGATGCTTTAGACTGGAGAAGCAATTTGCAGTGTTAAGATTGAAGCTGAATTTCTTCATACATTCACTTTATTGCCTTTATCACATTCAACTAAACATTTTCTGGCACAAACGTTGTTTGCTTATTGCTTCACCACATTTCATTCTGTTGCTTTCTCCCTCACCTTCTTATGGCTGATGTGGAATTAGAGGAACAACATTTAGTTAGTTAATCCAGATGATTGTCGGGGGTAGTGAAGTGTGTTGTTTTAATGTCTTCATTGCATTTGTAACTTGCACATTTGAAAGTTTAAAGTTTATTTATTAGTCTCACAAGTAGGCTTACATTCACACTGCAATGAAATTACTGTGAAAATCCGCTAGGCGCCACACTCCAGCACCTGTTCGGGTACACTGAGGGAGAATTTAGCATTGCCAATGCACCTGACCAGCACGTCTTTGGACTGTGGAAGGAAACCGGAGCACCCGGAGGAAACCCACGCAGACACGGGGAGAACGTGCAAACTCCACACAGGCAATGACCCAAGCCGGGTATCGAACTCGGGACCCTGGTGCTGTGAGGCAGCAGTGCTAATCATTCTGCTACTGTGCCACCCCATGGTTTGTTTCATGGTTTGTCCGAGGTGACTAGAATCAAAACTATACAAGACACTAGTTAGACCACTCCTGGAATACTGTGAACAGTTTTGGTCCCCTTATCTAAGGAAAGATATTGATATTGCAGACAGTCCAGAGAAGGTTCATTAGGTTGATCCCGGGTATGGAATGGGTTTCTAATGAGGCGAGTGGAGTGGTTGAGAAGATTAGGTCTGTAATAGTTGGAGGTTAGAGGAATGAGAGGTGATTTTATTGAGAAATATAGGATTCTCAGGGCACTTGACAGGGTGTGGGGGGAGGGCAGGGGGATTGGGGTGGGGATGAAAAGTTTTTCTTTTCTAATTATGCATCAAGTGTCCACATCTATCACTCTTTGTGTGGATGCGGTTTTGTCCCTGAATGTCCCAGATGATGGAATCCACGAATCTTGTCCATTTGTGTTTTGCGAGGCGCTTGTTTCTGACTTCTTGGGGGTGCTATTTGGCTTTCAAAGTTTCAACATCAGCATTGAAATCACATTTTCTGAGCCTTGAATAACACAGTTAAATGTTTGCCATTGTGAATTGAGAAATCCATTATCCCTGACTTTCCTCAGAGTTTTGGAAAGTACGAAAGCTAAATTTATCTATTCAAAGGGGCAGGTGGAGGCTACGGAAAAAATGACCAAAGTTTCCTGTTGACCAGGTGGAACAGGAGTGTTCATTTTCAGTCTGTAGGCAAAGAAGGTTCAGGCTCAATCGAGCAAGTCCACTCCACAGGATTGCCTCTGATCCTTACGGGACGATCTTACCAAAACAATTCTAAATGCCGAACGAGCGTGAAAACAGGATAGAATCACGCTCCTTTTTTGGGCAAGTTAAAAATCGAATCTTACCTCCCTCTGAAGAAAAATGAGGTGAGATCTGTTTCCCACCCGCAACAACACAGAACAGAAAGATTTGTCAGTCACCTTCCCCCAGCTACTGCTAGCCTCCACGGCCAATTGCCCATCCTCCCCATACTGCTGTCATCACGCCCCCACATGGACCAATCGCCTCCCCCACCCCGTCCGCGCACCGGCTATCCGATTCAGAAGAACATAAGAACTAGGAGCAGGAGTAGGCCAATGCAGCTAATCAATCTGCCATCCTTCGCCTTCCTCTATAAGGCAGTCACATGACAGGATACGACTCAAATCTATTTTGTGAGTAAGCTGCCCAGGGTCATGCAGTGCCTCTCTTGATCTAACTTAAACGTGGTCCAATATTGACATTTTTTTTGGATCTACCTTTGCGAACACAGCTTGCTATCTATTTTCAAGCACAATGAAGTAAGGACAACAGATTTCTTTCCCTAAAGGGCATTGGGAACCAAATAGGTTTCTATAACAATTGATAGTTTCATTGTTACAGATGCAGAGACTGGGGGTCGATTTTCCCACCGTACTCGGCCCAGTGCCAGAAAATCCCACCCAAGGTCAAGGGATCTTTGCATGTTCCGTGTCTCACCCGCTACAATTCCGGTGGTGGGCAGGACAGGAAAATTCCGCCCTACATTTCAATTCCAAATTTTATTGATTGAATTTGAATGTGGGATTTGAATCTGTGTCCCCAGAGAATTAATCGAGGCCTCTGGATTATATGCCCCGTGTAGACATTCCTACTACACCACCATCTTCCCCCATTGCAGCTGGAGAGGCAAAGATAGCCAAGTATGTGATTTGATTTATTATTGTCACATGTATTGGGAGACAGTGAAAAGTATTGTTTCTTGTGCACTAAACAGACAAAACATACCGTTTATAGAATATATAGGGGAGAAGGAAAGGAGAGGATGCAGAATGCAGTGTTACAGTCATAGCTAAGGTGTAGAGAAAGATCAACTTAATATAAGTTAGGTGATGCACGTTATCATACACGAGGCTAGATGCTCAGGAAATAAAGGCTTTTATACCTCTCCCAGGAGGCGGAGCCCGACTGGGATGTACCACAACACTACAATACAAAGGTGTAACAACCCCACCCTAACCCCAACAGCAACAAGTAGCACAACCCATCCCTAACCCAACAGCAACATATGTACATCCTTGTAGTACTGGCCAGACCCTGGCTCAGTACTATCCAGTGGGATCCAACGATGGTTCACCACATTAGGTCCATTCAAAAGTCAGATGGCATCAGGGAAGAAGCTGTTCTTGAGTCGGTTGGTACGTGATCTCAGACTCTTTTATCTTTTTCCCAATGGAAGAAGGTGGAAGAGAGTATGTCCGGGGTGTGTGGCGTCCTTGATTATGCTGGCTGCTTTTCCGAGGCAGCAGGAAGTGTAGACAGAGTTAATGGATGGGAGGCTGGTTAGCATGAAAAGCTGGGCTACGTTCATGACTCTTTATAGTTTATTGTGGTCTTGGCAGAAGCCATGCCAAGCTGTGATGCATCCAGAAAGGATGATTTCTGTGGTGCATCTTTAAAAATTCATGAGAGTCGTAGCGGACATGCCGAATTTCCTTAGCCACCTGAGAAAGTAGAGGTGGGGATGTATCCTACCAGCCTTGTCCTGGCAACAATTGAAGGTGGAGTTGTGGGTGAAAAAAGAAGAGGAAGAAGAAAAATTGGGCGGGTGGATAACATTGAGATGTGGACTGAGGGAGACTTGACGAGAGCCAGAGAAGGAGCAAGATGATGCTAATGGCCCCACTAAGGCTACAGTGATAAAGAAGGAACAAACCTGATTGCTTATTGTTTACATGGTGGCCAACACAGCAGGGAGGGAGGAACATTAATAAGACAGAAATGAGAAGAGGGAAAAAAGAGATTGAAAATATTCTCTCCTGCTATCCTATTTTCTGTGCTGTTTTGTACAGAAATTGCATCGGTTAAAGTGAATGGTAACCTTACTGTGCCCACCAGTGTTCTTAGGTAAATATCCTTTGATGTTGAAATGTTAAATGATCCTGAAAACGTTAAAAAGACGAATGCTGCTAAACCCCTGAGCCTAAGAGTGAAGGATTTACTATCGACATGATTTGAGATGGTTGAGATATTGGTGCAATTTTTTCCAAATGTCAAATCTTTTTTCTTCGCCTTAGCATTTGGAGATTTTTTTCCTGCACAAGCATCAATTCTTTCTTCTTTTACTGAGACATAGATTAGGCAAAAGGAACAAGTGGTTACAATAATATTGATTTCAAACAGCATAATTAGTTTAATTTACATCATGTCAAAACTGCCATTTTTATAAGAGACAAATTTTGATAATTCTTTTCACTGGCCATTACAACTCCACATGGGGATTCAGTTATCCAGATGTGATCGTGCAATAAAATGCTTTTGAAATGTCAAGAAATGTCATTCTACTGATTTAATTAACTGATCAACATGTTGCTTGGAAAGGCAAACTGATTAAACCTTTCATTTCAAAGAATGACTGTCAAACGACAGAAAGCACCAAATAAGTTTAGGCAAAAACCGTAAGACCAAAGGACCATAAGACATAGAAGGAAATGTAGGCCGTTTGGCCCATCGAGTCTGCTCCGCCATTCAATGAAACCATGGCTGATCTGATGTAATAATCCTCAGCTCTCACCTTATACCCATAACCCTTAATTCCCTTACGGATTTAAAATCTGTCTGTCTTGAACATACTAAATGATCCGTAGCCCTCTGCACTAAAAAATTCCACAGATTCATTGCCCTCTGAGAAAAAAAAATTCTCCTCATTTCTGTCTTAAATGGGCGACCATGATGCAATGCCCACCATTTTGTGACTAATTTTTCAAAATGGTTGGCAATACTTGGGCAAATTTTCAAAGTTCACGAATAAGCCACAAATGTGAGTTGTTAAAACTGCCCCAGCTGGGCTAGCAGTGCTAAGGTGCCAGCCTGGCAGTGCCAGGCAGGATCTGCCCAAGGGACACTGCCCAGCCCTGCCCTCGACCACTGGGGGCTTCAATGGCCTCCGGTTCCACCAGCAAGGCCATTACGTCAGGTCCCTGTTGGTGGCGATCATACATGATCCTTGCCTGTAAGGACCTCGACCGGCGAACAGGGGAGGCACGTGAGCCAAGGCGATAGCACCTGGGGCTCACTAATGACATTTGAATTAGGTTTTGAATATTGAAATTGGCTTCATTCCCTTTCCAGGCGCGAACCCGATTTCCCCGGGAGGACAGGGCCAGTAAAATCGGGGGAGGTGAAAAACGGACGCAAACCCTATCTTTCGCTTCACGCCCAATTTTACCAGCTCGCAACACTGATCCACCGATAAGATCAACCCCTAAGGATTTTTCAGCCCTTCCTGCCAGCGAAATCTTCCAGTCCTGCCGAAGGAGATCTATCGCGGTGCATTCCGTGGCAATGGGACAGGCAAGCCACTCAATACACCAGAGACATCAACGGGACTGGAACATCCCACTGTCAGCCAATTGCGAGCCACTGCCTCTGCCACTGGAAAACACACATAAGAGTTTAATAATTAACTACCGACTAGCGTCAATTGGAAAATGAGCCACATTTATGACAATGTACATCATGCTAACGACACCTAAAATCTCACCCCTCTTCATTAGATCTCATCAAACCTAACCTTTCAAGGCAGCAGAATAGATTTTTCTCTTTTTATTTCTGTTAATTACGGAAAAGCTGAAGTATCCTGGATCTTCAAGAAACAGCACAGCCAAGGCTTTTGATAATGACTTGAGCGGAGGACAATTGCCCGCTGCTCCCAGCCGTCTTATCAACACCTGACTGTAAAGGTTCTTCTGTAATTTCCTCAGCAACTACAGCTCACATGCTGATTGCACCCAGGCCACCAAAATCCCATCACTTCCCGAATTCTTGCCACGAATGCAAGAGGAGAGGATTTATTTTTAAGCAACCATTTGCACCCACTCTTGCTCCTCCAAATAAAAGGTCTTACATCCCCAAACAGCAGTCCATTATGAAAGACTTTTTATTTTGATCACTTTAAAATGCACTCAGCATCATGATCTCAGCACAGCATCGGATACAAGGTCGGTCAGCTTGACTTTTCTATAATGCTTTTTGCGGCAATGTCATATTGGTCATTTTGTTTTCTTCTATTCTTTCTTCTTACTGCATTTTAACAACACACAGATATATATTTCAATGTAAATTTGTGTGCGCTGCCCCTCTGCATTTAATCTTATTTATTTCTTTGAGGAAAGCAAGAACATTCATTGTAAAGAAGTTACATTTAACTCTCGAACCATCGAAACTAGAAGCAGGAGTTGGCTATTCGGCCCTTTGAGCCTGCTCCGCCATTCATTTTGAACACGGGCTGACCATCAAGTGATTCTCCAGCCTCCCAACCGTGTGTTTCCTGCTGACTGGAGGTGGCGTGTTGTTTGCTAGTGGCAGGATTCTCCAGTCCTGCCGCTGTCAATGGGAATTCCCATTGATTCCCATGCTGGTGGGAAACCCACGGATGGGGAGGCGCTGCCGGTGGCATTGGAAAATCCACTGGCCTGAACGGCCAGAGAATTCCGGCCAATATCCTGATTCCACCTTCCCTATTTCCCTTGATTCCTTTAGTCCCAAGAGCTATATCTAATTTCGTCTTAAAATTACACAATATATTATCTAATACTTCCAAAGATTGATTGCGAAATAATTAACACCAGGGTACTAAAAGGCACCAATATACGTTATTGACTTCTTCCTAAAGTATGAAACTGTTAATAATAGATTGAAGAAACACTGGATTAGTTATTTTTCACCTAAGGCAAATAATCCTTTACTATACCAACATATTTCAGCATTATTTCAAATTATGCTTAAATATTGATTTATGTCTGTACAGTGGAGAAATGCTGACTGAATTGATATCAATATATATAAATATGACCCAATTGGTGATTGTGATCTCAACATCAAAGTACTCATCATCTTTTAAAAGATTTCACAAATATACATCAAATTTTGTCGAACGTACAGCAAATAAACAGGCCATTCAGCGCTCAGGATCTGTGCTACTAAAGCACAGTTGTTTATCGGGCGGCACAGTGGCACAGTGGTTAGCACTGTTGCCTCACAGTAACAGGGACCTGGGTTCGATTCTCAACTTGGGCCACTGTCTGTGGGGAGTCTGCATGTCCTCCCCGTGCCTGCATGGGTTTCCTCCGGGTTCTCCGGTTTCCTCCCACAGTCCAAAGATGTGTGGGTTAGGTGGATTGGCCATGCTAAATTGCCCCTTAGTGTCAGGGGGATTAGCATGGGGTTATTGGGGATAGGACCTGGATGGAATTGTATTCGGTGCAGACTCGATTGGTCAAATGGCCTCCTTCTGCCTATGTCTGCGTGATTATCCTCCAGGTGCTCCAGTTTCCTCCCACAGTCCAAAAGACGTGCAGGTTAGGTGCATTGGTCATGCTAAATTCTCCTTCAGTGTACCCGAACAGGTGCCAGAGTGAGGCGACTAAGGGACTTTCATAGCAACTTCATTGCAGTGTTAATGCAAGCCTACTTGTGACATTAATAAATGAACTTTTTAAAAAACTTAAACTGTAAAGACTTGCCTAGCACCCATATTGAATTCCCCATGACTGCTGCGTTTCTGCACTTTGCTATGTTCCTCCCATACAGGCACTTACCTTATGGCGCCATGGATGTGTTCTCAATTGCACTAAACCACCGAGGTCGAGATGTTGAGACTCCAGGATGGTATGTTGCCTCCCCAGTGCTAAGGTCAAGGATGTCTCAGAGGAGCTACAGGACATCCTGGAGGGGGAGGATGATCAGCCAGTTGTTGTGGTACACATTGGTGCCAATGACATAGGTTAAAAAAAGGGATGTGGTCCTAAAAACTGAAATTAAGGAGTTAGGAAGTAAGTTGAAAAGTAGGACCTCAAAGGTCGTGATCTCAGGATTACTACCAGTGCCACGTGTTAATCTGAGTCGAAATACCAGAATATGTCAAATCAATATATGACTGGAAAGATGGTGCAAGGGGAAGGGTTTCAGATTCCTGGGACATCGGGACTGGTTGTGGGGGAGGTGGGACCAGTACAATATGATCCAGATGAAGGCTTGATCACCCACATCAAATTCTCCACAGCAAACACACCGGTGCAAAACACGTCTGGAACAACATGGCATGAGGAGTCACCTGAAACATGCCTGCAGCTGCCTCCGGAGTGCAAGATCGAGCCAGAAACTCCAGACCCTGGAACACTACAGCAATGTGTGGGGGTGGGAAGCATCTACAGGTGGACTAACAGGTGGATTTGGATATCCGGGAAGGGGTCCTGCTTCTAGCCTCAGAATGTTCCAGGAGATCCAGGTTCTTCCTCAAGAGTGAAAGAAAGTGAGGGGGGGAAGGGGGGGTTACTCCTCAACTCCAACCTGGGAAGTTGGTTAGCTCAGTTGGTTGGCTGGATGGCTGGTGTAGTTCAGATTAGTGCCAGAACCTTGGGATTCAATTTCCCCATTCTGGCTGGGGTGGATTCGGGACTGACTTCTTTCTTCTGGTCTCAGAGTGTTCCTAGAGATCCATCATCATCTTCAAGCTTTCATTGTGATTAACTCTGAAGGTTAGTTTATTCACACATTCAAACCCTTCTATGAATGTTTACAATATTCCACTGCACACACACACATGAACGCACGCAGACATACGTACACACACACACACACACACACACGCACACACACACACACACAGGAATGGGAGATAGAAAAAAGAAAAAGTTTCCAACTAATGATAGTAACAGTAAAAGAACCACAGAAATTAATATTAGTTCACATGATTATAGAATCATAGAATCCTACAGCACAGTAGGAGGCCATTCGGCCCATCGAGTCTGCACCAACAATAATCCCACCCAGGCCCTATCCCAGTAACTCCTTGTATTTACCCTAGCTAGTCCCCCTGACACTAAGGGACAATTTAGCATGGCCAATCCAACTAACCCACACATCTTTGGACTGTGGGAAGAAACCGGAATACCTGGAGGAAACCCACGCAGGCACAGGGAGAACGTGCAAACTCCACACAGACAGTTGTGGACAGACAGACCTGGAATTGAACCCAGGTCCCTGGTGCTGTGAGGCAGCAGTGCTAACCACTGTGCACCATGCTGCCCAGTCCGGTCACAGTCCAGTGAGGAGTTTTTTCATGCAGGAGCTCAAGTTCATTAGGCTGGAGAGTGGAGTTGTAGAGTTCTCTTTACAGTTGGTGCTGATAGCGGAAGATGAAGTTAGTACACAGAGACTGGGTCAGTTCTGCAGGTGACAGTAGGAACTTTTCCTGCAGAGTCAGGCTTCGAGGGACAGGCTGTTGTTCAGCCTGGAGTCTTGCATTTTGGTATTCACAGGTTGGATGTTAAACAGCAGACTCCTTGTGAGGCCAATGATATAATGTTAAAACTGTCCAAATGGCCAGAGACTTGGGTCATGTGATATCACCTATTAATATGCTGATTGCGGCTTAACAGTCAGTTTCTGTGCTTTTGGCCAGAATCCATTGTTTCCCGTTAGGAGAGAGACGATGTAGCTATTAGTATCTCTTCAGCTATAATGAATTTTGATCTCTCTTCTTTGTGACAGTTCAGGTTGGGAAAACAGTTTGCCTGCACCTCCTCTGCTTTTGTTGATTATAAGGGGTCTGTACAATGTGGAGTGCGATTCCACAGACCGAGAGAGGAATTATTCTATTCTTGTAACTGCTGTTGGAACTTTCCAGAAACCTTATAGTCAGGTGACCTGTGGCAGCCATCTTGTGGTCCTGCAAAAGTCCATGTTAAAAATAGTAAAACAGAGTAAAACTTACAGTGCACAATTTTATGTCTAATGGGCATGGTAATATTTGTACATATCTACTTATTATACTGAACATGATGCCAAATTAAACTAATCCCTTCTGCCTGTCCTTGGTCCATATCCCTCTTTGCCTTGCATATTCATATGCTTTTCCAATGGCCCCTTAAATACCCCTATCGTATCTGCCTCCACCACCACCTCTGGCAGCACATTCCAGACACCTACCACTCTCTGTGTAAAAACTTGCCCCCACATCTCCTTTGAACTTCTTCTGCACCCTCTCCAAAACCTCCACATCCTTCCGGATTTAACCTTCCAAGATCTCACTTGCCTCATCAGAGACACTTTACACTCCCCATGTCTGCTCGTCAAACCTTTTAATCTAAGTACAACTTGTATTCCGCATTTTGTTCTTTTATGAACTGGAAATGTCAGCAAACATCACAATTCCCTGACTCCACTTTAACATTCTTTGGGATCTTTTTCATGATATTTCAATCTAACCTCCAGGAAGCGTTAAAGTAATCTACACCGTTTTGTTGGATAAGTATGTTTTTCTGATCCTGATTGATTTGACAGATGTGTTTTTATCGACTTTAATTGTCCACTTTTTTCTTGCACAATCATTTCTTTGGTCATTTATACTCGGCAGCCTTTCAGTTTATCACAGGCTTTTGCTCTTTTCTTTAGTTCCCCTTCCTCCTTCTCCCTAAACTCAAAGGGTGCAATCTTACCTGCCGTTCATGCCACGCTCCTGCTGCAGCCAGGTCGGAGAATTTGGCAACCAGCCAAATCTCTGTTCGCTGCAGCGGGATGGGAAAATCCCACTGGCATGAATGGTGACAAGATTCCGGGCAAAAGTCTTTCCCTGCCCACTTGCTTGAAATCCATTATCTCTCTAACGTTTTCCAGTTCTGATAGAGGTCGCGGACCAGAGACATGGGGCGAAATTTTCCGGCCTCGCCCATCCCAAAACTGGAAAATCCCACCCGAGGACAACGGACCCTTCCATGGTCCGCCCCTCGCCCACTCCGATTCTGTGACAGACGGGGCAGTAAGATTTGCCCCATGGGGCGGAATTTTCAGGCCCCCTGGTGGTCAGGGGTGAAGATACCGGGATCCAGTGGGTGGAATTTTCTGCTGGTGACGAGCTGGGATGTGTGAAGGGCATCTAGTTATCTTAAATGGTTTGGTTCCCATTACCACCCACTTTTTTCTTGTGTCACTTCAAGTTTTCACAGCAGACAGACAGGAATGAAGATGTGAATCACAAATGTGCCTGAAATCATCATGCCAGGGATGATCTTCAGGCCTGCCAGGGCTCGAGGGGCTGTCCAGACACGAGAACCCCCATCCTGCAGGGAGAAGGGGAGGGGGTGCTGGTGGAAGGGGGGGTGGTGCAAGGTTAACCCTTTCCCCCAGTCCAAGCCCATCCAACACCCAGGAAACCTTGGGCACCCTTCCTCTACAGCTTGGCAGTGGCAGAGGGGAAAATGGCCACTGGGCCTAGCCCCTTGAACCCCCTCATGGTTCAGCATGCCTGGTGCACACTGGCCATGAGCAGCACCAAAGCCCCCAGTGCATTTCCCACTGGAGAGGCGGGTGAATGGATGGCGTGCTGTTTGTGAATGAGCCGTCAAGCCTGCTAATTGTATTAGAATTAGTGGGTAGGCATGGTACTCGGGGTGCCACCAGTTAGGGGCTTTTACGATGGTTTTCTTGTTGTATTTAAACACCAACATTGCCCTCAAGCAGCCAAACAAAGTAACAGATTGGTTTCAAGATGAACCTTACTGTAGCTATAGGACCCTGAATGTCCATTCAGGGCATTCAGAGTGGAAAATTCAGAAATACAAAGGTAATTAAAGACTCAGCTTTGATTACAAGTAATTAGCATGTACCAATAACAGAATAGGAGCTATCTCTATCCAATCATAGTTATGGTTACATCATGCATACACAAGGACATAACATCCGGTTAAAATTTGTGCATGGTGTATCATCAAGAAATCATAGCTATATCTCTGATATCTCTGGTATCTCAACCTCCCTTTCCATTCTTCCTTGTTCTAATGGGTAGATATGAACTGCAGCTGCACATCATTCGATTAGATAGTCCTTGACCCTTATCCGGGCTTACTTTAATCAACCTGTCATTTGCACATAGCTTTCCCTGTGTGACTAAGGTTCAGCTTGCAACTTATGTGATCTTTAAACTTGTGCGATTTTTAACCCTTTCACTGCCTCTTACGAACGGGAACCTGATCGGGGCCAATGGGGTGGGGTGGGCGAATCCCGATAGCCCTCACATCCCGGCGGAATCCCAAATTTTGGCTGATACCCCATTCAGCGGAAATTCCTGCTGGCCATCTGATGAGGTTGGTCATCCCTCCCATTGGGCGTGATCTTACCTGCTGTTCATGCCATGCTCCCGCTGCAGCGAAGTCGGAGAACTTGGCGGCCAGCCAAATCTCCATTCGCTGCGGCAGGATCGGAAAATCCCACCGGCGTGAACGGTGGTAAGATTCTGGCCATTGTCTTGCTTTGGGAAAGAATACTGATGGAAGAGCTGTGGCGGATCTGAATCGTGTGGGAGTTGGGGAGTGTACGACCTAGAGAGCATTGGAATACTTGCGTCCTGAGGTGGAAAAGGCATGGATGAGAACTTTGGCCGTGGATGGGCTGAGGCAAAAGGGAAAGTGGCAACGTAAGTGTCTTTGTAAAGAGGGGTGGATTGGAGAGAGTGGAAGGGAACTGACTTCAGGACCTGAGGAGAGAAAGAAAGCTTGCAAAATAAATTAATGAGGGCATGTTTTTGGCACAATCATTTACAATTTTAAATTGGCTCTGCTGATAAATTATTTAAAGTACAATTCTCCTGTTATTTGGTCAGTCCTGTTGACTGATGGTTGCATCAAAAGAATTTTCAACAAAACCAGAAGGCAAGATTCATCAACACAGAATAAGTGTCACTAGCTGTTACCTTCCGTTAATTCACTTTGAAAAGTGTAAATAAAGAAGAATAAATATTGGAATATATCCTGGGAAAATTCCTGGGCAATTTGAAATTGCAATTTTAGTCCGGCCCTTACAGAGGCTCCAGGTTAAATCAAAGGTTCAATTAAAATGAATGATGGGGATAATTTTTCTCTCTCTCTGTGATGTGTTTCACCGCGACGCGCCGCTCGTTGGTAGTGGGATCTTATGGTCCTGCCCTTGTCGCTGGGAAACCAGCGGCAGGGGTGCGCCATCACCGAGACTGTAAAGTCCTACCAGCGTGAAAGGCAGCAAGATTTCAGCTGACATTTCTGTTTCTCCTATTTTTCTCAAGAAAGGTGTCTGAATCTAAATCAGATATATCTTTTTGAGTTCTCTGCTTGAAGGCAGACCCAACCCTCAGCAGCATGACCAGGGAAAGAAGTCAGGTCCCGAATCCACCCCATCCAGAACAGGGAAATTGAACCCCAAGGTATTGGCACTAATCTGATCTACACCAACCATCCAACTAACCAACTGAGCTCACCAGTTCCCCGAGGTTAGGGGCTGAGGAGAAAACCTCCTCCCCCCACCCCCGAATCACCTGTTAGACACTCTGGCAATAACATTCATCCTGCCGAGACACAGCTAAACCTTGACAGGTATGCAATTAGCAAGGTGCCAGGCTCACTCTTAAAGAATCATAGAATCACAGAATTCTACAGTACAGAAGGAGGCCATTCGGCCCATCGAGTCTGCTCCGATCACAATCCCTCCCAGGCCCTATCCCCATAATCCCATGTATTTACCCTAGCTAGTCCCCCTGACACTAAGGGGCAATTTTAGCATACCAATCCACCTAACCCCCACATCTTTGGACTGTGAGAGGAAACTGGAGCACCCGGAGGAAACCCACACAGACACGGGGAGAATGTGCAAACTCCACACAGACAGTGACCCAAGCCAGGAATCAAACCCGGGTCCCTGGCACTGTGCGGGCAGCAGTGCTAACCACTGTGCCTCCATACTGCCATCTTGGCTTATGTAGAGCTGTTGTAAATGGCACCAACATGACATCACACCAGCACCAGTGTCAGCTGAATACTTTATGCAGCCTCAATATCCAGAGCCAGTACTCACCAATAAGACGCTGATCCATTCAAACTAGGTTCTGGCCATTCCCCGGTGTGATCCACATCACTCCGTCGGCAAGGTTCGGTCAAAATCGGAAAACCCAACCTCGTCGGCAAGAATCAAACTCTCTGCATTTTCACCCCGCATCGCAATTCCCACGCACGGAGAGACGGGGTTCAAGATTCCGCCCCACATTTTTGTTCAATCTGCACATTTGCAATGTCACTTTGTCAATTTATTTGACAACATAAGTCTTTGGGCTAACGGTGTCAATGCTTGTTGGGAGCTCAGTCTCATGTCGGTGGTTATTCCAAAGAAAATGTATGCTGGATGCATATTCATACCTCCATTTGCTTCAGATATTAAGATTTCTTGCTGTAGGCAATCTACGGGCCCTCCATCTGTGTATAAGATGTCCTCATGATTTGGAGTGTTGCTATATTTAAGAAGGAATCTAAAGAAAGGGCTAGAGGGTAATTGTGATACCAGGGTCAATGAGACTGAAAGTTGATAAATCACTGGTCTAAAAACTAAGAGAGGTGATAAAGAGGGGAAAGAATTAAGCCAGATAATTATAAATTAGTTAACCAAACATTCGTGGTTAGCATTGCTGCTTCACAGTGCCAGGGACACGGTTTGATTCCTGGCTTGGGTCAATGTGTGTGCGGAGTCTGCACGCTCTCCCCATGTTTGCATGAGTTTCCTCTGGGTTCTCTGGTTTCCTCCCGTAGTCTGAAAGATAGGCTGGTTAGGTGCATTTGACCACGCTAAATTCTCCCTCAGAGTACCCAAACAGACACCGAAGTGTGGCGACTAGGGGATTTTCGCAGTAACCTCATTTCAGTGTTGATGTAAGCCTACTTGTGGCACTAATAAATAAACTTTAAACTTGTTGCAGGTCCATGGATGTGATTATTCTGAATGATTAATCCTTTCTCTTATCCAAAATATAGTTGTCTAGACCATTTGCCTGCCTGCCAAAATTTAGCAGGTGGCCAGTAGGTGGTTTATATCAACAGCGGCAGACAGATTTATCTCAGCAATGCTGCACGGGAACTTTTGGAACGAAAATTGTGAAAGCAATGATATCTAAACTACCAATGATCTCACTTGGCTTGTGGCTCTAAAATCCCATTTGTGTGCACAAAGGAATGGTGCCAATTCAAAGTGTGGCAAGAGATGTGTTTATTTTTTAATATTATTGAGGACTATTGTGATATTCTGTGAAGTAGGTTCTTGGGTCTGCTTTGAAACTATTTTAATTAAACTGAAGACAGTTTGTCTACGAGGTTTAGGACATCAATGGAGAGTAGGTGCTAAAGGCACGCATTTTAACGCAGGTATGGTCAAGTGTATTTCTGTAAGTAAATAAACTTTTGGTAGAAATTTGCACCGGCACAGTAGCACAGTGGTTAGCACTGCTGCTTCACAGCTCCAGGGACCTGGGTTCGATTCCCGGCTTGGGTCACTGTCTGTGTGGAGTTTGCACATTCTCCTCGTGTCTGCGTGGGTTTCTTCCGGGTGCTCCGGTTTCCTCCCACAGTCCAAAGATGTGCGAGTTAGGTTGATTGGCCATGCTAAAATTGCCCCTTAGTGTCCTGAGATGCGTAGGTTAGAGGGATTAGTGGGTAAAATATGTAGGGATAAGGGGGTCGGGCCTGGGTGGGATTGTGGTCGGTGCAGACTTGATGGGCTGAATGGCCTCTTTCTGTACTGTAGGATTTCTATGAGGAGATATGTGAGGTTTAGATTTTCAGCTGCCATGTTTCAAAGGGGAGTAAAGGGTATTACAACTTGGAAAAGGACATAAGTGAACAAGGAAATGTTCTTAAATTTGATTTGACCCAAAAATGGCAATAGGGAGAATAGGAATGTCTTTTATATTTTGGGGGAAGTTAAGTTCAAAAAGGTGCTGAGGACTATGGAATCAAAGATGAAAATCGAAAAAGGATATTTAAATGATATTTTATACAGCGTATGAAGAGAGATTGAACAGTTTAGGCCTATACTCTCTGGAATTTAGAAAAATGAGGGGAGATCAAATTGAGGTATACAAGATGATAAAAGGTATGGATCAAGTAGACGTGGAGCTGGTGCTTCCACTGGTGGGGCATTCTAGGACGAGAGGTCATAGTCTTAGTATAAGGGGTAGCAAATTTAAAACAAAATTGAGGAGAAACTACTTCTCTCAAAGGGTTTTGAATCTATGGAATTCGCTACCCCAAAGTGCGATGGATGCTGGGAGAGTGAGTAAATTTAAGGAGGAGTTAGACAGATTTTTAATTGGTAATGGGTTGAAGGGTTATGGGGAGAAGGCAGAAAAATGGGGATGAGGAGCATATCAGCCATGATAAAAAAAAAAGAACAGTACAGCACAGGAAAAAGGCCCTTCGGCCCTCCAAGCCTGTGCCGCTCATTGGTCCAACTAGACCATTCGTTTGTATCCTTCCATTACCAGACTGCTCATGTGACTATCCAGGTAAATCTTAAACTATGCCAGCGTGTCTGCCTCCACCACCCTACTTGGCAGGGCATTCCAGGCCCCCACCACTCTCTGTGTAAAATACGTCCCTCTGATACCTGAGTTATACCTCGCCCCTCTCACCTTGAGCCCGTGACCCCTCGTGATCGTCACCTCCAACCTGGGAAAAAGCTTCCCACTGTTCACCCTATCATAATTTTGTACACCTCTATTAGGTCTCCCCTCATTCTCCGTCTTTCCAGGGAGAACAAGCCCAGTTTACCCAATCTCTCCTCATAGCTAAGACCCTCCATACCAGGCAACATCCTGGTAAACCTTCTCTGCACTCTCTCTAAAGCCTCCTTCTGGTCGTGGCAGAGTGGACTCGATTGGGCCGAATGGCCTAATTCTGCTCCTATATCTTATACATCATATGAGCTTAAAAATAGATGTTGAGCTGTGTTGATGCACTGGCAATGTGAGACCCTCAGAGGTTCAGCTTTCTGTTGGGAAAAGAGCTGTAAAGGTGCAAGCTTTGAAGAAGCGATTCCAGCCAAGCCACAAGTGTGCCTGTTTTGTTAGAAAGCAATGTTTTGTTTTTAAAGATTCAAGAATTTCCACAGCAGAGTGGAATTGAGTTTGAGAAGTCTTGTGATATATCTTGCCCACAGCAACAATGGGTTTGCCTTGTGTTAATATTACTGGAGTTTTATGGATAAACATTAATAATGGAGCATTACTTACAGGGTGTTTGCCTATAAGGATAACCAAGTAAGATTCTTTTGAGGAATGTTCTGTGAAGAAATTTTTATCTGTGTAATTGTAATCTTGTGTGCTTAAATTTTCTTTTCTTTTGTTAAGTTAAAAAAATGTTTAAAATCCTAAAAGTATTACTGGAATTTAAGGTTTCTGAAGTCAGTTGACTTTTCTTCTCATTGTCAGAATACGAAGAAAAAGGTTGTGGTATGTGGGCCAAGTTTCCCTTTGGGATTTGATTTGTGCAGCAATGAACATCTGGATCATAACAAACGATATTTGCTTTGACAATTGGAAGAGATTATGGTAATTGTATTATTGTTTGAACTAAGTTGTTACTCCGACTGAATGTGGCAGATTTACTATCAATCTCATGTTCACTGAATCATAGAATGTTACAGCACAGAGGAGACCACCTGGCCCATCGTGCCTGTGCTAACCCTTTGAAAAAGCGGCCCATGTGGTCCCGCTCTCCTTTTCTTTCTCCCCTCAGAAATTTATTTCAATCCCTTTTGAAAGTTAACATGCAATCTTTCAAACAGTGCAACCCAGATCATAAAAACTTCCCATGTGATGATTTTATTCCCCATATCATCTCTGGTTCTTTTGTCAAGTACCTTAAATCCATATTATCTGTTTAGCAACACTTTTGCCACTGGAAACAGTTTCTCCTTATTTACTCTTTCAAATTGGGTTACAAGTGATCTAATTTGAACATAATTGAATTCTCCCAGTAAATTTTAATTAAGCAACACACATGACAGAGGGAGGTGATGGTCTAGTGGTATTGTCACTAGACTATTAATCCAGAATCTCAGCTAATTTTCCAGGTTTGAATCCCACCACAACAGATGATGGAATTTGCATTCAATAAAAAGTATCTGGAATTAAGAATCTACTGATGACCATGAAACCATTGTCGATTGTCAGAAAAACCCATCTGGTTCACTAATGTCCTTTAAGGAAGGAAATCTGCCGTCCTTACCTGGTCTGGCCTACATGTGACTCCAGAGCCACAGCAATGTGGTTGACTTTCAACTGTCTTCCATGGGCAATTAGTGATGGGCAATAAATGCTGGCCAGCCAGCGATGTCCATATCCCATGACTGAATTAAAAAAACACCTACAGTATTAGGTAAAAAATTCTGCTATTCAGCTATTAAGTTCTCTCACTTGCGAGAAAACCAGATGAAGACTCTTGGAGTTTCAGACAAAGTCTTTATTATGAACTGTAGAATGGGATAGTCCCAGTGTCCAACTAGTGGTACACCAGCAAAAGCCTTGGTTCAAGAATTATTCAAATAGTTATAGTCCAGATCCAGTTACAAGAAATTAGTGTAGAACAATCAACAGATGTTCATTGAACCAGGAATTATCTATATCTACTCACAACTATCGATTAGATTTACATCATGCCTAAAGTGCGACTACAATCGACCAATTACAACATGTGCACGTCTACTTGATTACAATATTCAATTTGAACACCTTCATCAAATTTCCCTTAACCTTCTCTGCTCTAAGGAGAAAAATCCCAAGCTCACTAGTCTCTCTGCAAAGCTAAAGTTCCTTATCCCAATATTATTCTAGTGACATTTCTCTGCACCCATCTAAGGCTGGGATTTTCCAATCCCGCCCTGGCAGGACCTGCTTCGGGAGTGTCAACGGCCCAGTTGGAAGACCATCGACTTTTGGCAGGCTCAAGTGATCCTGACAGCAGGTGGGGTTGGAAAATCCCACTTCAAGCGTGAGAATCTCTAGCCTTCCCTCAGTGTTTTTCTCAGTGGTGGGAGGCAGCACTCCACTCTCTGGCGACGATATCCTCTGGTCCTGCCACGCCACTGTCAATGGGAATTGAAGCTACCCCACAGGGAAACCCGCGGCAAGGGGTGCACCGCACAGCAGGACCAAAGAATCCCACTGGTGTGAACAGCTGGAGAATTCTGGCCTAAATCTTTGATGTGCCGTCTACAGTGTGGGGCCCAGAACTGACCATAGTACACCAGTTATGACCCATCCCTGTGTCTCCTCTTCACTCTGGTATTCCAAGTCTCTATTTCTGAAGCCAATAATCCGATGTACCTTTTCTTAACAACTTGTCCTGCCACCTTCGAAAGCTTGTGCACATGCCTTCAAATCTCTCTGTTCTTGCACCCTTTAACACTGTACCATTTAGTTTATATTGCCTCTGTTCATTCTTCCAACCAAAATGAGACTCTTCACACTTCTTTGTGTTAAATTTCGCCTGCCATTTGTCTTCCTATTTCACCAATCTGTCTGTGTCCTCTTGCCGTCTCTTATTATCCTCCAGTTGGAAGACCATTGACTTTCGGCAGGCTCAAGTGATCCTGACAGCAGGTGGGGTTGGAAAATCCCACCTCAAGCACGATAACTCCTGGTTCAATTATCCTTCATGTTGATAACCTCATCTCTGAATTTTATTTGAATCTTGAAATTATGTCATGTGACCCTAAATTTGGCTCATTAACATAAGACCATAAGACATAGGTGCAGAATTAGGCCACTCGGCCCATTGAGTTTGCTCCGCCATTCACCCCCATTCTCCTGCCTTTTCCCCATAACCCCTGATCCCCTTATTAATCAAGAACCTATCTATCTCTGTCTTAAAGCCACTCAATGACCTGGCCTCCACAGCCTTCTGCGGCAAAGAGTTCCACAGATTCACCACTCTCTGGTTGAAGAAATTCCTCCTCATCTCTGTTTTAAAGGATCGTCCCTTTAGACTGAAGTTGTGCCCTCCAGTTCTAGTTTTTCCTACTAGTGGAAATATCCTCTCCACGCCCACTCTATCCAGGCCTCGCAGTATCCTGTAAGTTTCAATAAGATCCCTCCCTCATCCTTCTGAACTCCAACAAGTACAGACCCAGAATCCTCAACCATTCCTCATACGACAAGCTCTTCATTCCAGGCATCATTCTTGTGAACCTCCTCTGGACCCTTTTCAAGGCCAGCACATCCTTCCTTAGATATGGTGTCCAAAACTGCTCACAATACTGCAAATGGGATCTGACCAGGCATCTAGATTTTAAAAAAACCCCAGTCCCAGTCCCAACCCCTAGAGATCACATTACTTCTCTGAAGCCTGAAAAACAATTATTCACCACTATTCTTTGCTTCGTGCCCCTTTAGCCAAGTGTATATTCATCCAGCCACTGCCCTTTGATTCCATGGACTTCAACTTTGCTAACAAACCTATAATGCACAACTTAATGGCTTCGTGAAAGTCCATATATGCTTTGCTGTACTCTCATCAACTCTCTCCATGCATCATCAAAGAATTCAATCAAGTTAGTATACACAGTTTAAAAAATCTGTCAGATTTCATTTATTGATCCACATTTCTCTAAGCTTTCTCCTGGAATATAGTCTTCAACAGCTTTCTCGCGACTGACTGAGCGTCCCATAGCTGCCAGATTTTGTTCTCTCCTTAGTTTGGACAGGACTGTAACATTTATTCCAATTGTTTCAATGGACTGGCGAACATAACAGATATTACCCTCCTGTTCCCCAAGTATGTTGTAGGTGATGCAAACGGTTTCCCTTACTTGAGATTCAAAACGTATCCTGACTCCTTTTAATGGTTTTGCTAATGTGATAGACTATCACTCTCATTATTCACTGAAAGTTTGTTAAAACGGGTTTATTGGCTAGAGAAAATTGAAAGTGAATGTTCCCAAACCAGGAAGATATGGTTTCCACCTCATCCAGTGGGACAGCACGGTGGCACAGTGGTTAGCACTGCTGCCTCACAGCGCCAGGGGTCCAGCTTCAATTTCTGCCATGAGTCACTGTCTGTGTGGAGTTTGCACATTCTCCCCGTGTCTGAGTGGGTTTCCTCCGGGTGCTCCGGTTTCCTCCCACACTCTAAAGATGTGCAGGTTAGGTTGATTGGCCATACTAAATTGACCCTAGTGTCAGGGGTATTAGCAACTTAAATATGTGGGGTTACAGGAATAGGGCCTGGGTGGGATTGTGGTCGGTGCAGACCCGATGGGCCAAATGGCCTCCTTCTGCACTGTAGGAATTCTATTATTTCAGAGGAACTTACATGCTGAAACAGAAGCAATTCTTTAAATTGTAGGCCTGTATCTGGGAATTATAAGATATACTTACCTTATAAGGATGAATCCAGTAGAGGGAGCTATTAAAGATGTGTAGCACTATTGATTATTTGGCAGTAATTAATTAGTGAATGAATGGTTTCCTGTCAACAGCTTTGTTGGTTGGCACCTTTTGGACAGTTAAGACCTGAGCAAATAGTTTCTAATGGTGAACTAGTCTGTTCTGTTTTTGATAAGAGTAAGTGTCAGCTTGACTCACATAACATTGCCAAAGTAAAAGTAAAGTTTATTTATTAGTCACAAGTAGATTTACATTTATTGAAGAGGTGGCTGGAAATAGCACTTGGGGCGAAATGGATCAAAGGTTATGTGGAGAAAGCAGGATTAGGCTATTGAGTTGGACGATCAGCCATGATCGTAATGAATGGCGGAGCAGGCTCGAAGGGCCAAATGGCCTCCTTCTGCTCCTATCTTCTACGTATGTTTAATAGTACTTCCTCCTCTAATCTTCATTGGATGGGCTGTGTGATAACACTGCTCTAAAAAGATATTTGGCTCCTCTCTTTTTCTAAGATGGTCTATTCTACTTGATTCAAAGTTAATTCATTCAAATTATCTGATACTTAATTTATTTAAACAGCAGATTCCTACATTCCCATGTGAAAAGTCGGGGGGTGGGGGAGCAGGTGTTGGATATTATATTGAAACAAAATTACTTTAAAACTTGAGTATATCTTTATTATTTCTGATATTTATTAAAAGGGTTTTAAAATCTTCAGTTCAGCCTGTGAGAGGCAAGCTGTTAGCTGCAAGGAGACCCCAAGGGCATAATCAGTTAGGGGCTAGATTCAAGGCAGAACTTTACAGGTGCTAGATTTAAACATCTGTAAAAACAATGTGGGGCTCTTCCGACAGCTATATGGAACCTCCCTAGCATGAGAGAATTTATCAAACACCAGGGGATTTGAACAGGAGAGGAATAATTGATATCCACAAGTTAGACACAAGTTGTTATGTTAAGGACAAATTGTAACAGTAAATCAGACTAGATAACATATGCGACCCTTTACACTGGTTGGATATTATAATCAAGTCGACATGCACATGTTGTAATTGGTCAATTGCAGTCGCACTTTAGGCATGATGTAAATCTAATCGATAGTTGTGAGTGGATATAGATAACTCCTGGTTCAATGTACATCTGTTGACTGGTCTATGCTAATTTCTTGTAATTAGATCTGGACTATAATTGTTTGAATAATTCTTGAATCAGGGTTTTTGCTGGTGTGCCACTCGTTGAACACTGGGACAATCCCATTCTATAGTTCATAATAAAGGCCTTGTCTGAAACTCCAAGAGTCTTCATCTGGTTTTCCCACGAGTGAGAGAGTGAAGTACACTATAGCTGAATAGCAGTATTTTTTTTCCCCTAACACCATGTTTTTTTTAAATTCAGTCGTGGGATATGGACATCATTGGCTGGCCAGCATTTATTGCCCATCACTAATTGCCCATGGAAGGCAGTTGAGATTCAACCACATTGATGTGGCTCTAGAGTCACATGTAGGCCAGACCAGGTAAGGACGGCAGATTTCCTTCCCTAAAGGACATTAGTGAACCAGACAGGTTTTTCTGACAATCAACAATGGTTTCATGGTCATCAGTAGATTCTTAATTGCAGATATATTTTATTGAATTCAAATTCCACCATCTGCTGTGGTGGGATTCAAAACTGGAACATTAGCTGAGATTCTGGATTAATAGTCGAGGGATAATACCACTAGGCCATCACCCCCCTCTGTCATGTGTGTTGCTTAATTCAAATTTACTGGAGAATTCAATTATGTTTAAATCAGATCACTTGTCGCCCAATTGTCATTAACTCTCTTCTGTTGAACTGACTTAACTTTCCGTTATAAACACAGCCCTGGTCTAACCAAAATTCTTCCAGCAAACGTATAACAGTGATTGGATTACCATGCTATTTTTAAATCCAATTTGTTTATATATTAGCAGAATAGTTTTTATTCAATTCTGCTAATCAAATGGTTCTGGATTCACTGAACTGCATTGCGCCAATAAATTGCATCCTCTTTGCAACAAGCACAGGTTATATTTTCCCAATTCCTGTTGCATTTTGAGATAATTTCTTGGAGACAGCTTCAGCCCTCAAACAGATTACTTCAGTCAAATTGACATCAATTGAGCTTCTTTCATCTGTCCCCTGAAGTATTTTTTCAGATCTGTTTTGGAATTAATAAGTATACATTTACAGTGAAGTGATATTCTAATTCATCGTACAAGGTACTGGTCAGACCACATCTGGAATGCAGTGAGCAGTTTTGGTCCCCTTATCTAAGGGAAGATATTATTTAGTTGGAGGCATAGTCTGGAGGGATGTCAGAAGTTACAGAGGGACATAGACAAGACTGGGCGGAGAAGTGGCAGATGGACTTCAACCCAGATAGATGCGTAGAGGTCCATTTTGGCAGGTCAAATGGGATGAAGGAGTACAATATTAAGCGAAAGACTCTTAGTGCTGTAGAGGATCAGAAGGACCTTGGGGTCCGGGTCCATAGGACTCTAAAATCGGCCCCGCAGGTGGAGGAGGTGGTTAAGAAAGCGTATGGTGTGCTGGCCTTTATCAATCGAGGGATTGAGTTTAGGAGTCCGGGGATAATGATGCAGCTATATAAGACCCTCGTCAGACCCCACTTGGAGTACTGTGCTCAGTTCTGGTCGCCTCATTACAGGAAGGATGTGGAAATGATTGAAAGGGTGCAGAGGAGATTTACAAGGATGTTGCCTGGATTGAGTGGCATGCCTTATGAGGATAGGTTGAGGGAGCTCGGTGTTTTCTCCTTGGAGAGACGTAGGATGAGAGGAGACCTAATAGAGGTATATAAGCTGTTGAAAGGCATAGATCGGGTGGACTCTCAGAGGCTTTTTCCCAGGGTGGAAATGTCTGCTACGAGAGGACACAGGTTTAAGGTGCTGGGGGGTAGGTACAGGGGAAGTGTTAGGGGGAAGTTTTTCACACAGAGGGTGGTGGGCGAGTGGAATCGGCTGCAGTCAGTGGTGGTGGAGGCAAACTCAATAGGGACATTTAAGAGACTCCTGGATGAGTACATGGGACTAAATAGGATGGAGGGTTATAGGTAGGCCTAGAAGGTAGGGGTATGTTCGGCACAACTTGTGGGGCTGAAGGGCCTGTTTTGTGCTGTAGTCTTTCTATGTTTCTATGTTTCTATTACAGAGAAGGTTCACCAGGATGATCCCTGGTATGGAGGAATTGTCTAATGAGGAAAGGTTAAACTGGTTTCATGGCCATTAGTAGATTCTGGTCATCCAATTATAGAAAGGACATTGTTAAACTAGAAAGAGTGCAGAAAAGATTTACTAGGATGCTACCGGGATTTGATGGTTTGAGTTATAAGGAGAGGCTGGATAGACTGGGACTTTTTTTTCTGGAGCGTAGAAGGCTGAGGGGTGATCTTATAGAGGTCTATAAAATAATGAGGGGCACAGATTAGCTGGATAGTCAATATCTTTGCCCAAAGGTAGGGGAGTCTAAAACTCAAGGGCATTGGTTGAAGGTGAGAGGGGAGAGATACAAAAGTGTCCAGAGGACCATTTTTTTCACACAGAGGGTGGCGAGTGTCTGGAACAAGCTGCCAGAGGTAGGAATAGAGGTGGGTACAATTTTGTCTTTTAAAAAGCATTTGGACAGTTACATGGGTAAGATGGGTATAGAGGGATATAGGCCAAACATGGGCAATTGGAACTAGTTTAGTGGTAAAAACTGGGTGGCATGGACAAGTTGGGCCGAAGGGCCTGTTTCCATGCTGTAAACCTCTATGACTCTATGACTCTATGGTTGGACTCTACTCATTGGCATGTAGAAGAATGAGAGATGATCTCATGAAAACATCCAGGATTCTTAAGGGGTTTGACAGGGTAAATGCTGAGAGAATGTTTCCCCTCATGGGAGAGTCTAGGACCAGAGGGCATAGTCTCAGAATAAAGGGCTGCCAATCTAATACTGAGATGAGAAGGAATTTCTTCTCTCAGAGGATTGTGAGACTTTGGAACTCCTTGCTACAGAGAGCTGTGGGGGCAGAGTCCTTGTGCATATTTAAGGCTGAGTTACACAGTTTTTAGATCTGTAATGGAATCAAGGGTTACAGGGAAAAAAGAACAAAGAAAATTACAGCACAGGAACAGACCCTTCGGCCCTCCAACTGTGCACCAACCATGCTGCTCGTGTGAACTAAAACCGCCTCCCCTTCCGGGGACCACATCCCTCTATTCCCATCCTATTCATGTATTTGTCCAGATGTCCCTTAAAATTCACTATCATATCTGCTTCCACTACCTCCCCCACCAGTGAGTTCCAGGCACCCACCACCCTCCATGTAAAAAAACTTGCCGCGTACATCTCCTTTAAACCTTGCCCCTCGCAACTTAAAAGAACAAAGAAAATTACAGCACAGGAACAGGCCCTTCGACCCTCCAACAGACCCTTCGGTGGTGAATGTGAGGAATGTCAGATCAGCTGTGCTTCAGGTGAGTGGCGGAGCAGGCTCCAAGGGGCCGAACAGCCTATTCCTGTTCCTATTCTTTATGGTCTGGTTGCTATTTTGCGGCTACATGAACTCAGAGCTGGCTTGTAGGTTCAACAGTTTATTCTTCATGTTTGCGACATGCTCAAAACATATTGGTGCCTTACTGAGTGGTTACAGAGTTCAAAAACAAATTGCGCAAAACCTCTGCTGAATGTATCTTTGACAATGACGTGCTGCATCGTTGAATTTATTGTTACATAATTAGTGTTCACATTCTAGATGCCGCACCATGTTGCAGATGCAAAGGAACCATTTATAAGCGAGAAGAAAGCAGGGGCTAAATCAGGCAGAGCCCGAAAACAGGCGCAGCAGGGATGCGTGTTAAACCTCCCATTCATTGAATTGCAGGCAACATGCCAGTTCCGTGCTGCCTACTCATTGTCACGATTGCTGCAGCCTGCACTAACCACACTGCTCATTGATTCTACCTATCAGCAGGAGGGCCCAAAAAATTCAGATTGGCTGGCATCACTTCAAGCTGGCCTTCTCTGCTTAAAGCTAGCCCATACCCATTAGAGGGGAGTTGCATTGTGGATGGGAGTTATGCAGTCACTGAATCTGTCTTGGGAAACAGGAGGTTGAGGTGCACCCCAAAATGTTTGTCACACGGGGTGTTTGCTGGAAAGCCAGTATTTCAAACTCAAGAAACATGGAGGAGTTGAGTCCCAATTTAGCAGAGCCTGGAGTCCATCCATTTGAGCACAGGTGTAGTGACCATTCTCACACTTGTGGACCCGACCATTATGCAATGTCTGATGACAGAATCTTTCCTGTGCAGAAGGAGGCCATTTGGCCCATTGATTCTGCACTGTCTCGCTGAAAGAGCATTCTACCTAGTACTACTCCCCTGCCTTATCTACGTAATCTTGCACATTCTTTCTTTTTCAATAGCAATCCAATCCCCTTTTGAACACCTCGATCGAACTTTTCTCCACCACCTACTCAGCAAATTCACTCCAGACTCCAACCACCATCTGGGTGAAATGCTTTTCCACACATCACTTCTACTCCTTTTGTCCATTATTTTGAATCTGTGCCCTCCAGCTCTTGATGTACTCCTGAATGGGAACAATTTCTCCATACTTACCCTGTCCACATCCCTCAGGATCTGGAATCAAGTCTATCAAGTCTCCTCTCAGCCTTCTTTCCTTCAAGGAAAACAGGCTCAACTTTTCCAATCTATCCTCATAGCTACAGTGCCTTATCCCTGGAATCATTCTTGTGAATCTCCTCTACTCCCTCCAATGCCTTCACATCCTTCCTCAACTATGGCACCCAGAACTGGACATTGTACTCCAGATGAGACCTAACTAGTGTCTTATACACGTTCAACATGACCTCCTTACTCTTGTATTCAATGCTCCTATTAATAAAGTCTAAGATAATATATTCTTTATTAGCTGCTCCCTCAGCATGCCCTGCCATCTTCAGTAACTTATGTACATAAACACTGAGGTCTCTTTATTCCTGCACCTCATTGAGAGATTCTCCCTTTGTTTTGCACTGTCTCTCCATATTCTGCCTGCCAGAATGAATTATCTTACAATTCTTTGCTTTGAACTTCATCTGCCACTTGCCTGCCCACTCCACCAAAATGTCTATGTGTTTTGCAGTTTAAGACTATCATATTCACAGTTGACAATGCTTCCAATTTTTGTATCATCCGTAAATTTTGAAATCAATTTTGAAAGCAAGAAAGGGCAAAAGTTTAAAGTTCATTTATTAGTGTCACAAGTAGGCTTACATTAACACTTCAATGAAATTACTATGAAAATCCCCCAGTCACCACACTCCGGCGTCTGTTTGGGTGCACTGAGGGAGAATTTAGCATGACCAATGCACCTAACCAGCACATCTTTCGGACTGTGGGAGGAAATCAGAGCACCCGGAGGAAAACCACACAGACATAGGGAGAACGTGCAAACTCCGCACTGACAGTGGCCAAGCCAGGAATTGAACCCGGGTCCCTGGTGCTGTGAGGCAGCACTGCTAACCACTGTGCCACTGTGCTGCCCCAGCAAAGACCCCTGGGGAATTCCACTGCAAACCTTCCTCCAATCTGAAAAAAAAACTAATAATCACTATCTGTTTCCTGTCACTCAGCCAATTTCTTATCCAAGTTCATACTTTCCCTTTTTTTTCATCAACAGGAATTTGATGCTGCAACAGTGTAAACAGCAGCCACCCAAAGCCTACGTGCAGCAGTGGAATCTGAGGCTGGTGTCATGCAGTATTGGCATGCTGCCAGGCAAACTCAGATTGCTGCCATCCAGTCTTTAAATGACAGTATTTAAAGGGTTTGCAGGATGGCACTAGATTTCAGCAATCTGCGCTTCAACAGATTATGAAGATTATGTGGCACATACAGCACAGAAACTGGCCTGCGTTCAGCCAACCAGTGCACGCCAGCATTTAAGCTCCTCTTGAGCCTGCTCCAATCTTTTCTCAACTAAATCTATCATTAGAATCCTCTCTTCCTTTCTCCCTCATATGCCTGATGAGTTTCCCATTTAATGCATCTATACCAGTTGCTTCAGCCACTTTGCATGGTAGTGATTTCCAAATTCTTAACACTGAGTAAAAAGGTTTCTCCTTATTTTCCCATTTTCCCATTAGATTTCTTGGGCCGGAATAGTATGAGGGTGGGGATTGCGGATGGCAAGCGAATAGTATGCGGAGAGAGTGGGGGGGGGGGGGAGACGGTGGATGGTATGCGAGTAGTATGTTGGCGGTTGCAGATGGCATGTGAGTAGTATGAAGGGGGAGGGGGCAGGAGGGTGTGCGGAGTTCCCCCGGTAACAAAGTTAATGTGGAACTGACTTGCTCGAGGCCACCTTGCCCCAGAGCCATAAAGTACTATGAGGCAGATTAACGAGGGTCGGGCGGCACTTCTGACACTCGCTGGCAAGGAGGCGCTGCCCTCTGGAGCTGCCATCCAATCTGGTTGGCCAGCAGTTCCATCAGTCCCAGCAATGCCAGGGGGTATCAGTGGTCACTGCCCAGGCTTCAGAAGAAGAATAAGATCAAGGCCCAGTGCAGGCAAGTCTGGCCTCTTGGGCCGGGAGTGTTTGGGAAGGTTAGGGAGAGTGGTGGGGGGGGGAATGGGGTTGGGGAGGGAGGCGGTAGGAAAGAAAGAGATTTCAGCCTTCAGGGGGGCCACGACAATCAGCAAAGTCCAGCCCCTGAGGAACGATTCCCAACCACCGACCCCCCACCCCCCACTTCCCTCAAACTGGTAAAGGTAATTAAAACTGGGCTTCTCGTTTCCACTGGGCCACCCCAACCAAACCTCTTCTGCACAGTGGTTAGCACTGCTGCCTCACAGCGCCAGGGTTCACCATTGGTTCACCACCAATCACAGGTTAAAGAGGTGTGAACTGACATGAGGCCACGATCCCTCAACCGGGATTTTGGGTCAATGTCACACTCCATGTAACCCCCACCATTTGGCCTGGGCTTGCAAAATCTTACTAACTGTCCTGTCTTGAGACAACTCACACCTCTTTAACCTGTGAGTTACCATCTCTCCACTCGCATGCAAATGCATTGAAATGGCCGTCACACCCATTTCAGGTGCGGTCCTGGTCGTGGCTGTTTTCGGGCCTAGGTAAAGGGGTAAGTGGCGCGGAGGCGGGCGCAGATCGTGCCACTCGCCTCACGCCCGACTTTATCAAATTTTCACACCCAAAAACAGGCGCAACTTGATGGTAAAATCGGGCCCTCTGTCTATATGTGCCATGTTTGTGAACCCACCTCTCCACTCACCTGATGAAGGAGCAACGCTCTGAAAGCTCGCACAAACCTGTTGGGCTTTAACCTGGTGTTGTGAGGCTTCTTACTGCCCTTTGAAGGGAATTTCACAGTGCCCTTGCTGTTGCCTACCAGCCAGCTAACCTAAACTACTGCCACCCATATTGAGGTGGTGCAATCCAAAGCTAACCCATCAACCTGGCATAGTTATGTACTTGCTCTGCCTCCTAATCTCTAGCAAGAGAGGATGAATAGAATATCTTTGATGAGAGACCCTCATTGCAACAGTGGACAGAAAACTGCCAGAGGCTACAAATATATTCAGTTCCAGCCCTTTAAATGCCAGTTTTTATAAAAGTTCATCACCATGGTGACCTTCCCGGTCACTGATAATTCTGTCCATCCCCTGAAGGTTGCAGCTGTGCCTGTAACATGTGGGAGATTTCAGTGAGAATGTCCTCATTGCGAGAACAGATGTTTTATACACTGTTGTCATTGAGGTTCAAACATTTCCTCTCCCCTCCTCCTCCTCTCTCTTCCAGTAGCTTGTCCTGCTCTGCATGACCTCTCTTCATTTTCCAGGTCCTGCCTGATTCCACAGAAAATGCCAGCTAGGGCCTCTGTGCCTGGGAGCCACTAGATTGTGCTGAAGTCATGAAGTCAGCAAAACCTCCCTCAGCTTCTGCCACACCATTCCCGATAAACATTTGAAAATTCTGCACTCTCTCTCATTTCCTTCTCTGTGAATGGTATGCTTTGCCTGCATAGCGTGCAAGAAACAATACTTTTCACTGTATACTAATACATGTGACAAAATAAATCAAATCGAATCAAATCAAAATCAAAATTGTAGAAACAGCCAGGAGAAATCAAGTGGTGTCTATCCTGTGAGCACAGCAAGAAGTCTTACAATAGATTTATTTGGAATCACGAGCTTTCGGAGCGCTGCCCCTTCATCAGGTGAGTGCTCTGACTGCTCGTGATTCCAAATAAACCTGTTGGATTTTAATCTGGTGTTCTGATACTTCTTACTGTGCCTACCCCAGTCCAATGCCGGCATCTTCATATCCTGTGAGTAGCTGTTGATCGCTTTAATTAACGCTGTGTGGAGGGCTATCTCTCCCCGCGTCCCCCGCTTAACATGTGAACAGAGGGGATTAAGGGTGGGCAATAATTGCTGGCCTTGCCAGTGATGTCCACATCCTCTGAATGCATTAAAAACATACTGATGGCCTCTAGTCATGCGCTCCTCCACAATTGAGAACGTTGTCTCTGCTTCAACTCCATCGAAACCTTTCCTAAGCTCTAAAATATAATTGAATTGAATCACACTGATTGATATCCAGCAGACATCAGCTGTGAGTGCAGTAACACCCTCATCAATATACCATTCCGTCTGCTTCATGGTACAAATGCTCACACGTGGGTTGCATTCCATTTTGATCCTCTACAGATACTTTGATTTGACTTGATTTAATTTGATTTGATTTATTATTGTCACACGTATTGGGATACAGTGAAAAGTATTATTTCTTGCACACTATACAGACAAAACATACTGTTCATAGAGTACGTTAGGGGAGAAGGAAGAAAGAGAGTGCAGAGTATAGTGTGCCGTCATAGCAAGGGAGTAGAGAAAGATCAGCTTAATATAAGGTAGGTCCATTCAAAAGTCTGATGGCAGCAGGGAAGAAGCTGTTCTTGAGTCAGTTGGGACATGATCTCAGACTTCTGTATCTTTTTCCCGACGGAAGAAGGCGGAAGAGAGTGTGTGGGGGGTTGTGTGGGGTCCTCAATTATGCTGGCTGCTTTTCTGAGGCAGCGGGAAGTGTAGACGGAGTCAATGGATGGGAGGCTGGTTTGAATGATGGGCTGAGCTATGTTCACAACCCTTTGTAGTTTATTGCAGTCATGGTCACAGCAGGAGCCATGCCAAGCTGTGATACAACCAGAAAGAATGCTTTCTATGGTGCATCTGTAAAAGTTGGTGAGAGTCGTAGCGGACATGCCAAATTTCCTTAGCCTCCTGAGAAGGTAGCGGTGGGCTTTCTTAACTATCACATCAGCGTGGAGGAACCGGGACAGGTTGCTGATGAACTGGACACCTAAAAACTTGAAGCTCGCGACCATTTCCACTTCATCCCTGTTGATGTAGACAGGGGCATGTCCTCCACTACACTTCCTGAAGTCGATGACTGTCTCCTTTGTTAGATAACAGGTGATAACAAACTTAACCCTGTGCCCAGCATGTCGATGTGCAGCCTATATTTTATAAGCAGTTAAAAGTGTCTCGCACTTCAAAACAGCAACAACTGCCTGTTGTTGCCTGTTTGGAGTATTTGTGTGATCTGATAGGTGTATTAGCTGGACATCAGTGTTGTTCTCCTGACCCCAGGTTGTCAGCGGTGCCATAGAACATCTGCAAGTACGTTGATAAATGTACAACTACTGCAGGATATTAGGTTTCACTTAACCAGGTTTGGCCCAGTACAAAGATCAATTTCATTGTCTTTCCTATATCCCAGATTGATTTTTTAATTAATGTTACATGGCACTATGCAGCTGGTACAATTTGTATTGCATGCAAATCACTAGCTGTTGATCACGTACTTTTACAATTCTTCAATTGCACAGTTTTTTTAATGCTCATCATAATTATAGCATTTAACATGGCTACTTTTGATAATCCCATCCTTAACTCTTTCAGTGATGATATTCCTAGCCTTGCCATCTTCCTATGATCTTGGTTAAATCTTTTATTTTTTCATTGTTAAATCTTCCCCCAAAGTCTTAATTTCCCCGTGTCTGCGTGGGTTTCATCCGGGTGCTCCCGTTTCCCCTCCCACAGCTCAAAGATATGTAGGTTAAGTGCATTGACCCGAACAGGCGCCAGACTGTGGCGACTAGGGGAATTTCACAGTAACTTCATTGCAGTGTTAATGTAAGCCTTACATGACGAATAAATAAACTTTACTTTACTTTTACTTTTATTTGCCATGTTAAATTGCTCCTTAGTGTCCAAAGAAGTGTAGGTTAGGTGGATTGGCCATGATAAATTGCCCCTTAATGTCCCAAGATGTGTAAATTAGGGAGATTAACCCTAATGCATGGGGTTATGGGGATAGGGCAGAGCGCAAGGCCTGTGTGGGATGCTCTTTTGGAGAGTCAATGCAGACTCGATGGGCCGAATGGCCTTTTTCTGCACTGTAGGGATTCTATGGTTCTATGCTTCTCGCAAACATTACTCCTTTCAAAGCCCAATATTTATTTACCACGCCTTAATCAGGAGAGGGCTTTCTGACAACTGCCAGACAAAACACAAGAACAAGCTCTAACTTATTTCTCTCTTTTGTAAGCTTTATTATTTTACTTGAAAAAAAACTATCAACGTTGCACGTCTGAACATTCATTCTTGTTCCTTCTAAGCAGCAAATGCGCCAACATTGACAAATTTCCCCTGCTCTTCACCCTCAAAACTAATCGAACTGTCTCCAAATCTCCCTATAAAAATCCTCCCTAGAACAACACTAAGCAATGACTCAAGCACCTTTTGAAATAACTCCTCAGAGACTGATGTCCCTTCACCAGATTCCCTTTATTTCCAAACTGACAAATCCACAGGCCGGAATAGTATCTTACCTTATCACACCTATTGGCGCACATGGCTTCTTTTGAAGTTCCAAACTCTGTATCTAGTGCAATCCATCTGTCATCACTCTTATTTCAGGATTATGGGTATTCCTCATTGTTTATGAGTTGGGTCTATGCCAGTGCAATGACCTCAACGAGGCCCATGAGGTGAATCTCTTAGAGTATGAGCTCTCTAATTGAGGTCTACTGGCACTCTGGATTCTGATTTTGCACCTGAAGCATTCTTGGGAGTGGAGATAAATTTGTAAACAAAGGGAATCTGGTGAAGGGACACTGGCCTCTGAGGAGTTCTTTCAGCCAGAATCTTCAATCACTCTAACAGACTCTAATCAGTATACCTTCCAATGCTTGCTAACAATGGCAGTGCCAATACCACCTGCATAAGATTCTGGTCTCCATCGTCACAGTAAGAAGTCTCACAACACCAGATTAAAGTCCAATAGGTTTATTTGGTAGCACAAGCCACAAGCTTTCGGAGAGCTGTTCCTTCATCAGGTGAGTACTGTGCTTACCTCAGTCCAATGCCGGCATCTCCACATCATGGCTCCATCATCACCTCAGGAGTCCAAAAAATACCAGTCCCATCTGGTCCTTCATATTATAGTTCATGTCTGTCGCTCCTTTGAACCATTCTTTGAAACATTTTCCCATTGTGCTTCATGGAAAAACAAAGAGATTCAATTATCCTTGGCATCATACAACCCCTTCACCTTAATCACAACTGCTACATACAAGCTACACACAATGCCTCTGGTAAACCCTTGATTCTAGTTAGACTTATTATTTACTTTGTCAACTTATGTCTTTGTCTTTAGATCTTCCCCAGTCCTGATACCAATTCGATGTATTCTGATTCATGTTTCTCAGTAATCCTTTTAGTTTCCTCTTCATTACTTCATTGTGTTCCTAACTACATTCTACATTCTATTTACTACTGCTAATGCTGTCATGGCTCCTAAACAGCTCGCCATTCTGCCAACACTCACATTCTTTGCGATTTAAGCAGAATCGTTTCATGTTTCCCAATCCTCTCCAGCCTTGGTCCCTATTTGTCCTCCTGCTCCTTCAGGAACCAGGGCCTAAGGAGACATTGATGTCTGCAAAATTCCATTGGATTGTCCCATGTTTGTGTTTGGTGAAGTGTTGCACTGGTTTGCTCTTGCCTTCTGCTTTGCGGCTGACCTGGAAACTCTTCCACTCTTACCACTTGCCATCAGGCGCATTGGATGGATTTGCAGGCTGATAATCAACCTGTTTGGCAACACTATAAACACACTTTCTAAGGCCATCATGTCCCAGTGTGGGCTTCTGGCCCAAGATACTGAAGCTTTCACTGAGCCACATGGATCTCCTCCTATACTTTTTATTCTTTAACAATACTTCTTTTACCAAACTCCAACCATTTTGTTATTAATTGTGAATAACTCCCTTTTCATAACCAAGTTTACCATAAACATTCTGATTAATTCAAACTCGTGCTTAACACAACCAGCAGGAATTCAGAACAAACAGCATAATGTGACCCATCTCTTGAGCCTAGTAGTTGCAGTTGGGTGTTCCCCAATCGGAAGACACTGCTATGTGACATTCCCTGTATTTCCTGGGCTCCTTTTACTGCATCCCCCAATAATAGAGCAATCTCAATGGCTCTCTTTAGATTCAAATTGGGTTCTGCCAATAATTGTTTTTGGTCTGTCACCTTGTTAATTCCACAGACCAGCCTATCTCACAGCATGTCATTCAGGGGTGGTCCGAATTCATAGTGCTCTGCCAATTTTCGCAGGCTGGTTAAAAATTTGGTGAATATTCCCCGGGGGTTCGTCCTGCCCTATTGCAGCATTATGAAAGATTATAGGTCATCATAGCTTTTAACGAATTCATTAAAGGTTTTGGTGTCAAGGGCATTCAGGTAACTCAGGCTTTTGATTACACTGATGGTTGGGACCCCTCATGCCATCAATAGGTTCATTTCTGCTTCTCATCCCCCTGAATACTGTTAGCACAAAAAACGTAATGTATGGGCTCTGCATACTGGGTCCAGTCTTCTATCCTTGCACTGTAGGATTCAAGTTTCCTGAAAAGAGGTATGTTTCTTACCAGAGGATTACTTGACCCCACAGTAACGATGGTCCGGAAGGAAAAAAAACTTCCTTCCCTCCTCATCACTAATGTAATAATCTTACCAAGGCCAAGTGTTCCATCACCAATCACCTATTTATGTGCAGTGATACCTGATCGCCTTTCAACGGCTAAACTCGGTCCCGAGTCTATCGACTGCTGGCCTGAGTAGCCAGCTAGCTTTAAATCCCCCACTGCTCCCTCCCTACTGGGTGAGCCTACACACACCTATAGGGAAGGTCATATTCAATGAGGTCCATGGCGACATCTATTGACAATCCCCCATGATCATCATAACAGTTCCAAAGTTTCTCAAATACTGGATTGGGTGCACTCCCTTGGGCTTATGATCCATCATTTTTCCCATACCTTTCATTACCCTGCATACTATCACCTCATAGGGCAGCACGGTGATACAGTGGTTAGCACTGCTGCCTCACAGCGCCAGAGACACAGGTTCAATTCCGTCCTCGGGTCACTCTCTGGGCAGGATTTTACGACCTCACTCAGGCAAGGCTCGTAAAATCCTGCCTGAGGCCAACGGAGAATTACGTTCTGTAAGCCTCGCCAACCACAGAGGCGGTAAGATTCCAGCCTCTGTGTGGAGTTTGCACGCTCTCATCGTGTCTACGTGGGTTTCCTGCGGGTGCTCCGGTTTCCTCCCACAGTCCAAACATGTGCGGGTTAGGTTGATTGGCCATGCTAAAGTGCCCCTTAGATTAGCAGGGTAAATAGATGTGGTTACTGGGATAGGGTTTGGGTGGGATTGTTGTCAGTGCAGGTTTGATGGGCCGAATGGCCTCCATCTGCACTGTAGCGATTCTATGATATATCTGTATGCTCTTTATAGTCCAAAGTTTATTTATTTGTCACAAGTAAGACTTACATTAACACTGCAATGAAGTTACTGTGAAATTCCCCTAGTCGCCACACTACAGCGCCTGTTCGGGTCAATGCACCTAACCAGCACATCTTTCAGAATGTGGGAGAAAACTGGAGCACCCGGAGGAAACCCACGCAGACACGGGGAGAACGTGCAAACTCCATACCATCAGTGACCCAAGCCGGGAATTGAACCTGAGTCTCTGGCGCTGTGAGGCAGTAGTGCTAATCACGGTGCCACCGTGTTGGGGAATTCATCCTTATCTCCCACTGTAAACTAATAGGTCAATGTCACACATGGAGGTAAAGCAATCTGCAGCAGTCGACAAGCATCCTTGTCAGTCTTGCTTGTTATAGCAATCAAACTTTATTTAGTAATAGAGTTTGATCTTCTAGTCACTCACATTTAGGTAATTGGCCACTAAGCGGATATAATTCTGAAAAGGTCAGATCCTGACTTATTTCCTTACCTTCGCATTCATATACAATTTGACGTTTCATGTCTTTTGCTGCTCCCGCACGCAGGGGTTTGGTGACCCTGAGTGCAAAGTTAACAGACCTGGGTTTTCCCACACCACCGTCTGCCTCAGGCCAGGTTTAAGCTGCGGTATTCCCTGGATTATTAATGATCATAGGCGTATCTCTACTTCTCAGTCCTGCATCAAAATCCCCCACCGTCAGTGCTATTCCGATTGACAGGACTAGACAGGGTAAATTCAGAAAGAATATTCATGGCGGCGGGGGAGTTCAGAACTAGGGGTCATAGTTTGGGGTAAACATTTTAGGACTAAACTAAAGAGGGTAGGTTGGGGCGCTAGCAAGAGAACTGGATCATCCTCCTTGTTATCACCACCGGATTCCTCCTCACCAGCGCTGAACAACAAGGCTGATATTCTGACCTTTAATTCTTTCATCTATTTCCTGACATGTCCTCTTCCCCACCATTCATCTCTCCACCGCCTCACTACCCTCTCGATCCTTGTTATCCTGTGACAAATTTCATGGTTCTCAATGAGCTATTTTGGTACCATTCAATTTTCTCTGCCTCTTAACTATTGTTGCAGAAGATCTCTGCAGCTGGGTGCCGAGTCGAGTTACTTCTTGATTCATCTCAGATTGCGAATGGCAGCTGATCTACGTGCTGCCTTTCTGACACCCAATTCATTTTTTAAACTCTGCCTGCAGAATCTGAGTCCAGCTACACTCTTTAATTTAGTTTGTATTCAAACTACTATTTGTATCATTGCCATTGTGTAGTTGGTCTATTTTGTTTTCTTTTAATTTTTGTTATGATCGTCACACATTATTGTAAAGTCTCTGCAAGATTCATTAACATCATCCTCCAGATAAGGTCCCTCTCCCAAAGAACAAGCAACAAAGAAAATTACAGCACAGGAACAGGCCCTTCGGCCCTCCAAGCTTGCACCGACCACGCTGCCCGACTGAACTAAAACGCCCTACCCTTCCGGGGACCATATCCCTCTATTCCTATCCTATTCATGTATTTGTCAAGACGCCCCTTAAAAGTCAATATCATATCTGCTTCCACTACCTCCCCCTGCAGCAAGTTCCAGACACCCACCACCCTCTGTGTAAAAAACTTGCCTCATACATCTCCTTCAAACCTTGCCCCTCGCACCTTAAACTTATGCCCCCTCGTAATTGACTCTTCCACCCTGGGAAAAGACTTCTGATTATCCACTCTGTCCATGCCTCTCATAATCTTGTAGACTTCTATCAGGTCACCCCTCAACCGCCATTGTTCCAGTGAGAACAAACCAAGTTTTTCCAACCTCTCCTCAATGCTGATGCCCTCCGTACCAGGCAACATCCTGGTAAATCTTTTCTGTACCTTCTCCAAAGCCTCCACATCCTTCTGGAAGTGTGGCAACCAGAATTGAACACTATATTCCAAGTGCGGCCTAACTAAGGTTCTATAAAGCTGCAACATGACTTGCCAATTTTTAAACTCAATGCCCCAGCCGATGAAGGCATGCATGCCATATGCCTTCTTGACTACCTTCTCCACCTGCGTTGCCACTTTCAGTGACCTGTGTACCCAGATCCCTCTGCCTATCAATACTCTTCAGGGTACTGCCATTTATTGTATATTTCCTATCTCTCCACCCAAGTCTCCAACTGATCTATATCCTACTGTATCCTCTGACGATCCTCATCACTATAATGTGCTTTATTGTTTTTTTTAAATAACTGTTCAGTTTTAAGTTTAAAGTCTATTTATTAGTGGCATGAGTAGGCTTACATTAACACTGCAATGAAGTTACTTTGAAAATCCCCTGGTCGCCACACTTTGGCGCCTGTTTGGGTACACTGAGAGAGAATTTAGCTTAGCCAATGCACTTAATCAGCCTGTCTTTTGGACTGTGGGAGGAAACCGGAGCACCCAGAGGAAACCCACACAGACGCGGGGAGAACGTGCAGACTCCGCACAGACAGTGACCCAAGCCAGGAATTGAACCCGGGTCCCTGGTGCTGTGAGGCAGCAGTGCTAACCACTGTGCCACTGTGCCACCCAGCAGGGACCCCTGGGGAATTCCACTGCAAACCTTCCTCCAATCTGAAAAAAAAACAAATAATCACTATCTGTTTCCTGTCACTCAGCCAATTTCTTATCCAAGTGCATACTTTCCCTTTTTTATCCTCAATAAGAATTTGATACTGCAACTTCCATCACAGTGGAAACAGCAGTCACCCAATGTCTACGTGCAGCAGTGGAATCTGAGGCTGGTGTCATGCAGTGTTGGTATGCTGCCAGGCAAACTCAGATTGCTGCCATCCAGTCTTTAGATGACAGTGTTTAAAGAGCCCTTCAACAGATTATGAAGATCACGTGGCACATACAGCACAGAAACTGGCCTGCATTCAGCCAACCAGTCCATGCCAGCATTTAAGCACCTCTTAAAGGTGACGTCACAGGTGGAGAAGGTAGTGAAGAAGGCATATGGCATGCTTGCCTTTATAGGACGGGGCATAGAGTATAAAAGTTGGGGTCTGATGTTGCAGTTGTATAGAACGTTGGTTCGGCCGCATTTGGAATACTGCGCCCACTTCTGGTCGCCACACTACCGGAAGGACGTGGAGGCTTTAGAGAGAGTGCAGAGGAGGTTTACCAGGATGTTGCCTGGTATGGAAGGGCTTAGTTATGAGGAGAGATTGGGTAAACTGGGGTTGTTCTCACTGGAAAGACGGAGGATGAGGGGTGACCTAATAGAGGTGTATAAAATTATGAAAGGCATAGATAGGGTGAACGGTGGGAAGCTTTTTCCCAGATCGGTGGTGACGTTCACGAGGGGTCATAGGTTCAAGGTGAGGGGGGGAGGTTTAACACGGATATCAGAAGGACGTATTTTACACAGAGGGTGGTGGGGGCCTCGAATGCGCTGCCGGGCAAGGTGGTGGAGGCGGACACACTGGGAACATTTAAGACTTATCTTGACAGCCACATGAACGGAGTGGGAATAGAGGGATACAAAAGAATGGTCTAGTTTGGACCAGGGAGCGGAGTGGGCTTGGAGGGCCGAAGGGCCTGTTCCTGTGCTGTATTATTCTTTGTTCTTTTGTTCTTTGTTCTTGAGCCTGCTGCAATCTTTTATCAACTAAATCTATCATTGGAACCCTCTATTCCCTTCTCCCTCATATGCCTGATGAGTTTCCCATTTAATGCATCTATACCAGGTGGTACTCCAACAATGATGTCAAGTACCAAACCCTCCCAGATATTGGCCCAGCTATGATGAAGGAATAGCTCTATATGACCAAGTCAGGACGGTGTGTGACCAGCAGGGGCAAGTCATTCCACAACGTTACAATTTTTGTCCTTCTTGGTGGTGGAGGTCACACCACTGAAGAAATTGCTGTGGAAGAAACATTATGAATTCATGCAGTGAATCTTGCAGATATTGCATCCTTTGGACACAATAAATATTAATCCCAAATGCAGACATGTCAATCAAGGAAACCGCTTTGTCCTGGATGATATTGAGTTTCTTGAGTATTGTTGCAACTCTACTTATCTATACTATACTCAAGGAATGGGTATTCCAACATACTCTTGAATTAAGCCTAAAGAATATTTGAGAATCTTTAAAGCATCTAAAAAGACAGGTCACTCATTATAGAGTTTGTCCTTACTCTTTAAGGTAGGATATTGTTGGTTCAACTTCTGGTAAAGGGTAATCACCACTGCTTCCCCCTACCCATTCATTATTGATAATAAAGCCTTGGTGATAGTGATGCTTATCTGTAGTGTTCAGTGGTTTGATTGATCTGTGTGTGAGTTAGTCAGTTCTATACTTGATTGAGTAAGCATGGGTGGAGCTAAAGAGATATATTAAAAATAGAGAAGCTTCCAGCAAAAAAGACCTGGGGTCTGGCTGTAACCATGTGTATTGAAAATCCACAAGTTCTGAGATATTTACAGGTAACATAAATAAATGTGTTATAGATTTGGAACTAGTGTTATCTCTGCACTGCTCTGAGGTAAATTAGACACCTAAGACGTAAAACAAACTAGCAAACAAATAACAGTAAAATATTCAAATAGCCCTGACTTTGACTTGAAGTTTATGAATTATAACTATGGAGGCAAATATGCCTTCTACTTTACAATATTCTCACTTTTCCAGCCATCATAAAGTATAAAGTATAAAACAGATATGCAGTTTTATAAGTTAATTTTTATCACGGATTAAATAATTCAGAGTTTTCTGCTCCTCAATTTACTGCCAGGAGCCTGCTCACAGAAAAATGAACAGATAATCCATTTGAGTAGCAAACCATCTAAAATAGACGTCTTTAATCATGTCAGCTCTTACTGTGGAAAATTACTTTATAAAAGGTCATAAAAACTTGGCTTAATAAAGGTAGAATAGATTCTCAAAACAGTGCATGCTTAAGTAGCAAGTTCCTTTTCAAAAAGTCTCTGAACTGTGGAGGAATAAGATATAGTAGATTAAATTATTTAGCGGTGGACTTCATGGCACGTACTGATTTGATCAGCTTCCTGACATTATAAACCATAATGAGCTTAATGTTGATTAGAATAATCTAATATATTAAACTGTTGTGTTCATGTTATCTCATGTTTCTTTCTAAATCCAAATAACATCATGTTTGGATTTAAGATTTGCCCACATTATTAATTTCTGTTGTGATCTAGTTGCTAGGGGCGGCACGGTGGCACAGTGGTTAGCACTGCTGCCTCACAGCGCCAGGGACCCAGGTTCAATTCCGACCTCGGGTTACTGTCTGTGTGGAGTTTGCACGTTAGCACAGTGGTTAGCATTGCTGCTTCACAGTGCCAGAGACCCGGGTTCGATTCCTGGATTGGGTCACTGTCTGTGTGGAGTTTGCACGTTCTCCCCGTGCCTGCGTGGGTTTCCTCCAGGTGCTCCGGTTTCCTCCCGTTGTCCAAAGATGTGCGAGTTAGGTTGATTGGCCATGATAAATTGACCCTAGTGTTAGGGGGGGATTAGAGGGGTAAATATGTGGGGTTACAGGAATAGGGCCTGGGTGGGATTGCGGTTGGTGCAGACCCAATGGGCCAAATGGCCTCCTTCTGCACTGTCGGGATTCTATGATCTTCTATGATGATCTATGCTCTCCATACTTTACTTTTAAAAATGGGCTCTTTCAGTCAAGTCTAGTCTTTGTACTGGTTATGTATTGACTCAAGGCCCTGGCAGAAATACATTTGACAATTCTTTGATCCTCTAATACTGGGTGGAATTCTTTGACCATTCACGCCCACTGCCACCACCCTGCCAAATCTCCAGTTACTGCAGCGAGACTGGAGAATCTCGGCCGTGGTTGAGGTTGGAGAATCCGGCCCATTATCTGTACTTAATTCTGACTCAATCTGACTTCCCCTTTTTCTGTCTCTCCGTGGGTCATCTGTTTCCAATTTGCCTCATTAATAGTTATGCTGTTGTTGTGGCAAATTGAATGAGGTGTTTGACATCTACCCTTTCACATGTATTGACTATCAAGATTGATGTTCCAGCACCAGCTGCCAGCTCATTCCCCTCGTATTTTTCCTTTGGCTGGTAGCTGCATTATGTAATGCTAGCTTCAATCTCTGGTAGAAACCAAGCTTCTTTGGCCGGGAACCAAACAGGTAATGTAATGTAGCATTGATTTTACAAATCAATGAAAAGTTACATTGATTCATAACGAACTCTGTAGTTCAGACAGAAAGAAATTAGGTTGATTGGCCATGCTAAAATTGCCCTTAGTGTCCTGGGATACGTAGGTTAGAGGGATTAGTGGGTAAATATGTAGGGATATGGGGGTAGGGCCTGGGTGGGATTGTGGTCGGTGCAGACTCGATGGGCCGAATGGCCTCTTTCTGTGCTGTAGGGTTTCTAAGATTCTAAGTTTCGAAGAAATGTTGTTTCCAAAGCCCTGGCCAGTTCATTTTAAAACATGAATTTAATAGTAGGTGAATAGTGTATGTTAAAGGTGTAAAGAGCAGTAAGGTGGCAGAGTGGCTTGCACTGCTGCCTCACAGCACCAGGGACCAGGTTCGATTCCAGCATTGGGTGACTGTGTGGAGTTTGCACGTTCTCCCCTTGCCTGCGTGGGTTTCCTCTGGGCGCTCCGGTTTCCTCCCACAGTCCAAAGACATGCTGGTTCGACGGATTGCGAAATTGCCCCTTAGTGTCCAAAGATGTGTAGGTTGGGGGGGAGTTAGTGGGGTTACGGAGTTAGGACCTGGGTAAGATGCTCTGTCGGAGAGTCAGTGCAGACTCGATGGGCTGAATGGCCCACAGCCCAAAGATGTGCGGGTTAGGTTGATTGGCTGTGATAAATTGCCCCTTAGTGTCAGGGAGATTAGGAGGGTAAATATGTGGGGTTATGGGGATAGGACCTGGGTGGGATTGTTGTCAATGCAGGCTTGATGGGCTAAACTGCCTCCTTCTGCACTGTTGATTCTATGATTCTGCACTTCAGGGATTCTCTGAGTGCAAAGTTTTGTAGTAAGTAAGTGGTTAGTACTGCTGCCTCACAGCGCCAGGACCCAGGTTCGATTCCCGGCTTGGGTCACTGTCTGTGTGGAGTCTACACGTTCTCCCTGTGTCTGCGTGGATTTCCTCCAGTTTCCTCCGGGTGCTCCAGTTTCCTCCCACAGTCCAAAAGATGTGCTGGTTAGGTGCATTGGTCATGCTAAATTCTCTCTCAATGCACCTGAAAGGGTGCCGGAGCGTGGCGACGAGGGGATTTTCACAGACTGCAATGTTAATGTAAACCTACTTGTAACACTAATAAATAAACTTTAAATCATTAAACTTTCTAATTATCATAGCAGAATGTCACTAACACAGAAGCATCCATGCTTTGAAAGCCCAAGGACTATTCTCTGACTGCTTTTACTCAATTCACTCGTGCATTTACTAACTAAATCCACTCCAGTGGGAATATTACCATGGATATTTCCTGCCTTGCTTTAAAGCCACAGCCACTCTGTTTACAGTTGTTTGCAATTTAACTTGTCTACTTTTCAGTAATTAGAAAACTTTCTTGACCTTGCAGGCCTCATTCTGAACCACAGGAAGTTACCGAGTTGGCGAAACAAAGATTAGCCGCAGTGCAGACATCTGCCACTGCCTATTATTTGAAGTGAGCGGTTTTTGCAGATAGTTCAACAGAGCAGTCGTCAGCATTTTCACCCAGCGCTTGATGACAGTTTGTCCCTGGGATTGGACTTACGTTTTGTACAATTTACTGAAGCAGAGAAAAGTCCATTATCTTTATCAATGAAAATGATTCATTTAAGGGTTCTCATTCCATTAAGATTTATTTTCCATGGTGTATAGGACTTTATAAAATGTGGACATGACAGAGGACTTTTGCTGCATGAACAGTCACAGAATTAAAACATTGCTTGACCCTGAGATTTGGGATAGTGTGACAGGGAGGGAGTCTCGGTTCTTGGCAGTGAAGGACATGCAAACAAATGATGCAAGTTGCAAAGGTAGGATCATTTAAATTGTTGGCTTTGGGAGGTCTCCACCTGTATGGCCATTATAGTGGTCCCTGTCCTACCTAACCTGCCCTGCCTTACTGCCTTATCTGAAAACTGGAGCAGTGCTGTGCTACTCCAAGGTGGCACTATGGTACAGTGGTTAGCACTGCTGCCTCACAGTGCCAGAGACCTGGGTTCGATTCCCGGCTTGGGTCACTGTCTGTGTGGAGTCTGCACATTTTCCCTCTTTCTGCATGGTTTTTCTCTGGGTATTCCGGTTTCCTCCCACAGTCTAAAGATGTGCAGGTTAGGTAGGTTGGCCATGCTAAATTGCCCTTTAGTGTCAGAACAACTAGCTAGGGTAAAATATGGGGTTATGGGGATAGGGCCTGGGTGGGATTATGATCGGTGCAGACTTGATGGGCCAAATGGCCTCCTTCTGTACTGTATGATTCTATAATTCTATGATACATGTGACCCCTATCTAAGTTCACCCTTGGTAAATCTGAAAATGTACTATCTTGAGGTGGTGCTGATGTTGTTGGAGGCTGGTTGGATGCAGGATACGGCACTGCCTCTGGCTCCCCTTCTGTGGAATCTTTGGAAAGCAGGATTTTGAGTGCTCGGAACATTCCACTTCCATTAGAGCACCAGTTACTAACATCTTTTAGAGTAAAAATAATCTAAAGTACACACTACTAGATGCTGCCCCACTCCAGATCCAGTGTCAACTAATCTAAGGCTGATTGCTCCTATAACCACAACTTCACAATTGGTTGGCAAATGGATTTATAAGTTTCCACTTTCAGTGCTTTTGTTGCTTTTGTTACGTGTTGGTACATTGCATCAAGGTGAAAAATACAGACATCTGTTTCTCCAGAACACCATTCACAAGAACATGAGGCAGTGAAAATGAACATCAACTTTTACTGCTGCCCAAAGCTATCAATTTCTATCTAGGGTTTCAGACACCACCTAACTCTGATAAGTGAACGCCATGAAGAAACTGATGAAGGTTAAGGCCCAGGCCATCCATTTGATCGGTTAATGCAAGTTCATTACAACAAAACTGGTGACTTTAAAAAAAATTTCCTTCCATACCCACGGTTTGTCATGAAAGCAGAGATACAATTTTTTTTAAAAGGTTAGTCACGTTTCTGGTTGGTTAATGCTCGACTAGCAGTTGTCAAAGATACGCAGGGAACCGAACACAATGTTTGACTTGATTAGCAAATAATGTTGATTTAGGAAAGTTGTTTTGGTGAAAAACCAGACAAGTGATTACATATTTCTCAGAACAATTTTAGAAACAAATTAATGGAGCAATCAGCTTGAAGTTGTTTAACTAGGGATTGTAATCAGAGTCAGCTGTCATTTTCCAGATTCCAGTCTCAGGCTTACATTTACAAATACTTTAAGGTTTTATTGCCCTTGTGAGGGCTGTTTGTTGGTGAAATGCTCAGGGAGTTGGATCTGTTGATGGTAAATTATATTCTGGTTTAACGATTTAAAAGCAAATTACTGCAGATGCTGGAATCTGAAACCAAAAGGGAAAATGCTGGAAAATCTCAGCAGGTCTGGCAGCATCTGTAAGGAGAGAAAAGAGCTGATCTTTCGAGTTCAGATGATGCTTTGTCAAAACTAAAAGGCATTGACAAAGCGTTATCTGGACTCGAAACGTCAGCTCTTTTCTCTCCTTACAGATTTAACGATTTAACTCCAGTTAGCAGCAGTTAAACCTATTGTGAACAACACAGCAACTACTTGTAGTTTTTTGAAGGACAATCAACTTCTCTTGAGCTGAGTATTAGAGAAATTAAGTTGCTTTCCTTTATTCCCCATATGTGATGCCTTGGCTAATTCACTGTGCATGTCATGTGCGGTATTTGAAATTATTTACTGGGCAATGCATCAGTATTGATATTGTAACCTTTCTAGTGAAGGAATTTATATGTACTTGAGGTGTCAGAATTAAGAGAGGCAAGGTAATGGACAAACATGGCAAGAATTAAGACCAATGTCCACAAAGGATCAAAGATTGGCATTTGTGATTAGCTGGGAGACTTTGAGATTACATGTTAGGCTGCAAGTTAGAGAATAAGAAAATAAAACTGTTTGAAATAACAATGCTGGATAAACTCAGCAGGTCAGGCAGCATCTGTGGAGAGAGAAACAAGAGGTAACGGTTGAGATTTTGGGCCCCTGTATGCCGCGACTGTAAATGGTGATAGGGCACAAACTAGGGGATGTGTTGACCTAGTGGAATCATTGCTAGACTATTAAACTCAGCTAATGTGCTGGGCACCCGGGTTCGAATCCCACCATGGCAGATGGTGGAATCTGAATTCAGTAAAAAATATCTGGAATTAAGAATCTACAGATGAAATTATTGTGGATTGTCGGAAAAACACATCTGGTTCACTCATGTCCTTTAGGGAAGGAAATCTGCCGTCCTTACCTGGTCTGTCCTACATTGTGACTCCAGACCCACGGCAATGTGGTTGACTCTCAACTGCCTTCGGGCAACTAGGGATGGGCAATAAATGCTATCCAGCCAGCAACGCCCATGTCCCACAAATGAATTTTTTAAAAATGGTATTACAAAGGCATATTACTGGTGCCTAGGACAACACCAGGCACAGAACTGTCCATTTCCAAAGGCAGAGTGTTACAGCTACAAGGAGAATGGTTTCCTTCTCTAAAGGACATTAGTGAACCAGATGGGTTTTTCCAACAGTCAACAATGGTCATCAGTAGATCCTTAATTCCAGATTGTTTTTTATTGAATTCAAATTCCACCAGCTGCCATTGCAGGATTCAAACCTGGATCCCCAGAATATTAACTGAGCTTCTAGATTAATTGTCTAACCATAATACCACTAGTCCATCACCTCCCCAATAATTTCTGCTACTAATTGACTTTACTGGGGTCCTCTGCTTATTTAGCTGCAGCTTAGTCACTTTAGATGAATGTTAACTCTGAGGTTGTTAATTTTGGCTTCTCTCCACTGATGTACTGTCATGTCCACGAACATTACTGTTTGGCAAATTATGTCGAAAATTAAACTTCGGCAAAGTCACCAAATTACTGCAAATGTATCACTTTTTAAAGCATCAAGAGATGTCTGTCCTGCAAGCCTGAAATTCCACAAAATTACAATGTAAGGAGGGCTTTTTAAAGCCAAAATAATCTATGGAATGTCCTTACTGGGTAACTGAATTCCTGTGCCAAACTGATGGTTTCCTGCAATCTCCAACAGCTTGGGGACTGTAATGCTGTTCAAGCTTAGGCAAAATATCCAACACCAATGCCCCTAAGTGTGCCAAACGGTGTAGGTTAGATGGATTATAGAACATAGAACAGTACAGCACAGGACAGGCCCTTCGGCCCACGATGTTGTGCCGAGCTTTATCTGAAACCAATTAGCTATGGATTAGCTATGGCAAAATGTGTGGGGTTAGAGGGATAGGGTGGGGGCCTGGGTAAGATTTTCTCTGTCAGAGAGTTGGGGCAGACTTGATGGGCCAAATGGCCTCTTCTGCGCTGTAGGGATTCTATGATCTCTGATCAACATGCCTTTTGGCTTAGCGGGGACAAGCCAATTCGTGAGCTGGGCCTAAACCTCCAGGCGAGCTTCCATCAAAAATGGAGTCCATTTTCTCTCTCCCTCCCCCATCCCCTTCCTCCAGCCACAACTGCCTTACTAACAGGTGAATTATCAGGATAGTCGCAGACTAGCAGTGAAAAACATCTCAAGCTGCTCTACATATACACAGATATATTCTCCCAGCCACCCAACAATACTTGTTATGCAGTTGTCTTCAAACATCAGTTGACCCACATGTACAAACAGCTCTTCTTCTAAGAATGGATTTTTATGCCTTTTTCTCACCACTCAAAAAACCCACAGTTTCTCTTGCCTCGGAGTTTCTCTCACCCAAATTTGTTTAGCTCGGGAAATCCACAATCCTACTCTTAAGAGCAAGCTGTGATATATTAGTGGGAGCAAAAGGCTGGTGCATCCACATGGAGTTCAAGTATCTAACTGAACTGGTTTATTATGGTTTTGGTTCATATACATACATACACATATTGTCATAAGAAGGTGTTTTCACAATTACTTGAAAAATATCTTGCAGGAAATTGGTCCCCTTCACGGAACACAGATAGGAAAGGGACTTGGAAGATCTTCCTTTAAAACTGAATATCACAAACATCAGTTGAAAGTTTATTTATTAGTCATAAGTAAGGCTTATATTAACACCACAATGAAATTACTGTGAAATTCCCCTAGTCACCAAACTTCAGCGCCTGTTCGGGTCAATGCACCTAACCAGCACATCTTTCAGACTGTGGCAGGAAACTGAAGCACCTGGAGGAAACCTACGCGGACACGGGGAGAACGTGCAAACTCCACATAGACAGTGACCCAAGCCGGGAATCGAACCTGGGCCTCTGGCACTGTGAGGCAGCAGTGCTAACCACTGTGCCATCATGCTACCCCCGTCAGTGTTACTGTATGATTGGTGACTAACATTGAATCAAGAGGAAAGTATTGCATTCCAGGTTTGTGTAACTATATTGGGTAGAGTTCTTAAAAAGTAGGATGCAAAGCAGTATCCATTTAATGTTGTGTACAATCAGCACATAACTGATGGCATGGCTTTTATATACTGACTTATCATGCATATATCCTTCTCTTGTTCCAGATATACAACAGCCCTAGGAGAGGAAGCCGCTCTCTATCAAGAGTAAATCTCACCACCACACTCCCATCATCAACATTAAAGACATGTACTGGCATCAGAGGATACACTCTCGAGAGCTCTACTGATTTGAGAAGTGAGATTAAAGGGGGTACAGTGGCACAGTTGTTAGCATTTGTGCCTCACTGCACCAGGGACTCAGCTTTGATTCCAACCTTTGGTGATTGAGTGCGTGGAGTTTGCGTGTGTGAGTTTTGGGGGGGTGAAGGAGGGGGGGTTGCCTGGATGAGATATTCTTTCGGAATGTTGCTGCAGACTCAATGGACCAAATGGCTTCCTCCTGCACTGAAGGAGCAAGAAAACTTGAAAGGTGATTAGAGAGAAAAGGAAGTCTGAATTCCATGAAAGGTCAAAGTGAACAGCACTGAATAGAGCTCAAGCATAGCATGTAGCATTAATGTAAGTGTAGTCACACTGCAGAAAGGAAACCTGCTGTAACTAATTGGAGATCCATGCTGTTTCACACTTCTTCATTGTTACATGTAAGTTTAAACAGCACAGAACTGAAATACAGCTTGACAGAGGACAGAGTATTGATGGATCAGCTGCTGGCAGGCTGAAGTTTTGGATGGACACAGGCTCATGCTGTATTTAAATTCCTGACCTCATTCTAGTGATGGGGCAGGAATACAGGAATGCATTGTTGGGCAATGTGCCCAGCATTCTCCCCATGTTTTGAGGAAAGGAATGTCTAATGTATGAGGTTATTGCATTCTTCTAGGCATTCCGTGCATTACAACCTCATTAGTTCCAATAACTGTCTAGTTATAAAGGACCTGGTGATGAATCAAAGATTGCCCCTAGAGAAAGACAGTTTAAGTTTACTTATTAGTGTCACAAATAGGCTTACATCAACACTGCAATGAAACTACTATGCAAATCCCCTAGTTGCTACACTCAGCACCTGCTCAGGTACACTGAGGGAGAATTTAGCATGGCTAATGCACCTAACCAGCACATCTTTCGGACTATGGGAAGAAACCGGAGCACCCCCGAGGAAACCCACGTAAACACGCGGAGAACTTCCAACTCCGTACAGACAGTGATCCAAGCTGGGAATCGATCCCGGATCCCTAGTGCTGTGAGGCAGCAGTGCTAACCACTGTGTCATCGTGCCCCTCTTTCTTCTTTGTAGTCGCAGTTGTGATGAAAACAAGCTGTGAAAAGCAAGGCCCCATAATTAGAAATGAAGATGGATGAGCAACTGAACTATACTTTGGCTGTGCTTGTGGCAGGAATGTCAGTCAGGACAAGGGGAACCTCCTAGCCCTAAATAGAATAATGCCATGGGATCCGACACTGGGCATTGGTTCATTGTGTCATCTGACAGAAGACATCTCCAGCAATGCAACCCTTCATCAACAACAACCTGAACTTAGCAGCTGAGACTCTGAAGAAAGATTTACTGAAACGACATCCTGAGACTGCAGGGGAGAATTGAGAAGGAGAAAAAGAAAACTAAAAGAACTAGTTATATAAAGATGATTCATAAGCAATTGTTATATTTTGAGACTATGACAAGACCACAGTTTTTAGAGGTAAATGTAATGAACTGGAATCAATACATGAACAACCAAGCTGAGTTGATTTTGTTCGAAGAAACATAGAAACCAGAAGCAGGAGTGGGCCATTCGGCCCTTCGAGCCTGCTCCACCATTCATTTTGATCACGGCTGATCATCGAACTCAATATCCTGATCCTCCTTCCCTCCCATATCCTTTGATCCCTTTAGCCCTAAGAGCTATATCTAATTTCTTCTTGAAATCAGACAATGTTTTGGCCTCAACTACATTCTGTGGTAGTGAATTCCACACATTCCTCATCCTCTGGGTGAAGAAATTTCTCCTCACCTCAGTTCTAAAAGGTGTACCCCCTTATCCTCAAACTATGACCCCTAGTTCTGGACTCCCCCATTCATGCAATGCGGGCATCACTGGCAACGCCAGTATTTACTCCTCATTCTTCATTGCCTTTGAGATGATGGTCTTTAATCCCTGCAGCCTGTGAAGTGCAAATACACCCAAGTTGCTTTTAGGGAGATTTTGATGCTGAAGGAATGGCAATGCGTTTCCAAGTCAGGATGGTGTGTGACTTGTGGAAGGTCTTGCAGGTGGTGATGTCCCTTGTGTTTTCTGCCCTTCTAGATGGTAGAGGTCATGGATCTAGAAGGAGCTGTGGAAGGAGCGTTGGTGAATTGCTTCAGTACATAACTTATAGATGGTATACACTGCTTCTAATGTTTATCAGTGGTGGAAGGCATGAATGTTGAAGATAATGGATGGGGTACTAATCAAGCAGGCTTCCTTTTTCTTAGTGCATTGGGTTCCTTGAGTGTTGTTGAAGCTGCGTTCATCCAGAAGAACAGAGAGTATTTCATTACACACTTAAATTTGTGCCTTGTAGATCATGGAAATGCACTGGAGAGTCAGGAGGTGAGATGCTATCACAGAATTCCCAGCCTCTGAATTGCTCTTGTAGCCACAGTATTTATTTGGTTGGTCCATTTAAGTTTGTGGTCAGTGGTAACCCCCAGGATGTTGATGCTGGGCTAATTCAGTGATGCTAATATATTGAATGTCAAGTGGAAGTGATTAGAATTTCATGTGCTGCTGATTGCCAATGCCTGGCATTTGTGTAGCACAAGTCTTCTTTGCCACTTAAGCAGTCCAACCCTGACTGTTGTCCAGGTCGAGCTGTGTGAAGGTGCAGACTTTTTCATTTCCTGACAAGACACAAGTAGCAATGAATGTAATGAAAAGCTGAAATGAAGAACTGTTACGTGTAGAGGAATCAAATTTTAAACTTGATTGTGAATTATTAATGAAGAAAAGAGGATGAAAACTGTTGGGCTTTAGGACGTGCCTGTTAGTATCGGCAAAGGAGAAAAATCAGCCTGAGTGGACCCTTTACCAAAACCCACTTCCATATCTCACGAAACGCTATGTGTAAAATATGGGGCAGCATTTTCCAGCCACGTTCGCCCCAAAACCAGAAAATCCCACTCGAGATCAACGGACCTTTGCATGGTCCTGTCCCGCCCGCGACGATTCCGATGGCGAGCAGGATGGGAAAATTCTGCCCATTAACTTTGAACGAAATTGCAATGTATTTCCAGCCTGAAACTTCTTGTTCTGTAGACTCATGAAGCACTGTACAAAATTGACAAAATTAAAGTTGCTATATCAATAGGTCAGCACAGTGGTTAGTCTCACAGCACCAGGGGCCTGTGTTCGATTCCCAGCTTGGGTCACTGTCAGTGTGGAATTTGTACATTCTCCTCGTGTCTGCGTGGGTTTCCTCCCACAGTCCAAAGATGTGTGGGTTAGGTTGATTGGCCATGCTAAATTGCCACTTAGTATCAGGGGAATTAGAGGGTAAATACGTGGGTATACGGGGATAGGCGCTGGGTGTGATTGTGGTCAGTGCAGACTCGATGGGCCGAATGGCCTTCTTCTGCACCGTAGGGATTCTATGATCCATGTTTATGATAAAGTTGTTTCTGATTTTCTTAACTTATTGCCCTTCATAACAATATTTTTAGAAGCACTATCAGTTGCGAAAGACAAAGTCTGTTTGTTGACACTGTGAATCCATGCAGCACCTGTCCCACACCATTATCCAGAGCTCAAAACATTCCTTCCATGTGACACAACAAACCACTTGTACCATTTCTAATCTAGTGCACTTTGTTTACCACTCGTGGTGTGCTGCTCTCCACTACAAACACCAAACATAGCTTAGGTCACTGCTTTGACCCGCACATCCATTCTACCCCAAGCTTCTGAGAGCCTGGCATTTTAACCGTATCCTTTCATCCCCACTATGACCTCTTTGTCCTTTAGCTCTTACAGATCTTCAACAATGATTCACGTGGGCTTCAGGAGCAATGGCTTGGAAGCTTGCAAAAGAAGTGTCCATTTTACAAGCATAAAATGCATGCCTAATTGTCCCAAATAGCAGGCCCGCATACTTCCTGTGCTGGAAGTGAGCAATGACCATCTTAATAGAATCATAGAATAGTACAGAATAGAAGGAGGACATTCAATCCATACAGTTTGTGTTGGCTCTTTCGAAGCGAGTCCGTCCCACTTTCCTCTCTTTTTCCATATCAGCTTCCAGTATTTATCCAATTCTCTTTCGAAGGCTATTGCTGAATCTGTATCCATTACCTTACACTGCGTTCCAAACCTAACCATTTATTGTATAAATCCTTTTCCTCGTGATGCATCTCTTTTACCCCCAATCACCTGAAATCTGCACCCTCTAATTATCAACCCCTTAGCCACCAGAATCTATTTCTATTTACTTAATCTATTTAAATCTTCCATGATTTCAAACATTTTTTAATAGTTCTCCCCTGAGCATTCTCTGCTCAAAGGGTTTGAACCCCAGCTTTTCCGGTTCATCCATGTTACTGCAATCCCTCATCCCTAGGACCATCCTTGTAAGTCTCTTCTGTACCCTCACCAAAGCCTTCAGGTCCTTCCTAATGTGTAATGCCAGAATTGGACACAAATCTCCAGATGTGGCTGAATCTCCAGATGTGGTTATAAATGTTTAATATAATTGCTTTGATTAACAGGTAAGTCATCTGTTCAGCCTGCTTCAAAGGTTTCAATGCATTCAGCTTTGGAGTCTTTGCTGACACAGTTGTGCAATGGATACCCATTACTAATGCTTGGGTGAGCTACAAGCTTCACTAATGGATTCAGCTATGTGGGGGTTATTCATATAGCTTTGAAGACACTTTAATCTTTGATTTAAAGTAAAGTTAAAGTTTATTTATTAGTCACAAGTAAGGCTTACATTAACACTGCAATGAAGTTACTGTGAAATCCCCCTAGTCACCACATTCCAGTGCCTGTTCGGGTCAATGAACCTAACTAGTACGTCTTTCTGACTGTGGGAAGAAACCGGAGCACCCGGCAGAAACCCATGCAGACACGGGGAGAATGTGCAAACTCCCTACAGTGACCCAAGCTGGGAATTGAACGCGGGTCCCTGATACTATGAGGTAGAAGTGCTAACCGCTGTGCCACCATGCCAGTGTCACAGTGGCTGAAAATGTTATGAGCTGCTTGGAGAAGTGATTTTGAATGTCTGTTTATGTTGATGGTTTTATGAGTATTTAATATGAAGAGGGAATTTGAATGGATGGTTTGTTTATTTTAACAGTTTCGTGAGCATTTCAAATACTTCCCACTATTATTACTGGACTCATGAATTCTGCTCATAGTCAATACAGGAAAAGTGCTTCAAAGTTTCAGCTGATCTCTGGAAATGCATCAATGGAAATATAACAATACAGTGACCAGAATTCTCTGACCTTGCCTGCGACTGGGATTATCCGGTCCCACTGCAGAGTGCCAAACTTTTCATTCTCACTGGCATCGGGAGCAGGATGATGAGACCGGAAAATTCCAGCCAGTAACCAGGTAACATATTATAGGCAGATTCTAAGTTATTTTGAATACAAGAGGGCTTTATCCAATGGATCAAATACTCTAATGTATGTGAACACTAAAACAATACTGGTCAATTTAATGATCACTTACCTTTTAAGGACAGAATGTTATGATCAATCATGGCATTCATAACAGATTTTAACTTATTATACTGCATCTAATTATGACAGCTGAAATTGGAAAGACGTTTTAAAACCTACCTATCAAAAGGTTTCTGACTCCATAAGGCACCTCTGAGGTGCTGTAAAACATGTCTCCTAACTGAACGACTCGAGGAAAATTAGGTCTAAAATTCCCAATGCAAAAGAGTTGGCAAGAGCAGGAGTGCTGAGTGGGGCACTTGTCACCTGCACCCTTATCCCAGGGCCAAAATAATTCCACAGGACTGGAATGGAGATGGGAATCGCAGAATTAGATTCCATCCATTATTTTTAAATCCCCGCTGCTTCTATTCTGACATGGGCAGAGACATGCAAATCTAGCCCTCTTTGCTGTGCTCCAAATTAGCTACCAAATTTCCCTCATTGCAACAATAACTATACTTCAAAAGTACAGGTATTTGCTACAAAGCACTTTGGAACATCATAAAAGTTGTGAAAAGTGCTACATAAATGCACATTTTTTTGTTTCCTTTCAGGATTTCAGAATCCCATTCTGCTGTTAATTTTTTGAATCGTATTGGAAGAACATAAAAGGATAAGACGATATGGGATTAAAGTAGATAGCTTCAGTTGAAGAACTAGTACTGTCATGAACACAATGGGTTGTTAGTTCTATAATTCAAGTTTTCAGATACTCTTAGAAATTCCACATACAGATAATTAACTGCAATCGACAAATGCAGAGCATTCATATAACCTAACAAAGAACATTACTGTCTTAAAGATACAAATCTATTCAGTGGAACAACCAAGTTCTTCTGTGTCAATGCTAACCCTGGTTTTAATTAAATTAACTTCCCTCACAATATACAGACTGACCTTGAAGTAAGTAAAGTCCGCAATTCAAACTTCAGGATGCTTTTAAGCCTTGGTTTCAAGTTGCATTATCAAGGCAATGGCTGTTGTTCACTTTAACTAATAGACATTGTTTTAATCAGTCCATTTCGGAATTTAGCTCTAAGTGGAACAGTCAAATGGTTCTAGTTATTATTGCTATCATTACAACAATTATGGCATGTCCTTATCTCTCACAATATCTTAAACTGTTTCACAAATTTCGAGTACAAGTCGGAATTAAAGTCCGGGAGAGAATCCAAAGGAGCCATACTCTCTACATTACCCGATTAACAACAACAACAAAAAATTCTGATAGCTTTACCATATTCCACTATAATAAAGACTGCAAGGCTCATTTGATAGTATAATGGATGACTGAGAGGATCAGTAGCAAAATAATGCAGCCCAGTGCTGTGCCCAGGCATAGTGCAGCACGGTTTGTTCCAAGAATTGTTCATAGGCTGGTTAGCTTGACTTCTGTAGTGGGGAAGTTGCTGGAATCAATCATTAAGGAGGAGATGAATGAGCATTTAGAAAGGCAAAGCTCAATCCACCATTGTCAGCATGGTTTTATGGTGGATAAGTCATGCTTGACAAGCTTGCTTGAGTTCTTTGAGGGCATGACCAGCAGGGTGGATAGTGGGGAACCTGTGTATGTGGTGGCCGGAATTTTACTGCCTCACCAGCCCTGGAATCAGGGCGGGTGAGGCTCGCAGAATGGAATTCTCCATTGGCCTCGGGTGAGGTTGTAAAGTCCCGTCCGATATATCTGGACTTCCAGAAAGTGTTTGACAAGGTGCCGCATAAAAGACAGATCTGGACAGAGGTGAGATCGGGGGGGATTGGGGGTAGAGTACTGGATTGGACTGAGGATTGGCTGACTGATAGAAAGCAGAGGATAAATGGGTCCTTCTCCGGCTGGGGAAATGTAACTAGCCGGGTACCACAGGGGTCAGCCCTTGGACCTCAACTGTTTACAATCTATATTAATTTGATTTGATTTGATTTATTATTGTCACATGTATTAGTATACGTGTTGGTGAGACCACATCTGGAATATTGTATCCAGTTTTTGTCTCCTTATTTGAGGAAGGGTGTGGTGGCATTGGAGGCAGCTCAGGGGAGGTTCACCAGATTGATTCCAGGGATGAAGGGATTAACACATGAGGAGAGATCAAACAGTTTAGGCTTATATTCACTGGAGTTTAGAAGGATGAGAGGGGATCTAATCGAAGTATATAAAATTTTAAAAGGGATTGATAAAGTAAATATAGACCAAATGTTTCCTCTTATGGGGAAATCGAGAATAAGAGGTCACAGGTATAGGTTGAGAGGCAGGAGATTTAAAACTGAGATGAGGAGGAACTACTTCTCGCAGAGGGTGGTGAATTTGTGGAACTCGTGTCCCATAGCGCGGTGGAGTCTGAATCGTTGAATGGCTTCAAGAGGGAGACAGACATGTTTCTAATAAAAAGAGGGAAAGAGGGATATGGGGAACAGGTGGGGAGGTGGATTTGAAACTAGGAAGAGATCAGCCATGATCTGATTGAATGGCAGAGCAGGCTCGAAGGGCTGAATTGCCTACTTCTGCTCCTAATTCCGATATTTTGTGTTAATTTGCCGCATGTTTATTTATTAGAAGTCACAGGGCAAGCATGTAGTGACCCTTAAAAGGGAGGAAAGTAAAATCTGTTGGTTTGTCCCACTTTATGTTGCTCTGTACAACTCTTGGGATCGTTATGCACGTGACAGATAACATGAGCACCTTGCATATATTAGGGTGGCTCGATGGATAGCACTCCCACCTCTGCATCAGAAGATCATGGGTTCAAGCTTTATTCAAGAGGCTTGGGTGCAAAATCTACAGTCAGTGCATGCCATAAGGAAGAATTCTGTCTTCACATGAAACACTAAATGGACATTGTCTGCCCTGTCAGATGAAAGATCCCAATGCAATATATCGAAGAGGAGCAGAGATTGTTCCAAGCCACACATTTATCGTCCAATCATCTTCACTACAATAAATGATCTGGTCATTATCCCATTGCTGTTTGTGGGAAGTTGCTGTACATAATTGGCTGCCATTTTTCCTAGGTGGCAATAATGATTATATTTTATTGGTTGTCATGCACCTCAGAACATGTGGAGGTTGTGGAAGGTTCGACGTGAATGCAAGTCTGTACTTGTGGTAATGTTGTTCGCGTTAACAGAGTGGCTGTGACCTTCCACCTCTATTCTTCAAATTCCCGGTGAGGAAATAGGTGCGACACACTTCCAGGCACCGAGCCAATGTTAATTGTTACCTGTTTACGAAGCAGCAATCAATGTGTAAAAGCACTCAGCATTTACATAATTAGCACATCACATTAATTAGAAGCTTAGATGAGAGCACCGGAGGGGCGGTGGGGAGAGGGAGGGGAGGGGGGGACTGGCAGCACTCAAGTGCAGCAGAGCAAAGATATAGCTTCTGGAACTAATCAAAGAGGAGTCAATTGGAGGACTCTGTAGCGTTGTTGTTGCAGCGTGCTCTTAATGCTCAGGTATATTTGAAGGATGAAAAGCAGCAACAACTGAGGAAATTGGTCCTGGGAGACTCAAAGCCAATGGAGGCACAATAATAGGAGTTAGGAACATGAGTAGACCACTCAGCCCTTCAAACCTACTCTGCCATTCAGTGTTGGGCAGCACAGCAGCACAGTGGTTAGCATTGCTGCCTCAGGTTCGATTCCCGGCTTGGGTCACTGTCTGTGAAGTGTTTGTACATTCTCCTCGTGTCTACGTGGGCTTCCTCCGGGTGCTCCAGTTTCCTCCCGCATTCTGAAAGACGTGCTGGTTAGGTGCATTGACCCAAACAGGCGCTGTAGTGTGGCGATGAGGGGAATTTCACAATAACTTCATTGCAGTGTTAATGTAAGCCCCACTTGTGACTAATAAATAAAGTTTAAACTTTAAGATCATGGCTAATCTGGTTGTAGCCTCAAAGAATCTTCAGATACTGCTGCCAGGACTATTGATGGCCTTGTCTCTAATGCATAGATAACTGTGTATTCTAAGGAAACTGGGCCTTCGAAGGAGCATGCTATCTGATATCTAACAGCTCCTGCGACTACAGGCAAACATGTGGATGACGCTCTCAGTAGAACTGGCATTGATTAAAACACTAAATTGCGACATCAATGGGTGTTCAAGGTGGTCTAAACAGATTTAGATCAACCAGTATGCTATTCACAGCAATAAAAGTAAGCAGAGAGAGAAACACTTTTAATAGGAGATGCTAATTTCTATTTACCCCATTGAGAGTAATTCTATTCCATAATGGGATATATTAATATTCATCATATTGGAAAACAGGGCTGTTGCCAACTCCAGTTATTAGTATTCCAGGAGATTTGATCACGTGACATCTGATCACATGGCTTTGAGAAATGTTACCACTACATCTTGAGTTCAGGGCATGGATGGGGTTTCTTTCAGGTTTTCCTGTTATCCTAACATGAAGTAGTAAATGCTCTCTTTTTCCATGTATCGTAAAGCACAGCAACAACATCTTTGCAGCAGGCAGAGAGGCAAACTCAATTTCATCCGGGGCTAGCACACAAGATGCCATTGAATAAACATACTGACCTGAATTTCCGCCACAACAGAGGGGGTCTCCAACTTAGCCAAGATGGTTCTGGAGACCCAATTCTGGAAATACAACCCCCGAACCCTGTACTCACCATTTTCGCCAGTGTGGGGAGATTGTAGTTTGCACGTCCACGATTCCCAAAGGCAGCTGCATGTGTAAGAGTACAGCTGCCTTGAAACAGGTTCAATTTTTATCACTGGGATGTTCAAAACACAATTTAAAAGTGCTATATAAATGCAAGATCTTTCTTTCTGGTATGTAATTTTCTTTTGCTTTCTAGTGTTCTTTTCCAACCAATCATACAGCACAAATCCTATAATTACAATCCTCAGGTTTATGTTACCAGAGAGAGCAAAATAGCAAGCATTGTATTTTTCTAAAATTGCAGCACGTTTCCAGAAAATTCTGATTCCAGAATGGAAAAAATAGCTTCCTCCAATGTCCACTGAGGACCGTTCATGAAATTGGGCTGGCCACTGAATCAGCTCAGTGAATCACTTTGCCGAAAGTGTGGCGGAGGTTATGTTTAAGGTGATACACAAGGACCAGCTCCAAGGAACCAGCTGCCCATGGAACTAAGATTTCGGCTGGAGTTCAAGAGGGATGAAAGAATGAATAGATGGACAATCAGAATAGCCCTGCATAACAGGATGTAACATCACCAAAATATCCTAACAGATTCATTAAGATTTATGTTGTACTGTAACACTTTTGTTGCTACAAAGCCATTTATGGGGGTGGGGAGGGTGCGGATGGACAAAAATGGCAGTATGCCTTACTGGTTGCATGGGCAGCATGGTGGCACTGTGGTCAGCACTGCTACCTCACAGCGCTAGGGACCCAGGTTCAATTCTGGCCTCAGGTCACCGTCTGTGTGGAGTTTGCACACTCTACCCGTGTCTGTGTGGGTTTCCCCCTGGAGCTCCGGTTTCCTCCCACAGTCCAAAGATATGCGAATTAAGTTGATTGGCCATGCTAAATTGACCCTAATGTCAGGGGGACGAGGAGGGTAAATATGTGGGGTTACGGCAGTAGGGCCTGGGTGGGATTGTGGTTGGTGCAGACTTGATGGGCTGAATGGCCTTCTTCTGCACTGTAGGGATTCTATGGATTCTATTCTGATTCCTGAAGGTGAGAAGCAGGAGATTACCTGTGTCACACTGAGGCTTTGCACTTTGCGGCTTATACATCCAGCCTGATGCAGGTCCCATTTGATTTCCCAAGCAGTTATATGTTTGACATGGAATCTTTTTCAGGTTAGGATAAAAGGGCTGCAGCCCAGGGTATAACCAGGGAGTAGCAGCATTACGTTGCACCCGATAGACACCAGTATTTGTCATTGTAACATCAGTACGCAGTTTCACATTCCTAGATCAGGATAAAAGAGTGAATCCTTTCAGCTAATTAACTGGACATTTGTTAAAAGTAAGGAAAGGATTAGATGCACAACAAGGTTCAGTCAATTAAAATGATCAAACCAGATTATTTCTTTATACCCACTGTGATATAGTTCCACTACATCTTTGCAAATTAAAACTCTTTGGCCTGATTTCCTTCCTGGATCGGAAGCACAGGGCCAGGAAAATTCCCAGCACCACAATCCTGACTTGACAGCAGGTATTTAGGCAGTGTCATGTCCCCTACTCCCATAAGCAGTCCCGAGGCAGCAATGTAAATGGACTACCTCGGTGGTCCGGCACTTTCCATTAAAACCAGGAACAGCCCTCAACCCTCATCGCACCTAAAGTTTAAAGTTAAAGTTTAAAAGTTTGTATTTATTAGTCACAAGTAGGCTTACATTAACACTGCAATGAAGTTACTGTGAAATTGCCCTAGTCGCCACAGTCCGGCGCCTGTTTGGGGGTCAATGCACTTCAGCACGTCTTTCAGAATGGGGAGGAAACCGGAGCACCCGGAGGAAACCCACGCAGACATGGGGAGAATGTGCAAACTCCACACAGACAGTAACCCATTCCAGGAATCGAACCCGGGTCCCTGGCACTGTGAAGCAGCAATGCTAACCACTGTGCTATCGTGCCACCCCATACACTCCCCCATGCCCCATCTCTGGCAAACTATGCCAGCTCATACCAATCCCACAAGCCTGTCATGGCCCCCATACTCTCCATGTCACCCTATGCCTCTCCATGCAACCCTATGCCCATCCATCCACACCCCACAATACTACAATACTTTATAACCCCTCGGCCAACTTAGTGCCATTTCATTCCAACCCATGTCTCTCCCCCCCCCACCACCACCAAAATACCCGTTGCCCTAGAACCCTCCATACCACCCAACATCCATCAGGAGCATGGAGCGGTGGAGGGGAATGGGTGTTGTTTGTGTGGTTCTGTTTCAAGCAAGGTTTTACCTTTAAGTTTTAGAATAAGCAGGTTCAAGAAGAGAAAGCATCTCTTAAACAGAGTTCAGTTGAAATTTTGTGTGCTGGCTAAAAGGGTTTAAATGCTTGTTAACTGAAGGGCTTCTAATATTGAGTTGGTACATTCTGTGTAGCCAAGCTGAGGAAAGACAGAGAATGGGATTTTCTGTTCCCATGGAGTGTTTTGCGGTGGTGGAGGGAGCCTGCCATTGGCCAGTGGCCAGATCTTCTAGTCAGAGAATCATAGAATCCCTACAGAGCAGAAGGAGGCCATTCATAGAATCATAGAATCTACAGTGCAGAAGGAGGCCACTTGGCCATCGAGCCTGCACCGACAACAATCCCAACCAGTTCCTATCCCAGTAATGCCACATATTTACCTTCCTAGTCCCCCTGACATGAAGGGGCAATTTATCATGGCCAATCAACCTAACCCGCACATCATTGGATTTTGGGAGGAAACTGGACCACCTGGAGGAAACCCACACAGACACAGGGAGAATGTGCAGACTCCATACAGACAGTGACCCGAGGCCGGAATCAAACTTGGGTCCCTGGCGCTGTGAGCAGTGCTAACCACTGTGCCACCGTGCTGCCCGATTCAGCCCATTGAGTCTGCACTGACAACAATCCAACGAAGGCCCTATCCCTGTAAACTCAAGTATTTACTCTGCTAGTCCACCTGAGCCAAGGGGCAATTTAGCATGGCCAGTCCACCTAACCTGTACATCTTTGGACTGTGGGAGGAAATTGGAGCATCCGGAGGAAACCCATATAGACAAGAGTCCCACGGCTGTCAGTGGGATTTCCTACTGAATCCACCTCCATCACCGGGAAACCCACAGCAGAGTTTTGTTGTTGGCAGGGCCAGAAGATCCCGCTGGCAAGAATGACCGGAAAATTCCAGCTCAAGCTTTAGATGCAAAACTCTAGAGGGAAGGAATGTTAGAACTGAAAGAATTCTGACCTGAAGTGGCTGCGCTAAGACACTAGAAACATTAGTGTCGAACAGAATACTTACAACCTCAGGATGGTTGGAGGAGATACGAAGGGACAACCTTGGCGGAAGTAACCCAAGAAATCTCAACCCTTATACAAATCTTCAAAACATTAGTCAGTCCAAGCAGTTAATCTTCCAACTCTTGATAAGTATTTGACTTGCATTTTGGGATGTAAGTCAAATGGGTGCAGAAAGAAAGTGGAGTGAATTATATAGATTATAAGTAATTGAGTTTACTGTATTTTTAATATCTTTAATCTAACGGACTGCTTAAGGTAGTGTAATTATTAGGATTCACATTCTTTGACTTCAGTGTATTAACTGGGAGCCTAGTGGCTGCATTAAATCACTGGGTTTTCAGATTCTAAAAAAAATTATTACAGGTCTCTATCGAGATCACAATCATAACAAACTTGCAAACATTGTTTCATTAAGACATTAATTTTGAAACTGAACTGGAAATTAGGAATGCTTAAATCCCTATGTATTCATTTGTTATAATGTGGAGATGCCGACGGTGGACTGGGGTGAACACAGTAAGAGTTTTAACAACACCAGGTTAAAGGAGCAGCGCTCCGAAAGCTAATGGTATTTGCTACCAAATAAACCTGTTGGACTTTAACCTGGTGTTGTTAAAACTCTTACTGTGTTCATTTGTTATACCCATAAACTCTTCCATGCATTTAAACAGGATTCAATCCTCAATCTCTTCTGCTCCTAAGGCTTGGTAATGACAAAGGTAGATCTTAAGATCTATCTGCAACTCTGAAGAAGAGGCATAATTCTCTAAAGGTTGGGTGGCACAGCGGCATAGTGGTTCGCACCTGCTGCCTCACAGCGCCAGGGACCCATGTTCAATTCCGGCCTCGGGTGTCTGTGTGGAATTTTATGAACAGAAGTTTCTATTTATTTCTGCCTTACTACCTACAGTCTTTGCCATTAACAAAGTGGTTCCTTTTCAAGCATTTCATTTCCTTCGCATATGAGTGCAAATCATCTTTGTGTGGACACCTGTTTCTGCATTAATTTATCAAATGTACAGCAAAGCAATCATCTGCTAAATTAAAGAACTGCCTCATTACTCAGTTTCATGTCATGTCGTCAGAGTAAACAAATCCCTAACATTTCAGTTCACTTTCGGTGATAAATAGAATGTTGAAATGAATGGAAAATTATTTTAATGTATTGAAGTGATCAACTTCAAAGTGGGAAGTCAAATAACTGTGTTTGCATAATTAGTGATAATACAAATAGTTCTCAATGTAAAGCAGTTTATTACTTAGATTGAAAATATGACTCTGAGACCAAAGTTGCTGTGCAAATAAATCACAACATTAAATTAAGTATTGATGATAATACAATTTGTATTTATACATTTCCCTTCGCAAAGGAAAACACTCGAGGCACATTTCAGTGTGGGAGTTAATAATGAATAAAAACGCAAGAAGGAACAGCCTTCCATCACTGCTATCAACTTTTAATAGCGCAAAGTACATCCATTAGCATAAAATAACTAATTAAATTTTAGGTTGATGGTGCGTTCCTTCTCAGGTCCTATTCGCATTAGCTTGGCTTCTCTAAAGATGCTACCAGGGGCAGTGCGAGCGACTGGGCAATGCCAGGGGGAAGTGCCAAGGGGCACTGCCAGGAAGGGGGTGGCTTCTGTTGGGGAGGTCTGTGGGTGGGGTGAAAGGGGGGAGGGGGGGGTGGTTCTGTGTCCATGGCATGGTTTCCTATGTTCATGGAGTGGGGCTTGCGGGGGGGAGGGGGGGGGGGTGGGTGTGTGTGGGAAAGTGGGTATGCACATAGGAGGGGTCCCATGTTCATGAGGTGGGGGGAAGTGGGGGCTTCCCTGAGGAGGGGAGGGGGAGCTCCGTGTCCATGGGGGTTGCTTTTTAATTTTTTTTTACATCTTTAAAAATGGCGACCTGGCCACTTGAAAGCAGAGATTGCTGGCGAGGCAGGTTTATTCACAACCCCCTCAGCGTGACATTGTGGGACCCGCCTCCAGGACTTATTTTGACTAAGTGTCAAAAAATATGGCAGTAAAAGCCAACAATGGAGCCATTGGGCTACATACCGCTTTTCCCACCTGAGTTGATAAAGACCAACCAAATGTGTTTTTGTATCCAAACTAAGTTTAGAAACACTGATAAACATTCAAGAGTGACCACATATAAACCACCAATTTGTTCTGTATTATTATAATCTCAGCCATGGTATCACTTGATTTAAAATGAATATAGAACATATGTGAATATTTGTGTTTGAATAAATTCATTGATTGCTGGGCAATATTGAATCGGACCACTTGATATACGGACATTAACTATGAGGAGAGATTGGACAAACTTAGTTTGTTTTCACCTGAACGTCAGCGGCTGAGTGGTAAACTGATAGAAGTTTCCAAAATCATTAGAGGCATGGATAGAATGGATAGTTGGAAGCTTTTTCCCAGGGTAGAAATGTCAATTACTGTGGCACAGGGGACGGCATGGTGGCACATTGGTTAGCACTGCTGCCTCACAACGCCAGGGACCTGGGTTCGATTCCCGGCTTGGGTCGCTGTCTGTGCGGAGTCTGCACGCTCTCCCCGTGTCTGCGTGGGTTTCCCCTGCGTGCTCCAGTTTCCTCCCACAGTACGAAAAATCTGCTGGTTTAGTGCATTGGCCATGCTAAATTCTCCCTCAGTGGGCCCGAACAGGCGCCAGAGTTTGGTGACTATCGGATTTTCACAGTAACTTCATTGCATTGTTCATGTAAGCCTACTTGTGATACTAATAAATAAAACATAGGTTTAAGGTAAAAGGGAGAAAGTATAAAGGAGATGTTTTTTGCACAGAGGGTGGTAAGTGACTGGAATGCTCTGCCAGAGGAGGTGGGAGAAGCAGATTGAATAGCAACGTTTAAGAAGCATCTTGACAGATACATGAATAGGCAGGGAATATCGGGAAAAGGACTGTGTAGAGGTAAATGATCTTTAGTTTAGAAGGGTGTCATGTATCGGTGCAGGCCGATGGTGGACCAAAGGCCCTATTCCTGTACCGGACTGTTCTTTGTTCTTGTTCTATAACCTTCATCATGGTCCAAAAGTAAGGTTAATAACACTAAATCTGTTCCATATTTTCTCTTTCGGGTTGCTAACAGAACTGGGCTTCTTCGAGTAATTGTAGCAGATGAATCTTATTCAGAGGTTCAGATGCTCAGGTTTCAAGCACAGCTCTGAGCCCAGTTTCTCGTGCCTGATGCTGTCTTCTGACATGTACAGCTTCGCACATTACATGGGTTTTATATTGATTTTTTGATCAGCTTTTTTTCCAACTCGCATGGAGTCTACATCCTGAACACCGAATGATAATATTTATAAAGCAGATTAATAAACTGTGACAACATCACTAAGTTGGCAATTGGTTAGGTATTTGATATAGAATCCCTACAGTACAGAAGGAGGCCATTCGTCCCATCACGTCTGCACCGACTCTCCGATAGAGCATCTTACCCAGACCCTATCCCTGTAACTTCATGTATTTTCCCCACTTATCTCCCTAATCTACGCATCTTGGGACAAAAAGGGGCAATTTAGTATAGCCAATTCACCTAACCTACACATCTTTGGACGGTGGGAGGAAACCGGAGCACCCGGAGGAAACCCATGGAAGTTTTCATTTTCCAACGGGCAAAACTGTGAAAGTAATGGTCTTTGACTTCTTCTACAGCAGCGGAATTGCAAAATAACTAATCAACATATCAGAGGCAGATGCTTGAGAAAGCTACAAGTCTGACGAAAATGCCTGCTGACCTAAAGAAAATTGGAATTGTTTTCATTTTAATAAGGACTTCCAGCATCTTATGTAATTTCAGACCAAAAAGGGATGCTATATCATGAGAACGCTTCATATTTTTCTTCCCTTCATATTGGCATCAATCATAGAATCCCTATAGTGCAGAAGAGGCCATTTGGCCCATCGAGTCTGCACTGGCTCTCTGACAAGTATCTTACTCAGGCCCTAGCTATTACCCCTGACACTAAGGGACAATTTATCGTGGCCAATCAACCTAACCCGCACATCTTTGGACTGTGGGAGGAAACTGGAGCACCCGGAGGGAACCCATGCAGACATGGGGAGAATGTGCAAACTCCACACAGACAGTCACACAAGGCTGGGAATCGAATCTGGGTCCCTGGTAGTGTGAGGCAGCACTGCTAACCACTGTATCACCATGCTGCCCAGATCCCTATTGGTGATGGTTCATATTATGGTCACAGTACGCTCTGTGTTGGTCACCCTGTAAATTGTAAAGTGTTTTCAGGGCATGGATGATTAAATTCCTATCCCTGTAACCTACACACAAAGGGACAATTTAGCACGGCCAATCCATCAGGAAACGATAATTTATTCATTGTCATGGTTTTTGGATCTCGCATTATTCAAAGGTGTTAAGCTCACTAATTCCTTCTGAGGTTCCCCACTCCTGCTTCACACAGTTATATTTTTCCCAGGCATCTGCACAAGACTGGCCTCTGGACTTCACTCTAACCCCAGTCCCCAATTAACTGACTGTAAGTATATATCTCCTGGACGCAGTAAGAAGTCTCACAACACCAGGTTAAAGTCCAACAGATTTATTTGGAATCATGAGCTTTCGGAGCGCTGCTCCTTCAACAGGTGAGTGGACTGGATTGGACTCCATTCACCTGATGAAGGAACAGCGCTCTGAAAGCTCATGATTCCAAATAAACATGTTGAAGTGAAACTTTTTACTGTGCCCATCCCAGTCCAATGCCAGTATCTCCACATCATCTCCTGGATGGACTCTGTTATAGAATCATAGAATCTTACAGTGCAGAAGGAGACCATTTGGCCCATTGAGTCTACAGCGACCACAATCCCACCCAGGTCCGATCCCCATAACCCCATGCATTTACCCTAGCTAGTCCCCCTCATACGAAGGGAGAATTTAGCATGGCCAATCCACCTAATCCACACACCTTTAGGCTGTGGGAGGAAACCGAAGCACCCGGAGGAAACCCACGCAGACGTGGGGAGAATGTGCAAATTCTACACAATCATCCAAGCTGGGAATCGAACCTGGGTCCTTGGCACTGTGAAGTAGCACTGCTAACCACTGTGCCACCGTGCCACCCAGATCCCTATTGGTGATGGTTCATGTTATGGTCACAGTACGGCCTGAATTGGTCACACTGTAAATTGTGAAGTGTTTTCAGGGCATGGATGACTAAATTCCAGTTCAAAAATTATTAAGAAAGGATGCAAAGAAAGAACTTGCATTAAAATAGCACCATCCGGTCAATGAAGCTCTTGACAAAGCACTTTGCAATCAATGTGGCTGTTTTGAAGTGTTGCCACTGCTATAATTGGACTGTACACATTCTGTGCTGCGATTTTTTGTATATTAAAGGAGCAGACATCAATTTCCCATGCTCCTGAAATTGATTCAGACAGCAAATCGAGTTTAATGCGCCCTTAATGGATGGACCATTTTTTTGCACAAATAGGAAAGTGCTCTCGATGACAGAAACATCCACATGTAGGTGGTGAGGCCTGTGTGTGATCATTAAGGTCAAAGCCATGAATTGTATCGCTGTGATGAAGCATATTTCGACACAAAATATTGTGTATGATTACGAACCAAGGATTATTCTATGAGTGTCTCTGTCTGTCTCTCTCTTCAGATACCAGGCTCTGAGAGGGCATTGGCCACCATGGATTTCTATGTTAATCTTGCTCTGAAGGTACGGATCAGTTTGCAAGGCTCTTTAAAAAGATCGTTCTTTGTCTGTCTTTTACCATCGAGGGCTGGGGATTTTCCGCTCTGGACCTGCGTCCCGTGGCGGGGGTAGGGAGTGGGAGTATTTCCCTCTGCGGAGCTCAGCGGGACGTTGCGCCGAATTGTGCCAAGCTGGGCTCCTTCATTATACTGCCAGGTGCTTCCCAACATTTTCACACAGCAGGGCGGGCAGGATGTCACATGCCCTGCTGTCAGATCCGGCCGCCATATTTAAAAGGAGCCCCAATAGCTCTTGCCGAATCTGAAGAGTAGTCTAGGAAATAGTCTGGAGTCAGCAAGCTACACCAGCACCCAGATTTAGTGACACATCCCCGGAGGTACTGCTGACTGCAGGAGAGGAGGAAAGTCCTGTACTCCAAGGATGGAAGAAGGAGGCCCACGTGACTCACCTGCTCTGCATGGTGGGAGGTAGTCAACACCGTGGTGAGTGCGAACAGGGCATAAGAGGTTGAATTAACTCCTCTGTGCCGTCAAGGTAAGTGAACGCTCTCCTGCCCTAACCTACCTGACAGTGTAGGAAATAGATCATAGTCCACTATAGGCTGGGATTGGTGCTGCCCATGCATAATGCACTTCACTACATGATCGCTGAGGCCTCATGGTTATAATGCATCCAGCCTGCTGGGATGGAGATTACTATGGATCACTAACCCTGCCACACACGGAGCTCATATTGTGGAGGGGGTGGGGGGTGGCGGGGGTGGGGGGGGGGTGGGATGGGTGGGGAGGGAGGCAGGGAAAAGGTGCCTGACGTCACATGGGCGAGGTATGAAAATCTAGTAAGAAGTCTCACAATACCAGGTTAAAGTCCAACAGGTTTATTTGGTCGCACGAGCTTTCGGAGCGGGACTTCTTCATCAGGTGAGTGCCTACTGTGACCGTGCCTACCCCAATCCAACGCCGGCAACTCCACATCATAAAAATCTAGTGAGGGAGGAAGATCTGGCGAGGGAGGGGTGCGTCTTTAATTAGATTTAAATTTATTGAAATGAATACAAATCATGTTCTTACCAATCCTGGATGTGAACATGCTTACGTCGCCAGCGAGGGATGGCAAAAATTGGAAATCACAATCTCGCTGGCAAGATTTGTGATTTCTGGGTTTCGTGAGATCTTGAACCCTCACCAATGATCCCACGCACGGAGAGTGTGGGCTTAAGATCCCGCCCATTCTTTGCTGTCACTGATCTGTCATATTTTTCACTGTTCTTCTCATGCATTATACATAAATTGGTAATTGCCAATCCAACTGATGTAGCCCAATAAGATGAACCAAACATCAATTCGCTACCATAATGATTATTTTCATGCACTCATTTATGTAAGTTACAATTGCAATTGGATTAAATAGACACAATAAGCTCATATGCAATTATATTAGTTACATAATTCATATTTGCAGAATCTGAAATTCAACAACAGTTGTTTTACAATGGCAAGGAATTACATAAGGAGAGGTTGGTGAATGAGGCCTTCACAAAGAATATAACGTACAAGTTGGCTTTAACCAAGTAGCAGTGTCATGATAGTTTTATGCTACAGGCCCTATGTAGGTCTGCAAAGCTTTAATACAAAGTCTAATTAGATCCAGGAACTCTACTAATGAGAGCTTCACAATGAGTAGATGTTCCTCAAGTAGAGGAGTAGGAGGGAACCACTTAACCTGAGATTTATGCCACAGATGTTTTCTGCAGCTCCCTCCTGTTATTATCCACAGGCATCTCATGAAAATTCACTGTACCTAAAGTCTTTGTGCAGATGAATAGAAAGGAGGGCCTCTATTCAATACTTGTAACGTGGTCGAGAACTACCCGTCCTCAGTCCATGAGTCATTCATTCTGCCCCAGTGCGTTGAAAGGGACAGATGACAGGCAACATGAACCAGCCACTGGGAGATTGCAGGTTTGGCATTAAGCCATCGTGGCCGACGGACTGCACTGTGTAAACCACAAACTCCTGCAGAACACAGATAAGGTGAAGCATAAATCCATGTGGTCATTAATTGATTACAGCCAGTTCCTGAAAGAGTATTTGAGTTTCTGCAGGTGCATTCCCATTGTTTGGATCACTCTTCAGTGCAAGGAACAAAAGATCTTTGTAATAATTCCCGGTATGCTCCTTCCAACTTGACTACAGAATCTTATATCAGTGTGGATCTATTAGAGAAAAGGATAGGTTCCTTAACAATGCCAAGCTACAATAGTTTAATTATGGTGATGCATTGCATTGATCAAGGATATATGAACAAATTCCATCCACGCATGTTTTTTATATTCACGGAGAAAAAAAAGCAGACAGAACCTGCCTGGATCATAACCGGCCATCCTTTATTAAACAGTAACATTTCAAATGAAATATGAATCAATGTCCTCAACTTAATCATCCAAACTATGTTTTTACATTCAGCGCACAATACACAAAATACAATACAGAAAATATTAGGCAAACGTTCTTAATTCTTTTCATTTCAGTTCACATAAATCTTACTCAGATCAATACATTTTGACATTCACATTACTGCAATGAAAGTACTTCCACTGTAATAGAGTTTTTTTAAAAATGATGAGGTGTATTCAATCCTTTTATTTCCACGTACTCCTCCTCAGTGGGTGCTCAGCTCTTTGTCGTTGGGTCCCTGTTCTGTTACCAGTGATGGTGCAATGGCTGACGAGGCCAAATGTATCAACCTCCCTTGTAAATAACTGGGTGGGGGCAAACAGATGGAATAGTGCTGGTGTGATCACCACCTCCCCCTTCTCATCAGTCCTTTGTCACTATACACACAGTGGCACAGTGGTTAACACTGTTGCCTCACAACCCCAGGAACCTGGGTTCAATTCCCGGCTTGGGTCGCTGTCTGTGTGGAGTCGGCATGTTCTTCCCATGTCTGTGTGGGTTCCCTCCAGGTGCTCTGGTTTCCTCCCACAGTCCGAAAGACATCCTGGTTGGGTGCATTGGCCGTGCTAAATTCTCCCTCAGAACAGGTGCTGGAGTGTGGCAACTAGGGGGTTTTCACAGTAACTTCATTGCAGCGTCAATGTAAGCCTACTCGTGACATTAATAAATAAACTTTATTATACGAGAGACGGACAATCCTGAAGTAGACTGTCAGTGATATCAGGTTCACTTCTGCAGAGAAAGGGTTTAAAAATAGTGTTATTTTTCAGCAAAAATGTATTATTGCATTTTTTTCCCAAAAAGACAACTAAATAATAGATGGCTGTACTAAAATGGAAGCCGTTTTTTACTAGCTTGTCCACGTAGCCATAAAATGCTTCATATCCATTATGTTCGAGAGTCATTTGATTTCTTCCTGTATGTGAAGAGAGAGATAAAAAGAAAGACATAAGGTTACAGGAGGAGAACAGCTTTATGACACAGGCGAGATGCGAAGAAAGCTCGATTTATTAAAGGGAAATCTGTAAGAGCTTCTACTGAGACCAAGGAGGTTAGAATTGTTCCAGGATTTTTAAAGAAAAAATATCATTCAATCTCTTAATGGTTGACTGACGTGGACTAAGAATGTGACTTTGCTTATTTTATATTATTACGGAAAAAGATATGTTTTGTGGTCTGGTCCTAATGGCTATTCTGTATATTCATCTTACTATGAAATAAAACAACTTTGATTTAAATCAGGTGAAGAATGCATTATTGTTCAAAGTTTTTGGAGTGGTGTGTGTGTGTGTTTGTATAATTTAATTAAGCTGGGGCTTTGATTAACTTGGTCACTTTCAGTAATTCTTGAATTATGTTCCATTGTATTAGAATCATAGAGCCATATAGTGCAGAAAAGGCCCCTTTGGCCCACCGAGTGCACCGACAATAACTATCACTAAAGGCATGTTAATCCCATTTTCCAACGCTTGTCCCATATCCTTGAATGTTATGATATTTCAAATGCTCATCTAAATATTTTTTAAAGTTTGTAAGGTTTCCGGCCTTCACTACCTTCCCAGGTAGTGCATTCCAGATTCCCACCACCGTCTGAGTGAAAAAGTTTTTTCTCAAATCCCCTCTGAATCTCCTGCCCCTTAACGTAATCTATGCCCCCTTGTTATTGACCCGTCAACCAAGAGGAACAGCTGCCCCCTGCTCACCCTGTCCACACCTCTCATAAATTTATACACCTCAATCCTGTCCCCCTCAGCCTTCTCTGCTCTAAAGAAAACAATCCAAAGTCTATCCAGTCTCTCCTTATAGCTCAAATGCTCAATCCCAGGCAACATCCCGGTGAATCTCCCCTGTAACTCCGCCCCCTCCCAACCGCCCCAGAACTATTAATTTGTTATTAATTAATTTCAAATTATACTTCGAACTCTGTCTAAATTGGTAGAGATTGAAAAATTGCATATGTAAAGGACATGAATATCAAGCCCAGGTCATGGGCGGCACGGTAGCACAGTGGTTAGCACTGCTGCTTCACAGCTCCAGGGACCTGGGTTCAATTCCCGGCTTGGGTCACTGTCTGTGTGGAGTTTGCACATTCTCCTCATGTCTGCGTGGGTTTCCTCCCACAGTCCAAAGATGTGCGGGTTAGGTTGATTGGCCATGCTAAAAAAAAATTGCCCCTTAGTGTCTTGGGATGCGTAGATTAGAGGGATTAGCGGGTAAAATATGTAGGGATATGGGGGTAGGGCCTGGGTGGGATTGTGGTCGGTGCAGACCCGATGGGCCGAATGGCCCCTTTCTGTACTGTAGGATTTCTATGATCATGAGGGATTGATGCTCTTATGATGCTGGGCTTCGCTACTACGCAAGTTATAAGGAAGTGTGAGTCAGCTCCCATAAAACTAAAAGACTCAGGGCACTAACAATTTGTTAAAGTATTACAGATCAATGAGAAAATAAAAGGTCCAAGCTATCCTACACTTGGATTATTGAGAAACAAAGCCAGTGGTCTACCATCCAGTCACAGGCAGTTTATGCAGGAAATTACATCTCAGAATTGAATGACTAATTACTGTACTGTCTGTGCCTTTGATAGATAGCTATTGATACGCTGTCAACTGAATTGTTTTTGTTTTATGAAAATGTTAAAGTTCAGCAGCATAAGGTTCAGCAGACAATGATTCCTGAAATGAATTATGGTCTAATCAGCCCCATCAGTAGCTGCACAGCACATACACTAGGGAGACTGTATGCAAATGTCCCCTTGACATTCAATGGTATTGCCATTACTGAATCACCCACCATCAACATCACAGGGATTACTGAGCAGAAACCTATTTGTACCAGCCATATAAATACTCTAGCTGGAAGAGCAGGTCAGAAGCTGGGAATTCTAATGCGAGTAACTCACCTCCCTACTTCCCAAAACCTGCCCACTACCCAAACGGCACAATTCCACAAGAAGGATGTGGAAAAGATTGAAAGGGCGCAGAGGAGATTTTATAAGGATGTTGCCTGGATTGAGTGGCATGCCTTATGAGGATAGGCTGAGGGAGCTCGGTCTTTTCTCCTTGGAGAGACGTAGGATGAGAGGAGACCTAATAGAGGTACATAAGATGTTGAGAGACATAGATCGGGTGGACTCTCAGAGGCTTTTTCCCAGGGTGGAAATGGCTGCTACGAGAGGACACAGGTTTAAGGTGCTGGGGGGTAGGTACAGGGGAGATGTTAGGGGTAGGTTTTTCACACAGAGGGTGGTGGGCGAGTGGAATCGGCTGCCGTCAGTGGTGGTGGAGGCGAACTCAATAGGGATGAGTTTAAGACTTACCTGGATAGTCACATGAGCAGCCTGGGAATGGAGGGATACAAACGATTGGTCTAGTTGGACCAAGGAGCGGCACAGGCTTGGAGGGCCGAAGGGCCTGTTTCCTGTGCTGTACTGTTCTTTGTTCTTTGAGTACATGGGACTTAATAGGATGGAGGGTTATAGGTAGGTCTAGAAGGTAGGGATGTGTTCGGCACAACTTGTGGGCCGAAGGGCCTGTTTGTGCTGTAGTTTTTCTATGTTCTATGTTCTAAGTCATACAACTTCCTGACTTGGAATTATATCACTGTGCCTTATTGCAACTGGGTCTGATCCAACTGGGTCAGAAAGCTAGAACTCCCTCCATAACAGCTCTGGGGGAGTACCACAGTGCATAGACTGCAACAGTCCAAGAAGGCATCTTATACCACCCACCTCTGAAGGGCAATTGGGGATAGGAAACAATTTGGCCTTGGCAGTGATGGCCACAGCCCATAAAAAATTAAAAGATTGATATTCATAAGAGGGCGAGACTTTCTGGCCATGTTCGCCCCAAAACCGGAAAATCCACCCAAGGTCAACAGACCTTTGCACAGTTTGCCAACGCTCCCCCCACCGCCCCCCCTCACCCCCCGCCCGATTCCTGTGGCAGGCAGGATGGGAAAATCTCCCCCATAGAATCTGATGCAGCGCCATGCATTTTATTTAAAGACCATTAATTAATCTAGAAAAATGTGAGGAAACATCACTGCTTGTCTCCTAATCTCATTGAAAGGGAAAAAAATGGAGTATTAGAGGGAAAAATTTAGGCAAACTATCATTTTGTTACCAATTTTATTTTTTAAGTGGAAATAAGTTTAATTTTATTTATTAGTATCATGAGTAGGCTTACATTAACACTGCAATTAAGTTACTGTGACCATCCCCTAGTCACCACTCTCCTGCACCTGTTCGGGTACACTGAGGAAGAATTTAGCATGGCCAATGCACCTAACCAGCACATCTTTCAGACTGTGGGAGGAAACTGGAGCACCTGGAGGAAACCCACACAGACACGGGGAGAACGTGCAGACACTGCACAGACAGTGACCCAAGCCGGGAATCGAACCTGGGTCCCTGGCGCTGTGAGGCAGCAGTGTTAACCACTGTGCTACCTTGCCGCCTGTGGGAAGGAGGGTCGCAAATCAACAGGGCTGAAACAAGAAGTTTTTTTAAAGAATTCTGATTATGTGGAAAATGAAATTGAGTGATAGTGAATGAATTAAGAGAGTGTAACAAGCAAGGATCTAACCATCAGCTTCTGACATTCAATGGCATTACCATCACTAAAGTCCCCCCTACCTAGGGGTGACCATTGACCAGAAATTGAACTGGGCTAGCCAAGTAAATACTGTGGCTAGAAGAGCAGGTCAAAGGCAAAGAATCCTGTGACGAGTAACTCATTTCCTGACTTCCCCCAAACCCTGTCCACCATCTACAAGGCACAAGTCAGGAATGTGATGGAATATACAATGTCTGGATGGGTGCAGCTCCAACCACACTCAAGAGGCTTGACACCATCCAGAATAAAGCAGTCCATTTGCTTGTTATCGCCTCCACAAACAGTTAGTCCCTCCATCGCCAATGAACAGTGGCAGCCGTGTATACTATCTTGAAGATGCACTGCAGGAATTCACCAATGCTTAAAGCTTATTTATTAGAGTCACAAGTAGGGTTACATTAACACTGCAATAGGTTACTGTGAAAATCCCCTAGTCACCACACTCCGACGCCTGTTCGGGTACACTGAGGGAGAATTTAGCATGGCCAATACACCTAACCAGCACATCTTTCAGACTGTGGGAGGAAACCGGAGCACCCAGAGGAAACCCACGCAGACACGGGGAGAACACGCAGACTCTGCACAGACAGTCACCCAAGCTGGGATCGACCAGTGTCCCTGGCACTGTGAGGCAGCAGTGCTAACCATTGTGCCACTGTGCCTTCCCTTAGGCAGATGGTTTCTTGGGTAGTACCTTCTAAACCCAAGACCACTTCCTCAAGAAGGATAAAGGCAACAGAAACCTGGGAACACCACCACGGAAGTTCCCCTCCAAGCCACTCGTCATCCTGATTTGGAAGTATATCGTCATTCCTTCACTGTTGCTGGGTCAAAATCCTGGAACTTCCTCCCTAAAAGCACTGTGGGTGTACCTACACCAAACGGATTGCTGCAGTATAAGAAAGCAGCTCACCACCACCTTCTCAGGGGTAACTAGAAATGGGCAATAAATGCAGACCTGGCCAGTGATGCCCACATCCCGTAAATTAAATTTTAAAAATTAAGAATATTGCAGTATCTTGTTGATTTTTAAAAAGAAATGTGAAACCTGAACCAATCTGTGTGATCTGTGATCTGGTGAAACACAGTAAGAAGTCTCACAACACCAGGTTAAAGTCCAACAGGTTTATTTGGCAGCACAAGCTTTCGGAGTGCTGCTCTTTCATCAGGTGAGTGAGGACTTGTGTCCTCACTCACTCAAGTCCTCACTTACCTGATGAAGGAGCAGCACTCCGAAAGTTGTGCTGCCAAATAGACCTGTTTAACCTGGTGTTGTGAGACTTCTTACTGTGCTTACCCCAGTCCAACGCCGGCATCTCCACATCTGGTGAAACATCAGGCATTTTGTCCTGTGAATTCTTTCTCATGCTCACTCAGTGTGAGCCAAAGCAAAACTTTTAATTAACTATGTAGGTCACAGAGAAACCTGTGTCAGGATACACCTTCATGGAATCTTCCATGTAATTTTGTTTGAATGGACAGAAAACATATTGCAATGTAGTTGTGCCGGCCTCAAAGGGGAAACACAGCATGAAATTATCTGCAATATTCTTTAAATGATTTGTTGTTTGAGTGTTGCGTGGGTTTTGAAATGATTTGTGTCATTGTTGCTGGGACATATGCCTATTTCCACAGCAGGGCACGGTTACAATCCATAGACTCTCTACAGTGCAGAAGGAGGCCATTTGGCCCATCGAGTCTGCACCAACCATAATCCCACCCAGGCCCCACTCCCGTAACTCCACTTATCTACACTGCTAATCCCCTGACACTAGGGTCAACTTAGCATGGCCAATCAACCTAACCCCGCACATCTTTGGAACGTGGGAGGAAACCGGAGGACCCGGACGAAACCCACGCGGACACGGGGAGAATGTGGAAACTCCACATAGACAGTGACCCGAGGCCGGAATTGAACCCAGGTCCCTGGCACTGTGAGGCAGCAATGCTAATCACTGTGCCACTGTGCCGCCCACTGGTTTTCTAGTGAAGCAAAAAAGAGGCTGAATTCTCAAAAGCCTGAGAGCGAGGTCAGGTGTGAGCGCATTTTGAAAACATCACTCTCAGATGGCGTGTGAGCCTTCCAACATCTCCAGAACGCGCTGCAATTTTCAAGGCAAGAGGTGGTTGCTGGCAATCTGTATGCTTCCAATTAACTGTCTGCAAAGCTGCTGGAAGAGATTGTTAACAAGCTGGATGAGCACAGAAGGCACTTTTCACAGCTGAGTAAGGGAAAAGGGAACGATTGGGTCACCTTAGTGCAAGGCTGTTGGGAATGCAGAGGCATGTATCATTGCTGCTAATTTAAAGCTTTGTATGGAACAGGAAAATCTAATTTGAAATGCCTAAGCAGGGGTACTTGGGTGGCACAGTGGCACCGTGGTTAGCACTACTTCACAGTGCCAGGGACCCGGGTTTGATTGCCGGCTCGGGTGACCGTCTGTGCAGAGTCTGCACATTCTCCCCGTGTCTGCGTGGGTTTCCTCCGGGTGCTCCGGTTTACTCCCAAAGTCTGAAAGATGTGCTGGTTCGGTGGATTGGCCGTGCTAAATTCTCCCTCAGTGTACCCGAACAGGCGCCGGAGGGTGGCAACTTGAGGATTTTCACAATAATTTCATTGCAGTGTTAATATAAGCCTACCTTGACACTAATAAATAAACTTAAAACTTTAAAACTTAAACAAAGTTGTCATCACTTGAGCAGAGTGGAATAAGATTAGGACTGAGTTCAGGAGGAACTTCTTCACCCAAAGGTTTGTGAATCTGTGGAATTCCCTGACCAGTGAAGCAGTTGAGGCTACCTCATTGAGTGTTTTTAAGGCAAGGATAGATAAATTTTTGAACAGTAAAGGAATTAAGGGTTATGGTGAGCGGGTGGGTAAGTGGAGCTGAGCCCATGAAAAGATCAGCCGTGATCTTATTGAATGGTGGAGCAGGCTCGAGGGGCCAGATGGCCTCCTCCTGCTCCTAGTTCTTATGTTCTTATGTTCTAATATAGCTGATCATTTGTACACGTGTTTGGTCGCTGAGGCTGTTGGCGTGCTGCTCTTCTGCTTGCTCCATTCCACAAGGCAACGGCACTCATTGGGCGGAATTTTACAGCCTCACTCATCCCGAAACAGTAAAATCCCACCCGAGGTCAATGGACCTTCCCATGCTCCGCTCCTCGCCCGCTCCGGTTCCCATAACGGGGATGGGGCAGTAAAATTCCAGCCATTGTTCCTGTCTGCCTTTGAGATTTGCCCTCCAGAACCAGTGCTGTTTCTGAGCAGTGCTCAGCACCAAGCTCGCCCGTCACTAGCTCAAATAGGGGCTCTCTATATAAAAATAGTCAAGTGCGTCAGTGATGTAGACACAGCCTAGGGTCAGGACCCAGAAATGATCCGGGCATTGAGTTCCCAATCCTGGGTCAAAATTCCAGTCTTAAGTGTCATTTAGCTGGTATACATCATAGAGTCCTACAGTGCAGAAGGAGGCCATTCAGCCCATTGAGTCTGCACCAACCACAATCTCATCCAAGCCCTATCCCCATAATCTCATGCATTTACCCTAGCTTGTCTCCCTAACACTAAGGGGCAATTTAGCATGGCCAATCCACCTAACCCGCGCATCTTTGGACTGTGGGAGGAAACCAGAGCACCGGGGGAAACCGACGCAGACACAGGGAGAACTTGCAGAGTCCACATAGACAGTGACCCAAGCCGGGAATTGAACCTGGGTCCCTGGCGCGGTGAGGCAGCATTGCTAACCACTATGCCACCGTGCCGCCCATGTCAGTTATGGCTCAATGGGTAGCTCGCTTGCCTTTCGTTCAGATCTCACTTCATAGATCTGGGCACAATATCTAGGCTGACATTCCAGTGCCATACTGAGAGACTATTGGAGGTGTTGGGAGAATCAACCCTGAAGACAAAAATCAATTTCCTGATAACAGGGTGAACTTTAGTAATTATGATCTTGGGACTTTAAAGTTAAAGGAGGGTCGAGATTCCCAACAAACAAAGCTCTCCCTCCAAATTAACTTCCCCACCAGTGAGATATCAGAATGTTCACTTTTATTCTGCACATAAGCACCTGGTGAGTTAATTTCTTCCATGATAAAAAGTGAGTTTCCACTGCATTGTTCACTTTGAAACGTGTGCGTGAATGTCGGCCTCTGCACAAGACCAAGTAGAGGCAGTGCAAGTTGATTGAAGGGTGACCCAGGAAGGGAGGAAGGGTGAGCAGGGAAGGGTGGTACCAGTTGCTGAGCAGAAGTAGGAGGGATATTGCGGGCAGCCCAGGTGCCTCTCAAATATGGTGGCCACACCTTCAACCCCGCGAGATAATGGCGGGAATGGCGACTTCCTGCAGACCCTCTAAAACGAATCAGCGAGCTTCTCTTAGATGCATACGTAACGGGCTGAACAATGCAAGATTGCCTCTGGGCAGCTGTCCTGCCACCCCCCAAGCAAGAACCGTTCTCACTGTTTCATTGGGGCGGCACAGTTGCACAGTGGGTAGCGCTGCTGCCTCACAGCGCCAGGGACCCGGGTTCGATTCCCAGCTTCGGATCACTGTCTGTGTGGAGTTTGTACATTCTCCTTGTGTCTGCGTGGGTTTCCTCCAGGTGCTCCGTTTTCCCTGCAGTCCAAAGATGTGCGGGTTAGGTTGATTGGCCATGCCAAATTGCCTCTAGATGTCAGGGGGACTCGCAGGGTAGATACGTGGGGCTACGAGGATAGGACTTGGGTGGGATTGTTATCAGTGCAGGCTCAATGGGCAGAATGGCCTCCTTCTGCACTGCAGGGATTCTATGATTCTATGACTTCCCCGTCCACCACAGAATATGGATTCCAGAAAGAAGACGCAAGCCGTTGTCTTTTGGATGAGACTTTGAACCCCCGGATCTCTTCCCTCAGACAGACATAAAAGTGTTATCCAAATTGGGAATGTGGAATAAAAAGGGCACTGCTGCAAATGTAACCCCTCGCACTCTCTGTTGCCAAATCTGGTGAGGGAGAGAGTGAGGGAGGAGGTGCGAATTAAAATCCTTCTGTAAAAACAGTAGAATGCTTCTAAATGTCCATATCACCATTCATCCCTCAAACAACATAGATTAGATGATCATTTGTCTCATAGCTGTTTGTCGGATTATCCTGGTAAAGTTTCCTACATTACATTTCAAAAGTACTTCAATAGCTCTGAAGCGATTTGGGAAATCCTAAAGCCATGGAAGGAGGATTAAGTACTGCTACAATTTAATCTGTAACCAGCTTGCACTGTGGTAATGACAAGTTTACATAAGATTCTTTACCACATTTGTATCCACTCATCAGCCACATTAATACATTTTCCTATGAGAATCACACCCTTTGTCATATTTCTGAGCTGCCTCTACTTACTAATAGCGAGTTTGCCTGGCTATTGTTTTGGAAGTCCAATCCATCACACAAACCAATCTCCCATCCATTGACTCTGTCTACACTTCCCATTGCCTCGGAAAAGCTGCCAGAATAATTTAGGACCCTACGCCCCCTGGAAATACTCTCTTCCACCTTCTTCCGTCAGGAAAAAGGTACAAAAAAATCTGAGGACATGTACCAACCGACTCAAGAACAGCTTCTTCCCTGCTGCCATTGGACGTTTGAATGGGCCTACCTTGTATTAATTTGATCTTTCTCTACATCCTTGCTATGACTGTAACACTACATTCTGCACCCTCTCCTTTCTTTCCCACCTATGTACTCTATGAACGGTATGCAGTGGTTGTATATTGCGAAAGAACAATACTTTTCACTGTATACCAATACATGTGACGATAATAAATCAAATCAAATCAAGCCAAAAGGAAGGATAATTATAAAATACCAACTCCTGCAGTTCATCAGTTCTGGAGTGGACCAGAGTCTTGAGTGAAAGGAGACCTCATTCAAAACCAAGGACAGACTTGTCTCACTTGCAGTTTGATGGGACTATGAATTGGCTGAAAATTGTACAAACTAAGCTTCCAGTTAAACACCACTTCTATTTTTAAATTAACTGGACAATCTCTAGAATCCTGTATTCCTATGACAATTGGAGTGAAGTGATTTTCATTTCCAAAACCAATCAAGACTGGGTTCAAAATGGTGAAATAATTAACTGCATGCATTTGTACTGAGCAACTGAATGGCTATTTTCGAAGTAGACAATTAGGAAGCGCTAACTATGGATTAAGTATAATTTACTTCACTACAACCACTTCCATGATGAGATGATGCACAACATTGCACACATCCCGCCCTTGCCTTCCCCCAGAGAATGCTATGTTACTTAATGCATGACGTTTAAAGAGACTTGAATTTCCAATGAATAAAAAAAAATTGCAGATGCTATATTTTGCCTGGTAATGCTGGTGACTTAATGTTGTCACAGATTTGTGAGTATGCCACAGGAATAGACATTGCCAGAAGGTTCAGTGGCACTTTCTTTTAATCAGTTATAAAACATACAAGATCACACTGATCAAAGCCATACACTTTACACTTTGATTTAGTATGGAAACCTTATCATTCTTTATCGCTTCTCTGGACATGTCTTCCAGGTGTATGTGTCACTAAAGCAAATGCACCAGTGAAAGTCATTTATGTAGGGCTTGTTATAAAGGGGGGATTTATCCTGAGAAGTGGTTATCCCCTATATCCATCGATGAGCTTTGACCAGCTTTCCCAGTGTTAGAAGGATAAGCTGCAGTCTTAACTGTAGCATGCAGCCTGGTGAGATAGGGAGTCGCAGGCGAGGAGGAACAGCTGTTACATCCTAAGAGGATCAGTTGTAACACACCGAGAAAATCAAAGCCCTTATTGTAACCTGGAACCAGAGGTCAACATGGGACTGGTGTGAACAACAGACTTGCTCAAACATGCTGGCATCAGTATTGTCCGACCTTAGTGGCAAAGCCGCAATGCCCGGTTGGGCACCAGAGGAAAATTCTCTACCAGACAACTGGTAAGAACTCAGGGAAATAGACTTCAGCAAGAGAAATGACTAGGTTGAGGGCTGGGCGGCCTATGGTTAATGGAGAGGACAGCTTTGGCAGGGGTGGCACAAGGATTCCCTTTAGGGCTCAGAGGAGTACATGTGCTCCTCCTGGCTGATGGGGAACCCATTCAATAAACCCATTCAATGCACCTGCCTGCAGCTCACCAAGCTAAATTTCCAAAGTGGCACTGCATGTGACTCACATGGCCACAGGCCCCAGGAACACCATAGAACTCTTCCATTTGACTATTCGTGCGATTGCTTGAATATTAACTTGGCACCTTTCCCTGGCAGTAGAAATGGCAGCGAACAGTAAAATGGAATGAGCAAGCCATAAAAGGGTAATTCCAAACCCTTACACTTCCCATTCTCATCTGTTAAAATTGGGACTCAGCTGTAAAAGCAGTAGAAGGTCAACATAACATAAAAAGAGGATAATCAAGAACAAACTGAGTGGATCAGTAATGGTCATAGCTGCGGCACTCTGAGTAAATCATTTACAGTACACCGGAGAATCAAACTTCAGTTCAATTACAACACACTGGGAGGATCAACTGTTGACACTGGGTGGATCAACTAGCCACTGGGTAGATCAACTGTAGACACTGGGTGAATCAGCTAGCCACTGGGTAGATCAACTGTAGACACTGGGTGAATCAGCTAGCCACTGGATAGATCAACTGTAGACACTGGGTGAATCTATGGGGAGACGATGGCCTAGTGGTATTATCACTAGACCATTAATCCAGAAACTCAGCTAATGTTCTGAGGGCCTGGGTTCGAATCCCACCATTTGGAATTTGAATTCAATAAAATATATCTGGAATTAGGAATCTACCAATGACCATGAAACCATTGTTCATTGTCGGAAAAACACATCTGGTTCACTAATGTCCTTTAGGGAAGGAAATCTGCCATCCTTACCTGGTCTGGCCTACATTTGATTCCACAGCAATGTGGTTGACTCTCAACTGCCCTCCAAAGGCAACTGGGGATGGGCAAAAAAATGCTGGCCAAGCAGCGACGCCCATGTCCTACAAATGAATTAGAAAAAAATCAGCTAGTCACTGGGTAGATCAACTGTAGACACTATGTCACCAGTTAGACACTGGGATGGGCCGTTCTAGGCACTCGGTGGATCAACTGTAGACACTGTGTCACCAGTTGGACACTGGGATGGGCAGCTGTAGGCACTGGGTGAATCAGCCTTGCCATGCTGGTATGAACAGCTGTTTTAACAGCGATTGCACACTGGGACCATGAATATGTAGCATTAACATGGCAAGGCAATGTGCTAATTGAAACTGCAAATTGCAAACCTATGCAACCAGTGTTCCACATGAAATCAGTTGTTTACAATCCCGATTATTATCTGATTAAAGCAGGAATAGTATTTGTTTTCAGTATTGTGTTTTATTAATGAGCTTTTTGTAGGTTTACTTGTGATTTATGCTCTTGTCCCAAGCAACCGATTGTCCATGTGTGTTGTGTGGGAACATGGACTGGAAAAACAAATCCATCATATTTACATCTGGTACAAAGATAGCAAACTGTTTCATCACACTCACACTCAACTGTGTCCATCCCTGGTTTGAGTTTGATTGCTCTTCCAGTGCAGGTTTCCATACATAAAGGTAAGCACCACAGAGACGACCAAACATGAACTAATAGAAAGCGCTGTTAAATTAAGATGTATTCTCAATTCATTACCGTCAACTCTTCATAATCCGCAAAGATTGCTTTGGCTTTGTCTTAATCATATTTTCTCGTTAAAATGTTTGAACACTCCTAATCAATTATAGTGAAACAGTAAAGAAAGGCTCAAACAATAAGCAATCCTATTGTGTCAGGTGCACGCATATACTGAATAATTATAGCCTGCAAGCTGATTATTTTCTTATTTTTGCTTCAATTGCATTGGAAAGCCAGTTCCTGTAATTTCCATGTAATTATCATAATTTTCTGGCATGCTCTATGATGAACAAAAGTGCAAGGACCAGCTGTGTCCTTTCAGCACATAAAGTGATCTTTACACTGGTAATAAGCACTTGACTCTGAAAGAAAAGGGGATTTTCACTCACTCTTTGCAGTCAAGCCCATAGCCTTGTCAAATGGAATCGAGTACAAACCGCCGTCTAACTTCTCAGCGTGAAAAACATAGGCTGCTCAGAACTCATTATAAAATATTTCCATCCTGGTTAGTTGATAATGATGCAAAGATCAAGGTTACAGATAATCGCACTGGTTTTTCAGCTGCGGTTTCCTCCCACAGTCCAAAGATGTGCAGGTTAGGGAGACTTGTCATGCTAAATTGCCCCTTAGGGGTGAATTTTCCCAATCTGCCCACTAAGGGAATTGTAGCGGGCGAGGGGTGGGCTGTGGAAAGGTCCGTTGACCTGGGGGGATTTTCCAGTTTCGGGGTAAGCGTAACGGGATAAATCCTGCCCTTAGTGTCCCAAGATGTGTAAATTAGGGAGATTAGCAGGGAGAATAGTCGGGGCAATGGGGATAGGGCCTGGGTAAGATTTTAAAAAGGCGGGTCGGTGTAGACTAGATGGGCCAAGTGGTCTCCTTCTGCACTGTAGGGATTCTATGAAGTCGGAGATCTTAAGGTCTTAAAGAGGAAGAATTTAATCCCATTAGTTTGGGGTGGATTAAAACTCAAGTCTGGGAGGTGAATTTGTGAAACAACTTTATAATTGCACTATAAATCTTGTAGTTTCAGGCAAAAATTAGAATAATAATGTGAGCAAAGATAACTATTAAAACATTTTGGGTTTTCAGTGTTGGACCTGTGAGTTCACATCATGAAAAAAGTCTGACTACAATGTAAATATAAGTCATTAAAATTGGCACTATAGCCTTATGAATTATGATAAAATATGTATCCTTAGCAAATGTTATAATGATAAACTGTACAACCTTTACTGTTTTCCTAACATATTGAAGATGTTTGGTTTATACAAGAAAACATTGACAATGTAATCATTTGTTAGTCCCTTTCCCGACCAGGTTGATAAAATGGCACTGAGTTAACAGAATGATGAGAATTTTTTTTTGTCCTACTTTGTTGAATCACCAATCTCCAATTTTTTTTGTTCTGAATCCTATTAATATGTTAATTCCTCAACCATATAGCTGTGTTAAATCAAACATAGCTCACTCACTGAGCAACACAATGGTGAGTAAGTAAACTATGTTTGAGGCAATGTTTCAGGCAGCTCTTCTGCACTGCATTATTCACTGATGTCACTAATCCATCCTGAAGTCCTGTGTTGATCACTTTTCACATGAAAAGCAAAGTCCTGACGTCAGTCCTAAATTTACCTTTTATCAGATTAAACCTGTCCTGATTTCATTTCTTAACTTAAAATCATTTTTAACCCATCTTGTCTGTCCTGTTATTATGTGTCTGCTTCTCATTCCCTTTCTAGCTTGATGTCACATGCTTTACCATTTAGATCGCACTCGCTATACGTATTTAGCCTGCATGTTTTGCATTATGCCTGCGAAGGAATACTTCAAATTCTCCATCGAATTGTGGTTGAACAAATCCCACCCTCCCCCAATCAATGTGCTTAGCTACTGTCTTATATCTTTGAGATTAACCATTCTAAAGCATAAAACTGGCTGCCGGTCTGCACAGTTTAGATCATATCCAACTTGATCATTCTTGACCATTAAATGGAGAGAACAAAACTCTGATTTTCCATATTTAAATACCAGCATCAACATCCTGGGGGTTACCATTGACCAGAAACTGAATTGGACAAATAAATAGTGTGGCTATATGAGCAGGTCAGAGGCTAGGAATCCTGCAGAGAGTAGTTCATCTCCTGGCTCCCCAAACCTGCCCACCATCTACAAGGCACAAATCAAGAGTGTGATGGAATACTCCCCACTTGCCTGAATGGGTGCAGATCCAACAACTCTCAAGAAGGTCAACAACGTCCAGGACAAAGCAGCCCGCTTCACTGGCACCTCATCCACATTCACTCCCTCCACCACCGATGCAGCAGAATGTACCATCTACAAGATGGCACTGCAAGAACTCATCAAGGCTCCTTAGGCAGCACCTTCCAAACCCACAACCACTACCATCTAGATGGACAAGGGCAGCAGCTACCTGAGAACACCACCATCTGGAGGTTTCCCTCCAAACCACTAATCATCCTGATTTGGAAATATTTTGTCAACCCTTCACAGTCACTGGGTCAAAATCCTAGAACTCCTTCCCTAACAGCAATGTGGGTGTACCTGCACCACTTTGCAGCGGTTCAAGAAGGCTCCTCACCACCACATTCTCAAGGGCAATTATGGATAGGCAATACATAAATATTAAGACACAAAAGGATGCAAGCTTACCGCCCATTCACGCCACACTCCCGCTGCAACGAAGGCGGAGATTTTGGTGACAAGCCAAATCTCCGTTCACTGCAGCAGGATGGGAAAATCCCATCGGCGTGAACGGTCAGACAATTCCCGCCAAAGAGCAGAACTTTCTATGGAATGGCAATCACCAGTTCCTTTTTACTTGTCTTAGTCTGGAACTGCACATTTATGACCCAGACTTAACACCTAGATCTGCTAAGAAATGTGGCGCTCAGCTGCTCCTGGAGTCCTTCCAGTGCGGTGAAGGATCATCAGGGTAAGTGAAGACATGCCCCTCTTTTATAATGGCACTAGCTACCATAAAGCGGTAAGTTTAATGTCCCAGCCACTTAATGAGTTGATGCGCTTTTTATGCACGTTTATACCAGTTTTTAACCATTCCAAAGGGCACCTGACCTCCACTAAATGTGTCCCAGAGCTAGATCCAAAGGAATACCTTACCCCACGAAGCGGTATACTGGCCATCCCTACAAATCCACAAAGCACAGTCCTGCTCTTACCTGGTCTAAGATACATTTCAGGTTTCGGATGCCAATGCCGGAATTTTACCACCTCGCCCGCCTGAGGCTTGTAAGATCCTGCCCAAGGCCAATGGAGAATGCCGTTCTGCGGGCCTCGCCTGCCCCAATTGCGGAGCGGGTGTGCCGGTAAAATTCCGGCACTAGTCTACCGAATCCCGGTTCAGTGGAAGCAGCTGATGATTTAAATACCTCCCCAAGCCGTGCATGCGTTAACCGCCCCAGTTTCTGCCCCTGTAAAAATGACAAGTTCCCTGTTCGGGGACGGCACTGGTGATTGTGTGGCCAATTGTACCAATTTCTGAACGACGGAAATTTGGGTCCCAGATTTGACTTTTCAGATTTAATAGCTAGGAGCAGAAATATCTACAGAGAGCAGAAAACAACGTCAAAAGTTCTTTTTGCCTCAAATTCCACTTTAAGTAATATGCATTTTGTTTCACAAGACAGCACCTACTTGTTTGTCCTTTACATTTCTTTATTTGTCTGACGCCAAATAACTACCCAGTTAAAGTAAGGTTAGAATACCGTAGCAAGACTTTTATCTTTGGCTGTTTAGTGCAGATAAAATTCACAGCCTCGTGGCTATTTAAAGCATTTTCAGCTTTGATAAAGTTATATGCCTCAAATCCATGGGGTGGCTACGCTGTAAATTATCAGGACAAGAGTTACATTGATAATGAGTTATTCTTCCAGTTTTGAGCCTTGTAGTAAGCTTTCTTTGGGCACTGCATTTGCTAATTTCAGGATGAGCAAAGTAACCATTTCAAGGCAATAGCTATCATTTCCCATGTTATTCAATAAAGTGGAAACAAATTAGTGGAGGTGTCAGTTTCTGGAATTTGGGGCAGCCAGTTGGGCTATGCTCGATACATAATGCAGAACTGTTTATCTATTTCTATACAACAGGGGAAGTGTTGTTACTAATATCTTATTCATCAGATTTGGCTTCAATGTTTGCCTTGTTATGAAACAAAAAAGTATTTATAAGAATAAAGAAAGGGGGTGGCACGGTGGCACAGCGGTTAGCACTGCTGACTCACAGCGCCAAGGTTTGATTTCCAGCTTGAGTCATTGTATGGAGTTTGCACATTCTCCCTGTGGCTGTGTGGGTTTCCTCCGGGTGCTCCGGTTTCCTCTCACACTCCAAAGATGTGCGGGTTAGGTTGATTGGCCATGCTAAATTGCCCTTTAGTGTCAGGGGGATAGTAGGGTAAATAAATAGGGTTATGGGATTAGGGCAGACTCGATGGGCCGAATGACCTCCTTCGGCACTGAAGGGATTCTATGTTTCTATGAATCCTCTCAGAGCAGTCTATAGGTACATCTGTACAAAGCGAGAGAGGAGATCAAATATGACAATGAACGTTTAGGCCATTAAATGTTCAGAAAGACTATTAATTCCCTGACAGCAACATCAGACAAGTGTCGCCAGAGCAGGGCAGGTAAAATGTCAGGAGGACATATTGGTCTGGACTTTATCATGATCCTTCGTTGTATCTAAAATAGAGACATAACTAAAGTGCTTTAAAAAACAGAGCACATGGCCTAAATGTTCAGCTATATTGCACACTGTTGTTCCCTATTGTCACCAAAGTAGTCTGGCCGCAGGTATGGGTAGCCTCATCGCGCTGCCCTGGGGGGCCTGGGGAATAAGAGGGGAGCAGAAAGGAAGATGCCCCAGGGCAGGAGAAAGTGAAGAGACTGAACATGAAGCCATATCTCAGAGGGGATGAGCAGAGGGAGGAGCAATATTTATCAGATGCCTTCGCTTAGCCAAGGAGGCTAGTAACAAGGTACCCCACCAGCTTCAGCCACAACCCCAGCCTCAAACCACAGCCCACCAACTGTCAAGCTCACCATTGCCCTCAACTTTTAAGCGGGGGGGGGGGGGGGATTTATGGTGCCCTGCCAGCAGGTTCAAAGGTGGGTAACTCTGGGGTTGCTCACTCTGGGGCCTTTTTCTGCCCTTTCTCTGTTGAAAAGTTCAGGGTTACCAGCCCAAGCTTCAGACTTTCTCCAGCTGAGATGAGTGGTCATTTTGAAACATCTATAATCCAGAACTCAAGATGGCTGCCTCAGAGGCAGGGTGCCTGATGGCAAGGTCACATGATTATGGCAAGCCAGTTAGTCAGCACAGGGTTGCATTTCCAAAACCCAACAATGGATATGATTTACTTGAATTTTCAGAATCACTTCTAAATCCTTTTTTTTCCAGATGTATCACAGCTTGGTATGGCTCCAGCTCTGTCTAAGACCACAAGAAACTACAAAAGATCATGAATGTAGCCCAATCCATCACGCAAACCAGCCTCCCATCCATTGACTCTGTCTAAACTTCCCACTGCCACGGAAAAGCAGCCAGCATAATTAAGGACTCCAGACACCACAGACATTCTCTCTTCTACCGTCTTCCATCGGGAAAAAGATACAAAAGTCTGAGGTCACGTACCAACTGATTCAAGAACAGCTTCTTCCTTTCTGCCATCTGACTTTTGAATGGACCTATCTTATATTAAGTTGATCTTTCTCTGCACCCTAGCTATGACTGTAACCTTACATTCTGCACCCTCTTCTTTCCTTCTCCCATATGTTTTCACTGGAACGACATAGGTTGAGGGGCGACCTGATAGAAGTCTACAAGATTATGAGGGGCATGGACAAAGTGGATAGTCAGAAGCTTTTTTCCAGGGTGGAAGAGTCAATTACTAGGGGGCATAGGTTTAAGGTGCGAGGGGCAAGGTTTAAAAGAGATGTACGAGGCAGATTTTTTACACAGAGGGTGGTGGGTGCCTGGAACTTGTTGCCGGGGGAGGTAGTGGAAGCGGATACAGTAGTGACTTTTAAGGGGCGACTTGACAAATAGATGAATAGGATGGGAATAGAGGGATATGGTCCCCGGAAGGGTAGGGGGTTTTAGTTAAGTCGGGCAGCATGGCGGTGCAGGCTTGGAAAGCCGAAGGGCCTGTTCCTGTACTGTAACTTTCTTTGTTCTTTGTACTCTATGAACAGTATGTTTTGTCTGTATAGCATGTAAGAAACAATGGGCCCGATTTTACCAAATTGTGGCGCGAAATCGTGGTAAAGTTGGGCGTCGGGCCTAAAACGTGGTCCAGGCCTGACCCAAGACCAATCGCGCCTTTACCAATGGCCGATCCGGGCACTGATCCGGCGCGTGCCCGAATCGGCCAGCGGGCCAATTTAAATGCATTTGCATGCATTTAAATCGGCATAATGAAGCCCACACCCAACTTACCCAAGGATTCCCACTTTACGAGGCTCCGATCCAATCGGCGCCCACACATTTACTGTGTTGCTGAATTCAAGTCCGATAGGGCTTCAACTGAGCAACTGAAACGCCGAATCGCCCCCGACCACCCTTCGTGGATCGCCCCCGCAAACCACCCCCGCAGCCCATCCTCCCCCACCCCCCGATCGGACCACCCTGGGACGCAGGCCCCCCGCCAGCAGTGCTGCCTTTGACTTTCGCGCTCGGGCGCGCTGTGTGCTGCGCAGTTCGGTGCTCCAACAGATGCAAATGCACTAGGCCCCGCCCACTGGACCCACGCCGAAAAAAGGCGTATGGGGGCGCTGCAGCGCGGCTGCCGGGCACGGGTCTGATTTACGACCGCACCCGGCACTTAGAGCCGATTTGGTAAAAATCGGCCCCAATACTTTTCACTGTATCCCAATACATGTGACAATAATAAATGAAATCAAGTCAAATCCATGCCAGCTAATCATGTGTGTTGGTGTCACTTGGTTTGATAACTTAATGCAAGTGCTTTGAAAAATAATCCTCATTACCTGAAGTGAAGCTTAATGTAAGATTTTTATAAAAGCAAAATACTGCAGGTGCTGGAAACTGAAGCAGAAACAGAAAATGCTGGAAAATCTCAGCAGGTCTGACAGCATCTGTAGGGAGAGAATGGCGCCAACACTTCAAGTCTAGATTACCCTTTGTCAGAGCTCTGATAAAGGGTCATCTAGACTCGAAACGTTGGCTCCATTCTCTACCCACAGGTTCTGTCAGACCTGCTGAGATTTTCCAACATTTTCTGTTTCTGTACGTAAATGTTTTAAATTAGATAACATTTTAATTATTAATATTTCACTCATGGGTAAATTTTAGTGCTAAATTTTCATTCATGAGCAGCATAAATATCATTTCATAGCTTTGGAGCTAATTCAATAGGTGAGCGTTATAGAGTTATGTGTAAGGCAAATTGATATGTAAATAAGACTTGTGATATAAATGACAAATTGGAAAACTGTTTTTGAACCTTGGCTTGATGACAGGAAGAAGGTTCAAAACAAAAACAGTTCTGCCTTGGGACTAAAGACTAGTAGAATCTTATGGGAGTTTATTGAGCATGCAATTTTTATGTAATCAAAGTATTTCCCTATCATGGGAGCACAATCTAGTTTGACTACCAATTGGATGGCCTCCTGAGATGCCATGTGGGGAAATAAGGTGCCTCCCACAACAGATCTGAGTGGGCAGGTTGATGTGATGTGTTCCATGGTCAGGGACTCATTTTTGATTTGATTTGACTTGATTTATTATTGTCACATGTATTAGTATACAATGAAAAGTATTGTTTCTTGCATGCTACACAAAGCATATCGTACATAGGGAACGAAAGGAGAGAGTGCAGAATGTTGTGTTACAGTCATAGCTAGGGTGTAGAGAAAGATCAACTTAATGCAAGATAGGTCAAGAGATTGAATTAAAGGATTGTTAGAGAGTTTAAAAGAATTAGAATAAAGTTTTAGAAGCATAGAACGAGAGTAAAAGATAGAATTAGAAGGTATGTTGGGCACATCTTGCAAGAAGTCGCCTCGCTCCTGCACCATCTTGAAAAAAAACGGCTGTTAAAGTCACTGTTCGTACTTTGAGTAAAGGATGAACCTGCAGCCAGTCTGTTCCTTAATACAGGTTTATTCAACAAACCACAAAGCACAGCCACAGATTCCCCTTTCCCTCCCCCAAAATCACAGGCCGATCTTCCTTGCTGAGATACATTGGCCTCTGGGTTATGGGCCATTGCACCACACTGCTCTCATTTGCTGACTAAAGCAAGCATTTCATTATAACATTAACAATGGCCACAATTGCTCTTTGGGTCATCCTTCATCTTCCACTTATGGAACTGGTGGCTGCATTGCCCAAGCCCAGTGCAAGTTCTGTTGAGTATCGTCCTCTGTCTTCAACAGAGATCAAAGTCAGGGACCTTTATTGTTGGGTCAGTGATCGGTTCTTCACTCTGTGTGGCTCCATTTGGATGGTGGGTTGATATCAGCTACATAATAGGGGAGATGATGGCCCAGTGGTATTATCGCTAGAAGCTCATCTAATGTTCTGGGGATCTGGATTCAAATCCCGTCACGGCAAATGGTGGAATTTGAATTCACTGAAAAATATCTGGAATTAAGAATCTACTAATGACCATAAAACTATTGTCGATCATCAGAAAAACCCATCACTAATGTCCTTTAGGGAAGGAAATCTGCCGTCTTTACCTGGTTTGGCCTACATGTGACTCCAGAGCCACAGTCAAGAGCAATTAGGGGTAGGCAATAAATGCTGGCCAGCCAGCGAGGCCCATGTCCCACAAAAGAATAAAAAAAATATTAGTTACCGTCAGCCAGAATGGCTGGTGTTTTCATGATGGATGTTACAAGTCTTGGTGAATGGGAGGTTTTATGTTTTTTCCATTTCACAAGGGCAGCACGACATTTAAATAATGTGGAGGAGAACTCAGCTAATGCTAAATGATGCGGTTTATTGGCGAGTATTATGGAGAATGAGGTATCATTCATTAAAGGTACTTCGAACAGTGAATAGATTGCTTTAAGAAATGACATGTTGCAGTATGTAAGATAATGTACTGGATAGGGATCATGAAACCATGCACAGAATAAAGGCTTTTCCAGTAAGAAAGGTGGAAAAATAAAATAATTTGTGTGCAATTATTGATCTTCCATTCCAGGCATCCGGTGATGTGAAGCCGTTGCAGACACCGGGATTTTTGAGAACTATTGATTATGAGTCAAAGCAAGTAATTTTATTGTTTTGTAAGTCAATAATGTGTCACATTTTAACATCCCTCTGCAGCTTTGATCCCTCTCTTTTTATACAAATATCGATTAAATAGTCAAAAAGGAATTCCAGAACTTAGTGTTCCTAAGTGATCATTAAGACAAGGCTGAGAGGCAACACAGCTCAGGTCCTTAAACTGCTGAAAGAGCAGATATTGTAGATGTCAACAAATTATTAGACCTGCACTGTGAAAATAGAACTGAGACTCTGCGCATAAAATGAATACATTGTTTTGTAAAGTAAATTTGCGAAACTGACATAGGGCAGCATGGTTAGCGCTGCTGCCTCACAGCGCTGGGGACCTGGGTTCAATTCCGGTCTTGGGTCACTGTCTGTGCGGAGTTCTCACATTCTTCCTGTGCCTGCGTGGCTTTCCTCCGGGTGCTGCGGTTTCCTCCCACAGTCCAAAGATGTGCGGGTTAGCTGATTGGCCATGATAAATTGACCCTCGTGTCAGGGGGATTAGCAGGGTGATTGTGTGGGGTTACAGGAATAGGGCCTGGATGGGATTGTGGTTGGTAAAGACTCGATGGGCTGTATGGCCTCCTTCTGTACTGTAGGGATTCTACGATTCTATGAAATATATCAAATGACTCCTCTTAAAAGCATCGGTTAAGATGTCAACCAAAACTTGCATCGATAATCAGGAGGTGTTTCAGTTGTGTCAAAGTGTCTTTTAGATCCTCCTCCACATATTAATCAGTTATAGTTTGCCTCGCAATCTCATAAGTCAGAGGATGACTCTGTTCTGACTTTGATCCCTCTAATTTAAAAGAACACCATTAGATCAAGCAACTATGCCTGCGATATCTTTGCTGATTTCTCTTCAGCTTTTAGTTCTATGCAACCATTCAATATTACTGAAAAATTGAAATTGGTTTCCTTCACGAGGGGACTCAATGGGTGTTAGTCTCCAGCTTTTAACATGGACATGGAATCCATGTTAGCGAATACTGGATCTCCTCAGGGTTGTGTACTTTCACTTTTACTTTACATCCTTGTACGAATGATTGTTTTTCAGAATATGACAATATAACGATCCTGAAGTAGGCTGATCTAGGGTACTTGTAGGTCTCATAAGGAATAACGAAGGAAATTATAGGAATGCAATGGTGTGATGTGACGCTAGTGTGCCTTTAAGGCATGGTTTTTTTAGAATCATGTTCTCTGCAGTTATAAGCAGCTTTGGTTTTCTCCATTGTTGATGTGTTTTCTATTTAGAATTCTTATCATTGCTGCTTCAATGGTTTAAATGGGGTTTTGTTTATTTTTATTCTGGGCCTCAGGTACTTTCTGGGATTTTTTTTATGACCCTGAATTGTTGGAGAAAGAATGATTGACAAGTCAGGTGACAGGGGAGCTTTCATTTTCAGTTCTGGACTGCTGTTTTAGTTTGGATGGCGTTTGGACATCAGACTGAAAAGCAGTGTTTCTCCCTGGAATTGTAAATTCTGCTGGTTAGCTATAAGCTTGCCTTCCTAGACTGAAAATTCTGCTGTCAGTGGTTTGCTAGCTAGTAACTGGAGTCTCTCTTTCCCTGGTATTTTGGGAAGCAGTTCTGACTTCAAGCTTGTCTGTGTGTGTCAAGAAAGCTGCCAAATCCAACCAAAGAACTAAGTTCCAGCATCACATGAACATTCGTATTTTCTGTGCTAAACCTGTGGCAAGGGTTTTTTTTAAGGAGGTTTGTTTGGTTGTAACATTTCATATATTTGTCAAGGGTTATACAATATCATGGTTGTTTTCTTTTCCTTGTTTGTAATTGGTAAAAGTTATCGCTATATGTTAACTAAATTCTTAAATAAACATTATTTGATAAAAGCTCCCGAGTGGGTCAGTTCAATCATACCTTAAGCGAAACGTCTCATGCTTACCCTAGCCAAATTCAAATTGCAAAACTAGATCCAGGTGGACTTCATAAAACACTTTGGAGTTTCTGACCTGAATTATAACTGTGATAATAATACTCTTAAATTGAACAAAAACAAGACAAAATAACTAGTTATAGATTTGAGGAAAAAGCTTGTTTATGATATTGATCCTGTGAAGATTCACGACGTGGACATTGAAATAGTTACGAACTGCAAGTACCTGAGTGTCAAAGTAGATGAATTGGAGGAAACAGTGCAAGATGTGGTGTGGGATTTTCTAGTCTTGCTCACCCCAAAACCGGACAATCCTGCAAAAGGTCAACGGACCCCCAAAGTCAACGGACCTTTCCATGGTCCACCCCTCACCCGCTCTGATTGTGGGTGGGATGGTAAAATTCACCCCGTGGTGGCTGAAGGAATAGCATGATTATACGACCTCAGAAAATTAAAATCCTTTCATATTAGTCCTACAACCATGGAACTCTTTCAAATGGTTGTAATTGAGAGCTTGATCCTTTCTGAATGTCTCGCTTGGTACTGTTGAGTTAGAAAAGCAGACTCTTCAAGGATACAGAGATTATTGGACCAGGCAGGGAGGGTATTTGACGAGCAGGTCTCTCTTGATGAAATCTACTCTTGCAGAATTTGGATGAAGATAAAGAGTGTCATGGCCAATGAGAATCACCTTTGTCTCAGCATTATGATTGGATGCACTCAGGGTAAAGGCTGCGATCCCTCAGATGCAGGACAAATTAGTTTTTGAACTCATTTGTGCCCTTCTCCGTTAGAACTTTTAATAAGAATTTGATGGGCAGGTGGGGACATGCACTCAGGGCGGATTATTTTAATAAACTGAAACAGCTTTAATGCATGCATAATTAAAATTCCATCTTTGCGATAGGGTAATTTTCTTTATTTTATCAATATTGTTCGTTAATACATATATTATTTTAATGAATGAACAACGTCCCCAAAACAAATTTCCTATGGGTAATAATGAAATGAATTGAATAAAGTTTCTTGAAGTGTGTATTATAATGTAAAGATGTAAAGGAGATTATTGGAATAATGCCTGTACTAAAAGAACAGAATATTGAAGGGAGATAGCCCAGTTTGGATCTTCACTCATCGAAAAATGGATATTTGATAATTGTCATGCCAATTTTTTTTAAATTAAAAAATATATGGAGTAGTATGCACATTTCTGCTTTATTTTATAGTAAGGATGTAGAGGTACAGGAGAAGGTGCACATAAGATTCACAAGGATCCTCTGAGAACTAAGGATATAGAAGATTAAACAAGCTCTTTTCTCTCGATGTGGACAACACTGGCCAGCCCAGACTCTAATTGTCCTTAAACCAGATGGTAAGGACGGCAGATTTCCTTCCCTAAATGATATTAATGAACCAGATGAGTTTTTTGGAACTCGTCCTCCTCGTGGGTTTTTTGGAACTCCTCCTCAAAGAACAAAGAAAATTACAGCACAGGAACAGGCCCTTCGGCCCTCCAAGCCTGCACCGACCATGCTGCCCGAATTAACCAAAACCCCCTACCCTTCCGGGGACCATACCCCTCTATTCCCATCCTATTCATGTACTTGTCAAGACACCCCTTAAAAGTCACTACCGTATCCGCTTCAACTAACTCCCCTGGCAATGAGTTCCAGGCACCCACCACTCTCTGTATGAATAATCTGCCTCGTACATCTCTTTTAAAACTTGCCCCTCGCACCTTAAACCTATGCCCCCTAGTAATTGACTCTTCCACCCTGGGAAAAAGCTTCTGACTATCCACTCTGTCCATGCCTCTCATAATCTTGTAGGCTTCTATCAGGTCTCCCCTCAATCTCCGTCGCTCTAGTGAGAACAAACCAAGTTTCTCCAACCTCTCCTCATAGCTCGGCAACATCCTGGTAAATCTTTTGTGTACCCTCTCCAAAGCCTCCACATCCTTCTGGTATATTCCAAGTCCAGCCTCACTAAGGTTCTATAAAACGTCAACATGACTTGCCAATTTTTAAACTCAATACCCCGGCCGATGAAGGCAAGCATGCCATATGCCTTCTTGACTGCCTTCTCCACCTGCATTGCCACTTTCAGTGACCTGTGTACCTGTACACCCAGATACCTTTGCCTATCAATGCTCCAAAGGGTTCTGCAATTTACTGTATATTTCCTATCTGTATTAGACCTTCCAAAATGCATCACCTCCTCCTCGTTTCCGCCGGGTGCTCCAGTTTCCTCCCACAATCCAAAGATGTGTGGGTTAGGTTGATTGGCCATGCTAAAATTGCCCTTAGTGTCCTGAGATGCCTAGGTTAGAGGGATTAGTGGGTAAATATGTATGGATATGGGGTAGGGCCTGGAAGGGATTGTGGTCGGTGCAGTCTCGATGGGCCGAATGCCTCTTTCTGTACTGTAGGGTTTCTATGATTCTATGAATTGGCACCGGTTTCACAGTCACCATCGCCAAGTCTAGCTTTTAATTCCAGATATTATAGATTGAACTTAAATTCCACCAGCTCCCGTGGTGGGATTTGAACCTGTGTCCCCAGTGCATCAGTCTGAGCCTCTGGGTCACTAGCCCAGTGACATTACCATGATGTCACCATCTACCCCTATGTAACCCTGGAGGTGGCCTTGCAAATTACAAAAGGATTTGGTAGGACAGACATAGAGAAAATATTGCCACTTATGATGGCATCTAAAACAAAGGCCATAAAGTTATGGTCGTCATCAATAAATTAAGCAGGGAATTTAAGGAAAATTTTTTTAAAGACTGGTAGAATGTGGAAAGTATTATCTGAAGGAGTAATTGAAGCAATTATTACAGGTGCACATGAGGCAAGGAGAAACATGCTGATAGGCTTCACTGAGGAGGGATATGGGAGGAGGCCAGGGAGGTGTCTAAGCAATTGGGTCAGAGGACCTGCTTCAAGATTTAGACTCCGTGTAACTGTGCTACATTTTTCAGTTGGGGAGTGATTATTCATATGAGATGGGGCATCCTTGTCAGCATTGTTTGTGCTTTGAGAATCTGACACTATAAAATAATCATTGAACAATATCGACAATTGATCTTGATTTTTGACAGAAAGCAGAAAGTGTCCGAAAAGATCCACGCACTTTAAAATTTCACTGACACATTCATTTGGTCTTAAGCATGCATTAAGTATAAAATGCTAAGACAACAAAGGGATTACAGCATTAGATATTAATGCAACGGCATAATGTAAATTTAGATTATTTGGATTTTGTATTAACTCTGATTTAAGATTAAACATGTGATGCGGATTTTTATCCCGAGTTTGCCAAGTTGGGAGATTTCCTGGCTCAGTGAACCTGATCTTTAAAAATGTCTGCCAACAGGTCAGATTTTGGAGGGGGGAGCAGCATGGGATGGAGAGAGGAAGTGGGGGAATGGAGTGCAGGTGGAACAGAATTGGGACAGCGACCCTGGAATGAATTGGCAGGCTATCGGGCACAGAGAGGTGTGCTGGGCGCAAGGCCCTCCTCTGTACCCTGGCACTGTGTTTAAATTTTAAAAACACAAAATAAGTTCCTCCAGTCCACAACCATCATCCCCTCTCACCCCGCACACACTCCCTATGCCCCATCCATGCCATATTTTGTCAATTCATGCCCCCCACCCACCCCTCACACTCCTATACCAACTTAATGTCCCTCTAGCCACCTCCATTGCCCTATACCCCCGTGTCAACTTAATGCAAACTTAGTGCCAATGTATACTCCCATCCACCACATTTTGCCCTTAACCCCTCCTAATAACTCACCTTATAAGCTTGACAGTTCCTTGACAGTTTTGACACTTTCCGGACAGTTTTGACAGCTGAACAGCTCTCAAGAGTCCCTTAACATCTGGACAGTTTGTGTGTGAGTTTATGTGTAATTGTATTCATTTATAATAATCCCAACAGATGTCTTAACTCTCCCAGTAGGTGCCTTACCTCTCCCAATGTGTGCCTTACTTCTCCCAAAGGGTGCCTGATCTCTTCTATAGGTGTCCCAGGACCCAACCAAAATGGCAGCCTGGCTATCCAAATACATTCTCTAAGTTCAAAGCTGCTCCTACCTGTTCTAATCTGCAAACTCCGGATTCCATATTCTTTCTAAAATTCCACTGGAATGGAGGCAGCTGGTGATGTCTCCGCAAATCACGTATTTGGCAATCCTAGACTGACTCCAGTCCCACTCCTGTGAAGATGGGAAATGCCAGCCATGTGGAAACGGCACTGGGAAAATTCAGGCATTTCCAGGATTTTATTACCATGATGATGGAAATGAGCACACTCACATGAGAGAGATGAGCAAAAAAGCTTATGTTTGCAACAGAACACAAAATATGACCAAATATGAGAATGTAGAATGGAATTTGGGGAGGTGATGGCCTAGTAGTATTATCGCTAGACTATTAATCCAGAAAGTCAGCAAATGTTCTGGGGATCCGGGTTCGAATCCCGCCATGGCAGATGTGGAATTTGAATTCAATAAGAAATACTTGGAATTAAGCATCGACTGATGACCATGAAACCATTGTCGATTGTCAGAATGACCCATCTGGTTCGCTCATGTCCTGTAGGGATGGAAATCGGCCATCCTTCCTGATTTGGTCTACATGTGACTCCAGAGCCACAGCAATGTGGCTGACTCTCAACTGCCCTCTGAAGTGGCCTAGCAAGCTACTCAGTTCAAGGGCGACTAGGGATGGGCAAAAAATGCTGGCCAGCCAGTGACACCCATGTCCCACGAATGAATAAAACAAAATTATTATATAATAACCTAGCTGGTGACCTTAACTGCTTGAATGTTTTCAGCGATATTCCATTGTGCAGAAAAGTAATGAACTCAAACATACGTCCATTATAGAACAGCTCTGTTGAGCATTGTTCATTCATCTTGCCAAATTCATGTGAAATCAGTGCTTCAAAGATTAAGCCTCAGAACAGCACTGGATCAGAGGGACTGTGCTTTCATTAGCTGTTTAAAATTTTAATTGCCCACAGCTATAGTTAATTAATCACTACTTTTAATTCTGATGCATCCCATTGCAAAGGGCAGTTCTGCCCTTTTAGGAATTTTGAGGCATATTCTGAAACTCCTCTGTGGTGCTGGTGGGAATGTTTCTGCTGCATCAGACTGGATTTAAAATATAATTTTCCTTCCTGATTCCCCCACCACCCCCTCCCCTTCTCCCAGAGACACGATTAGAAATGTACTTGGCATTATTGACCACAGCTGACCTTACTGGAGTTTTATGTAGAAATCCACATTGAGGTGGATTAGCAACCAGAACATCCTGTATGTAGCCTTTGATTTTAAAAACGTCCCAAGTAGCGAGGCTTTAGTCAGGCCCAAGAAGGGGATATAGAGAGCGTCAAGGAGTGGGTTTCAAGGAGGTCCTCATAGAAGTCATGGAATCCCTACAGTGCAGAAGGAGGCTATTCGGCCTATCGAGCCTGCCCTGACAACAATCCCACCCAAGCCCTATCCCCATAACCCACATATTTACCCTGCTAACCCCCCTGACATTAAGGGGGAATTTACCAGGGTCACTCCATCTAACCTACACATCTTTGGACATTAAGGGGCAATTTATCATGGCCAATCAACCTAACCTGCACATTACAATGAAGTTACTGCGAAAATCCCCTAGTTGCCACACTCCAGGTACACTGAGGGAGAATTTAGCATGGCCAATGCATCTAACCAGCACGTCTTTCGGACTGTGAGAGGATACTGGAGCACCCAGACGAAGCCCACACAGACATGGGGAGAATGTGCAAACTCCACACAGTCACCTGAGACCAGACTCAAACCCAGGTCCCTAGCGCTATGAGGCAGCAGTGCTGACTATTGTGCCACCGTACCGCCCATGGTGGCATCAAGGCGGAACAGCTTTTAAAAGGCAGCCATTCCGAGTGCTTGGAACCTGAGGATTGACTGCACAGTCATCACTATTGGATGTACTTGAGATCAGAGGAAGAGGAAATTAATAATAAGGAAGGCGGAGGTTGCAGCGGTAGAGCCATGAAAGGATTTAAACATGGGGATAAGAATTTAAATTGGGATCAGGGAGAGGAGCAGAAGCCAATGTAGGTGAGCAGCTGCATGGGTGATGGATGAAAGGGACTTGGTGTGTGATGGGATATGGGCCGTTTTAGATGAGCTGAGGGTGAAAGATCTATTTAAGTTTAAAGCTTATTTATTAGTGTCACAAGTAGTCTTACATCTACACTGCAATGAAGTTACTGTGAAAATCCCCAGTTACCACACTCCGGCACCTGTTCGGTTACACTGAGGGAGAATTTAGAAAGACCAATGCACCCAACCAGCACGTCTTTTGGACTGTGGGAGGAAACCAGAGCACCCGGAGGAAACCCATGCAGACACGGGGAGAACATGCAGACTGCACACAGACAGTGACCCAAGCCAGGATTCGAACCTGGGTCCTTGCCGCTATAAGGCAGCAGTGCTAACCACTGTCCCACCGTGCCGTCCTGAGACCATCTAGAGGTCATCATTTGAAGATAAGGACTGAGGTGAGGAGAAACCTCTTCACCCAGAGAGTGGTGAATGTGTAGAATTCACTACCACAGAAAGTAGTAGAGGCCAAGATGTTGTGTGATTTCAAGAAGAAATTAGATATAGGTCTTGGGGCTGAAAGGACAAGGGATATGGGGGGAAAGGGGGATAAGGATATTCAATTTGAGGATCAGCCAGGAAAATGAATGATGGAGCAGGTTCAAAGGATCGAATGGCCTCCTCCTGCTTCTAGTTTCTATGTAATGTGGGAAACACAGCAGCCAGTTTGTGTACAGAAGAACACGCAAACAGCACCTTGATCAGATAACCATTTCCTGTGATTCTGGTTGAGTGAGAAATATTGGTCAGGTACCAGGGAGAATCCCTCTCCATTTTGAGCTTTGAAGTAGCACCTTGGGATTTTTGGGTTCACCTAAACAAGCCAGCAAGGCCTTAGGTCACATCCAAGTCCAAAACAAACACATGAACAATGTCCTGAAATACTCTGCAAGTCACAACAGTCTCTTGTTATTCATACACTTTGCCCTAAACAGTACCTGAGAATTATACAACATTTGTAGTTAAGTATAAATTGGGTCTAATTGGCTTGCCTTTTGGCTGTATGCACAGTGCGTTTAAGCATCATTTCATTAACTCTGCTTACCGTGTGAATATGAATGAGAGGACTGCAAAACCAATTCATCTGATTTAATGTATCACTGGATGATCTGAAAGTTATCTTTGTCAGCAGATTATTGCCATAGTAACACACAGCACTCTCAGTTTTTAGGTTCAGTCTTTGTCGGTGATGTAAAGCAAAAATTGCATTCCAGGAATCTGCTTGAAAGCTAGCTTCATCAACGTACACAGCCCTGTAAGCATTGCTGAGATGTCTGGGTTTCTGCGTTCCAGTTGTCATCATGTAATACTGAAAGACGGGCTGGTTAGGTGAATTGGCCATGCTAAATCCTCCCTCAATGTACCCGAACAGGCTCCGAAGTGCAGCGACTAGGGGATTTTCACAGTAACTTCATTGCAGTGTTAATGTAACCTACTTGTGACTAATAAATAAACTTTACCTTCACTGCAGGCAAAACAGGCACTGAATCACCCATAGAATCTTACACACAGGAGGCCATTCAACCCATCACACCTGTGTCAGCTCTTAAGATACAATAATAATTAATATTCACCTGCTCTTTCTTCACAGACCTGTAAAATTGCCTGCTTCAAGTATTTATCCAATTCCTTTTTGAAAGTTACTGTTGAATTTGTCTGCCCCAGCCTTTCAGGCTGTACAGTGCAATGAAGTTACTGTGAAAATCCCCAAGTCACCACACTCCAACGCCTGTTGGGCTACATTGAGGGAGAATTTAGCACGGCCAATGTATTTAACCAGCACATCTTTCGGACTGTGGAAGGAAACCGGGGTGTCCAGAGGAAACCCACTCAGTGGGAATTTTTATTTCATTCGTGGGACATGGCCATCACTGGCTGGCCAGAATTTATTACCCGTCCCTAGTTGCCCTTGAACTGAGTGACTTGTCTGGCCATTTCAGTGAACCAGATGGGTTTTTCTGACAATCGGCAATGGTTTCATGGGCATCAGTAGATTCTTAATTCCAGATATTTTTATTGAATTCAAATTCCCCCATCTGCCGTGGCGGGATTCCCAGAACATTAGCTGAGTTTCTGGATCAATAGTCTAGCAATAATACCACCAAGCCATCGCCTCCTCATGGCATACCCAATTGGCAAGCGAACATTAATGGACCATACTTCTGCCACCTTCAAGTGATATCAGTGCGAAAACCGTTGGAATAGTCTCGCTGCTGCATTGTAATATTGAAGGATGTATTCAACCATCACCATGTAACAGTTAGATCTTTATTCCCATTTTTTTTTAAATTGCCATTCAAACAAACATAAAATACTGCAGATGCCAGAAGACTGAAATAAAAGTGAAGAATGCTGAGCAGGTTAAGCAGCATCTGTGGGGAGAAAAAGGGAAGGGTTAATGGGCTCGGTTTCGAAAGAGGGTCAGGAATGAGTAGGCCAGTAATTGAGCAGGTGTCAGCCATCATGTCAGGACAGCACCAGGATCCCAAATCAGATCCATTTCAAGAGATTCTGGGTGGGCTGCCAAACGGCTATTTGCCTGCAAGTGGCAGGTAGCCAATTTAGAGCAACTTAATGTAATTAAGAGGCCTATTAAGGTCCCGTTCCCACGCCAACTGAGATTTTCAGTCAGCTATCAGGGAGCCCAGACTAGAACATGTTTAGACCAACATGCTGGGCTCAGATTGGGGAGGGAAGGGTAGGACTAGGATTAACCCTGTGAGGGATCCTTCCTCCGATACCTATAAGGACCACCAAGCCATGCTGCTGCCTCTCTCCGTTCCATGGAGGGGTTGCTCCTTCCAGATCATGGCCAGGCAGCTGTGGCCATTTTGGAAACCTAAAGGACTTACTTCTCCCTCACTGTCTCCATTGGCAGCTCCCAGCTCGACTGGTGGGCCTGCCAATCCATGAGGGCTTTCTATTGACCCTCCAGCCTTGGGAGCCCACCCATCATCCCTGGTTGGGTGGCAAGCCCACTGCCTAGCCCTGAATTGGCCATTCCTTTAAGATTAGCAGTGAGCACATGAGAAACACGCCATGTAACATCTAGACCTGGAACTAGTCCCACACTGAGTGAAACATTGGGTAGAATTTCACACCTCAGCTCCATCACGAGTTTACAAGTTGAAGAAAAAACCACCTCCGTGTTGTTGGGAAGCTCCCAGATGATTTTATTACTTTTAGTATTAGCTATTAATAGCTGAGGGCGACTGTTATGATGCTCACGGGGGATCGTCAATAAATCTTCCCATGGGTCTCATAGAGTATGAGCTCCCCAATTAAGCAAGTGAAAGCTCGGCCAACAGGGAAGGAGCAGGGAGGGCTATAAAACCAGCTAGCTCCACTCAGGCCGGCAATCGATAGACTTGGGGCTGAACCTGCACACTGCAGCTACCAAGCAGCACTTTATGCACATTGTAAATGAAGGGTGATGGTGATGGAAGCCTACTCTCGCCGAGATTATTACACTGGCGACGAGGAGCAAACTGAGTTTTTTTCTTCCCTCAGATAACCTTTACTGTCGAGACAAGTAACCCTTCCGTAACAAAAATGCCTTTCTTTGGTAAACCTGAAGCCTATGATGTAAGCATAGAGGACCGAGCCCAATACTCAGAGCGCATGCATTATTTTATTCGGGCTAAAAATATTGAGGGGGATGCGAAACAGAAGGTGATCCTGTTGACGACATGCGGGGTCCCGACCTGCAGTGTAGTACAAAGTCTGACCTACCCAGATACCCCTGACTCCAACCCGCCTAATGAATTGGTGGACTTGGATATTCTGACCCGAAACCTTCCATAATACTTCAGTGACACGGCAGGGCAAATCCCAGGGGAATCTGCTACCCATTTTCTGAGATGGAAGCAGAAGAGACCGGAGCCCCAATTGAAGCAAGACCTCAAGAAGAACCAGTGTCAGTGGCTTTACGGTGTGCCCTTTGGCAGCAAGGGTCTGCAATCTGCTTCACACCCCCTGATCCATTCCCACCTCCAATTGAGCCCAAGGCAGTCACCAAGCGGCGGAAAAGGGTCTGAGGGAAGAATGGACTTGATGGGGGAGGGATGCTATGATGGCCATGGGGGGTCATTAATAAATCTCCCCTTGGGCCTGGCAGAGTATCAGGTCCCCTATGAGCCAAGTGGAGGCTTGCCCAACAGGAAGGAGCAGCAGGGGGGTTTAAAACCAGCTGGCTTCACTCAGGTCGGCAATCAAAGACTCCATGGATTGGAGTCGCCAAGCGGCTCTTTGAACACATTGTAAATAAAGGATGATGGTGACAGAAGACAGGCCTCGGCCAGATTATGACAGCAACACCATCCGACCCCATCTGTGAGGAGGTCCCACCCCCAAGGGATGCCACCTTATCAAACTGCCAGCAATTCCTGCATCGCTACCAGGAGGACTGGCTACTGCTGAGGGATACAGGCCGTTGCCAATGGTGACTGTCACTGGAACCAGGTTAGAAAGTGAATGGGAGCAGAGGGGCAGGCTCGGCAAGACAGGAAGGGGAACACACTGGGTGCGTGGGGGCCACCATTGAATAGTGGGTGCCTGAGCTAAGAGGGATCCCATGGCCCCCAATAAAGCTGTGTATTCAGTTGGCTGTCTCACAAATATGGCATGATCAACCTGCCACTTGTAAAATACCAGTGGCAGGAGGAGACCATTAAGTGGCCATCAATTGGCACACTGCCCCAGCATGCTACTTACTTTACATCCCCCTATCCACCCTGGGCCTGACAGCCCCTCCAAGCTGGAGGGGTGAGGGGTGCAAAACTCCGGTCTGCTTCTACAGATGAGTTGCTGAGGGTTTCCAGAACTTTCTGTTCTCATTCTGGTATTGGATATGCATTAGTAAATGATGATAATGTTATCTGAGCAGTGTGCTCCATAAATATGCTTCTTTGTTCCTCAGTGATAGACTTAGCAATCTTTTTTCTTGTTTATCATAGCCTCTGTATCAACTCTTCCCAAGAAGCGAACAGCAATGTGTCATTCATTGCCTTTGGGAAGTTTTTTGTAGATTATAACACATTTCCTGACCAAGTTCTCAGAATTGTTTCAGTTTACTCAGATGATTATGTTTGTTAAACAAGCTTTGGTTTTTCTTTAAGTAATAAGATTGCATTTATTTCATGTAAAAATAACAGGAAAGAAGCTTCGTAATTTTTTGCCGCAGATTATTGGAAGATATCTTCCCAGAATAGTGAAGAAGATAAACGACCAATCTGCTTTCCTAGTTACTGAAATATCTTAGAAATCATAGAAAACCTACAATGGAGAAGGAGGCCATTCGGCCCGTCGAGTCTGCACCAACAATCCCACCCAGGCCCTATCCCTGTAACCCCACATAGTTACCCCGCTAATCCCACTAACCTATGCATCCCGGGACACAAAGGGGCAATTTAGCATGGCCAATACACCTAACCCGCACATCTTCAGACTGTGGGAGGAAACCGGAGCATCCGGAGAAAACCCACGCAGACACAGGGAGAACATGCAGACTCCGCACAGACAGTGACCCAAGCTGGGAATCGAACCTGGGTCCCTGGAGCTATGAGGCAGCTGTGCTAACCACTGTGCCGCCCAGAGAAATCAGTGTGGTATTAATGATGAAGCATGAACATAGCAAATAACTGGCTAAGATCAAGCATCAGATCAAGTCCAAGATTGGGTGAAATGCCTTTTCTTGTCAGCTTGGATCTTGTATGTGAAAACCATGAACTGGATTCAATTGAAACTTAGTTTCTAGAAAAAGCAAGACGATGGATTAAGGGCTCCTTCAGCCATTTTGCATATTGCCCTTGTAATGTTAAGAAAGGAATAAATGTTTTTGAAAATAACCAACCAGGAAAGCAAATTGTTTGTTTATCTTCTTCACTCCTCTGGGAAGTTATCTTCCAATAATCTGCAGTAAAAAGTTACGAAGTTTCTTTCCTGTTACTTTTACATGAAATAAATGCAATCTTATTTTCTTAAAAAGGAAAACCAAAGCTTTTTTAACAAACTTAATCATCTAGGTAAACTGAAATAATTTTGAGAACTTGGTCAGATAATGTGTTATAATCTACAAAAAACTTCCCAAAGACAATGGAAATTTTTCCTCCATGTCTGCGTGGGTTTCCTCCGGGTGCTCCGGTTTCCTCCCACAGTCCAAAGATGTGTGGGTTAAGTTGATTGGCCATGCTAAATTGACCCTAGTGTCAGGGAGATTAGCCGGGTAAATATGAGCGATTACAGAAATTGAACCTGGATGGGATTGTGCTCAGTGCAGACTCGATGGGCCGAATGGCCTCCTTCTGCACTGTTGGGTTTCCATGAAAAACTAATAAACTCGAGTAAACAGGTGATGTCCTTGAGTTGGGATGTTCACCGTTGCTGTATATCTAAGAATCAGCCATAACCAATTTCTTTCCCTTAATCTGTACGAAGATGGTTGCTCTCTGACTGGAATGGGAGTAAAATTCACTTTCAGGGCTGGAGAGGACATGAAGTAAAACCAGGTTGAGTTCCCACTTCTCATGGTTATTCTTCCACAAATTGCAATACCGTGGATGTCAGCTGAGGACAGGACAAGATTGAGTCTTGATCTCCGTCCCAAATGAAACAGGTCGCCAACAATAAAATAAAAATACAATACTGCAGATGCTGGAGATCTGAAATGAACTCAGAGGCCTGAATGTTCAGGATGGGCTCAGTCAGGAACACATGCTCCATCAATGCCAGACACCCCGATGCCATACTGCACATACTGGCCGGAAGCGGCACTGCAGGGAGTTGTCCAGAATTGAGTTCAAGGAACTGAAGGCCTTGTAGGTGACAGGGGATCCCAGGAAGAGAAGGGTAGGGAACGTCTTGCGTGGGTTGCTGAAGTAAGTCTTCAGAAGCAGAAGTCCCTTCGCCAAAATCCCTTTATTTACAATTCCAACAGCAGTACACAGAGAGAGCAATCAGTCAGCAGTCTACCTTCAGGAGTGTCAGAGGAACTGATGCTTATATTCCAGGAAAAGACTTCCTGATTGGCCCATCAATTGAGTCCTTAATCAGGGAGTTCATATTCCAATAGGCCAACCTCAATGGCCTGATTGAAGCCTTGACAACTGCAAGGGGGCAATCGGGGTTTTGAGGGATAGGCTGGGTAGAGGGTGTGGAAATGAAGGTTCAGGAGGTCACTGGGCCTTAAGGGGAGGGTCTCTCCAGACTCGGAGGAGCCTGATGATGGAGGCACTCCATCCCCCCGTTCCTGCCCAAGATTGAACTTTGTTCAGCAACTCCTTCCCTCCTCCCCCCCTCTCTCCCCCCCACAATCCCCACCCTGCCCTTGAACTGTCATCCGGCCACTGGCCTAGAAATTGAGGTTGGGCAGCAAAAGGCCTTAAGTGGTCATTAAATGCCACTGCCCTTGCAGATTCACTCTTGTTCCCCTACCACCTGTAACCTCCCCTCTCCCCCGCTAGGCCTCCACACCTGCCCACCTCATCATTCCTCTCCTCCCTGTCTAAACTCTCCCCACCCTCCACCAGCACTGATTACCTCCGCCCACCCCTTCCTCCTGCAGCCTTTCACTTCCAGCTTGAAGATCCATCTCCTGGGACATGCTGCTGCTGGACTCAGGAAGAAGCTGAGAAGGACCACCTGCTGGAAGCTGCTGCGCAGAGAAGGTCCGTGTAGTTGATGCTCCACCCACTCCAGGACATGGTCTTCCAGGGTCCAGTCTCTAGAGGCCATCTCCTCATCTCTGCGAGCTGCCTCCAGCCTTCTTCAGGTAAGTGCCAACAGGTACACACCACATTGGCACAGACATGCTCTGGACCACTGTGGTTTCCTGCAGGCGGGGTGGACAATCCGGTTTGGGAGGGTATGGGGAGGGGGGTGTTTGGGGGTGGGGGGGTGGGGGGGGGGGGGGGGGGGGGCGTGCGATTCTAGTCAGACCTTCATCTGCATCCGATTAGCGGGATCCAAATCAGCTTTGGCACGGTGGCACAGTGGTTAGCACTGATGCCTCACAGCGCCAGGGACCCGTGTTCGATTCCTGGCTTGGGTCACTGTGCTGAGTCTGCATGTTCTCCCCGTGTCTGCGTGGGTTTCCTCCGGGTGCTCCGGTTTCCTCCCACAGTCCGAAAGATGTGCTGGTTAGGTGCATTGGCCGCGCTAAATTTTCCCTCAGTGTACCCAAACAGGTACCAGAGTGTGGCGAAGAGGGGATTTTCACAGTAGCTTCATTGCAGTGTTAATGTAAGCCTACTGGTGACACTAATAAGTAATAGATAAATAAATAAATTATGACCTACCATGGAGGACTGGAATGCAAAACCCTGCCATCGCTTTACACGGAGAAATCCCGATTTCCAGCTCCTGCCACATTGTTCCCTCCCTACCCTCCATTTAAACACCAACAGTGGGGTCTGCAAAGTTCCGCTGTCTGTTTCTCTCTCCTCAGACCTGCTGTCAGATCTATCGGGTTTTCCCAGTACTTCCTGTTTTAATGTCACCAGCCAGCACTAACTGCCCAGGCTCACACATGTGAGAGGGTGGATCAGAAATGGAGAGAAGAGATAGGAAAATGTTGGATAAAATCTAAATTATTTTCACCGCAATAGTTGGAATTACAAGCAATAGACATAATGCACCATAGCATCTACAAGACACACTGCGGCAACTTACCAAGGCCCCTTTGATAGCAGCTTCCAAACCCATGACCTCTATGCCACTTGGAAGGATAAGGGTTACACATGCATGGGAACATCACCATCTGCCCATTCCCCAAACCACACACCACCCTGACTTGGAACTATATCACTGTCTCTTCGCTGTCGCTGGGTCAAAATCCTAGAACTCCCTTTCCGATCAACACTGTTGGGTCTACCAACACCACATGGACTGTAGCCATTCACCACCTCCACCTTCTCAAGGGCAAGTAGACATGGGCAATAAATGCTGACCTACAGAGCGATGCCCACATCGTTCATAAAAGGTTATGGTGTCTTCACAGAATCTCTACAGTGCAGAAGGAGGCCATTTGGCCCATCGAGTCTGCACCGACTCTCCAGCAGAGCATCTTACCCAGGCCCTATCCCTGTAACTGCACATATTTACCCTGATAATTTCCCTAACCTATGCATCTTGGGACATTTCGGGACAATTTAGCATAGCCAATCTACCTAACCTGGGAGGAAACCAGAGCACCCGGAGTAAATCCACGCAGACATGGGGAGAACTTGCAAACTCCGCACAGAACAGTCATCCGATGCTGGAATTGAATCCATGTTCCTGGTGCTGTGAGGCAGCTGTGCTAACCATGCTGCCCCAAAATGCCATCCTGTGAAATAATTTTTTTGAATGAATTTCAATCTACGACACAAACAGAAAACTGCTGCAGATTAGCTGCTCACTATCAAAACTAAATCAATTCAAGCTCAAAGAAAATTCATTCACTAGCTAACAAAAGCCAGGCAGTTTCTGTAACATCTGGTTAAAATGCAACATCGTTTTTACACCTGGCTGGCAACTTAAAACCAATGTCTGATGTATAAATCACGTTGATCTTTGTGCTACTTTCACTTGGTATTTCATTTGGGAAGTTTACTTTGCATTTGCATGTATTTGCTTCCTCCATGTGTTTCAAAACCTTATAAATTAGTTCAATTTGCTGTGCCTAGTTGTGATCATCACCGTAGCAACTAACAGAGGAGTGCTTTATCAAACTACAAGAGCTCGTAAGGAACAGCGCAACACTTGGTAAAATATGTAATATAGTTTATCAGCAATATTCATTCACATTTCTTCAAATTTTTGGTAACATTCATGCCAATAAACAAATTATGATACTTTTGATATAATTCCCAGTCTCTATGCAGCAACTGTTCCATTTTCATGATCAGATTATGCTTTTTTTTTGCAAATAACTGCAAACTCATACTTAAATACGATATTTGCTTGGGCAATTAAATTTCTGTTTATTGAGGCCTGAATTCACCAGTTCAATTTCCAGCTCTGTAAATCCAACCAGGGAGAAAGTGCTCCAGAATGTCAGCTTTTTGGTCTGTGGTGAGGTGGGGGGAGGGGGGCGGGAGGGGGGGGGGGGCGGGGGTTTGTGAAGGGGAAAGAGTAAAGTTGGGAGTCGTGGTGAGTGACCCTGGAAAGAGTGCTACCCTCTCATCCTGCTGCATATTTTCCACACAACAATCATGCTAATCCATGGCCCCTTGTACCCTTCAAGCCAGCCTTTCCCCCTTGACACATCCCTCTTGGCTTTTTATAGACTCTATGCCAACTTAGTGCCTCCCACTCGCCAGTTTTTTTCCCTTAAGCCTACCAAATGGGCGGCACGGTGGCACAGTGGTTAGCACTGTTGCCTCACAGCACCAGGGACCTGGGTTTGATTCCCGGCTTGTGTCACTGTCTGTGCGGAGTTTGCACATTCTCCCCGTGTCTGCGTGCGTTTCTTCCGGGTGCTCCGGTTTCCTCCCACAGTCCAAAGATGTGTGGGTTAGGTTGACTGGCCATGGGAAATTGACCCTAGTGTCAGGGGGTTAGCAGGGTAAATATGTGGGGTTACAGGAATAGGGCCTGGTTGGGATTGTGGTTGGTGCAGACTCAATGGGCTGAATGGCCTCCTTCTGCACTGTAGGGATTCTATGATCACAACTCACCCAGTATCCATCATGTGCACACCAACTTCTTAAATGTTTATTGAAGAATCAGTATTTCAAATAAAAGCAGTCATTGATTAAGAAACCCATTCAGTATATTTAACTTTCTTTAATCACTTACGGAAACCAGCATTGGAATTCATAGTCCCACTTCAAAGAGTCTATAATCACTTAGTGCTGTCAATCACAATTTGAACTGAGCAGGACCCTACTGTGAGAATGGAAATTTGTGAAATCAGTCATGCGGCACTAATTTAGTAATGATAACCCTTCGGCTTATGTCAAAAGGCAGAGTAAAATAGCAAGTACTGTTTTTTTTTTAACAGTACAGGTGGTTCTTTTGCCCCAGTACTTAAAGGGCAGGAATTTTTAATCCCTTGCAGCTTGAAAGTTCCATTCAATGGTCCCTTTGACAGTTCTACTGAGTTTGGCATTTCAATGACTTTATGCACTTTTTACGCACATTCATATCTACTTCTACAAATCCCAAAAGATACCTAATCTTTCCAAAGATCGGCTCACCTCTCCCAAAGGGCACCTGACCTCCCCGAAAGGGTGATATCAAAAAGGATGCTTTACCTCTCCAGAAGGAGTACCCCATCATCCAAAAACTCCACAAAGTTTAGACTAGCCCCTACCACATCTCATCTGCACCCATCGTCTTTCCCACTCTTTAGCTGGTGAACCTACGACCTGTTTGGAGGCAGCTTTTTCTTTAACATGGGCAGCGATCTCCTTGAACCACTTCATGTGCAATTTCCAACCCACTCCCATCCCCCACAAAATTGGTGGATACCATGTTTGGGGTCCAGATCTGGGCCTCTGCAACTTTTCTGTAACATCAGAGAGATTCTTCCATCTTTACGAAAATTCAGGCCAGAGCAAAATGTGCTGGGTTCATCCTTGCTTATCTAATGTTGGCAATGTTGATAAATGCTTTGAACAAAACAAACAGTTTTGCAGAAGCTACAATGTGGTTGACACTTCCTGAAATGGCCTAGCAAGCCACTCAGTTCAAGGACATTTGGGAATGGGCAATAAATGCTGGCCCAGCCAGCGAGGCCCACATCCCATGAATGAATTTTTTAAAAACTGAAACAATAGCAGAATATGCCAAAAACACTCAACTTCCATGGACAGAACAGACACAACATATTGAGTATGGATCCTTTATTAGAACTGACAATAGGACAGCTCTGAAGTGAAGTGAGTGAATGCTTCTGAAGAGAAAGTCTGAGGACATGCGTGCACTGATGTATGGTGAAGAGGGTTGATTACATGAATCAGCAAGAATTCACTGTTGAACATCGAGGAAATACCAGTGATTGTGAGTGGACCTGAAATGGGAAGGGTGAAATTTTAAGCTGAGACCAACTGGAATGAGTCAGAGCCAGAAGCAGGTGCTGTTAAAAAAAAATGGGCCTTTGAACTAAGCAGGGAAAGAGACAGCAATGCAGGCGAACCGGGTAAAAGAGATGAATAAAAATCACATCAAAAAGAGAGGAGCAGCACTGTTTCAAGGTGAACAGTGCTGGCAATGAATTAAATACAATGAGAAAATAGCAAAATACTGAAAATATTGCAAATGTGAATGAAAAGGTCAGGAAATCTGGTTCTTTTTAAGTTTATTTATTAGTGTCACAAGTAGGCTTACATTAACACTGCAGTGAAGTTATTGTGGTAATCCCCCAGTCGCCAAACTCCGGCGCCTGTTCGGGTACACTGAGCATGGCCAATGCACCTAACCAGCATGTCTTCTGGACTGTGGGACGAAACCGGAGTGCCCGGAGGAAACCTACGCAGACACAGGGAGAATGTGCAGACTCTGCACAGTCACCCAAGTCGGGAATCGAACCCGGGTCTCTGGCGCTGTGACGCAGCAGTGCTAGCCACCGTGCCGCCCATTTTGGCAAAAGTCCATGTCCCAAATGGGTTTGGGTTCCTATTTTCCCTGCTAACTGTTAACATAGCCATCAAGGAGTGTCTGAGCATCTTATCTCAAGGGTTTCAGTGGCTGTTGGAGCTGATCCATCTAAGGGAGGCTTCCATCTCAGGCAGGGGACTAGAGAGAGTGTACACAAAAGAGCAGAAGCAAGTGCAAACGTAAAGAGAAAAATTGAAAAAGAATATCATAACTAAAATTCTCAGAACTAGGAGCAGGAATAGGCAATTTAACGCCTTCGGCCTGCTCCGCCATTTAATATGATCATTCTGATCTCATCTCGGCCTCAAGCCCATTCTCCATAGCCCTTAAAACCTTACTAATTAGAAATCTGTCCAGCTCTTCCTTAAATTTACCCAATTTACCCAATGTCCCAGCATCCACCACGCTCTGAATTTCACAGACCAACCACCCTTTGAGAGAAGTAATTTCTCCCCATCTCTGCCACCCTTTTTATCCTAAAAATATGACCTCTTGCTCTAGATTGTCCCACAAGAGGAAACATCAAAGAACAAAGAACAAAGAAAATTACAGCACAGGAACAGGCCCTTCGGCCCTCCAAGCCTGCACCGACCATGCTGCCCAACTTAACTAAAACCCCCTACCCTTCCGGGGACCATATACCTCTATTCCCATCTAGTTTGTCAATCTCCCTTATCCTTTTCAACACCTCAATTTGATCTGCTCTCATTCTTCCAAACTCCTGGGAATATGGCCAATGTCTCTTCGTAAGACAAACCCCTCGGACGGATTTTAGGGCCTCACTCATCCCGAAACCGTAAAATCTCGCCCGAGGTCAACAACCTTTCCATGGTCCGCCGCTCGCCCGCTCCAATTCCCGTGGTGGGTGGGATAGTAAAATTCCGGCCCTCATCTCTAGAATCAATCTAGTGAACCACCTCTGAACCGTCTCCAATGCAACTACATCCCTATTCAAATAAGGGGACCAAAACTGTTCACAATATTCTAAATGGGATCTCGCTAATGCTTTGTACACTAGCAGCAATGCTTCACTACTTTTATATTCTATTCCTTTAGCAATAAATGCCAATATTCCATTTGCCTTCCTTATTATCTGCTGTACCTGCATACTGCAACAAAAACAGAAAATGCTGGAAAATCTCAGCAGGTCCGACAGCATCTGTGGAGAGAGAATAGGCCAGCATTTCGAGTCTAAAGAAAGGGTCATCCTTTCTGACGAAGGGTCATCCAGACTCAAAACGTTGGCTCTAATCTCTTTCCACAGGTGCTGTCAGACCTGCTGAAATTTTCCAGCATTTTCTGTTTTTGTTTCAGATTCCAGCATCTACAGTATTTTGCTTTTAGCTTGTACCTGCATACTGGTTTTCTGCAATTTATTCATAAGGACACACAGATCCCTCTGCACCAAAGCACTCTAAAGTTTCTCTCCATTGAAATAATAGTTTGCCTTTGTGTTTTTCCTAATAAAATCGATAACCTCACACTTATCCACATTAAACTCCATCTGCCACATTTTTCCCCATTCATTTAACCTGCCCATATCCATTTGTAAATTTCTAAACTTCATATTTCTAATCCAGAGCAGAAACAGAAAATAGGGAGAAAAAGGCAGTGGAAAAACACAGAGGCTGGTAAAGTTGCAACATCAAGCTCTAAGCAAGAGAAAGGGGAAAAAAGGAAAACAGCTGAGAAAGGAACACATCAACAGAAAGGTTAAATTCAATGTTGATGAGTGGAAAGAGGAGTTTAAAAAACACAGAAAAAAGTAAAAAGCAAAGTTGCAAGTGTTAAACCTTATTAATTCCCCCTGCGCACTGCAAATATTTTTCTTACACTTACGTGCACTTCAGGTGAGAGGGGGAAAGTTCAAAGGAGATGTGAGGGACAAATTTTATACACAGAGAGTGGTAGGTGTCTGGGACGCACTGCCAGGGGTGGTGGTGCAGGCAGATACGATAGGGGCGTTTAAGGGGTTTTTAGATAGGTACATGAATATGCCAGGAATAGAGGGATATGGACCAAAGGCAGGAGGAAAGGATTGGTTTAATTTGGCATCATGTTCGGCACAACATTGTGGGCCGAAGGGCCTGTTCCTGTGCTGTACTGTTTTATGTTCTATGTTCAATTGCTGGGTGCTTTACCTCATAATAGGCACCTTGGATTAAAAATATCATAGAATCATAGAAGGCTGATAGAGTCCCTACAGTACAGAAGGAGGCCATTTGGCCCATTGAACCTGCACTGACAACAATCCCACCCAGCCTTATCCCCGTAATCCCATGTATTTACCCTGCTAATCCCCCTGACACTAAGGGGCAATTTTAGCATGGTCAATCAACCTAACCCGCACATCTTTGGACTTCTTCCAGTGCTTCACATTACACATTCCCAGAAAAGGAAAAGCAACAAAGAAATACATGGAAAAAATTGGAAGCTGAGAAAAAGTAGGAATTAAGTCATTCATGTCTAATGAAATGAACAAAAAAGACCCAGCTTTGAAGAAGGGTCATCTGGACTCGAAATGTCAGCTCTTTTCTCTCCTTACAGAGGCTGCCAGACCTGCTGAGATTTTCCAGCATTTTCTCTTTTGGTTTCAGATTCCAGCATCCGCAGTGATTTGCTTTTAAAAAGTAGGAACTGTCTGAGTTACGTTAAACTGAATATCCAGCAACTGAATGCTGCAGAATCTTTCACTTTCGCACCTACACTCTAAATCTCAATACCTTATACTCTTTCCATACTTCAGTCCATTCCCAAAATCCATAGGAATTGTTTGCATTTACAAAATGGACCACAAGTTCATAAAACTTTCTCACCACAATGCTTTACAGAATATACAATCACCCAATAAAACAATTGTTTGATTTGCTGGTGTAAAAAATAGAAAATTAACTCTGATAATGGAACGTGAAAACTGTCTGAAAGATCCATGAATATTTGAGGAACTTGGAGAGGCAGTTGAAATAAATGACTTTGTCTCTTCCGCTTTCATTTCCTCCTATTTTATACCGGTATTACATATAATATACTGTATAAGGCACGGTGCCAACTGCAACATTAACAGTGGACAACCTGCAACATTAGCAACCCTTTACAGTTTGGCGTTTTATAAACAGTTTGGCAATCGCAAGTAACCCGATTTCTTTTTTTTGGTAAAGAAAAGGACTCAACAGCATTTTAACTACCTGACATTTATCAATTAAGCCATTCATCGCCAGTGCTATGGACAGAAAAGACCATCTTTTCTGAATGTTTTTTTTGTTACATTCAGTGAAACCCAATACTTGCAGCAAATGACAATTCCGAATCTTAGCAACAAGAGCTGGTTGCTGGGACCAAAAAAGGATGGCACGTAGCATGTTAATTAATCCCCTTACCCTGATTCCTGACAGACAGGGACCTCCCGCGATCACTCTAGATCACTTTGCTGCTTGCCCCTGCGCTGAGAGTACCTAGTCTACAGCCTGCTTTGTAAGAGCTCCGTTGTTTCTCGCAGGAAATGGCTTGCAGCGTGGTCAAAGGGGAAGCAAGCGATGGAAATCAAAAAGCCTGTGCAAATTCAGCGTGAAACGGTAAACATGAAAGGAGGGGGGAGGTAGAGCTCCAGTACTTTCTGCCAATAATGTGACAGCTGCAACTCCCGCCCCTCGCCTCTATCTGCATCTGTAATCTTTGACAGGTTCCCACCCTGATGTGTGGAGCCAATCTCGGCGAACTGATGACAGGCAGTCGTCACTTTGCTGCCTCTCCGCTCGCCTCTCCTGGTGTTACATGCAGCAGCCGGTTGTACAATGGAATACGAGGGAGATAGAGCCCCCCAGAAGCAACCCAATCTGCCTCTGCACTTTGAAAGTTCAGAAAATAGGATTGGAATAGCCCGGTGGCCAGATCCTCACGGCAGCAGGAGATGTGGTAAACATTAAATGTCTCTGATCTGCAAACACCCATCACCGGGATCTTTCAGCCACTTCCTTATTTTCTTCAGATTTAAGGTAGTCCTTTTATGCTACACGTTTCAGCATGATTGTGTACCTGTCCCCAACTTTGCTTCTTTTGTTGTCACCGTTTATTTATTCGCTGATTCAATCGTGTTTTACCTTTTACCTTTAGTGAGTTAAAATTTGGCTAAAGTCGTAAAAGTAATTTTCGGAGGTAAATATGTACAAGCAATGTCGAAGTGGTGTTTTCCCACCTGCAATGACAGGCTTTATCTGGAAGATGAATCTCAGGTATAACAACTAGAATATTTCTCAAATTACATTGCAGAAAGTGGTTTGCACAAGGGGAGATTATTTGCTGAATGTACTTAAAATTGATGCTCTACTAATGTGATTCTGTTTGGTTATTGCAGGTTATTGTGCCTGGGATGAACTTGGTGGTGGTTCTTTTCCCCAGTGACAGACTCAGTCCCATGGGATCGACCCCCATGCACATCCTGCGGCAGGGACCACTGGGAGACGGTTGAGAGACGGCCACGATGTGCTCACGCCACCCAGCCTTCTCCTCTGCTCTCAGAGGTCTCACCTTCAGATCCCAAGGAATTGTGCTGCTGCTGCTGCTTTGTGCCAGTATGGCAGGCGGCGCTTCTGTGATCTGCCCTCCGGTCTGCATCTGTGCCAGCGATATCATAACGTGCACAAGCAAAAACCTGACCGCTGTGCCAAGGACGCTCCATAGGGTTGTGACCAGCCTGGACGTTAGCTACAACAGCATCAGTGCGCTTGGTTCTGACTGGGCGCCGACCATTTTAGATCGACTGAAAAACCTCGTCCTCAATCACAACAGCATCGATTTCCTCTCCAGAGGGGCCTTTGCCTCCACCCCGCAACTGAGGTATCTGGACCTGTCCTCCAACAAGCTGAAAACGTTGGACGACTCGTTGTTTCAAGGCCTGAGCTCCTTGGAGACGCTGCTCCTTTACAATAATCAGGTGGCACAGCTTAGCGCCGGAGCTTTCGAAGGTTTGTACAAACTCCAGAAATTGTATCTCAGCCGGAATCTGATCTCGCACTTTCCCTTGCAGTTGTACAAAGGCAAGTGGAAACTTCCGCTGCTCGAACTGTTGGATCTGTCCTTCAACAAATTGACTTCTGTGCCAGTCCTGCAGTTAACTGCGCTCTCGTTTAGGCTGCAGAGTGGTTTGTACCTACATGCGAACCCATTTACCTGCGATTGTTCTTTTTACACAATGGTCACCTACTGGTATAACAGGCGGCTTAAGTCTGCAGTGGATTTTAAAGATGATTACAGGTGCTACTATCAGCTTGACTCCAAGAGAAGTGTCAGTGTTTTACTGATCCATGATGACCTGTTGAATTGCTCCAATAGTACGGTGAATGGCTCTTTTCATGCCTTGGGGCTGATTTACGAGGCCCACTTGGGAGAAAGGCTGGTGATAAACTGTGACAGCAAGATACTGGATTCAAACACAAATGTCCTATGGGTCACGCCCAGGAATGAGACGTTGCAGCCAGGCATTCAAGATCAGGGTCTGCAGGTATTATTGAATGGAAGCCTTGAGATTCAGCAGGTCCAACCTGAAGATGAGGGGGCCTACTCCTGTATAGCAATTAACAGCAGGCGAATGTTAAATGAGACCATAGAGGTTTTGCTGAAGGTGTACAACTTTACACAGAACGGACAGCATTCGCAGACCTTTAACACGGCCTTTACCACCCTCTCTGCCTGCCTTGCCAGCATTATTTTGGTCTTGATCTATCTTTACTTGACGCCTTGCCGCTGCTGGTGCAAAGCCAAGCAGAAACACAGAAAGACAAACGGCAACAGCGCCCACTCTTCGATCCTGAGCACCACTCCCTCACACGAGGCGGGCGGAGAGAGGAAGGCCAGCACCTGCAAGCGGGTGGTCTTCTTGGAGCCAGTCAAAGAGCCACTGAAGGGACAGAATGGGAAAATGAAATTGCTCCCTACCAATCACAGCATGGCTGAAAAGATCCTCAGAGCCAACAGAGGAAAAGCCGACATTGATTCCATCAGTTCTGTGTTCTCTGATAAGCTGATCGTGGCGTAGCCTACACATCATGAATGTGGCTTTGTCAGAAGTTAGATTGCCGCCAATGAAACATAGTGAGAGGGTCTGTCACCTCCTAACATTGGCATTTACTGTCAAAGCTCCATGTTTGCGGAAATGTGAAAACCAGACAGAAGATCTACTCTGCTGTCTTGAATGTGAAAAGGGCTATGTCACCTTGGAGAGGAGCTTTACAAATGGACTCCATGTTTGGAATGTGGAAGATTCTTCATGAGTGCACCACTCTATCTGTTGAATTCCACAAATTACCCTGGCAGGTTTGCTCTTTGTAGACTAAAATCCCCCTCCCTGATTTAAAACAAAAATCAACTTAACACATGAGGTGAGATGCTGCGATGAAGTTCTGTTACAGCAACGTCTAGGCTGCATGTTTACAAGTCTTTCTTTCAAGTTGACATAGCCCTTTTAAAGGACTCATTGTGATGGAATAAGCCCAGTGATGCTTTACTAAATCCTTAGAAGCCGCGAGTACAATGAAGCCTTATTAATGGTTCTGCATCCGCTTCAGACACACCGGCAAATAATATGCAATGCTAATTTTGCTCTAGTAACCAATGAAGCTATGTAAAATTATTAATCTTTGCCACACAAATTCAGTACGTTGTTACAACTACAGTCAATGTTTCATAAACCTTCAGCCACAAATTACATTTTTTTTTAAATACCAATGACAGACCATTATTCTAGCCAGCTTGTTGACTATATAAACACGTACAGGATCATTTGTCTGCTCAGTGCTGAACTCATATTCACTAGGAGCCTAAATTTAGAGTATAAATTAAACTTTGGCATAAAAATTTAAGGCATTGCCCACATGTTGTCCACACTTATAACATATGTTGTAATGAACTACACATTAATTTATCCTATGGCAATTGAATTGGCAGATTTCAGTGACCTCAGTTCTGGCAATGTAATTAAACATAGAATCCCAACAGTGCAGAAGGAGACCAACAACAATCCCACCCAGGCCCTATCCCCGTAATTCCACATATTGACCTCGCTAACCCCCCTGACACTAAGGGACGATTTAGCACGGCCAATCCACCTAACCTGCACATCTTTGGACTTGGGAGGAAACCGGAGCACCCGGAGGAAACCCACGCAGACGCAGGGAGAACGTGCAAACTCCATGCAGTCACCTGAGGCTGGAATTGAACCTGGGTGTTCTGAGGCAGCAATGCTAACCGCTGTGCCACCGTGCCACCTGAAGTTTTAAGAGTCCTTTCCATATCACTAGTAAGGATTACCAGCATTAAGGGAAGCAGCTTGTTATCTAGAATATTAAAGTCCACACAAAGAAAACATGCAGCCAGAAGGGTTCTGAGGCAATGACCCAGTTAATATGTGATGAAAATTTTGGACTCGTAGCTGGCAAATGCCAACTTAAATGCCAATCCCAAAAGATGCTCATGCTCAACATTCCCAACCGGATAAGCTTCATCAGCTCAACTTCAGCTCTGAGACTGTCTAGGGAGTCTAGTCGGAACCCTCCAGTGGTTCCTTTTTTATTTCAGGCATTGACGCTGCCAGGAACAAACAGTTCTTTTGAACTCAGGAAGATGGGAAAATGGGATGGTATTACAAAAAATAAATTAAGGAATAAGAGATTCTCTAATCAGTTATTCCATGATATGTCATTTATAACCTTTTAAATTAAATTATTTAATTTTAAAGGATTTATTCCAAGCATCAAAATGGATAGTCGAAAACAAAGTACTCTGAATGTGAAATGATTAGTTTGTACTGATGTATTTAATAAAATATAAAAGTCTGTAAATGCAGTATTTTGTAGTATCAACTTACTGTAGGAGATACTTAATCTTAGAAATTTTATTGTATAATCTGTATATTTAGAATGGCCTTTACTATGCATTGTCTTAGTTTGTAATATCTGGTTTTCAAAATTGTAGATTTGAAACAATTATGCTATTGGAAATACAAAAACAGACCAAAAAAAAGTGTAACGGTTTCCTCACATTTGATTCTATTTTATCCATTGGACGTTGCTTAATTGTACTTTTTAAGCGGACACCGTGGCAAATTTAGTGGTGGGAGCATTTAATCAAGCAGGAGGGTAGCCTCAGTGCCTTCCCTCCTGTCTCCAGATTCAGTCCATGGCAGGAAGGCTCATAGACAATCTTCCCCTCAGTGCCACCAATACTCTAGGGATCCGGGTTCGAATCCCACCACAGCAGATGGTGGCATTTGAAGTCAATTGGGTTTCTGAAGTGAGGCCATTCATGCTCACTTAAGGACCTCCTATCCCATCACTGCTCATATTCACCCAGCAGCAGGTAGGGGACTAGCCATACAGGAAACCCAAAACACAAACCTGCCTTCTTTGCTTGCAGGGAGGAGATTGGGAGGTCGTCCCTCATTCAGTGGCACTCAGTGCCTGATCAAGTGACCTAGCATTGGGAAGGCAGCACCCCCTGAGAGACACACCCCTGCCATTACTGCCACCAACCCCTCCCCCCCTCCACTATCCCACAAACCCACATCCAGTGTCCCCCTCCTACTATTGCTCACCTCTGACCTGGATCCTTTAGTCATCCTGGGCCTCAGGCAGGTGCACTTTACCAGTAGCAGCCAGTAGCTCCCTGGTGACACTGCCGATCAATGAAGACCTGCCAGCCTCTGATTATTCAGCAGCTCTTAGTGAGCAACAGTGGGTCCTTGGTCCCGGGGAGGGTTTGCCACTGCCTGATTGGGTTAATGTGGTGGGCCTACCTAAAAAAGAAAATGGCAGCTTTTGGTAGCTCTCTAGCTCTTAGGCAAGTCCTCCCATCACCAATATTAATTTTGTCCTTAGTTTCTCACCAGATTAGAGAGTTTCTCACTAAAATACAGAGAACACTATTGATGTCCTGTAACTGGCACACAAAGGAAGGAGTACTGTTACTGACCTCAGTGACATTCTGCCCCCAGGCCTCAAAGACAGACACGCATATGAATATACAAAATTATGAATTAAGAGCAGGGGTAGGCCACTTAGCTCCTTGAGCCTCCTCCACGAGTTAATAGGATCATGGCTTATCTGATTGTAACCTCCAATCCACATTCCTGCCAACCCCCAACAACCTTTCCCCTTTGTTTATCAAGAATCTATTTACTCCTGCCTTGAAAACATTCAAAGACTCTGCTTCCACTGTTTTTTGAGGAAGAGAGTTCCAGAGACACGCAATCCTCTGAAAGAAAAGATTTCTTCTCGTCTCTGTCTTAAATAAGCAACTCCTTATCTTTAAACCCAGACCCCTAGTTCTAGATTCTCTGACAAGAGGAAACATCCTCTCTGCATCCACCCTGTTAATACCCCACAGGATCTTAAAGATTTCAATCAAGTTGCCTCTTGCTCTTCTAAATTCCAGTGGATACAGGCATAACCTGTTCAACCTTTCCTCACAAAACAACCCGCCCATTCCTGGTATTATCTGAACTGATCTAATGCATTTACATTTTTCCTTAAATAAGGAGACCAATACTGCATGCAATACTCCAGGTGTGGTCTCACCACTGCCCAGTATAATGGAAGAATTAGCTCCCTACTTTTGTAATCAATTCCCCTCACAATAAACCATAACATTCCATTCACTTTCCTAATTACTTGCTGTACCTGCAGACTAGCCTTTTGTGATTCATGCACTGGGACACCTAGATCCCTCTGAATCTCAGAATGTTATTCATTTAGATTATATACCTTTTTATTCTTCTTGCAAAAATGAACAATTTCACATTTCTCCACATTATACTCCATTTGTTAGACCTTTGCCCACTCACTTAACCTATCTATGTTGTGTTGTAGCTTCCTTATGTCCTCGTCACAATTTACTTTCCAACCAATCTTTGCGTCATCACCAAATTTACCTTCAGTCTCTTCATCCAACTCATTTATATAAGTTGTAAAAAGTTGAGACCCCAGCACTGATCCCTGTGGTCCGCCACTCATTACATCCCTCCAGCCAGCAAAAGGCCAATTTATGGCTTCCCTCTGTTTCCTGTTAGTTGGCCAATCTTCTATCCATGCCAATGTGTTACCCTGTACACCACAAACTTTCATTTTCTGCAATAACCTTTGATGTGGCACTTTATCAAATGCTTTCAGGAAATTTAAGAACAAGCCCATTGACTGGTTCACCTTCATCCACAGCACATGTAACACCTTCAAATAACTCCAATAGGTTGTCAATCAATATCCAGAGCATCTGGGGATCAACATTATTTTACAAGTGACTTTGCAAATGCCAGATGTTTTATATGGTTCCAAAGGTTTCTCAAACACCATGAAATTGATTTTCTAAAAATTCAATTTGCATGTTCCCATGATGAGTGAACAGATCCAAATGACAATTTATACAGTACATTAATGAAGTGAATTTTTTAAATTCATGCTCAAGTTTTAGAAGACGGAGTTGATGGAATGTGAAATATCTTAAACATAAAATAATTTTCACCAAAAGATCGTGCCTTTTTTCTGAGAAAGAGATTAGTCCTATGCTGGCACTCTCCGAAATAAAACTTATTTTATTTCCATTTGACTACCTAGTTTCCAGAGACTGATAGTATACCTAATGGTACAAACTCAGGTCTGGAATTTAATGGGAGGCTAATCTTTAGTAGTTGATGTTAGTTTGAAAGTTACCCCATTGTTAGTGTCCTGAACCAGAACCCTAAATTATATTGGGATACCAGCCTAAACAATGTTTCTATTTTGGCATAAATGTGAGGAAAGTGTACGTCCTTTCAGGAATGATTCCACTGACCAAGTAGGGATCTTTTATAGTAAAGAAAACTTTATTTAGTAACACAGCTTAAATATGACTCTGGCAAATGAAGCAACTTAAAAATGAAAAGAAAACAACTTTAATATCTAACTTATCACTGTTTCAGTTCCAAATAAGCAACATTCCTCTCAAAACTTAAATGTCATTTTAAATCCAGTTAGCAACATAAATATACTTGCGATAATGAGTCTAGACCATCTTGTCTTTCAGAGTGAGATAGAATTCCAGAAACCTGCAAAAAATCCTTTGAACTTCAAGCAGGCTTCGGCTGCAAACTAAACTGCTCTCTGCAAAAGCTTTTCTCTGCTACAGGCACAGGACTGAACGTAAACCACATCATCACTCTCATCAGAAATCCCAGGGGAAACTTAAGTAAACAAAAGTCCATCAACTCTACTTAATATAACCATTTGCAAGGCTAAAGTGAGTAATTATCCTGCTTTCCCAACATCTGAGTTGCATTTCTGCCAGACATTATTTATACCTGAAGCATAAAGCTGAATCTTTAAACATTCCCCTTCAACACAAAAAAATGTATATTATGTATCTATATATATCCATATCAATCGCATGATTATTATCACATAGTGCAGGAAAATGAGGCACTGGATATTTTAATTCCCAGCAATTATGTAAATGCTACCACCGGGAAGCAGTTGGCTGCAAAGTCTGCCTTGTCCTTTCAGGGTTTCCACAATCCCTGCTCCTCCTAACTTCACAAGGGAATAAATAAAGCATTTATCTAACCCCTTAAGCCTCCACTGGCTCTATCTAGTTCCTCGCTGGGCAGGCCAACGAGAACCTGCTGTCTCCCTCACAGGCCTATGAGTCAAAGTTGCTGCCAGGCCCTGATGACATCATTAGAATTCTTCAGGTATATGTTAAAAACATAAGCTCCCAGTATCTCCAGATTGCCTGGTTTGGACGGGGGTGACATTTTAAATGCTCAACTTCCCAATTTCTTCCAGACAGGTTAAGTTCACCTCCTTCAAACTAAGCATATTTACAACCTGTTGTAATCAGCTACAAGGATCTTAATGAAAAAATGCAACTGTATTATGAAGTGTACATTGTTACAGGGTATGTTGTCCACAGGGATCTGTGCTAGGACCCCAACTGTTCACGTTATATATTAATAATTTGGAAGAGGGAACTAAATGTATTGTCTCCAAATTTGCAGATGATACAATGTTGGGTGGGAGGGTGAGCTGTGTGGAGGATGTAGAGATGCTTTAGCATGATTTGGACAGGCTATGTTTGTGGGTATATGCATGGCAGATGCAATATAATGTGGATAAATGTGAAGTTATCCACTTTGGTAGTAATAATAGAAAGACAGATTATGACTTGAATGGGTGTAAATTGAGAGAGGTGGATACTCAGCGAGACATTGGTGTCCTTGTGCATCAGTCTCTGAAAGTAAACAGGTACAGCAGGCAGTAAAGAAGGCAAATGATATGTTAGCCTTCATAGCAAGAGGATTTGAATATAGGGATAGAAATGTTTTACTGCAATTGTACAGAGCTTTGATGAGGCCACACCTGGAGTATTGTGTGCAGTTTTGGTGTCCTTATCTGAGGAAGGATGTCCTTGCTGTAGAGGGTGTACAGCGAAGATTTACCAGGCAGATTCCTGGGATAGCAGGTCTGTCATAAGAGGAGGGACTGAGTCAGTTAGGATTGTATTCATTGGAGTTTAGAAGAGTGAGAGTGGATCTCATAGAAACGTATGAAATTCTAACAGGGTTAAGCAGGGTAGATTCAGAAAGAGTTCCCAATGGTGGGGGAGTCCAGAACTAGGGGTCATAATTTGAGGATAAGGGGTATATCTTTTAGAACTCAGGTGAGGAGAAATTCCTTCACCTAGAGAGTGATGAATGTGTGGAATTCACTACCACAGAAAGTAGTTGAGGCCAAAATATTGTGTGATTTCAAGAAATTAAACAGAGCTCTTGGGGAGCAGGGGGGTGAAGTTTAAATTTTTGAAATTTAAAGTTCTTTATTTATTAGTCACAAGTAAGGCTTACATTAACACTGCAATGAAGTTACTGTGAAATTTCCCTAGTCGCCACATTCCAGCGCCTGTTCGGGTCAATGCACCTAACCAGTACATCTTTCAGACTGTGGGAGGAAACCGGAGCACCCGAAGGAAACCCACACAGACACGGGGAGGGTGTGCAAACTCCACACAGACAGTGACTCAAGCTGGGAATCGAACCCGGGTCCCTGGCACTGTGAGACAGCAGTGCTAACCACTGTGCCACCGTGCCGCCCCAATCAAGGAATATGAGGGGAAGGAGGGGTCAGGATATTGAATTTGATGATCAGCCATGATCAAAATGAATGGTGGCGCAGGCTCAAAGGGCCGAATGGCCTAGTCCTGCTTCTCGTTTCTATGTTCCTTTCACAGCACAGGTGGGGACCATTCAACACATGTCCATGTTAATGTCAGTGCTCCACTCAAGTCGCTTTGCACCGATCATTTTATCATTATCAGCATATCTTCTATTCCATTGCGCTTGTGCACTTATCTACTTTCCCCTTAAATGCATCCATGCCATTCGCTTCAAGTAGCAGGTTTCAAATTCTAACCATGCTCTTAAAAGAGGGCTCTCTTGAATTCCCGAGAGACTACTTTTACATATGTGGGCCTTACTTTTGGACCACTGCACGTGGAAACATCTTGTTCACATCTACCCTGTCAAACTCCTTCAGAGCGTAATTCAATTGGAACAAATTTCTCAATGAGGCCTGTTTAAATATACAAAGCAACTAATCTGTCTTCTGATCAACTGAAAAGCTATGTATCTCGCTCAATAAATGTTCGTGGTTCTTGAAGAGGGAATGGCTGAGGAGCAGTTTTTATTTAAGCAATACCCCTTTGGTCATTATTAATCTCATAACAATCGAAGTGTATCGACTGACCTACTTATAATTAGCTGAACATGTCCAGACATTTTCATTTCACTGCCCATTAAGGTATTATTGGTCTTCTTTGGAAAAGAAGGGAAAATTCCACAGTGACTGATGTTGTGCCAAATCTACCAATATGCTATGTTCCATGAGGTCTCCTTAATTTATAATCATCAAGAAATATACACTCTCACTTACTTGGGCCCATTCTTCTGAGAGCTATGCTATGTAGTATTTTTATCGCTATATTCAGTTCCTCCCATCAGACTGTGGCACCTTCATTTAACAAAACACCTGATAGCAAAAACTACAAACCATTTCTTTTTCAAAAGGCGAGAATACTTCTTTTCACTTAGTCAAGTAGCTTGTTAAAGTGCACAAGAGTTCAAAGTCCTGACATGTTCCCAATCATTTCCTACGTAAACCTGATCTCTTAATCAAATATATTTGCATAAACAAAAAAACTCTGCCCTTAGATTGATTCACATGATTACGCTTATTCATTTCATCACTGTCACCCTCTTACCTGACAATCATCAAAACGTTCGATGAACTGACAGAGAAAGAAAGGCAAAAGTCATAAATCATAGAATCATGGAATCCTACAGTGCAGAAGGAGGCCATTCAGCCCATCGAGTGTGCACCGACCACAATCCCACCCAGGCCTAATTCCCATATCCCCACATATTTACCCCGCTAATCCCCCTGACACTAGGGTCAATTTAGCATGGCCAATCAACCTGACCTAACCCACACATCTAACCCACAAATTAAGGAGATAAAATTAATGCCGAATAATTTATCTTTCCATTGACACTTGCATTCATTTTAAGTAACAGAAATGAAACTGTTTATATACTGGACAGTTGAACAAAGGAACATACAGAATGATTTCATGTAGAGTTTCACCTGAGAGATTTCCCTTTTCACATGTTTCAGCACTTTCAGTTTTTAATTCCAGATTTCCAGGATGACATTTATTCTCCTTTACATATCTTGGCTTTGTTCACTTAAACTGATCTCGCTCAGCAATTCTGATCATTTCGGCAGGGAATTTACTGATCGGAACTATTCATTTCAATCGTATGAAGTTCCTCATTTCTGTTACGTAATTAATGAAGAAACACTGCCTAAAAACAATAAAACCTCTCAACCATCCCTGCCTGTGCCAGCTCTATTTAAAGAGGTATCTAAATAGTCCTATTCCTTTGCTCATGTCCCATAGCACTGCCAATTTTCCTTTTCAAGTACACATCTGATTCCCTTTTGCAAGTTATGACTGAATCTGCTTCCACCACCCTTTCAGGTGGTGCATTCTATCTCATAACAATTTGTTATGTAATTTTTTTTAAAATCCTTTCATTTCCCCTTTGGTTCTTTTGCCCATTATTTTAAACTGGTATCCCTTGGTTACCAACCTATCCACTGGTTGGACATCATAGTCTTAAAACAAAAACTGTAGCTCCGTTTTTACTCATAAAATGTAAGCAACAGCAAATCTATATTTAAAAATTTTCCAAATTAGTATTTTGTGTAGGTTCGCACTCTCCCTTTAAAGCCTACTCGTCCTCATTGCCAATTGATAGTCATTACAATGTTTATTTTATTCTTTTATAGTGTCACAAGTAGGCTTACATTAACACTGCAATGAACTCACTGGGAAAATTCTCCAGTCACCACACTCCGGCGCCTGTTCGGGTACACCGAGGGAGAATTTAGCACGGCCAATGCACCTAACCAGCATGTCTTTCAGACTGTGGGAGGAAACCGGAGCACCCGGAGGAAACCCATGCAGACACGGGGAGAATGTGCAAACTCCACACAAACAGTGACCCAAGCCGGGAATCGAACCCGGGTCCCTGACGTTGTGAGGCAGCAGTGCTAATCACTGTGTCACCGTGCCACCCTCGAGTCTGTAATCTAATCTGGAAAACACATTTGGATTTGATTACAATGTATTACTGCAGCAGCCTCCTCACACTCTTCTTCCCCTAACCCTATCAAGGTATCATTCTACATCTTTGTCGCTCATGTGCTTTTATGTCTCACCCTTATATGCATCAGTTACTGACAGAAACCTGTGGTTGCAGGTTTGATATTGCAGTCACTCTTTGAGTGTAACTGGTGCTTAGAGACATCCAAGTGGCATTCAGAGTTCATTGACAAGTAAATGGAGTGCTGTGTTTAATTGCCACTGCTATGCAACATCAATTATAAATTGGCCAAAAGGTTTCGTATATATTCACCAGCAGCAAACGACTCAGATGCCAAATGAGATCAATAATAAACACACTTTTTTGCCTTGTATCAAATAGCATAAATTATTAGATCGAATATCGAGACAGTGGGATTGAATCCTGGAAATACCCTTTCTTGGTTATTGAGCAGTTCATACTGGAAGGTACTGGGGAGGCGATGGTCTAGTGGTATTATCGTTGGACTATTAATCCAGAAACTTTAGGGGCGGCATGGTGGCACAGTGTTCAGCACTGCTGCCTCACAGCGCCAGAGACCCAGGTTTGTTTCCCAAGTTGGGTCACTATCTGTGTGGAGTTTACACATTCTCCCCGTGTCTGCTTGGGTTTCCTCTGAGTGCTACGGTTTTCTCCCACAGTCCAAAGATGTGTGGGTTAGGTTGATTGGCCATGCTAAATTGACCCTAGTTTCAGGGGGACTAGCTAGGGTAAATGCGTGGCGTTGTGGGGATGAGGCCTGGGTGGGATTGTGGTTGGTGCAGACTCGATGGGCCAACTGGCCTCTTTTTGCACTGTATGATTCTATGAACCTCAGCTAATATTCTGGGGACCCAGGTTCGAATCCCGCCATGGCAGATGGTGGAATTTGAATTCAATTTTTAAAAATATGGAATTAAGAATCTAGTGATGACCAGGAAACCATTGTTGATTGTCGGAAAATTCCATCTGGTTCACTGATGTCCTTTAGAGAAGGAAATCTGCCACTCTTACCTGGTTTGGCCTACATGTGACTCCAGAGCCACAGCAATTTGTTGATTCCCAACTACCCTCGGGCAAATATGGGTGGGCAATAAATGCTGGCCAACCAGCGATGTCCACGTCCCATAAATGAATAAAAAATAATTGAATCAAGATTTTGTGCAGCTTTCGTCAGAAGGGATTTGGATTTTCACACTAAATAAAAGTTCTCGTTACTCATTACAGCGCTGACATCTCGGGTTGCCTGTTAATCTACAATTTTCAGTAGAACTGTCAAGAGATTCTGTAACTGAGTCATTTGATAACCATTTTCCTGCAAATCATACTGACTATTCTTGAAGGCATTGGGCCAGACTTTGATGCCAAAAGAACTGTGATTTGAATGGCATGTGCTGTTGTTAACATGCTTTAATTGTATAACAAACCTGTGGCAAGGAAGAGAGAGCTTGTGAATTGTTGATATCCACAAGTTGGGGGGGGGGGCAGATTTGCATTGCTGTACCATAGGTCCTACAAAAATGGTAACTCTCCATCAACCTTCATGAGTTTCATGAAGATACTTCATTTGAGTATGAACTGCCAGTGAAAGTCATTGCACAATATTAAGACTGGAAGTTAACAGCGTCTTTTTAATGTGAAGATTTCTGTTCCTGCAACACCAGTGACCTCTCCAGCTCAGCAGGGGACGTTTGAAGCTGTGGACTCCCATTCTTGCAGGTAGTAAATTGTTGTTATTAGTTTCCCTTACTTTTCTGTTTCATTTTTCATTCTCAATGCAATCTCTCTTTCCCACTCTTCCTGAACTTGATATGATTCTAATGCATCTCCCTCATTCCTTACTTTCTTTCACAATCCTGCAATTTCATTAGTTATGAAAATAGACTGTTGGTCCCGTCATCCACCTTGGTCCCAGATGCCTCTATGCCCTCACCAGGACATTATCCACAATTTGTGGTACAGAAAATTTGCAAGTTGAATGGTGATGATGACAATCCAACTGATGTGAAAATTCTGCAAGATCTGGGCCATTAGAATTTCTCTATTATGGGCGGCACAGTGGTTAGCACTGCTGCCTCACAATGCCAGGGACCAGGGTTCAATTCCAGCCTTGGATCACTGTCTGTGTGGAGTTTGCACGTTCTCCCCGTGCCTGCATGGGTTTCCTCCCGGTGCTCCGGTTTCCTCCCATAGTCCAAAGATGTGCAGGTTAGATGGATTAGCCATGCTAAATTGCCCCTTAGTGTCCAAAGATGTGTAGGTTAAGGGGATTAGCGGGGTAAATATGTGGAGTTACGGGAATAGGGCCTGGGTAAGGTGCTCTGTTGGAGGGTTGGTGCAGACTCAATGGGTCAAATGGCCTCTTCCTGCACTGTAGGGATTCCATGATTGTATGACAGTGTTCTGCCCACACATCAATAGCTGATAAGACAGCTTGCTGCCAACTCCCTCTATCTAATGCTTTTCCACAGATGAATAACCTGCCATTTACAGCCTCCACACAGCCTCCAACCATCACAGTCCCACTGAAAATGAGAGCAGAGTGTGGAGGCAGTCAGTGCGGGGGCGGAATGGGGGGCTGGTTGAGGGGGTGGAAGAGGGAATTTTTTTTCTGTATGCCCTGTGTAACCAAATTAGAAAGCCTTCCACTTTAATTGGGTTTCTGATTTTGTGATACAGAGAGCAGCAGAAATCTTTCCCCAAGGTGAGCAGCATTGAATAGAAGGCTGAATCCAAAAGCCAGTGGGGAGGTAGTGCCATAGTGGTATTGTCCCTGGACTAGTAATCCAGAGACCCAGGCAAGATCTGGAGACCAGGGTTCAGATCCCACTATGGCAGATGGTGACATTTGATTTCAATAAAAAAAATCATTAAGTGTAGTGATGACCATGAAACCATTGTCAATTGTGGTAGAAACTCATCTGGTTCCTTCAGGGAAGGAAATCTGCCATCTTTACCTGGTCTGGCCTACGTGTGACTCCAGAACCACAGCAATGTGGTTGACTCTTAAATGCCCTCTCACCCCCACATCCTGTAAATGAATTAAAAGAAAAGTCACCAAAGCAGGACAGGATGAGAAGAAAAATCACAGGATTCATATCACAAATATCAAATCATTATTTTCATCAATACATAATTCCACTGGGGATAAAAAATAAAGAGGCTGGAATTTTAGAGGCAGGCTAATAGCCAACAGTTTTGCATAAAGTCAGGTGGCATTGTGGAGGGCGCATGCACAGTGCCTATCTGCTTCTGCTGGTGGTAAGACACATGCTGAGTAACCCACCCGTCCATCCTTGGGCTAACAGGCCCTTAAGTGGCTACTTTATGGGGGGGGAGGGGGGTCGTTGCTAATGGTATGAGGTAAGACTGCCAGCAGACTTCATGCTATCCGTGGAGAAACAACAAGAACTTCCATTACTATTGTGTTTATCTCAACCTTAAGACATTCCTCCAGGTCTGCATTCTTGCCCGAGTGAGACCAAAAATTCCCACTCGAGGTCAACGGACATTTCCATTGTACGCCGCTCGCCCGCTCCAATTCTGTGGCAGTTGAATTCCGGCAATTCTCGCTTGCCCTCGCCAAGTAAGTAGTCTCACAACACCAGGTTAAAGTCCAATGCGTTTATTTGGTAGTACAAGTGCTGCTCCTTCATCATACACTCACCCGATGAAGGAGCAGCGCTCTGAAAGCTCATGCTACCAAATAAACCTGTTGGGCTTTAACCTGGTGTTGTGAGACTACTTAGTGTGCCTATCCCAGTCCAACGTTGGCAACTCCACATCATGGCCCTCGCCAAAGCACAGAAGTGAGAATGGAGACAGATAGATTTAATTTAAATGTGCTCATGCATTGAAGTCGATAGCGAAGTAATGCGTTTAATTTGGTAAATCTTCCGTGAGGTTACAGAACTGCTGAATAGGATTTAAATTAAAAATGAAAATGTATTCTCGTATCCCTATTGTTCATTGTAATATCTTTCCTCCGTGTTCCCCATGAACAAATTGAATTTAAATCTGCCTCTCTGTCAGCAGCTGAGGCTTTTCAAGGGGCCACAGTTAATGCTTGGTTCCTTGGAGAAGCGAGGCTACATGTCCTCGTCCATCAACCCTGCTCTAATGTATCACGTGTAATCATCTGACAGTTGTACCTATTTGCTGTAATGAGAAGTGATTATGTGCGATGCCGTTTTATAAATCCTCAGCAGCTGCATAATCTCATTCTGAGCAAACTAGTTTCCCATCACAACTCACCTTCGAAAAGGTCAGTCGTAATATGATGTGGTGTTGCCACGTTGTGAATGATGTAAAAAGGCAACAGAGTATTCACGTAATTCAGGCTACATTATGATTCTTCGTGTGTGAGATACAAGAATCTAGATTGAAGATAAGGAGATTTCGAGGGGATTTGAGAAAAATCTTTTTCACCCAGAGGGGTTTTTTTTATTCATTCACAGGACATGGGCATCTCTGGCTGGCCAGCATTTATTGCCCATCCCATGGTGGGAATCTGCAACTTGCTGCGTGAAAGAGTGGTAGAGACGGGAACCTCCACTACATTTAAGAAGCATTTAGAAAAACCTTTGAAACCCCATAGCTTACAAAGGTAAGGACCAAATGGGATGAGAGTTGATACGTGTTTGATGGCCGACGCAGACATGAGGGGCCGAAGGGCCTCTTTATTTGCTTTACAACTCCATGGGCGGGCCTTTACCACCCACCACGGGAATCGGAGCGGGCAAGGGGCGGACAATGGGAAGGTCAGTTGACCTTGGGTGGGATTTTATGGTTTCGGGTGAGCAAGGCCATAAAATTCCACCCCATGACTCTCTGGGGGTGATTTTGAGCCTGTACTCTCTGGGCACAGGGTCGACAGCACAGTGCAAGATCCAGAGAGATCACATCTCCCGATTTTCTCTGCTACTTGCCAGTGACATTGTGGTAAACCACTGTTAGCTTATTGCCTGTGTGTGTGTGTGACATGCCTGGACACGTCCCTGTCGGCCCTGCCCGGGACTCCTCCTCCCCCGGTCCAGGTCTGAAGGCGACTGCTCCCCACCCCCCTGCCTCAGTCTGGACCAGTTCATCGGCATGGGTGTGCTCCAAGTCTTTTGCTAATAAAAGCATATTTGTTCTTGCATACAAACTAGTCTTTGCTTGATTGATGGTGCATCAGACATCACGAGGTTCACGCCCACAATATTATAAACTGGCCACTCATCTCCACACCCCCCACGACATGATCCACCCACCCTCAGTAAGTATTCATTCGCATCAGAGAGGTTCACAACAGGTTTGGACAAATGAGAGAGATTGGGGGGTGGGGATGATTGGGGGTGGGGATGATTGGGGGTGGGGATGATTGGGGGGGTGGGGTTGATTGGGAGGGTGGGGATGATTGGGGGATGGGGATGATTGGGGGTGTGGGGATGATTGGGGGTGTGGGGATGATTGGGGGTGTGGGGATGATTGGGGGTGTGGGGATGATTGGGGGGGTGGGGATGATTAGTGGATGGGGATGATTGGGGGTGGGATGATTCGGGGGTGGGGATAATTGGGGGTTGGGGATGATTGGAGTGTGGGGATAGGGGATGGGGAAGCTGGTGATGATTGTCAGTGTGGGGGAGATGGAAATGTTGCCGATGATTGTGAGGGGCGAAGGGTGGATGGGAATGTTGGTGATGATCGTAAAGGTGTGGGGATGGGGGATGTGAATGCTGGGATTAATGTTGCAGAGATGGGGACGAGGGGAATGCCAGCGATGATTGGGGGGGGGGGGGGAGAGGACAGTGAGGATGGGGGTGGGGGGGGAGGGGGGGAGAGGACAGTGAGGGTGGGGGTGGGGGGAGGAGTGTGCCCCAATCTCTGTGGAATCTGTTTTGCCAGATCTATAAGTCTGCACCCCGACAATGTGACAGTGTAAACCACACCCACTCATTTTTGTACTGGTCTTTGGAGCTGGAGAGCTTCATGCTGGAATTTCTGTCCGAGCCTGACACTTGGGGAAATTTTGGTAAGACACCCCCCCCCCATGACTCTAATCTTGGAAGGCAAATTTAATCTGACTTTATTACCAGCTGGCAGGTATTTTCTGCTGGAAATTCTGATCAGAAGCTGCAATCATGTGCTGTAATTTTCTTTGTTCTTTGGGGATTTAGTTCAGACGGGCAGCAAGGTCGGCGCAGGCCTGGAGGGCCAAAGGGCCTGTTCCTGTGCTGTAATTTTCTTTGTTCTTTGAGAGGAATTTGCCAGTGCTGCCATTTTTGAAGCACAGCCTCCATTTTCAAAACAAGAGAGAACATCCAACTTGTATTGAGGGAACTGGTGACAGCGAGGGAATCAAGGCCTCTTTCTGTCACTTCCGAGGGCACTGATAATCAATCGGGTCAAATTAGTCGGGGGTGCTGCTGTCACAGAAATTTGCGCATTGCCACACCATTTTTACAAACAAAATAGCCTTTCAATGTGGCAAAGACATGTGAGCAGATGGATCTATCAGCACATTGGTGAATTCAATCAAGGCTTTTATTGTTTTGTGTCACACGTAAGGTGGAGGACGACACAGCAATATACGTCTTTCTGAGTTTCTGACAAACATCTAAGGTCAGTATTGATGGTATATGGTCGGAAAGATGCCAGGGGGATAAAAGCAGCACTTTCATTGACACCAGCGATGAAATCAACTTTGTAATCATGACACTCAAGTCTTTTCTTAACTCTGAACATAAATCAAAAAATCATGAGCTTATGAATCTAAATCTGTGAGAGAGAAAGAAAAAGAATTACAAGTCTATAAAGCGACAGAAATGTCTGGAAACCAAGGCCAATTCTTTTACTGCAACATGATCTTGAGATTATCGACATCTCCCTGCCATCAAGTGCACTGTATTCCTAACAAAAATATAGGGAAAGTGGTCTTCAATATTGCTTATGATCATTGTAATTGTTGAGTATGACAATTGTATTGCATCTTTAGTCAGATTCGGTACCGTGCAGTTTAGCTGGGCTTTGACCAATTTCAAGTGTTTGCCCACCCTCTCTGGGTCAGATTGGGGACTGCCCAAAGTGTAGGAAAATGCCACATTCAACATGATTTTGGAAAATAGTCCTTTCTTCAACCAGCATAACTCAGAATCAAACAGATCACGGTAAGTGGCCTGCTATGATGTTATCGGTAATTGTTAAAATAATCAGATTATCCACTTATGCATGTTCAGTAGAGAAGAAGTTTTAAGTGAATTAAGAACACTATCCAGAATGCAGTGTGATTCTTTTAAGCACCATATAATGATTTAATAAATCCTTAATCTAAAGCAGGCTACAGTAAGAAGTCTCACAACACCAGGTTAAAGTCCAACAGGTTTATTTGGAATCATGAGCTTTCGGAGCGCTACTCCTTCAGGTGACTCATCTGATGAAGGAGCAGCACTCTGAAAGGTTGTGAGACTTCTTACTGTGCCCACCCCAATCCAACGCCAACATCTCTACATTAAAGCAGGCTAGGAAGACAAAAAAAATACATTGTAAATGCAGCATTGCAAAAACATCCCCTCAAATAAAATAACAAGTGACCAGGATATTTGATTTTGTCTTTTGGATGTGACCTGTTAGCACTATGCTGGTTGAGGGTGCTGTGGTACAGATAGGTAGCCATTGGTAACAGACCTAAACCACACTTGCCGTGATATTGCGAGGGGACCATGCACGAGGATTCATGGAGACCTGTTCTCAGAGACCTGTTTTTAATGTGCTGTGTTTTCATAAATTGCCAGCACCTGTAAAATGTGTGCTAACATACTTTGGCATTTGCGCTCTGACAATTAAATATTAGTAGTAACAAAAAAATGCCCAATCAGTATTGCACATTTACTTCATGCTAATTCATGTATTATGATGATATTGTGTTATTTTGATATATTCTATATTTAAGGTGGGACTGCCATAAGATATAGTGTTCTTCTCCAGAGTGCCAGTTTGTCTGGAAAGCAGGATAATTACTCATTTTAGCTATGTAAGTGTTTACTGAGCCAAAGGCTTAATGAGTTTTTATTTACCAAAGAAGAGGATCCTTGAGGTGATTTCTGGATTAAAATAATGGAAAAGTGAGTTAAGTATACAGTTTCATATAGTCATGTGAGTTTTTGATTAGGTTCATTGACAGGATTGTATGATGATGTGGTTAATGAGAGGAGCTAAGCTTGCAAGAAAAAGCAGTTTCATTTTCATTTCTAAAATAAAGAGCAGTTGCTGCCTGGAGCTGGTAGACAGAGGAAGCTCTCTCACTCTTTCCAGAAGTTTTCTGAAATGTCCAAAATTAACAAAGGCTGTTACCCCAAGTTAAAGCAAGTACATCTAATTTTAAAAAGGGGTTTATGTCTATAAGAGAAATACTGCTTGATTGGAACTGATAATGATAAGTTGGCAGTTAAGAATTGTTTCTTGTCATGTTTAAGTATCATTCAATTGTTAAAGGCTAAGCTAATTTATTTGTTATAGTTAAACTGTGTTGTTAAATGAAATTTGTTTTCATAAAAGCTTCCTACTTTGTTAGTAGAATCGCGCCTCGAGTGAAACATTTTACCCTCACGCTAATGCCAAATAGAAAATTGTTGGGGTCAAGTCTGGCTTCATAATATACGTTGGGGTTTCTGATCTGGCACCCTAACAATATTTTGTGATGTGCTGGATGCTATAAAGGTACAAACTCCAAGTCTGGTTTCTAATTGGAAGCATATAAAATTGGGTTGACTTAAAGTTATTCATAAGAGTTACGGCCCACTTCACATTTGAGTGAACTTTTTAAGAAAAATTGGGCAGTGTGCGCAAATGTTGCTGGTGTCAGGTTGGCTCCATTAATAACACTCTCACCTTTTCAGTTCGAATATTGTGGATTCCTGCAGGAATACGATAGTGGTGCTGGACTTAGAGTCAGATGTTGAATCTGTCTTGTCTGCCCATGTTAAAGAAAAGAAAATTCCACAATATTAGTTGAAGAAGAGTAAGGAAGTTGTCTAGTGCAACTTCCCCGCCACCAACAACAACAATCTGCCACATAGTATTTAACATTAAAAAATGTCACAGATAATTCATCATCAAAAAGCAAGCAATGTTTTATTCAACCGATTCACCGTTCCCAATTGTTTGGATACTGTATTAAATATCATGCGCAACTGTTCAGGATTTGGTACCTTCCCATTATGCCACTACTAGCAGTTTCTCCTGCCATTAAATCTTCCTCCATATCATGACCTGCACAACCTTGCTGCAATCTCTCCTAGCTCCCACCAATCACTGACTTTCCAATCTGCTCCAGATGCTCCACACCCTCTTACACAGCATAAAATCCAAAAGATTGGGCGGCACGGTAGCACAGTGGTTAGCACTGCTGCTTCACAGCTCCAGGGACCTGGGTTTGATTCCCGGCTTGGGTCACTGTCTGTGTGGAGTTTGCACATTCTCCTCGTGTATGCGTGGGTTTCCTCCGGTGCTCCGGTTTCCTCCCACATTCCAAAGATGTGCGGGTTAGGTTGATTGGCCATGCTTAAATTGCCCCTTAGTGTCCTGAGATGTGTAGGTTAGAGGGATTAGTGGGTAAAATATGTAGGGATATGGGGGTAGGGCCTGGGTGGGATTGTGGTCGGTGCAGACTCCATGGGCCAAATGGCCTCTTTCTGTACTGTAGGGTTTCTATGATTTCTCCCTCTATTTAAGAAGTGTCAAATGGGCTCGAAACTCTATTTTCTCTCTTCACAGATCCTCCCAGACCCTTTGAGCTTTTCCAGCATTTTCTGTTCCCGTTCAAAATTATTGGCTGTGAAACACAGTGAGAATGTTGCTAAAAAGCACTTTCTTTATTGAACCTGCAATCCAGACCGACATGCCTACTTCGGTACTGAGGGCTTGCCGAACTGTTGGAAGTGCCATCTTTCAAATTAGACATTAAACTGATGGCCTATCTGCCCACTCAGGTGACCTTTACAGGTCCCGTGGTGCTATTCAGAGAAGATCATGTCCAGCCAACGATTATTATTTTAAAACATATGAACGTACAGATTTGTTTTGGGAGAAGGTCAGTCACGAGCCTGCTCTGCCATTCATAGAATAGAATAGAATCCCTAGTATGCAGAAGGAGGCCATTCGCCCCATCGTGTCTGCACAGACAACAATCCTACCCAGGCCCTATCCTTGTAACCTCACATAATCCCCCTGACACTAAGGGGCAATCCCACCCTGACCTGTTCCCCGTAACTCCAAGTATTTACCCCACTAATCCCCTCAATTTACACATCTTGGAACTCTAAGGGACAATTTAGTATGGCCAATCCACTTAGCCTGCACATCTTTAGAGTGTGAGATGAAACTGGAGCACCCGGAAAAAACCACACAGACATGGGGAGAATGTGCAAACACCACACAGACAGTGACCCGAGGCCGGAATTGAACCCGGGTCCCTGGCACTGTGAGGCAGCAGTGCTAACCACTGTGCCACCATGGCTGATTCGATTGTGGCCTCAATTCCATACTCTCACCTACCACTGATAACTTTTGACTCCCCTGTTAGTTAAAACCTCTGACTTAAAATGGTGGTCCAGCAGCTGTGGCCAAATATTTTAGAAGTGTAGGGTATAACAACCAGCTTCAGATCCTTCAGGCCTCTGATAGACCCTCGATCTTTGATAACCAGTCCCTGAATTCAATGCCAAGCATGTCTTCTGGCCACTAATTGGCCAATTCAGCAAAGATCGATGCCAGGCTGCAGCTTCCCAATGCAAAGTTAGCACCCTCCTGTGTTGCCAACATCAAGACTTCGACCCTAAACCTTATAATGTTGTCATGAATGAAAGTACGATTCCATCAGACAGGACGGGATGGATTTAATCCAACCCCGGAAGGAAACACAGCAGCTGGGCTCACTTAGTCATGGAAGAGGCCGCACGTCAGTCTCCTGCCGGCAGCTAAACCTGCCCCAGTTAAGCCGTACGGTGGAAGGGGCTGGCATGGGATTCCCGGCTGCCGGCAGCAGGGGGATGTCAACTAAGCTCAATAATGAGCCGGTTGGCACTCGTTATCTCTGCAATTTAGAGGTGGCACAGGTTTTAAACGGGGCCCACGCAGCGTAGCCAGCAGCCTCCATGAGATAGCGGGGGATCCCTCGTAGAGATAAAGTTCAAGATGATCATAGGCTGCTCTCTTCTTTGAGGGGGGAGAGCTGACTGGTGGCGATTTAACCCGAGGATCACCACATCTCAGATAAGGGGCAAGGTTGAGAAGGTGGGACATTCAAAAATAACCCTCATAATGCCAGATTGAAGGACCCCACATCAGGAAGTGGGAGGAAGATCAATAAAAGCCACCCCATTGCCCTTGCTTTTGACACTCATGCCCCTGCAGCCGTGACCCCCCCCCCCCCCATCTTGCAATCCCTATCCTAGATTTGCTCACCTTTTGCCTGCGGTCCGTCAGTGCGCCTAGGCCTCTGGTGGCTTCATTGCCAGCAGCACTTTGGGAGACAGTGATAATGTCACAGGGCCAGTAATCCAAAGGCCCAACATAATGCTCTGGGCTCAAATCCCAACACGGCAGCTGCTGGAATTAAAACACAATTAATAAAATCTGGAACTGAAAGCTATTCTCAGTGACAATAAACATGAAATTATCATCAATAGTCCTAAAAACCCATTTGGTTCACAATACCCTTTAGGGAAGGAAATCTGCCACCTTTAACTGGTCTGGCCTATATGTGATTCCAGATCCACAGCAATATGCTTGACTATTAGCCGTTCTCCATAAGATCATAAGATATAGGAGCAAAATTAGGCCAGGATTAAGCTCCACCATTCGATCCTAGTTGATAGGTTTCTCACCCCATTCTCCCGCTTTTTCTCGATAACCTTTGCTCCCCTTACCAATCAAGAACCTATTTATCTCTGTCTCTTAAATACATTCAGTGACCTGGCCTTCACGGCCTTCTGTGGCAACAGATTCTACAGATTCACCACCCTCTGGCTGAAGAAATTCCTCGACACCTTAGTTCTAAAGGATTCCTTTATTCTGAGTCTGTGCCCTTGGATCCTAGTCTCTCCGACTAATGGAAACATCTCCACTTTCTCCAGGGTAATTAAGGGATGGACAACAAATGCTAAACTTGCCCACATTCTAAGAGCAAATATTTTTTAAAAACTCGAACTGCCCCTTGTCGTGACAATGAGCAGGAGCTGGCCTTTGTTTGGCCAACAGCTCTCTGCAGATCGCAAGGCCCAACATGGCTACTTAATTGCTTCAAGGGCTCTTGATCCTGTCACACTTCCTCGCAAGTAACAGACAGGGGATCCCTGTCATTTCCCCAGCCGAAGGGCGAGATTCCCGCCAGCCCGACATAATGCAGTCCAACATGATTTTTGATAGATGGCAACACTTGCCGAGCTATTTGGCCGATTGAATCAAAATATAACGATCGAACGCAGTGAGGGAGAGGAAGAATTTCTTCCACCACAACTTGGTGTGTGTGTGTGACATTGACAAACACTGGGACAGACAAACGCGCCCAGCATTCAGAGCCACAATAAAGTGCCATCGGGTTTTAAACAGCAGATCTATCAACATTACGAAGAAAAGCAGCGTCTGCAGGAATATGGCAGCAACAACAACCTGCCTCGCCTGTTGGGAATTAACCGGCATTTTCAGTGTTCGTGTCAGATTTCCAGCATCCACAGTATTTTTCTTTCATAATTCTCAGGATCATATTCGTTACGTAAGGACCACCGACCAACATATCAGATGTTCCTCCTTCCCACTGCTTCAGACCAAGATCACTGGCAGCTCGAATGGTGCTTGGTACTTCAGTTGCTCATTGCAGTGATCAAGTGATTATGCATCTCTCACTACCCATTTACGAGGAACTTAAGAAGTCTTTCATCTAAGTCACTGGTCTGCCCAGCATTTGAAGATTCTATTTGCATGAGTTTAGCAACCTCTCGCTGCATTAGCCTCCAATAAACTTTCCTTCATGTTTCTAATTCAGGTTATCCTTTTTCTTTACAAAGAAGCTTGGCTCAAGATGTGGTAAACATTGCGAAGATAGCTCTATTGCAGAACTTTTAGTTGAGGCTCAATCCTGTTCCTATCATAGCTGCCGTACGGTAACTTATGCTTAATTAATCAGTTAATCCAATGATTAAGTCACTGAAAATTTTGGTGCAAGCTTCTGCTAACACGCATGCATTCTTCTGATGATCGATTTGTCCAGGGGGTGTGGGGACAGTTCGGGAGTATGATGTTGAGATAGAGGATCAGCCACGATCATAATGAATGGCGGAGCAGGCTCCAAGGGTCGAATGGTCTACTCCTGCTCCTATTTTCTATGTTGCTATGATCCAATGATGTTTGCGCATTCAACAAATAGAACATCATCACAAATTTTAAATCGCTTCATAGAAATGCCAAGTTTGGAGTGCTAATCAGAAGCCAAAGAGAGTGAAGTTCCATCTTCTTAGGAGTGTAAATGGATTTACAAGTAGAATCATAGAATTCCTTACAGTGCAGAAGGAGGCAATTTGGCCCATCGAGTCTGCACCGCCTCTCTGACAGAGTATCTTACACAGGCCCTCTCTCCTGCCCTATCTTTGTAACCTCACACACTTACCATGGCCAATCCACCTAACTTGCACATCTTGGGACATTAAGGGGTAATTTGCTTCCACTAAACTTTGTTCTGATTTGAAGTTGTGCCCTGAATTCAGGCTGTATCTATGAGATTGCGCCGACATACTTCACGTGGCTAAGAGGCCAGCAACAGGATCACTGACAACCTCATTGTGTCTGTCATGGCAATCTGCGGGTACCCGTCAAGGAACTGGAGGCAACTCTGTACCTTCTCTCTCCACATTGAAGTAAGTGATGAAGCAAAGCTCAACTCTTCTTCAATGTCCATTATGGTGTATTGCAGTTCATGCAGAGTGCCCAAGTTGCAACGGCAACATGCACTTTTCCATGCATGTTGGAGTTTGGCACTGTGGATAGTGATGGTGGAGGCTCCAACATTCTTTCCAGCATGTGACCAACCCATTAAGGAATTGGGCCTCTCTTACCGCCTGTCATTAGCATGATTGCAAGTTGACAAACAAGCTGTTTGGCCATGTTATGACCGTATTTCCCTTGGCCATCAAGTCCTGGGGTGGGAAAATGGCCATAGAGATCCGGAAAAAACTCAGCACAGCATGCTCAAACTGATAAGTTTCCCAATTTGGCACTGGGGTCCTGAAATAGGTATTGGATATCCTATTAGCATAATTAAGAGGCCCATTGCTTGTTTCAGATGGGTGTCCTGGATCTTCAGAAGGTAGCGATGGTGGTGGATAGTTTGGGCTGATTTGATGAAAAGTGAAAGGACTTGGAGACAAATGGAGATAAGGAAGGAGGTACATCCATGTTGGAAAGGAGATAATGAAGCCAGAGAAGTTCCAATCATCAAAATGGTTGGGATTTCAGAGAAACCATGGCTATGGGTAGTCAAGGTAAAGTCGCTATCGTCCCAGATGACAATAGGCTGTTCTTCCTTTTAAGGGGGAGAGCTGACTGGTGGTGATTTAACCTGAGGATCACCACACCTCAGGCAAAGGGCAACGTTGAGAAAACACAGCCTTCATGAATAACCTCAGCCAGTACGGGAATTGAACTCATGCTGTTGGTATTACTGTGTCATTGGGGCGGCACGGTAGCACAGTGGTTAGCACTGCTGCTTCACAGCTCCAGGGACCTGGGTTCGATTCCTGGCTTGGGTCACTGTCTGTGTGGAGTTTGCACATTCTCCTCGTGTCTGCGTGGGTTTCCTCCGGGTGCTCCGGTTTCCTCCCACAGTCCAAAGATGTGCGGGTTAGGTTGATTGGCCATGCTAAAAAAAATTGCCCTTAGTGTCTTGAGATGCGTAGGTTAGAGGGATTAGTGGGTAAGTATGTAGGGATATGGGGGTAGGGCCTGGGTGGGATTGTGGTCGGTGCAGACTCCATGGGCCGAATGGCCTCTTTCTGTACTGTAAGGTTTCTATGATTTCTAACTAGCCATGATGTGGAGATGCCGGCGTTGGACTGGGGTAAACACAGTAACAGTTTTAACAACACCAGGTTAAAGTCCAACAGGTTTATTTGGTAGCAAATAATAGTATTTGCTACCAAATAAACCTGTTGGACTTTAACCTGGTGTTGTTAAAACCATTAATTAGCCATCCAGTCAACTGAGCTAAACTGAATAGGCAAGAGAGACTTGACAAGGCACATGGAAGAATATCGACAAACAATAACAAGCAAACTGATTAACTGCAAGGATTCAGCATCCTTGGCAATTTTACTTTGTCTTTATTTTGTTCAATCTTATAAATGTTTGATAAAGGAGCAGATAGAGAAATATGTGAACACATTAAAACTTTCTATGTTAATATTATAAATAGAATTTCCAGCTATTTTGGCAAGGATATGTTAGTGAGACTGGTGTTGTTAGGGAAAGGATTAGGGGAGATATCAGAATTGGATATATATTTGAAAAGATTAATGAAGATACTAATTGGATAACTTTTTCAAAAAGCTAGCACAGTGACAATGGGCCTATGCCCTGCAGGGATTCTATTCTATTCTATGAATCCCTACAGTGCAGAAGGAGGCCATTTGACCCATCGAATCTGCACCAACTCCCCAAAAGAGCTTCCACCCCCCCCCCCCCCCCCCCCCCCCCCAATATTTACCCTGTTAATCCACCTATACTACATAATTCTGGGCACTAAGGGGCAATTTAGTATGGCTAATCCACCTAACCTGCACATCTTTGGACTGTGGGAGGAAACCAGAGCACCCAGAGGAAACCCACGCAGACACAGGGAGAACATGCAAACTCCACACAGTCAGTCAAGGTTGGAACTGAACCCAGGTCCCTGGTGTTGTGAGGCAGTAGTACTAACCACTGTGCCACCCTTGTATGATTACATAGCTAGAATTTAGAGGGGAATTTGTGCCCAAGGCCTAAGGTGTAGCGTGGGATTGGGATAGGATTTCAGAGTAAAAATAAAACCCCACAGTAATTAATAGTTATTAATAGTTTGTCTTGACAGAGGTTCTGAGTGGGCCTCTACCTGGGCCAGACACAAGACTTGTGATAATAAATGATGCAATGAGGAATGATGCTAACGATTTTGGATTTATATGTTTTAAGATTCACTCAAGATTGTTGTGGACCAGCAAGTGAATTCCTTCAGCTCGTACAGTAAACAAGCAATGATGCTCCATGACTCAGCTCTGCCTCGAGTGGCAATTCAATGATACTGCAGTTGCTCATTCAGCAGAGAATGAATTAACAAAATCTGCAAACACACCAGAGCTACAAAGGCCTGGGGCAGAATTTTCTGGCTGATCATGCCAGTGGGATTCTCTGGTGCCGTTGCAGTGAATGGAGATTTGGCTGAGCATCCTTGCTTCCAGTGACGACGGAGCATGAACGGCAAGAAAATCCCAGCCCTGGGCTTTCCGCTGCGTCTCTGCCCGTTTTGGGGAGAATTTGGGGAGCTAACTGGAGTAAAATAAATTCTTAGATGGTGCCAACTTAAAGCCACTGCAAAGCCAATGCATCTAATAATCCTTCCAAAACCCACCCCAAATAGTTTATGCCACTGTATTAATGAAGGTAGAAGCTTCTGAGAAAATTGGTCACTTACATTGCCGCCATCGATGTTGTGTGGAGGACATGTTCGCCGCGTTTTCAAGCCCTGGTTTAAAACCATCAAGTCCAACTCGTCAAACTGTGCCCAGCACCAGCGGGCAAAGGTGTGGCTGTGTTTCCAAAGAGAGTCATTGAGGCCGCTTTGTCAAGACACCCAGCCGTTTCCTTTACAGGAGAGAGTTTCAGACATGGACCCAGTCCCCTTTGGCTCTTCAGGACTTAGGATTGCCGAAGTCATCTGAGGTTTCAATATTACAGCAGCACCATGACAGTCACCCATCAATCAACCCCAACTCATTCAGGTACCACCTCAATGGAGTGACCAACGTGGTGCATGAGTACATGTGCTAACTGGCACCAAAGGCTCACATGGTGTTAAGTAGTTGCAGATAGGTTGATTGATATTATGGAAAATATGTTATTCTAGAAAGTATGAATTGAGCTCTAAGTTCATTTTTTCTCCCAATGTTTCCTCACCTGAGGAAAGCCAACATCGCTTGTCAGTCACAGTGTGCTGTCCTCCAGCGACGCCCATGTCGCGTGAATGAATTTTAAAAAATGTTCAGTCTCTGCCTCCCTTGTGAAATGGAACCAATCGATGCAGTGTGTCCTCTGTCAATTTGAGCTACAAAATTCTGATCTTATGTCTCCCCCACCCCCTCTTCCCTTCTTCACTCTCTGCTGTTGTTACCCTTCCTTCTCGTGTTGTAGATCCAAAAATGGAACTAAAGGCCACCCATCTTGCAATGATGTTTGCCATCCTATGAAATCTTGCTGGACCTTGCCAGCATTAGCCCTCCAACCCCACCAATTAACTGTATGAAGGCCAGAGCTCACCAATAGCCTATGTTAACAAACCAGTGACTTACCTCATGTTCTTAATGGAGCTGTAAATAAAGCCCATCTCCTCACTCTTCCAACCAAAAGTAGCTGGGAAAATGCAAGGGCTATGCAATTAGGCACAGATAAATATCCCAAACGGACCCTGAATCAAGTGCAGGACCTTCATTTTAACAATGCAGTGCAGGTATTCCGAATTGCAGGCCTTAAAAGAAAGGCGCTGACGAATTTAACAATGGCCCAAACGCATGCATAAATTTACATAACCTGTCCCGCTACTAAAATTGTAACCGCTGCACCTCTCTCCCAGTCTGAAAGGAGCTTAGTTAAGATTCCTTCTCAAAAGCAAACAGATAAAATAGGATGTCTGGCTTCAGCTGACAGGACATTCTTCTGTGTCAGACACTTACAGTGTCAGCTGGGATTCTAAAAAATTGAGCAGAATTGAAACTTGCCAATTTCAGTGTCAAAAGGAAAAGCAATAATGTGGAGAATAATTGCCAGGAAGCACTGGGATGCACAAGAAGAATCCAGCGATACATCTCAGACCCAGTAACACACAGGGCCGGTGCCTAAGAGGGTCGGCAAGGAAGGTATATTTTTATGTTGTCTTCCCCGTTGCTGGCAGGTTCGATTCTATTTTTCTCAGATACGTTTTCACTCTCTCAAAATGGAACAGCTTTGGAAATTTAAGAGTTTTCGGTGGTTTAATGACATATACACTGGCCGTAGTAAAAGACAAACCTGTTCAGCGGTGTAAATAGTGGAACCCAGGTCCTGGGGAATACAGTGAGGAGTGCTGATATAAAACTAAATTGCTGTCTGGGTAGGGTGATCACCAATTGGTGATGAACATTTTGCTTGATTAAAAAATAAACAGCAGTTTCCTTCTGTACGACAGGAGTAGGTCATTTATCCATGCTGATCTGTTCCACCTTTCAGTGAGATCAGTGACTGATCCGTGACCTAATTCCACTTTTGTGCCTTTTCCCCAAATCCCTTAATATCTCTAATTAACAAAAATCTATCCATCTCAGATCTAAAATTAATAAAGTATCATTTGCTGTTTGCAGAAGAGAATTCCAAATATCCACCAGCCTTTCTGTCAAGAAAGGATTTCCGAAATGCACCCTGAAATGTCTGGCTTCATTTTTTAGACTGTGTTCGCAAGGCCTGGAGGTCCCGTCCCTCACCCCTGCTCCCCCTCCCCTGCCTCTCCCCCTCCTCTCTCACCTCCCCTGTCCCCCTCTACCCTTCTCCTCCTGCACCACTTTCCTCCCCACGCTGCACCTTCCCTTCAGCCCTTCCCCTTCCCCCACCCCTCCCTTCCTTCTCCACCCACCCTCTCCCCACCCTCACCCCTTCCTATCTCCTCTTTCTCTCCCCCTTCCCTCACCCCACTCCCTCTCCCCTCCGCCTCCCCTCCCTCACCCCGTCCTCGTTCCCTTCTCTCTCCCCTTCCCTTCCTCCCTCCTACTCCCCTCCCCCTTGCCTTCCTCTCTACCCTCCCTCTCCCCCTTCTCACTCCCCTCCCCCACACCCCTCCCCCACACCCCTTCCCTCCCCTCTCTGTGCCTTCCCTTCATCCCTCCCCCTTCCCCTCCACACCCCCTGCCCTCCCCCACTCCCCACCCCCTCCTGCCCTTTTCACCTTCCCCTTGTCCCTTCCCCTTCCCCCTCCCCGTCCCCTCCCCCTCCTTCTTTACCCTCACCCCACGCTCCCCCCTCACCCCTGCACTACCCACAAACCCCAACAGGTAAAATCTGCTCCATATATATATACCTTGAGATAAATCTTTGTATCCTCACTGGCTACAGGGGAGGTCCCAGAGGATTGGAGAATAGCCAATGTTGTTCCTTTGTTTAAGAAGGGTAGCAAGAACAATCCAGGTAATTACAGCCTTACATCAGTGGTAGGGAAATTATTGGAGGGGATTCTTCGAGACAGGATTTATTCCCACTTGGAAATGATTAGTAAGTTTGCAGATGACAGAAAGGTTGGTGGATTTGCGGATAGCGATGGGGACCATCAGAGGATACAGCAGGATATAGATCGGTTGGAGACTTGGGCGGAGAGATGGCAGATGGAGTTTAATCCGCACAAATGTGAGGTAATGCATTTTGGAAGGTCTAATACAGATAGGAAATATACAATAAATGGCAGAACCCTTAAGAGTATTGATAGGCAGAGGGATCTGGGTGTACAGGTACATAGGCCACTGAAAGTGGCAACACAGGTGGAGAAGGTAGTCAAGAAGGCATACGGCATGCTTGCCTTCATTGGCCAGGACATTGAGTTTAAAAATTGGCAAGTCATGTTGCAGCTTTATAAAACCTTAGTTAGGCCACACTTTGAACATAGTGTTCAATTCTGGTCGCCACACTACCAGAAAAATATGGAGCTTTGGAGAGGGTACAGAAAAGGTTTACCAGGATGTTGCCTGGTATGGAGGGCATTAGCTATGAAGAGAGGTTGGAGAAACTTGGTTTGTTTTCACTAGAACGACGGAGGTTGAGGGGCGACCTGATAGAAGTCTACAAGATTATGAGGGGCATGGACAGAGTGGATAGTCAGAAGCTTTTTTCCAGGGTGGAAGAGTCAATTACTAGGGGGCACAAGTTTAAGGTGCGAGGGGCAAGGTTTAAAGGAGATGTACGAGGCAGATTTTTTACACAGAGGGTGGTGGGTGCCTGGAACTCATTGTCGGGGGAGGTAGTGAAAGCGGATACGATAGTGACTTTTAAGGGGTGTCTTGACAAGTACATGAATAGGATGGGAATAGAGGAATATGGTCCCCGGAAGGGTAGAGGGTCTTAGTTCAGTCGGGCAGCATGGTCGATGCAGGCTTGGAGGGCCGAAGGGCCTGTTCCTGTGCTGTAATTTTCTTGTTCTTTGTTCTTTATGTATATATATATATAAATATATGTACATATATATTTCATATAAATATGTATACTTAAGAACGATGTCCTAACCTTTCCTCAATTAATAGCTCTCACTAACAGCTACAGCATGTACTTCAAGGATTGCACCAGATGTGACAGATCTGTCGCATTTTCCCAATCGCATTTATTGCATAAACTGGGAATGCTCTATTGAGCGACGGCACTGCCTCATCGACAGCGTACGTCTTGTCAGGGAATATCTTGAAATCAGTTCAGAGGCCAGTGTATTTTCCATCAGGTTTTTCCTTAGCTTAGTATTTAACAAAAAGAGGCAAATCGAGCTGACATTGTCACTGGGCTTTTGGATGCTCCGACGAAAGTGGAAAACTCAGACGTTGTTATTTTTGGATCTGGCGTGGTCTCGAGAGAACACTCCACAAATAAGCCATCTGTTCCCTGGTGTGCTTTGCAGAAAACCGGTCTGTTCCCAGCTTCACTTGTGAAGCAAATTCATTGAGAACAACTGGTTGCTGTGTTCTGCTGACATTTGTTGTGTTTGCATATTAGTGCCAGAAATATCTGTTTTTTTTTTAAGGCTGGACTTCTCTTTACCCAATCTCAGAATGCAAGCCATGTTTCTGATAACTTTTGAAGGGAGAATCTTACATTTCAATTCTACTGCTCATAACTCTTACTATTGTTTAATGGTGACTACACTTCAAATGTACTTCATCAACTATAAAGTGTTTTGTAATGTCCTGGCACTGTAGAAATGCCAGTCTTTCTTCAGAATTTCTTCAGCCAGAGGGTGGTGAATCTGTGGAACTCTTTGTCACCGAGGGCTGTGGAGGCCAGGTCATTGAGTGCCTTTAAGGCAGAGATAGATAGGTTCTTGATCAATAAGGGGATCAAGGGTTCTGGGGAGAAGGTAAGAGAATGGGGATGAGAATCATATCAGCCATGATTGAATGGTGGAGCAGACTCGATGGGCCAAATGGCCTAATTCTGCTCCTATATCTTATGGTCTTTCTTCTTCTTCTGTCCCTCATGTCTTTTTTGTGCTTTGATTGCTACAGTATTTAGTCTTTAATTGGCACATCCTAAACGACTGAGGTTTTATTTTGAATTACAGTCTGCAAATGTTCACTGCTGCAAATGATAGCCCTGACAGCTTTAAGGATATTGTCTCGCCTTGAAATTTCTGGGCTTCTATGTTTGCAATGCTACTGACAAGTTTTGGAAAAATATGAGTGTTGTCATTCGAAGTTGGGAATTTTTGTATTTCAAAAAATATTCAAACCTGCCAATTAGGAGCAAAAATAGTCAATCCCTCCATTTGAGTCTGCTCCGTCATTTGATAAGATCACGGACAATCTGATTGTGGCTTCAACTCTACTTTCCTGTTGACCCCTGTACCCTTTGACTCCTTCGCCAATCGAGAATCTATCTGCAATGCTCCTGTATAATTGGAACTCAAACAATATGAGAGATAAAAGTTGGAGAATTTCCCTGCTCTACAAATAATAGCATGGCATCTGTTACATTCCCCTGAGTAGTGAGGCCACACAAGTAGATGGGGCGATAAAGAAGGCATGCTGGCCTTTATTGTCCAACAGGTTTATTTGGTAGCAAAAGCCACTACCAAGTGGCTTTTGCTACCAAATAAACCTGTTGGACTTTAACCTGGTGTTGTGAGACTTCTTACTGTGTTTACCCAAGTCCAACGCCGGCATCTTCACATCATGCCTTTACTGGTCAGGGCATTGAGTACAAGAGTCAGGATGTCATGGCTGCAGCTTTCTAAAGCTTTGCTAAGGCCGCACTTAGAGTATTGCGTTCAATTCTTGTCGCCATGTTGCAGGAAGGATGTGGAGGCTTTGGAGAGGGTGCAGAAGAGATATACTGCCTGGATTAGAGGGTATGAGCTATAAGGAGAGGCTGGACAATTAGGGTTGTTTTCTATGGAATGGCGGAGGCTGAGGGGAGACCTGACAGTAGTCTATGAAATTATGAGAGGCACAGATAGGGTTGACAGTCAGAATCTTTTTCCCAGAGTTGGAATGTCTAATATTAGGGGGCATGCACTTAAGGTGAGAGGGGGGAAAGTTCAAAGAAGATGTGAGGGGCAAGTCTTTTACACAGAGCATGGTAGGTGTCTGGAATGCACTGGCAGAGATAGTGGTGGAGGCAGATACGATAAGGGCATTTAAGGGGTTTAAGGTAAGCACATGACTATGCAAGGAATAGAGGGATATGGACCAAGGGCAGGCAGGAGGGATTAGTACATTTGGCGTCATGTTTGGCACAACATCGTGGGCCGAAGGGCCTGTTCCTGTGCTGTCCTGTTCTATGTTCTATGAGTAGGTTTAGTGAATCTGTGCATGCTCTCTCTCTCTCACAGACTCTCTGTCGTATTCCAACTACCAACTTCAGCCACAAAAGTGTAAAGTGACTTTAATTTATAGACAACATCAGTATTGCAAGGTGTCTCTGCTCTTAATTTCACTGCTCAAATTAGGCATTAGTGCAGATGCAATCTACTGTGCTGCTGAATTGCAAATATTGTTCTTGCCAAGATGGTGAGCTTATGTACCTCATTTATACTTGTCACATGAAAATTGTGTAATTGAACAACCGTGACAATGCAATAAAGCTGCTGTGTAAACATGTTTACAGCAGATTGCAGTGGAGGCTGATTAATGAGTGCATTTTTAAAATTAAAGCACAAAGGTTGCCCAAAAAAATGTAATTCCAATTCAAATGCTTAACATATTTAGAGGAAATAAGGGCAGCACGATGGCACAGTGGTTAGCACTTCTGCCTCACAGCACTAAGATTCAATTCCAGTTTTGGGTCACTGTCTGTGCGGAGTTTGCACATTTTCCCCACATCTTGAGTGGGTTTTCTTTAGGCTCCAGTTTCCTCCCACACTCCTTTCCTCCCACACTCCAAAGATGTGCAACGTAGGTTGATTGGCCATGGTAAATTGCTCTTTAGTGTCCAAAGATGTGAAGGTTAGGGGGATTAGTGTCATAAATGCGTGAAGTTATGCGGATAGGGTCTGGGTAAGATGATCTGTCAGAGAGAATCGGTGAAGACTCAATTGGCCGAACGGCCTGCTTCTGCACTGTAGGGATTCTAATCTATTCTAAAATAGACCAATATGAAACCCCTCTCAATATGTAGTCACTAGTTATGCATTTGTAAGGCTGCAGGCATTTTATTGAACGGTTTATTTCCTTGAAAGTAGGAAAACACTAACGAATCCATTTACTGGTGGCTGCCTTCCATCTCGTAAGAAGATGTTTTGCACTATAACACTTAACTGTGTTAGGCATCGCCAGCGGTGGCTCAGGAGATCCCCTTTGACCTGACGGTCTCTGCTGTATTTGCTGCAAAGGAAGGTAGTGAGCTCAGACGGTTCTGGATTCCCTGGGTGGGATTTTACGGCCTTGCTCGACCCAAGACCAGAAAATCCCGCCGAGGTTAGTGGACGTTTCCATTGTCCGCCCCTCGCTTGCCCCGATTCTGTGGCAGGCGGGGTGGTCGAATTCCGGCGACTGGGTGCTTTCTCTGGGTCCTCTGCTCAGTCCTTTGAGCTTTTCGTTTCTTCTCAATGTAGTAATTCTTGTTTTTCCCTTAACTGGTGAACAAGAATTATTACACTCGCCCCATCCAATGACCTTCCAATCAGTCAGCCTCTGCAGGTTATCGCTGTCAGTGACTGTGTCTTAGTTTTCATCTTCAATATCCATCATCTTAACATCTCTCTTGTAGGTGTCCTTACAGCAGACGTATGGATGCTCAGGAGGCTGTGACCCAGTGACCAGTTCACTGTATGGAAGGACTCTGGGTATGTAGCTGTCATCTGTCTGATGGATGTGGCAGTCATTGGCTTAGCAATGAGTGTATCCTGATGGAATTAGCACACTCCAGGAGCTCTGCATTGATAACCTGGCCCAGCCAAAAGATGCTGAGGATACCTCTGAGACAGTGAAGGTGGAACTGTTCAGTCTTTTCTCCTACCTAGACTATGTTGTGATGTGGAGATGCCGGCTTTGGACTGGGATAAACACAGTAAAAAGTCTCACAACTGCCGGTTCCAAGTGGAGAGGATCTCCAAGAAGATCGCACATATCGACACAGACATCAAGTTTCTACACTGCTGGACTTTAACCTGGTGTTGTGAGATTTCTTACTAGACTATGTTGCCCAGGTTTCAACAGTAAAAAGGAGTTCGCTGAGGTTGGAGGCTTTGTAGACTCGCAGTTTGGTGTTCTCAGTCAGGTTGTTTGTTGCTCCACACTCTCTTACCCAGCTTGGACACAACAGTTACAGCTTTTGGGATGTGATATGTTGATTTCAGCATCAAGTGATAGATTGCTGGTGGTTGTGGAACCTAGGTATGTGAAGCTATCAACAACCTCCAGCATCACATTGTCTATGCTGATAGATGGCAGAATGGCAACATCATGAAGATGACATTTGTCTTCCTGATGCTAATGGTCAAACCAAACTCTACTAGTGTGAGAGAGTCTATCTTTTGTGGTTGTTCCTCAGCATAGAATGCTAATGCAGCCTCATCAGTGTGGAGCAGTGATGAGGAATTGGTGCTTCTTGGTCTTGGACCGCAGGCAAGCAAAGTTGAACAGCTTTCCATCAGTTCTGTTGTGTAAGTAGATGCCTTCCGTAGATTTGATTCTGATTTGATTTATTATTGTCACATGTATTGGTATACAGTGAAAAGTATTGTTTTTTGCGCACTATACAGACAAAGCATACCGTTCATAGAGAAAGACAGGAGAGAGTGCAGAGTATTACAGTCATAGCGAGGGTGTAGAGAAAGATCAACTTAATATAAGGTAGGTCCATTCAAATGTCTGATGGCAGCAGGGAAGAAGCTGTTCTTGAATCTGTTGGTACGTGACCTCAGGGTGGAAGAGAGTATGTCCGGGATGCGTGGGGTCCTTGATTATGCTGGCTGCTTTGCCAAAGCAGCGGGAAGTGTAGACAGAGTCAATGGATGAGAGGCTGGTTTGAGTGATGGACTGGGCTTCGTTCACGACCCTTTGTAGTTCCTTGTGGTCTTGGACAGAGCCGGAGCCATACCAAGCTGTGAAACAACCAGAAAGATAGCCTTAAGGCATATGATTACAGAAAATTAAATAACATGCCAAAGAGCGTCAGTGCCAGAACACAATCTTTTTTTGACCCCACTGCAGATCTTAGAGGGCTTCCAGGGTCGCATATCGAAGCAGACCTTTTCTGTCAAGTTGTCATGGAAACGGAAGATCACATTAAGTAGCTTCAACGGACAGCCAATTTTCTCCAGCAGATTAAATGGAGTCCCTCTGCTCACATGCTCGAATGCCTTGGTAAGATTGATGATGGCGTTCACGGCATTTCTCTTGCAGCTGTTGGACTGAGAAGGTGCTGTGAATTGTAGATCCTCCAGTTCTGAAACCGTACCAGGATTCAGAATAGATTCATTCAGCTAGCATCTGCAGACTGATAAGAGCAACATGGCCAAATATTTTTCCCAGGATGCTCTACAGGAAGATGCCACTGTGGTTATCGCAATCACTGCAGTCACTGTTGTCCAGGGTAACAATCTTTGCATCAGGTCATCCTGAAGCACTGACCCCTCCCTGCAGCAGAGACAGCGAAGTTCATGCAGGCTTCATCTCTTCTGAGGTATCAACAAGGCAGTGGAGCTATTTGCCCATAGCTGGAAGTTGAGTTGAAGCATGCCAGGCTCCACAGGCTGGTAGGCCTGTACATTGCATACCTGGGAGTCAAACCTTTTCTGTGAGGGATCCAGTTTCCATGTGTCACCACAAGGTGACACATGAGGACTTTCTGATAGAGAGGCTGTGTACTGATAGAGGGAGACTTACACATTTGGCTCTTTCTCATCACTGCTAGCCACCAGTGTAGGCTGAAAATGAGAAAAAGACTAGCACACAAACTCAGAAAGCATGCTAACCCTCTTCATCCCACACATTGGATGCATCACATCGACCTGTCAGACACACTCATCATAAAATCATAGAACATAGACCCCTACAATGCAGAAGGAGGCCATTCGGCCCATCAGGTCTGCACCGACCACAATCCCACCCAGAATCTGTCCCCATAACCCCATACATTTACCCTAGCAAGTCCCCCTGATGCTAAGGGGCAATTTTAGCGTGGCCGATCCACCTAACCCGCACACCTTTGCACTGTGGGAGGAAACCGGAGCACCCAGAGGGAACCCACGCAGACACGGGGAGAACATGCAGATGCCACACAGATGATGACTCAAGCCGGGAATCGAACCCGGGTCCCTGTGAGGCAGCAGTGCTAACCACTGTGCCACCGTGCTGCCCATTGGTCATTCACTAGTACCAGAAAACAAAGAGCCAGTATAATCAATCTTGCCACTTGCCCAGTAACTCATATAGCACATTATCTCACATTTTCTTGAAATATAGTCATGTCCGATACTTTGCTGTATCTTCACTAATGATTGAATAAAATTGATGCATCATGTCACAGTAATGGCAATTTGCATCTAATCTGTGATGAATTCTGTATTTCCCTTATACAATCATCTAGATCTCTGCTAATGCTGATCTTTGCTTTCCTCTCGACTGGTATGCTCCGTATGAAATTGAAAAATAAATCATATATGGGAGACAATAAGTTCTTCATTATAATTAATAACGACATCTCTGCCTGAATTAATTAATTGATGACTCCAGGCCTGTTATAAACTCATCCATATTGTCTGTGAGCAATAGCCCAGTGGTGAGCTTTAAATAGCTCTCTGTGGCACTGAGGTTGGCACTGTATTAACTGACACAAATACCCAATTCTTCACATTGTGTAGAATCCAAGATCCTCTGAAGAAAATCCAAATTAAAATGATAAATGCGGAATCATCAATCTCGACCTAAAGTGCAAAGAACAGGTAGCTTGAGTATTAAATGTTAATCATTGAGTCAGTTTAATCAACATCAGCCGTGGCTCCAGTTTGCTACACGATATTTTATTACTGATTTCTCCAAGAATGGTACAAGTGTGTATTATTAGCACAATGGGAGGATCAGATTGTCAAAATAACATTTACTAAATCATCTAGATGCATGTTAAGAACAAAATATCTAGTAATATCTGTCCTCCGTCTCATTTTTTGATACTGTTAATATGCCCGACTAATTCTTCCACACATTTATGCCCAGAGATGTATCGAGGGCGACAAGGTTCCGTTTGGCCCATTTTCATAATCCCATCGGCATTTTCACAGAGGAGAATATCTGCAAGATGCTCCTGATTTCCCTCCGATACTCAGGCAGAAAATCAACCAAAACCACCGCAAGAATGGACGTTTACTTTTATGTTTCTGGGTGGTTAGCATTGCTGCCTCACAGCGCCAGGGACCCAGGTTCGATTCCCGGCTTGGGTCACTGTCTGTGTGGAGTTTGTACATTCTCCCCGTGTCTGCGTGGGTTTCCTCCGGGTGCTCCAGTTTCCGCCCACAAGACGTGCTGGTTAGGTGCATTGACCCAAAAAGGCGCCAGGCTGTGGCGACTAGGGGAATTTCACAGTAACGTCATTGCAATGTTAATGTAAGCTTTACCTGTGACTAATAACTAAATAAATAAACTTTCACTTTTTAAGTCTCCAATTTCTCACCAGTTAAACCTGTGAAAGTTTCCAGTGACGGTCTCGTTACCCTGAATTTCGGAGAGGATTGCACCCCCTCCCATCAACCCATCTGGGGGTGAGTATGGAGTCATTTACATGTTCGACTCTGGAAGGCACTTGATCAAGTATATAAAACGTATGTAAATAAGGGCCCTGACACACCTTGCGGGCATCCACCTTCAAACTGGGGGTTTGCGGAATGGAGTCGGGGACATGTTTGCTCTGCTTGCAGGCAACTGCCATCATATAATGTCATGAAAAGCCACGGCCAGCATTCTCTGACTTCGTCCGTGGCTGAGATCCTCCAGTCCCGCTGCAGTGAATGGAGTCTTGGCTGAGAGCCAAATTCTCCGTTTCCGCTGGCAACGGTGACAGGTGTTACGAGATCGGAGAATTCCGGCCCATCTTTGAGGATCCAGAGGAGCAAGTCTCCTCCTCTTCACCGTAAACCTATTAATTTTGTTTTTCCCTCCAACCTCATCCCCAAACCAGACGCTATCGCATTTTTCACTTCAATATCCCCCCGGTGTATTCTGTGGGTGCTGAGGGGTGCTTCAGAATAGCACGGAACCAGGAGTGTTGGTGCTGCAGTTTTTTTTCCGACACTATCTGGTCAGACAGATGACCAAGTTTACTAAGCTGGATCAGTACAATCTCTGCTGCACAACTGGCTATTAGAAATTGCATCTCCTTCATCAAAACATATTTGGCATTCAAAATATGGTACAAAGGACATGTGGGCAGTTTTCAATTCTTGGTGTAACTGAGGATAAATTGAGATAGCAGTGTGGATTGTTTAGAGTGGACTTTAGCTTCCTCTAGTGGTCACTTGTACACTATACATGGCATCTTTTTAAGTTCTATTGATTTATGAAGCCTTGTTTAAAAATGCCATCCGTTCTTCCAAGTCTCTCCATGGTCTTGCCGCTCCCTGTCTCTGCAACTTCTTCCAAGCCTCTGAGAGCTCTGCGCTCCTTCAATCGTAACCTATCACACATCTTCTCCATCTGTTCTGCAGTTAGTGTGCACAATGTTGTCCCTGGCCACCACTTCCTGCTAGCATATGGGCCGCGTAACATAGAGATTGCGTTGCTGGACTTGTAATCCAGATGGATGAATGACCTGGAGACATGACTTTAAATCTCACCAGAGCAGGTGAAGAATTTAAATGCAGTTAATTAAATTAGAGGCAGGAGAGATTATCATGGGAAATGAGGACATGGCAGAGATGCTGAACAAATATTTTGTGGCTGCCCTGGCAGAAGATGACACAAGTTATACACCAGATTTTAAGACGGTAACCTCGGGGCTAATAGGAGTAAGGAACTTAAAGTAATTAACAGCAGCAGAGAGAAATTATTGGAGAAACATCTTTAGATAGCATCCTTGATTATTTAAGTGTCATCAAATCAGGGATTATGCCATTGCGTTCTATTCCATTCGTCAACCCTCAATTTTACTATGGGGCAGGGTGAGGATGCAGGACCCAGGTCCACCTCAATCCAAATGAGAGTTGGCTGTAGCAGGCACTCAGTACTCTCTGTGTAAAAAATCTGCCTCGTACATCTCCTTTAAACCTTGCCCCTCGCACCTTAAACCTATGCCCCCTAGTAATTGACTCTTCCACCCTGGGAAAAAGCTTCTGACTATCCACTCTGTCCATGCCTCTCATAATCTTGTAGACTTCTATCAGGTCTCCTCTCAACCTCCGTCACTCCAGTGAGAACAAACCAGGTTTCTCCAACCTCTTGGGAAAATCCCAGCCATAGTCACTGTTTATGTCGAGAAACACGCAAGTCGTTTTGTGCGGGACAACAATGTCCCACACACAACTGTGTCATAAATGAACATATGGGGTGCGATTTTCCAGCTACGCTCACCTCAGACCGGAAAATCTCACCTGAGGTCAATAGACCTTCTCTTGGTCCCCCCCCTCTACGATTCCCATGGCGGGTGGGACGGGAAAATTTTGTCTGTAAATATTTTTTTCATACATTCAAATGAGCATCATTGGCAAGACCAGCATTTGTTGCTCTTCCCTTTGAACTGAGTGGCCGTTACAGAGGGCATGTAGGAGTCAAGCACATTGCTGTGGATCTGGAGTCAGATGTAGGCCAGACTGGGTAAGGATGGCAGATTTCCTTCCCTAAACAGAACCAGATGGGTGCTATTACTGCTGCCATGGTGGGAATTACACCTATATTTCCAGGGAATCCACCACTGAACTACTAATCAAGTGACATTACCACTGCACCAACATCTTCCCCAGTTGGACATTGCTCATTTGTGCAACCTAAATTTTCACAGTAACTTAATTGCAGTGTTAATGGAAGCCTGCTTGTGATACGAATAAATAAACTTTAAAAGTTTAAAAACTTTAAACTTCTTTAAAAACTTGAAACATTAAACTGCAGAACCCTGCAGCAGGAAAATATTTTCTCACAATGTTAAGACTCCAAGGTTAAGTGCAACATGCAGTTTACTAAATGCTGCAGTTAATAATGGGTGCCTGAATAATCACCTTAAAAGAACGCCAGCTATTGAACTGCTTCTGTTTCACAGAAACCACTCTTGATTAATTTGGATTAAATTTATAATCTGGTACAATTTAGCACCAAGTTCAGAATGAATTGGATTCAGAATGTAAAATTCACTTCACTAAGAGTCCTTATGATCAGGACTGGACTTTGGCGCACCATGGGTGGGATTTTCCCGTCCCGCCCGCCATGGGAATCGTATTGGGCGGGACACAGACCAAGAGAAGGTCCATTGACCTCAGGTGAGATTTTCCGGTCTGAGGCGAGCGTGGCTGGAAAATCCCACCCCATATGTTCATTTATGACACAGTTGTGTGTGGGACATTGCTGTCCTGCACAAAACGACTTGCGTGTTTCTCGACAGGAACAGTGACTATGGCTGGGATTTTCCCAAGAGGTTGGAGGAACTTGGTTTGTTCTCACTGGAGCGACGGAGGTTGAGGGGAGACCTGATAGAAGTCTACAAGATGATGAGAGGTATGGACAGAGTGGATAGTCAGAAGCTTTTTCCCAGGGTGGAAGAGGCAATTACCAGGGGGCATAGGTTTAAGGTGCGAGGGGCAAGGTTTAAAGGAGATGTATGAGGCAGATTTTTTACACAGAGAGTACTTGGTGCCTGGAACTCGTTGCCAGGGGAGGTAGTGGAAGCAGATACGGTAGTGACTTTTAAGGGGCGTCTTGACAAGTACATGAATAGGATGGGAATAGAGGGATATGGTCCCCGGAAGGGTAGGGGGTTTTAGTTGAGTCGGGCAGCATGGTCAGTGCAGGCTTGGAGGGCCGAATGGCCTGTTCCTGTGCTGTAATTTTCTTTGTTCTTTGTTCTTTGTTCCGGCCAACTGGATCCTTCAATTCTGCCAAAGGCAACCCGAAACTCCCCCCTCCCCCGCGGCAGGTTCCCTGGCTGTGTGGCCAGCGAGAAACACATACGGACTGTTAACTTCAGCAAGTCCAGAAGATTCCACCAGCGACCAGTATCAAGATACTTCCGCTGCCAAGAGATGGTTGGCGGAGGGGGGTTGGGCGGGTGGGGGGGGGGGGGGGGGGGGGCGGTGGTTTAGGAAATCTTGGCCTATACTTCTAAAGTATTTGAGGCTGTAAAGTGTTATGTTACATCCTGAAGTCATGAAAAGAAATGAAAATTCTCCCTTTGACTGTCAGAATTCTCATGTTTCATCTTGGTTGATGAAACTGTTTTAAGTTTAAGTTTGTTTCTTGGCGTCACAAGTAGGCTTACATTAACACTGCATTGAAGTTACTGTGAAAGTCCTCGAGTTGCCACAGTCCGGCGCCTGTTCGGGTACACTGAGGAAGAATTTAGCATGGCCAATGCATCTTTGGAGTGTAGGAGGAAATCGGAGCACTCAGAGGAAACCCACACAGACACGGGGAAAAAGTGCAGACTCCACACAGACAGTGATCCAAGCCGGGAGTCTAAACCCGGTTCCTGGCTCTGTGAGGCAGCAGTGTTAGCCACTGTGCCACCGTGCATGATATCTAACTGTTTTGCTTAACAATTAGAGGGGTCTGCACCAGCAGCAGCAGATTTGCACAATTACCCGCAGAGACTTTCTGCTGCCCTTCACCACGAGGTTGTACAAATGCTGAAGGTAGAATCCAAACTCTGAGGCACAATGGAAGATCTCCATTTACCTGCATGAGGATTTTAACTCATGCAGGTAAATGGATTTCTAGTGTGCTAAATTCTCAGTATAAACACAGTTGAATCCACTGCAGACTATTGATTTGCCTGAGTTATTGACACTCACAGTTAGTGGAAGACAATTTTCACTCATTCTGATGAATCAGCGCAAGTATGTCTACAAATACAGCCTGCTGTCCGGTTAACTGTGACGAAAGAGTTACAGCAGAATTCTTATATATGGAAATATCTATCGCTGCCGATTCTCATTATCTTAGCAGAAAAGGGGCACAAATATTGGGGCTGGACAGGGGAAGGGGGAATTGGGGTTCAGCTTATCGACCGAGCTGTTGACACGGTTTTGGGCATTTATTAGTTACCTTATATTTACATAGTTTATTTATTAGTTTCACAATTAGGCTTAATTAACACTGCAATGAAGCTACTGTGAAAATCCCCTAGTTGCCACACTCAGGCACCTGTTCGGATACACTGAGGGAGAATTTAGCATGGCCAACAAACCTAACCAATGCAGGTTTTGGACTGTGGGAGGAAACCGGAGCATCCGGAGGAAACCATGCAGACACGGGGAGAATATACAGACTTCACACAATGACCCAAGCCGGGAATCGAACCCATGTCTCTGGCGCGATATGGAATTGCTTTCAACTTTTCGGTATAACTCTATGTTGTAAAGACATGCTAATTCCCAGGTGTCAGGAATTAGAAAAATGTAGATGAGGTCCTCTGACTGTAATGAGAAGTTGAATTTGCATATTTGATTAAGCCTAGTGAAGTAGAAAGGGTCGAGAGCTTCAAGTTTTTAGGTGTCCAGATCACCAACAACCTGTCCTGGTTCCCTCATGCCGACACTATAGTTAAGAAAGCCCACCAATGTCTCTACTCTCTCAGAAGACTAAGGAAATTTGGCATGTCAGCTACGACTCTCACCAACTTTTACAGATGCACCATAGAAAGCATTCTTTCTGGTTGTATCACAGCTTGGTATGGCTCCTGCTCTGCCCAAGACTGCAAGGAACTACAAAAAATCATGAATGTAGCCCAATCCATCACGCAAACCAGCCTCCTATCAATTGGCTCTGTGTACACTTCCCGCTGCCTCGGCAAAGCAGCCAGCATAATTAAGGACCCCACGCACCCCAGACATTCTCTCTTCCACCTTCTTCCTTCGGAAAAAAGATACAAAAATCTGAGGTCACGTACCAACTGACTCAAGGACAGCTTCTTCCCTGCTGCCATCGGACTTTTGAATGGACTTACCTTGCATTAAGGTGATCTTTCTCTGCACCCTAGCAATGACTGTAACACTACATTCTGCACTCTCTCATTTCTTTCTCTATGAGCAGTATGTTTTGTCTGTATAGCGCGCAAGAAACAATACTTTTCACTGTATGTTAATACATGTGACAATAATAAATCAAATCAAATCAAATCAAATGTTGTGACCCAGGCCAGAGACTCCAAGGTGTTTTACAAAGGTATCCCAGACTAGAAGTTTTTACATTTGAATTTGGTACAGGTGAGCATTAGGTGTTCACTCCAGGTATGATTAATGTGACTCACTGGGAAGCTTTTATCAAACAAAGTTTATTTGGAACACAGTTAAATAAAATAGAAAGATTTAGCATAATGTTTGCCAATTACAAGATTCAAACCTGATACAGCATATATCTTAACAGCTAGCTATCAATGATGTTCCAAGTCAAAGAACATCCCACAAACATTCACCCCTTTCTAGACTTGGCACAGAAAGCAAGTATGCTCACGTGATGCTGGATTGTGCAGCTTTTTAACACCTGCTGTGAATTGGCCCTTTCAATGTTGAATTAAAACTCTGAGGCTTCCCAGTTCTGAAACTTTCCAAAAAAGCCTCTGGATAGAAAGAGAGAGACAGAGATACTGCCTTCTTCAACCAGCTTCAACAGCAACAGAATCTCTAGCCCACAGAATGGGGAAAACAAGAGACACTGCTTCCTGCCTCAAGTCCAAACCACATCTGAGAAACTGAAACTAAAAGTTGGGACTTTTCTGTGGAGCGCAGCTGTCCCTAGCCACAGGACATAAACTGTCAATCAAGCTCCACTCAGCAATCCGGAGGGATCATTAAAAAGCACAGGACCCCTGCATTAGTCCAGATTAAAATCAGCATGATATCTATTATATTGCTTCAGTAATAATTAGAGGACACCAGTTACAGACAAAAGGGTGCCAATAAAATGCTTGGACCTGATTGAAAAACCTTCAGAGAAACATGATTAAAATACACTTCTTAAAGGCACAGGATCGTCACACTGGAGCTATAATGTGTTTGTTTTCCCAGTCATCATCCAGTGTGATTGTAAGTATCATATGATTATCTATATGCTTAAGTATTATTACCATATGTTTAATAATCTAAGCATTTGACGTTAATGTTTCAAGAAATGATTATCATGATTGATTATTCAGCACCATGAAGAAATATGTCCTCAACAGAAACATGGATGGGATGAGTCCATGGCATTTTTGAATTTTTACAGAAACTCTGGCTGCTAGTATCAGGGATAAAATTTAAAGTTTGTTTTTATTAGTGTCACAAGTTAACACCGCAAGGAAATTACTGTGAAAACCCCTTGTCACCACACTCCGGCGTCTGTTCGGGCACACTGAGGGAGAATTTAGCGTGGCCAATGCACCTAACCAGCACGTCTTTAAGACTGTGGGAGGAAACTGGAGAACCTGGAAGAAACCCACGCAGACATGGGGAGAATGTGCAGACTCGGTACACACAGTGACCCAAGCCAGGAATCGAACCCGGATTCCTGGAGCTGTGAGGCAGCAGTGCTAACCACTGTGCCACCGTGCCACCCTATACTGCTGTGGTTTTTGATGATATGTACCGAACATACTGCACTAATAATCACGACTGGTCGCAGGATAAAACCTGTCAGTAACTTGGATCACCAGAATGTGCTGCATTCTAACAAAACATTCTGCCAACTTCATTTTCTGTTTTTGTTTTTTTTTCATTTTGCTTCATGTGAAGCGCTTTGCTGTCTGGTCACCAGGATACCATTCCAGGGGAGCATTCAGTCCCGATAATATCGGTCTGCACTCCTGTTTCCCTCCCTCAACCTCCTCCCCGAGCCTTAGGACATTGGTGGTCAATTTAACTGAACTCACCAGTCGGGAAACCCGTGGGACTCACTGGAGTGTAAAATTGAGTGGGGTGTTAAATCAACATTTCCCCCGATTCCATCAGTTTTTTGACAGGCAAGTTAAAGGTTAAAATTGTACCTGTGCTGGTGTGACTTACCCTGACACCTAATTAGGGCAAATGTAGAAGGTGTAAAATAATTAAAAATGAAAGGTAAGGAACCCCAATGGGGCGGCACGGTGGCACAGTGGTGAGCACTGCTGCCTCACAGCACCAGGGACCTGGGTCACTGTCTGTGTGGAGTTTGCACATTCTCCCCGTGATTGCATGAGCGTCCTCCGGGTACTCAGGTTTCCTCCCACAGTCCCAAAGATGTGCGAGTCAGGTTGATTGGCCATGCTAAATTGCCACTTACTGTCAGTGGGACAAGCAGGATAAATACGTGGGGCTACAGGGAAAGGGGCTGGGTGGGATTGTGGTCTGTGCAGACTCGACGGGCCGAATGCCCTCCTCCTGTACTGTAGGGATTCTATGAATCCTAAAGCGGTGAAGTATAAAGGATGATACCCTCCGGGGTAACATATACTGGTGCCCTGACAACACTAATCAGCCCTGGAGTAACCTTTCAATCTCAGCTGAAGTGAATTTGATTGCAATCCAATGGGCACCAGGTAAAAATGAACACACGTTTGAGTTACACAACACTGCCCTACAGATTTCAGTCCCATCAGAACAAAGCGCATAATTGCAATTACTCTGGCATTGATAGAAAGCAAACTGGATTTGATTGAGGTTATGTGCGAGGGGAGGAATTGAAAACAACAGCTTGGCACTCTACAATGAAGTCTAACTGTGATGCCACTGGGAAACTTTTCAAACTCAAAAGAATGACTGTCTCACCAGGGAAGTTTTTCCTTCATAGTACATTAATTTACTTCATAACCTTCAATACCACTGCTTGTACTCTGGTTCTGGTGTGATTGTTTTCCAAATTTTACAATTCTCCGAAGGTTTTGACATGATTGTTCCTAATTGCTCCAGTTAATGGTCTTGGACCATTTTGTATGACGTCAAATAAATGACAAATAACTCTTTGCAGATCACATTATAAACGAGCGCTAATTAGACAGAAAAATGTTACATAACATTGCTTCGAAGACATGCAAACTTCTCGGTAAGAAATAATATTCAAAGTCACAAGATATCTTTTATCTTATCCAGTTTAATCCGTCGACATTGCTCATACAACTTGGTTTTACCGACTAACTTCAGGTCATTTTAATGCTGCAACTTCCCTTTGGTGCTAATTGTATAGAAAAGAGTTTCCACAGATCCGGAGATCATCATCCGCAGCCAGTGATTTTCCCTATTAAAACTAATGGATTAATTTGACCGGGTTTGCACAATTTAATTGAGAGCAGCGAGGCAGAAAATCTGCTTTTTTTATGTGTTCTCAGATTGAGGGTAAGGTTGGCAAGACCACATTTATTACTCATGACTAGTTGCCCTGAGAAGGTGGTGGGCTTTCCTCTCATTTATTGTTTTTACAATCAAGTATCTTTACTGGACACTTCAACGGCATGGAGAACGAAACATTTTTTTGAAGGCAGGAAGGTCCAACCAGGTTTGTTTTCTTTCCATGAGGAACAAATCAGTTAAGTTAGAAGAGAATCCCTACAGTGCAGAAGGAGGCTATTCGGCCCATCGAGTCTGCATTGATTCTCTGAAAGAGCATTTTACCCAGGCCATCTCCCCCGCCCGATCCCCGTTACCCTGCATATAAACAGGGCGGCATGGACAAGTTGGGCCAAAGAGCCTGTTTCCATGCTGTAAATCTTTATGACTCTATTTATTGTGGCTAATCCATTTAAGGGAAATTGCTATAGGAGGAATTTTACCAGCCCGCCTGTCGCAGGAATTGTCACGGGCGCGAGTAGGGGGGTTGGGGGGCGGGGGTGGTGAACCATGCAAAGGTCTGTTGACTTGGGTGGGATTTTCCAGTCTTGGGGCGAACACAGCCAGAAAATCCTGCCCTTAGGGACAATTTAACTTGGCCAATCCATCTAGCCTGCACATCCTTGGAGTGTGGGAGGAAACCAGAGCACCCGAAGGAAACCCACACAGACATGGGGAGAATGTGCAAGCTCCACACACTTATTGACCTGAGGCAGGAATTGAAACTGTGTCCCTGCCGCTGTGAGGCAGCAGTGCTAACCACTGTGCCACTGTGCCACTGTGCCACACAGTTGTCATAACGAAACAGCAGCTTTCATAGCACATTTTGTGAAGCTAATGTGTAACCTATAACATTCATTGAATTAACGCTATTGTGAGATTGGAACTCATTAATTGCTAGTCCAGTACCATAATCATCAGAAAATTAGTATCTTGTTGGTGTTAAATTCTTTAAAGCAAAAATCAGTGCTTTTCCTACACCAATTCTCTTTTCCCAACTTTCTGAAGTTATTGGTACAGATTGGGGTGGCATGGTGGTACAGTGGTTGGCATTGCTGCCTCACAGTGCCAGGAACCCGGGTTCAATTCCCAGCTAGGGTCACTGTCTGTGTGGAGTTTGCACATTCTCCCCGTGTCTGTGTGGGTTTCCCCTGAGTGCTCCGGTTTCCTCCCACAGTCCAAAGATGTGCGGGTTGGACAGATTGGCCATGCTAAATTGCCCCTTAGTGCCAGCTGGGCCAGCTGGTTCAAATGCATGGGGTTATGGGAATAGGGCCTGGGTGGGATTGTAGTTGGTGCAGACTCAATGGGCCGAATGGTCTCCTTCTGCACTGTAGGGATTCTATGGATTGGAAAATGATTCCATCGATAGCTGATGCCCCAGGTGTTTCTCCAAATGAGCTATTCACTATTTGTAGGATTAAAAAGTTGTGGGGTGGGGTTAGCCATGAGAGGGGATATCAGAGTTTGATCCAATCTTATACTCAACTAGTATTCATACTGACATGCTTCCCTACAGGATAGTAATAGACTATGAGATCATTCAATGATTTTTCCTTCTCTAGCATTGTGGAACTGGAGCCAATGGCCACACGCAATATTACGAGCCTGGTGGACTTCTTCGAAAATGTGACTAAACACATTGACGAAGGGAAAGCGGTAGATGTGGTTTATATGGATTTTAGCAAGGCGTTCGATAAGGTCCCCCATGCAAGGCTTCTGGAAAAAGTGAGAGGGCATGCGATCCAAGGGGCTGCTGGCCTGTGGATCCAGAACTGACTTGCCCAAAGGAGGCAGAGAGTGGGTATAGGTGGGTCTTTTTCTAATTGGAGGTCGGTCACCAGTGGTGTTCCCCAGGGATCTGTTCTGGGACCCTTGCTGTTTGTTATTTTCATAAATGACCTGGATGAGGAAGTTGAGGGATGGGTTGGTAAGTTTGCCGACGACACGAAGGTTGGTGGGGTTGTGGATAGTCTGGAGGGATGTCAGAAGTTACAGAGGGACATAGATAGGATGCAAGACTGGGCGGAGAAGTGGCAGATGGACTTCAACCCAGATAAATGCGTAGTGGTCCACTTTGGCAGGTCAAATAGGATGAAGGAGTACAATATAAAGGGAAAGACTCTTAGTACTGTGGAGGATCAGAAGGACCTTGGGGTCCGGGTCCATAGGACTCTAAAATCGGCCCCGCAGGTGGAGGAGGTGGTTAAGAAGGCGTATGGTGTGCTGGCCTTTATCAATCGAGGGATTGAGTTTAGGAGTCCGGGGATAATGATGCAGCTATATAAGACCCTCGTCAGGCCCCACTTGGAGTACTGTGCTCAGTTCTGGTCGCCTCATTACAGGAAGGATGTGGAAAAGATTGAAAGAGTGCAGAGGAGATTTACAAGGATGTTGCCTGGACTGAGTGGCATGCCTTATGAGGATAGGCTGAGGGAGCTCGGTCTTTTCTTCTTGGAGAAACGTAGAATGAGAGGAGACCTAATAGAGGTATATAAGATGTTGAGAGGCATAGATCGGGTGGACTCTCAGAGGCTTTTTCCCAGGGTTGAAATGGCTGCTATGAGAGGACACAGGTTTAAGGTGCTGGGGGGTAGGTACAGGGGAAATGTTAGGGGGAAATTTTTCACACAGAGGGTGGTGGGCGAGTGGAATCGGCTGCCGTCAGTGGTGGTGGAGGCAAACTCTTTTAAGAGACTCCTGGATGAGTACATGGGACTTAATAGAATGGAGGGTTATAGGTAGGCCTAAAAGGTAGGGATATGTTCGGCACAACTTGTGGGGCCGAAGGGCCTGTTTTGTGCTGTAGTTTTTCTATGTTTCTATCACAGCCGGGATCAAAAAACAACTTGAAATCTAAAGCTGGGACTTTTTAGTTTACACAGTTGTTAAATACATTTTTTTAATTAGCTGGGCCATCACTAGAACACTTTTTTCTCAACCTTACAAAAGCTTCAACATATCCAAAAGAGCGCAATGCTAGTGCCTAATCATACAAAGCATCACTGTCCCATTTCACTCATTCTCAGTTATCAGTGCTGGCTCATGTGGTCACACTGTCACCTCTGAGTCAGAAGCTTGGCACAGGGGGGAGGGGGGGTGTTGGTGGGGGGAGGAGGGTGCAGTCCCAGACTCACTCTGGAGATGCAAGCACATAAAATAGTCTGTCACTCTGGTGCAGTGCAGAGGGAGAGCAGCATTGTTTGATAGGCTACTCTGAGGACAAAGGCCTGGATTTCCATCAAGTCGGGATGGCTCAGGAGCCCTTTAAGGAATGGAAGGCAGGTCCCCATTCTGGGATTCCCGACTGTCTGATTTTCGGGAATGCCTTTAAAGGGTACGGGTTGATTCCTGTCAAAAGCCTGCATCAGGCACTCCCGAACTGGCCGCCTTTGTTGCAGAAATAGGCTTGTCCTACTCCACAAATGTCATGGAGTCAGGCCATGTTTTTAAAGTGTCATGGTTCATGGCCCCTTAGTCATGAACCCTCGTCCCCATGAACTGACCTTTTAAAGGGCAAGTTCAAAAGGTCCTCCTCCTTCTCCCTTTGCCAAGTTCTAGAGAGTTCCAAAGACTTGCGGCCTTCAGAGAAAAGATTCCTCCTCATCTCTGTTTTAAATGGGCAAGCACTTATTTTAAAATAGTGACCCCACAGTTCCAGAGGTTTATTATATAAAATCATTCTGTAAAATATACGAAGAACTGTAACTATTTTGCATTTTAAAAAATTGTGAAATGAACTACCACTGTGATTAAAATGTAGCACTGGAGCTGTATATGATTAGGGATAGATTGCACAAGCAAGTGCTCACTGTTTGCTGGGTTTTGCAATGACTATGGTTCATTGAGGGGATTGAGGGGATTTGGCCTGGATATAACATTGTTTGCACATACGTGCTAATCTCATCACCCAAATTCCCAGCACTCACTTCACGTGCGCAGCGTTGGCTAAGCTGTGCAATTTCAGAGGTACATTTCGAACAGCGACTGTGTCCACCAGATGGCACTCAGTACCAAAACAGTTGGCATCTGTTTTACGGCAGTCACAGGGAATGATGTCTGAAAGTTCACATTTATTAATGATTCATTATTTGACGTTCCATCAGCCAAGTTACTTCATCAACCAATTGAGCAACCGTCGGCCAGGATTTTCCCAAAGAGATTTTAAGGGTCAAATTCATGTCAAAACTGGAGTAACTCCCGCTGTTTTTCCAGTGGGATTTTCAAAATGAACCTCCCACACTCTGTGCACCGCAGGGTGCCCCAGCGTGAATCCAGGGCTGGGGCCTATACCCGCTGGAGAGGTCGGCAGCGTAGCGCTGAGCGGGCCACTGCGCATGGCCAATCTTTCAGAGCGGAGATCAGTGCATGTGCAGTAGCACCACACTGCCAGCCTCCCAATCACTGGCCAGCTCGATCGCTAGCAAATCCCGCAATGCTGCCCCTCCGATATTCCCACCCCCCGAGCGCTGGCCTCCCAGTAGTCTCTGGGCCAGCACTTCCCCCACCCCACCCCCTGGCCTGCCTCAATCTCCCACACTGGCAGCCCCGACCACCTACCCCCAACTGCAGTCCCGATCCCCCCACTCCCCGCAACCCCGAACCCCCGGCAAGTCAAACCTCCCCTTCCCTCCCCACCACCCTGGTGGCCAGCCCCGATCGCTGTCCTCCTTCCCTTTGTCACTGATCCCCAGTGCAGAGTGGCAGCGGGAACCGCCCCCCCAACACCCACTGATCTCCCCTATAGGCCCTGCCCCAATAAGCCCCACTCCCCAATAGGCCCCACCCCTTCAGACCCCACCCCACCCTTGACATTGCCCGATGCCCAGTGGGCAGTGCCAAGGTGCCCCTTGGGCATTGCCAAAGTGCCCCTTGGGCAGTGCCTGTGGGCAAGGCTGGCACTGCCAGTCTGGCAATGCCCAAGGGACATCCTCCCTTACCCACAACCTCCTGGGGGCCTCCATGACTTCTGTTCACTCCAGTGGGGTCAGTTATTGGGGAGCTGTTGTAAACCCCGCTGGAATGAACCACCCCTAGCAGCGGGGGAGAGGCTAGCAGGTCTGGAGACTTCAGTCCTGAGCCCACTAATAAGAGGTGAATAAAGATTTAAATATTTTAATCAGCTCCATGCTGATTTCCATGGGAAGCCTACTCAACGGCCTCCGCTTATGTCACTTGGCCCACTGCGCTGTTCTAGCAGTGCAGTGGGCTGGGAGAATCGCCCTTGACATCTTTCAAAGCTGCTGATGCCAATCCCATGTCCACTCAGAGCATGCTTCCCATGATTTTCTAGCCCTCCATGTGAATGGAGCATCCTCACTGCGACCGCCTGAATTTCTGAGGCCCCCCCCAGTGGATGGGGCTCCACACCAGGGGCTGCTTTGGGAAAATTACCTTGTTTCAAAGACATGTAACAAATGATCAATTCTCGATTGCTTTATGAAGTCATCGGGGTCTACAACAAGTATATGACCTCATAGCCATTATGAAGACAAGGTTAAAAGGAGATCAAAACTGGGAACTTAATATCCACGGACATTTGACCTTTCGGAAAGACAGGAAGGAAGGAAAAGGTGGTGGGGTAGCACTGTTAATAAGAGATGAAATAAGGTTAATTGTGAGAGAAGATCTAGACACGGATGATCTCGGGTCCATTTAGGTGGAGGTAAAAAGCAGTAAGGGAAAGAAGACATTGGTAAGAGTAATGTATAGACCCCCAAACAGTAGCCACACTGTAGGAAAGGGTATAAATTAACAAATAAATGTAAAAACAATCAAATGGATCAAGAGTTTCATCTGGCAGCTCAACTTGATCTCGCCATATGATGTAAATGTGTCACATGGCTTGCACAGTTTACATTTCCAGGAATGTTCAGCTAAGTCACAACTTGTTGTAGGGTAGACAGTCTTAGAACAGAGAAGAGACCATGGAATGTGTTGCGGCACAAATGTAAAGCCTGAAGTTATTGCAGAAAAGTGAAATCTCACACCTTGCCTGCTGTCTCCAAGGGCAGGATGGGAATGAGGAAAAGGAAATGAAGCAAGGATGGAATATTGAGATCATCGGAAAGAATTTGTGTGAATCGGGAGTGGAACTCATTGCTAGAGATATACTGGCTATGTTAGCACAGATAGGAATGGAACCAATTAGGCGGCACGGTGGCACAGTCGTTAGCACTGCTGCCTCATAGCCATGATGTGGAGATGCCGGCGTGGACTGGGGTAAACACAATAAGAAGTCTCACAACACCAGGTTAGAGTCCAACAGGTTTATTTGGTAGCAAAATCCACTAGCTTTCGGAGCGCTGCTCCTTCATCAGGTAAGTGGGAGTTCTGTTCACAAACAGGGCATATAAAGACACAAACTCAACTTACAAAATAATGGTTGGAATGCGAGTCTTTACAGGTAATCAAGCCTTAAAGGTACAGACAATGTGAGTGGCCTCATAGCGCCAGAGGCCCGGGTTCCATTCTCGGCTTGGGTCACTGTCTGTGTGGCATTTGTACATTCTCCCCGTGTCTGTGTGGGTTTCCTTCGAGTGCTCTGGCTTCCTCCCACAGTAAGAAGTCTGACAACACCAGGTTAAAGTCCAACAGGTTTATTTGGTAGCAAATGCCACTAGCTTTCGGAGCGCTGCCCCTTCGTCAGGTGGAGTGGAGAAATGCTCACAAACAGGGCATACAGAGACACAAACTCATTCCTCCCACAGTCCAAAGATGTGCGAGTTAGGTTGATTGGCCATGCTAAATTGCCCCTTAGTGTCAGCGGAACTAGCAGGGTGAATATGTGGGGTTATGGGAATAGAGTCTGGGTAGGAATGTCGTTGGTGCAGGTTTGATCATTTCTTTCTCTATGAACGATACGATTTGTCCGTATAGTGCGCAAGAAACACTACTTTTCACTGAATGTTAATACATGTGACAATAATAAATCAAACCAAATCAAAAAATAGCCTCGTTCTGCACTGTTGTAGGGATTTTATGATTCTATGATTCTATGAAGAGGGCCTGGAGGTAGAAGAGGATGGAATGGCTCACCTCGTCCAATGCTGTAGGATTAAGAAAGAGAAGTAGAGATAATGGCCGGAATTCGGCCAGCGAGGATGGAGAATTTGGTGCTCAGCCAAGTCTCCATTCACTGCAGTGGGACCGGAGAATCCCACTGGCGTGAACGGGTGGAGAATCCTGCCCAACATATCTTAGGCACAGTCACAGAATAGATAACTTTGATCAGGATAGTCTCCGTGCTGTGGGAAAAGTGTAAGCCAGGGTGCAGAAAGGGATCTTTGGAAGAGTTGGTGAGCAGAGAATCAAACTGAGGGAATGTGGCATTGTTGGAAATGCTGTCTTTTGATGAATTGCTCAACAGTCTCATCATTCCAATTATAGAGATAGAAACGTCGAAACTAGAAGCAGGAGTCGGCCATTCCGCCCTTCGAGCCTGCTCAGCCATCCATTTTGATCCCCCATATCCCTTGATCTCTTTAACCCCAAGAGTTAATTTCTTCTTGAAATCACACAATGTTTTGGTCTCAACGACTTTCACACATTCACCACCCTCTGGATGAAGAAATTTCTCCTCACCTCAGTACTGATAGGTTTTATCCTTATCCTCAAACTATGATCCCTATTTCTGGAACTATGATCCCTAGTTCTGAATATGAACAATCCTGTGCCATTATTGCCTTTTCCACAAGACTAAAGTTATCACTTATTCTGAGCTTTTGCCAAGTGAATGAGTTCTTTTGTGTACATAAGTGCGAACAAAGCTGAGCTAAAACTAAAGCTTTAGAAAAGTATAGGATTATTTTGACTCTTCAGATAGAAAAGATTTAAATGTTTCTTTAGAGAATCATTTACTTTGTGATATTCACACAAAACCTTATGTTGAACTTTTGATTTTCTGGTGAGAGGTGGGCGACAGGGCAATGCGTAACAATCAGCCCCGTTAGAATACTGTGGAATTTTCCACTGAACTTGCCATATTCGGGTCATCTGAGAGACAGGCTCGCTGTTGCATCCGTGCACACATAATTAAAAGCCCTACTGCTTTTCCTGTTAATCCTATAGTGAAGGCAGCAGGATGCCTTCTGATGCCTGTTTACAGAATATGTTGACCTTTCCCGACAGCTAGAATTTGTGCTGCTTGTCTCCTATTCATTGCCTAAGGGGCTCAGATATGCGAATCTAGGAAAAAACAGAGAGAGAACTGTCAGTTCAGAGTGGGCACCGTTTCTCTTTTGATAGGAAAGATCCTGGACGAGAGGCAATTATGTAAACGGGGCAGCACGGTGGCACAGTGGTTAGCACTGCTGCCTCACAGTGCCAGGGGCCCAGGTTCGATTCCCGGCTTGGGTCACTGTCCGTGCGGAGTTTGCACATCCTTCCCGTGTCTGCGTGTGTTTCCTCCGGGTGCTCCGGTTTCAAAAAGAAAGATTACGCACTGTTCAAAGTTCACTTTGCTAAAAGTCCTGAAGCTAATTATAGTTTTCGAATAGAATTATCACATATATTTCATCTACTATCTGTAGCAAGAATATGCTTAGAATAACAACCTCCGACATGAAGGGTTTGCTAGAAGATGTAGTCTTGGGTGGCCCAATATTTCATCTGGCACAAAAGCAAATGTATGCCGATTAATGACTCCTGCTTTTTCCCTTCTAAGTACAGTAATTATTCTAAATGGGAAAAACAAACAAGGCCAGGGACCTGGGTTCGATTCCCGGCTTGAGTCACTGTCTGTGCGGAGCCTGCATGTTCTCCTCGTGTCTGCGTGGGTTTCCTGCCATAGTCTGAAAGATGTGCCGGTAAGGTGCATTGGCCATGCTAAATTCTCCCTCAGTGTACCCGAACAGGCACCAGAGTGTGACGGCTAGGACATTTTCACAGTAACTTCATTGCAGTGTTACTGTAAGCCTGCTTGTGATGCCAATAAATAAATTTAAATTGTGATTTTGATGCTGAAGGAATGCAGGTTATCTATTTATCGTGATATTTAAATGTTTCCTTTTCACACCACAGTGTAAACAGATTCAAAATTAGAAGTTAAGCAGTAAACAGAAAATCCTTTAAAATTTTCAATGAGCTTATTCTAGGTTAATGCACATGGATGATCTCTTTCAGCCCTGGCTCAACAGTTGGTTCTGTTGCTTCTGAATCACAAGGTTCCGAGGTTAAGTTCCATTTCAAGTCTTGAGCACAAAAATCAAGGCTAACACTCCATCACAGACCTGAACGAAGACTGCGTTGGCAGAGGTGGTGCCCCATCTGTCTGCTCGGGTTGGTGTAGAAGATCCCATGGCGCTAATTTGAAGGTGAGCAGAGGAACTATGCCCAGTGTCCTGGCCAATATTTATCCCTCTGAAAGCATTACAAAAACAGATTATCAGGTCATTGTTGTTGTGGGAGTTTATCGCATACAGGTCTTTTTTTTACATCCATTTTTTACATGGGCATCGCTGGCTGGTCAGCATTTATTGCCCATCCCTTGTTGCCCTTGACCTGAGTGCTTCACTCGGTCATTTCAGAGGGCAGTTGAGAGTCAACCACATTGTTGTGGCTCTGGTGTCACATGTAGGCCAGACCAAGTAAGGACGGCAGATTTCCTTTCCTAAAGGAAATTAGTAAAGCAGATGGGTTATTCCGACAATCAACAATGGTTTCATGGTCATCAGTAGATTCGTAATTCCAGATTTTTTTAACTGAATTCAAATTCCACCATCTGCCATGGCGGGATTCGAATCCAGGTTCCCGGAATGCTCATTGAGTTTCTGGATTAATAGACGAGCGATAATACCACTTGGCCATCACTCCTGCCTTTGGCTGCCATGTTCCAGATGTTTCAAAAAGTGACTACACTAGAAAAAGTACTTCATTGGCTGTAATGCACTTTGAGGCATCCAGTAGTGGTGACATGACAAGTCGTTCTTTCCTTCTTTCATTGCATTAGCTTTGATTGCCAAATGGTAAACTAGTTATGTGCGATTTCTAAATGCAACTTACAATTGTAATTCTGCAACCGGCATTTGAGATGAACCAATTATGATTGATGTTCAAGAAACTTAATTGGATCCTCACTTTTTGATGTGCAAGCAAGTTGTCTGGCAATGTGAAATCACAGTCGCGGAAGACAATACAGTATCATAAGCTCGTAAGAAGTAAGAGTGGGAGTAAGCTAATTGACCCATCAGTCCTGCTCTTAATAAGATTATGGTTGATTTGATTTGTCCTTAACTCAACTTTCCTACCTGCTCCCCATGACCCATGATTCCTTTCCAGATTGAAAACCTAATGCAGCCTTGACTATATTCAATGAGCCAGCTCCACTGCGCCATGTGGAAGAGAACTTCAAAGAATAATGACCCCCCATGAGGAGAAATTCCTCCTCATCTCCATTTGAAATGGACGGCACAGTGGTCAGCTCTGCTGCTTCACAGTGCTAGGGACCCGGGTTCAATTCTGACCTCGGGTCACTGTCTGTGTGGAGTTTGCACATTCTCCCCGTGTCTGCATGGGTCTCCTCCGGGTGCTCCAGTTTCTTCCCACAGCCCATAAGACGTGCTGGTTAGATACATTGGCCATGCTAAATTCGCCCTCAGTGTATCTGAACAGGCGCAGGAGTGTGGCAACTAGGGGATTTTCACAATAATTTCTTTGCAGTGTAAATGTAAGCCTACTTGTGACACTAATAAATAAACTTTAAACTTTGGTGAGTTTCTGCAGTGCATCTTCAAGGTGGTGCACACGGCTGCCACTGTTCTTTGGCAATGGAGGGATTGAATGTTTGTGGAGGGGATAACACTCAAATGGACTGCTTTATCCTGGATGGTGTCAAGCCTCTTGAGTGTGATTGGAGCTGCACCCATCCAAACATCGTGTATTCCATCACACTCCTGATTTGTGCCTTGTAGATGGTGGACAGGGTTTGGGGAGTCAGGGGGTGAGTTACTCGCCACAGGATTCCTCACCATGTCTGTCTGGATTTCCTCTGGGTGCTCCGGTTTCCTCCTACAGTCCAAAGATGTGTGGGTTAGGTGGATTGGCCATGCTAAATTTCCCTCAGTTTCAGGGGAATTAGCAGGGTAAATAGGTGGAGTTATGGGGGATAAGGCCTGGGGAGGAATGTTGTTGGTGCAGGCTCGATGGGCCAAATGACCTCCTTCTGCACTGTAAGATTCTATGATTCATGAAATGGGATATCCCTTACTTTTAAAACTGCGTCCCCTAGTTCTAGATTTCCCAAGAGTGGAACATCTTCTTAGCACTTACCCTGTCAAGATTAGTCAGAATCTTACACATTTGAATAAAAATCTTTCATTCTTCTAAACTCCAATGAGTCTGGGCCCAATCTGCTCAACCTTTTCTCAAAAGACAACATTGTCATGCCAGGAATCAACCTAGTGAACCTTCTCTGAATTGCTTCCAAAGCAATTATAGATTTCCTTAAGTAAGTAGACTAAAAGGACATAATGCTCTCGGTGAGGTCTCGCCATGCCCTGTACAGTTGCAGCAAGACTACCCTGCTTGTATACTACATTCCCTTCACAATAAAGGCCAACATTCTGTTTGCCTTTCTAATTACCTGCTGTATCCGCATGCTAACATTGTGAGATTCATGCACAAGGACACCCAGATCCCTCTGTACTGCGTCATTCTGCAGCCTCTCTCCATTTAAGTAATATTCAGGGTTTTTATTTGTTCTGCCAAATTGGACAGGTTCACACTTCTCACATTGCACTCCATCTGCCAAATTTTTACCCATTTACTTTGCAGACCCTTTGCGTTCTCCTCAGAACTTACCTTTCTACCTATCTTTGAATCATCTGCAAATTTGGCTATAATACAGTAAGTCCAAGTCATTATATGACTGTAAAACTACATTCTGCACCCTCCCCTTTCTTTCTCTATCAACGGTATGCCTTGTCTGTGCAGTGCACAAGAATCAATATTTTTCACTGTATCCCATGTTACAATAATAAATCAAATCAAGCAAAATAGTTGAGATCCCAGAAAAGAAAATGCTGGAAATTCTCAGCAGGTCTGGCAGCATGTAAGGAGAGAAAAAAGCTGACATCTTGAATCCAGATGACCCTTCAAAGAGTCATCTGGACTCGAAACGTCAGCTCTTTTCTCTCCTAACAGATGCTGCCAGATCTGCTGAGATTTTCAAGCATTTTCTCTTTTGCTTTCAGAGTCCAGCATCAGCAGTAATTTGCTTTTATTAGTTGAGACCCCAGTATTGACCCCATGTGGCACTCCACTTGTTATAGTTTGCCAATCTGAAAATGATCCATTGACTTCCTGCTTCCCAGTTAGTTAGCTTATCCTACATCCATGCTAATACATCACCCCCAACACCATGAGCTTTTACCTTGTGTAGTAAAATTTTATGTGGTTCCTCATTAAATGCCTTTTGGAAATCCAAATACAATACATTTAACTGTTCCCTTCATTCACCCTGCCTGCTACATCCTCAAAGACCTTCAAAGAATGTTAAAGTTATTGACGTTGTGCATTACTGCTATAAACATGGCATTGTGGGTCAACCTACAGCACATGGACTGCAGTGTTTCAAAAAGGCAGCTCACCACCATCATCTCAAGGGCAACTAGGGATAGGCCATAAATTCTGGCCAGCCAGCGACGCCCATGTCCCATAAATGAATAACAAAAAAGTGACTGGTAAATGCACATTCAAGATTTTGTCTGTCTGAAGTTATTCATAGAATCATAGAATCCCTACAGTGCAGAAGGAGGCCATTCAGTCCATCAAGTCCACACCGACTCTCCGACAGAGTATTTTACCCTGGCCAGGCCCACCCCCCACCCCTGCCCTATCCCTGTAACCTCACACATTTACCCCGTGAATCCCCTTAACCTGGACATTTTGGGGCACTAAGAGGCAATTTAGCATGGCCAATCCACCTAACCTGCACATCTTTGGACTGTGGGAGGAAACCAGGGTACCCGGAGGAAACCCACGCAGACACGGGGACAACGTGCAGACTCCACACAGTCACCCAAGACCAGAATTGAACTGGATCCCTGGTGTGTGAGGCAGCAGTGCTAACCACTGTGCCACCATGCTACCCATCGTATGAAGATTTCAACTGATGCCATAAATATACTCACAATAAAATGACTGATGTGTAACTCTTTATATTAATAGCCGTGTAAAGGTCACAGGATTTATACTCACATGCTACAAAAATCTTCTGATAAACCCTCATGCAAAAAAATCTTAGAGCAGTTTATCAAGTCGCAGTAAAGATAACTCACAATCTCACAGTTGTAGAAAGTTAGATATACCATTGAATTCTTATTTGAATGTGTAATTGTAAATATCCCATCATTGCGACCATTTAAAGTAAAATTGATTATAAAATAGTCATGGGCTCAAATCTCTCACCATTTTTGTAGACAAGAAGTATTCTGCTCAACATTTGTAATGTAACATGTTTTTAGTCCAAAGATGTGCAGGTTAGGTTGATTGGCCATGCTAAATTGACCCTAGTGTCAGGTGGATTGGCAGGGTAAATGTGTGGGATTGCAGGAATAGGGCCGAGATGGGATTGTGGTTGGTGCAGACTCGATGGGCTGAATAGGCTCCTTCTGCACTGTAGGGATTCTATGATTCTAGTCGGTGTTTGTTGATTAATGGATAAAGAACCTGATGAAATAGTAACTTCAAATGCAGCAGTATTGCGCACAGCTTGTCTGCCTCTTGTCCTAATTGAGTCAGCACTGTTAAGATTGGCTGTCGCTATTCTGATGTCTTTTGATCCTCCTATTTCTTTGCAGGATTTCTATTGTTCTTAACACACATTTAGATTAACAGTTCTTGCTTGTTTCTTCCTTTCTCGGCAGGTGACAGAACACAATGTACTGCAGAGCTTGCTTGTCCATCATGGGATTTTCCACTTGACCAAGTTCTATTCAAGTCACACACAAACACACACATTACACGGCACCTGAACTACTGGGGGAAGTCATGGAATTCACAGCATTTAACTTGTTCAAAAGTTAACAAAGGAACATAGGAACAGGAGGAGGCCATTCAGCCTCTTGTGTCCATTCCACAATTCAATGGGATCATGGCTGATCTATGACCTAACTCCTATGCTGGTTAGGCTGTGTTTATTTTCCTTAAGTCCAAAGATGTGCGGGTTAGGTGGACTGGCAATGCTAAATTGCTCCTTAGTGTCACAGGGACTAGCTAGGGTAAATACATGGGGGTTATAGGGATAGGGCCTAGGTAGGATTGTGTTTGGTGCAAACACGATGAGTCAAATGGCCTCCTTCTGCACTGTAGGGATTCTATGATTCTGTGATTCTATTCTATGGGTAGAGAAGGCTGAGCAGGGACCTGATTGAGATGAACAAAATTATAAAGGACATAGATAGGGTAGATAGTAAGAAACTTATCTTCTTAGTTGAGAGGCCAATAACCAGGGGGCATAGATTTAAGGTAAGGGGCAGGAGATTTAGAGAGAATTTGAGGAAATCCTTTTTCAGCCAGAGAGTGATGGGACTCTGGAATTCACTGCCTGAAAGATGCGGAAACCCTCACAATATTTAAGGAACATTTAGCATTTGAAATGCCACAGCATACAAGTCGAAGGACCAAGTGCTGGAAAATGGGATTGGGATAGAGAGGTGCTTGATGGCCAGTGTGACACGATGGGCCGAAGGGCCTCTGTGCTACAAGGCTCTATGACTCTATGTGACTCGAGACCTAGACTCACAGCAATGAGGCTGGCTCTTAACTACCCTGCCCTTGGAAATGGCCCCGAAAGCCACACAGTACATGGGCAATTAGGGATGGGCAACAAATACTGGCCTTGCCAATGATGCCCACAGGCCATGAAAGAATCAAGGAAAAAAGAGAAACAGAGCCTGAAGAAGCTGTTTTAATAAATGAAGCTATTATGCTTGAACCCTTGGCTGCCTCTGTCTGTTTTAGCCCTAAGATTGGGGTGGCACGGTGGCACTGTGGTTAGCACTGCTGCCTCACAGCACCAGGGATCTGGGTTCGATTCCTGGTTTGGATCACTGTCTGTGTGGAGTTTGCATGTTCTCCCCGTGTCTGCGTGGGTTTCCTCCAGGTGCTCCGGTTTCCTTCCACAGTCCGAAAGACGTGCTGGTTAAGTGACTTGGCCATGCTAAATTCTCCTTCAGTGTACCCGAACAGGCGCCGGAGTGTGGCGACTAGGGGATTTTCACAGTAGCTTCATTGCAGTGTTAATGTAAGCCTACTTGTGACTAATAAATAAACTTTTCTTAAGAACCTCACATTAAGGAAGAGGAAATGCTAATTATGAAGGATAAAAGCAAATTACTGCGGATGCTGGAATCTGAAACCAAAAGAGAAAATGCTGGAAAATCTCAGCAGGTCTGGCAGCATCTGTAAGGAGAGAAAAGAGCTGATGTTTTGAGTCCAGATGACCCTTTGTTAAAGCTATCAAAGCAAATCATGAAGGGATATGGTTATTCTTGGAGGGTTTTTCTTCCTCCCTATGGATGAAACAGCATTTTAAATGCAGACTTAGGGAATGCTCAGTCTGTTTCGAAGGCGCACAAGCTTGGATCAAATAAACAGGAAAGCTTTTCAGACATGTTTCCTCACTGTTGCTGAAGGAATGGAATTGTATGTGTCCAACTGAGTACAAGAGGCATCTGGATGGGTACATGAACAGGGAGGGAATAGAGAAATACAGACCGAGCAAGAGCAGAAGATTTGCTTTAGTTTAATTAGGGCATCATGATTGGCATGGGCTTGGAGGGCCGAATGGTCTGTTCCTGTGCTGTACTTTTCTTTCTTCTTTCTTTCTTCAGTTTACCACCTTTTGCAGTACATTTTGAGTCATTGGGCGGGATTTTCCGGCCGGGCTCGCCCCAAGACCGGAAAATCCCGCCCGAGGTCAACCAACCTTTGCATGATCTGTGTCCAGCCCGCTACAATTCCCGTGGCAAGGTGGGAAGGCAAAATTCTGCCCACTATCTCCATTCCCACAATAGCAAATTGGCTGCAAAAGTGGTTTTGAAGGTACAATGGCAGGTTTTGACGCCAAAGATGACAAAAGGACCAAGGCCTTTCGCTTCCACTATGGCAGTGAAACACTGGAAGATATTTCTGGGACACACCCGAGCAAAATCTTAGAATCATACAGTGCAGAATGAGGCCATTTGGCCCATCGAGTCTGCACCAACCACAGTTCCAATCCCCATAACCCTATGTATTTACACTAGCTAGTTCTCCTGGTACTAAGGAGCAATTTTAGCATGGCCAATCCACCTAATCCGCACATCCTTGGACTGTGGGAGGAAACCGGAGCACCCGGAGGAAACCCACACAGACACGGGGAGAACATACAAACTCCACACAGACAGTGACACCAAGCCGGGAATCGAACCCGGGTTCCTGGCGCTGTGAGGCAGAGTGGTAACCACTGTGCTACCATGTCGCAACATGCTGAAAGACAAATCAGAGCACAAACAACTCAAAGGTTGTCTCCCAGTAAAGTACATCAAAACATGCTTGAGAAAGATAGAAAACTGTCAGAGCTGCTGGAGTTAGCAGGATCACCATTGCTTTCAGAGTCCAAAGCGACTGAATTGAGTCCACCGAAAATAATTACCACACTGTGTGGAGTTTGCACATTTTCTTCGTGTCTGCGTGGGTTACCTCCGGGTGCTCCGGTTTCCTCCCACAGTCCAAAGATGTGCGGGTTAGGTTGATTGGCCATGCTAAAATTGCCCCTTAGTGTCCTGAGATGTGTAGGTTAGAGGGATTAGCGGGTAAATGTGTAGGGATATGGGGGTAGGGCCTGGGTGGGATTATGGACGGTGCAGACTCGATGGGCCGAATGGCCTGTTTCTGCACTGTAGGGTTTCTATGATTTCTATGACTACAAGTTTAATTCCTGTGAACACTGTTCATGCCTGATGTGGTTAGCACAGCTGCCTCACAGCACCAGGGATCCGAGTTCGATTCCCGGCTTGGGTTACTGTCTGTGTGGAGTCTGCACGTTCTCCCTGTGTCTGCGTGGGTTTCCTTTGGGTTTCCTCCCACAGTCTGAAAGACGTGCTGGTTAGGTGCATTGGCCATGCTTAATTCTCCCTCAGTGTACCCGAACAGGCGCCGGAGTGTGGTGACTAGGGAATTTTCACAGTAACAACATTGCAGTGTTAATGTAAACCTACTCGTGTCACTAATAAATAGACTTTAAACTTTATGTGACAGGGAACAAAGCAGCAAAAGCAGTCTCACAGTTCTGTAACAGAGTCACATAGACATGAAATGTTAACTTTGTTTCTCTCTCCACAGATGCTGCCAGACCTGCTGAGTTTATCCATCATTTTCTGTTTTTATTTCAGATTTCCAACTTCCGCAATATTTTGCTGTTATTACCACAGAGTTGTGGCTTTTCCGAACACTGTTTCGCCCATGCTGGTTTTTTACCCACACGGGACAGAATGTCCTGTTACTGGTAAACAGGGCAACGCTTGTGGAAAAAGCAACCACTTTGCCGATGTTGATCATTCATCAGGATAATTAACTGTTGAGACCAACATGTAAAAGGATGGGAGAATGTAGCCAATGTAGAGACAGATGACCATGAACGTACTTATGTGCTCTCTTTCAGACTCTGCAACCAGCCATATGTGATAGTGACCATTGGCTGCTCCAATGTAGTTTCTCTCATAGGTACAGAACCCTCTGTCAGTGTCGTGGGAGAGAAAATGTTCGAGAAACTTCAGGATTGCCCCATTCTCTACTAAACACGGAACATGACAATATTGCCTTACAAAAGTGACAAACCACTCAAATTTCTCCTGAATAAAAGCTGTATTCTATGTCATACTGAAGAATGTGACACACTTATCCATTTCCATACATCAACAGATCTGCACATGATTGCCAGCACACACGTGATTCATGGGCATGCCAGCAACATCCATGAATGTTCTGCTGACTGCTTCACTGGTAACAGCAAACTGGGACATGTTACATGCAAGTTACACATCGATCCGAATGTTCCCCCTGTCACGTATCAACAGCAGTGAATACATTTCACATCAAGAAGCAGACTGAGAAGGAATTTCAGCCTCTACGTGACCTTTACATCGTTGTGAAGGTTGGCATGAGCCAACCCCTTGGGTCTTACCCATCCAAGTCATCAAGAAACCCAAGAGTGTGAAGCAGATGAAAAGCTGTGTTGACGTACAGTCACCAAAATAAATCAGAAAAACACTTGACGCTGATAATCAATGACATCATAGAGAAAGTGCACGGTGCTAAACTTGACCTCAATGCAGGCTAGCATCAAGTGCAACTTGAGAAGAATCAAGGTTTCTTACAGTATTTTACACTCACATCGGACCCTTTCGATGCAAGAGGCTCAACTTTGCAGTTCATTCAGCAGCTGAGGTCTTTCAGTTAATGATTCAATCTGCACTTCAAAGACTTGAATCCATGTTCAACATCAATGATGACATTCTCATCTGTGGTCACCCTGAAAGTAAACTCAGGACACATCTGCAGGCACTATCTACAATGTCTTAGAGAATGTAATCGCACCTTGAACAAGGACAAGTGCGCATTCGATGAAAGCAGAATTAAATTCTTGAGTCATATGTTCAGCAGTGAAGGAGGATTGCACCTGATCTCTGGAAAGTTGAAGACATATTGCAAATGCTCAGGATCCACAAAATGTGTAGGGCGTCTGGAGTCTGCTAGAAGTAAACTTACTGTAGTTGCTTTAGTCCTGATTCTTGCTATGCTATGCCACCCGCAAACCGCCCCCCTCCCCCCCCCCCCCCCCCCCCCCCCCCCCCCGATCTGACAAAAGAGGCCACCAAGTAGGTGGACATCATCACAGAAACAAACTGCACACAGGACCAAACAATGGTTGTCAGCAAGTTGCACAAGTGCTTATTTCGACCCTGGGAAAACCATCCAGCTAGTCATGGATGCAAGATGAGTGAGAGATCCTATGTATGCTTCGCTCTGTTTGTTTCAGTCTATACAAAGACCTCATTAATGCAAAGATTTCATTTTAAGATATTTCTGACCATGCAATTACATTTAAATGCCAGACTGTAGGGGCTAACTAACACTTCAAATTTTTAAAGCTAAATTGACTATATTTTAAAACTTAGAAGGCATGCTGGGTTAGCTGAAAGTTGACCGCATTCCTGAAAAGTACACAGCAAGTGAAACAAGTTTTGATAACAACAGCTGCAAAACCTGTTTTCTCTAGACAGAGACAGCTTGTGGAAAACATTCACAATAATGAGATAATGGTTGAAATATAGTTTGGAACTGTGTGTTCGGTTTGCAGTTTGTTTTCAAGATCCTGTCCAGTACAGTACAGGAACTGGCTTAGCAGCCAGGCTCAAAGTTTGCTTTTTCTCTTTGCTTCTGTAATGATTTCATTTTTTTTTAAGTCCTTTTCAATAAAAGAAATTCATTTAAAAATCATACCAGTGCTGTCCTCATCTATTCAAAGGAATGAAGGACCATAAGACTATAAGACATAGGAGCAGAATTAGGCCACTCGGCCCATCAAGTCTGCTCCACTATTCAATCATGGCTGATATTTTTTTCATCCTCATTCTCCTGCTTTTCCCCATAGTCCCGATCCCCTTATTAATCAAGAACCTATCTATCTCTGTCTTAAAGACACTCAATAACCTGGCCTCCACAGCCTTCTGCGGCAAAGAGTTCAACAAATTCACTACTCTCTGGCTCTGAATGGACCCAACAACGAGTTAGCTCAAGTGCAGTTCTTGTACAAAAAGACAAGGCAGCAAACCCATCAATTGTTTCAGTGTCAATGTATCAGCAATTGCACCCTTTGGCAATTACATTGTTAAGCCAATTGCACTGTCAAAGACAGGCAGTGATCATTGGCTCAACTACAAGTGGACACAACTGGAGCAGTTGGGTGTGGCGGAAAGAAGCTGTCATTCTGCTGAGCTGCACTGAGAATAAATTGCTTAAGGTAAAAGACAAGAGTCTGACTTATTCCTCTACTACATACAATTACTAGCATTAACAAGCCAATCACAAACACCCATACTGCTACATTATTTGCAAAGAGAGAAAAGTGCTCTGAATCATATGAGGTCAAATAAAATTGAATCTCTATTTGTATGGAGGTAAGTTTGAAGTCAGAAAATATCACACACTATTTGTAAGCTTGTTCAACAATCCATATAGAAAACCATCTCAAATAGAGCATTGGATTGTCAAACTACAAGGGTATGAATTCCATGTTGAGTATCAGGCAGGTAACTCAGCTGACTACCTTTTGTGACATCCAACAGCCAGTCTTACTAGCCATGAGGAAAAGGTTGCTGAACCACAACTTAACTATGTAAGCCTTAGTGCAGTGGCAAAGTCACTAAAACTAGTCAACATCAAAGCAGCAACAGAACAAGATGAGGCATTATGACTATGAATGACGGCTATGAAAAGATGTGATTGAAAAAGTATCTACAAATAAAATCACTCACGTGCTACAATGTCCTCAACACGTTCAAACTGAACTCATCATTGCAATCACATCTGACGCTGCCTTACACCACAACAGTACTGTCATTCCACCAAGTTTGAGGGACTGGATTGTCGATATAGCACATGAAGAGCATTGGGCGATTGCCAAAATCTACTATCTGAAAAGGAAGAACGTGCAGGTGAACAGGGAGAAAGCAGGCAAATTGTACTCGGTAAAAAGAGAGCCAGTGCAGACACGATGGGCCAAAAGGCCTCCTTCTGCGCAGTAACCATTTTGTGATTCTGCTTTTGGGACTGCTCCCTTGTTAAGCTTCTCACACACCAGGGCAATCAAATAAAGTGTAATGTAGTAATGTTATTTATGCAATTTTAATAATTCTCTTAGATTCATACTCATCACTTTATATAAATAGGACTTGTGCTTTTTTATTCATTTTTGCAGGATGTGGGCGACGCTGGCTAGACCAGCATTTATTGCCCATCCCTAATTGCCCTTGAGAAGGTGGTGACGAGCTGCCTTCTTGAACTGCTGCAGTCTATGTGGTGTACGTACACCCACAGTTCTGTTAGGGAGCGAGTTCTAGGATTTTGACCCAGCAACAGCAAAGGAACGGTGATATATGTCCAAGCTAGGATAGTCCACAGGAAAATAAAATCAGAAAATACTGGAAATACCCTTATGATCTAGAAGATGGAACTTGAAGTACATTTGGGCATCCTGGTCAAACAGGCCTCTAACCCTGCTTCACCCAAGTTTTTAACTGCCTATGTGTGAGACAGGGGTGGATCAATTAATAATATACAAAACATCCTGACAACTATTTGCACAATAAGTTCCTGTATTTCCATTTAACAGGGAAATTGCCTATGTAAACATGTCACCTTGTCATTACAGTCTCCCTCTATGGAGGCACTGTAGCATCACAGCTGACAGGAGGCTGACATGGGCGGTTCCCATTACAAATGTGAACATATTAATTTATAACGGTATATAAAATGAAGGATAGAACATATGACTATAAAACTGGGACTAAATGATCACAAAATGCTTCAGTCCAACTCGTCCAACTCCATCCCATCTTCCAGTTCTAATCCAATGATTTTGGAGCTCTGTCCTTAGCTCCCTACATCTAGTTTAATCCTCGCAATTGGGTTAGGTTACTGACACTTGGTACATACTCACTGCTGACGTTATGACGTCACAATTTCTACTAAAGTACAATTTTACACATGTTTTTGTGTCAGGTAGATACACTGCGCAATGGGTGTATTTACTCTCGGGTAAACCATTTTCAAATAAATAGCAGTTGCAGTGCTATTCCAGCGTGTTGCGCATGGCTCCATATCAGCAAAGTTTGGTGCCTCATTTCATAATCCTCATATCGCTTAAGCTAACATTCTTCGTTCTGACATTGGACATTCTGTTAAAACAGACTGGCCTTGAAAAATATAATGATTAATTTAAAACAAACACTTTTGCAATAGATATGGAACTGTCTCATTTTAATCAGCGTGTTTCAGAAGATTAAAAAACAATTTTTGACAAGAAGAGGGGGCCACTGCCAAATTTGAGTACTTCAGGGACTCAATGAGACACGAAGCACTGGCGAAGCTACTTGACTGTGTCATGCGCAGTTGTGGATCTCATCTCAAATACCGCCATCCATTTATCAGTAGTGGAAACATGGTGCCCAAAAATGGTCTGACATAATCTATGTGGACTGGCATCCATGGTCGACCTGGCCATTCCCAAGAGTGCAAAGGGGCTGGAGCGGGTAACCTCTGCTGTAACTGGCGCTGATCACAGTGTTTCTGCAGTCTTTCAATATCACCATCTGTGCCTGGCCACCAAACACAGCTTCTGGCAAGCATCTTCGTTTTTGACATGCCTGGAATGGCACTATACAAGTCTGCAAGGGTCATTTCCCACTCTGGCACAGGGACAGCTACTCTCACTCTCCATAGTATGATGCTGTCCTTACAACGAAGCTTGTCTTTCTTAATGTGGAATGGCTTCATGTCTCTGGAAATCATCTCATTCTACCAACCTTCCCATATTTTGTGTCTTATTATTGATAACAGCGGGTCTCTGCGGGTCCAAAATTTTATTTGTAGTGCTGACACTGGCAAAGTATCTCGGAAATTCATTACCATCGCGATTTCTTGCGGTACCAGGAGGGGGGCTGATGGATGGTTGGTGTACTCCCCAGCAATGGAAGATGATTGAGGGCATCAGCATTGGCTATTTGTGTCCCTACTCAGTATTCAAATGTGTATTCATAGGCTGATAAGATCAGTGTTCAGTGCTGAATCCTGGCCGATACAATCAGGAAAGCCTTGCCCTCCTTGAATATACCCAACAGTAATTTGTGGTCCTTCATGACAGAAAAATGTCTTCCGTAGACATGTTGATGGAATTTTCTCACTCTGTACATGACAGGCAGCCTTTCTTTTTCTATTTGTGAATAACCTTCCTCAGTCTTTGAAAGGGTCTCTGACATGTGTGCAATATTCCTCTCAGACCCATCATCCATTCCGTGAGACAAAACTGCCCCAACACCGTATGGAGAGGCGTCACACATCAATACTAACTTCTTGGATGGATCACAATGTACCAGTGGGCAAGATAAATGTAATATCTGCTTTACCTGACAAAATGCTTCTTCCTGTTGTGCTTTCCAGAACCAGCTCTGGTGTTCTTCAATAACATGTGTAACGGAGCCAACAGTGTTGACAGATTTTGAAGGAAACACGAGTAATAATCAAGCATCCCCAGGAATGAGGTGTTTCTAGGGGCTGGTGCCTCCTTTATTGCCGTTTGTCTTCCATAGCGTGCTATCCCTGGGCATCCACACAGTAGCTGAGGTAAGCTGCTTCGCTGGCCTGGGAAGTGCATTTTTCTCTTTCTAGGTGACCTTCTAGTACTTCTTCTAGATTAGTCAAGTGTTCTTCTTTGGTTGCACCAGTAATCAATATGTCAGCCAAAAATATAGGAAGCATGACAAGCCCTGTAATAAACTTTCCATGGCTCTTTGAAATATGGCGCAAGCTGGTGAGACGCCAGAAGGCTTGCGTGCCTAACTGATATAATCCTTTATGGGTGTTAATAGTCACGTAGCCTCTGGAAGCATCATCCAACTCCAACTGTTCCTATGCATGGCTCATGTCTATTTTTGTATATGACTGTTCTCCAGCCAGTCTTACTGGCCTGCCACTCGGTTGCCAGTTTAAGTATTTTAATGAGGCTGTATGATGACTCTCTGACTACGCTTGCAGTTCCAGCATTGCCCACTGCTGAGTTCTGGTGCTACTGGGAGTACACGGGCTGCCGGCCAATCAGATTGCTGATTTAACCTCATCTGTAGGTTTTCCAGTAGGCTAGGGTGTTTAACCTGGCCTCAGAAAACCCAGCAGCTGAAGGGAAGCAACAAGAGCTTCAGAGAGGAGGTAATTGTCTTGACAGTTCTGTTTATAGAACAGGAGGAACATGAAGGCTTCCATTAAGCTCCCCCGCCCATCAGATCTTTCAATTTATTCTTTCATAGGATGTGGGCTTCAGAGTGATGAAGGGTCATCCAGACTTGAAACGTTGGCTCTATTCTCTCCCCATAGATGCTGTCAGATCTGCTAAGATTTTCCAGCATTTTCTGTTTCTATTTCAGATTACAGCATCCGCAGTAATTTGCTTTTATCAGTGGATGGGAGGCTGGTTTGCATGATGGACTGGGCTTCGTTCACAACCCTTTGTAGTTTCTTGCGGTCTTGGACAGAGCAGGAGGCATACCAAGCTGTGATGCAACCAGAAAGGATGCTTTCTATGGTGCATCTGTAAAAATTGGTGAGAGTCGAGATGGACATGCCAAAATTCCTTAACCTTCTGACAAAATGGAGGTCTTGGTGGGCTTTCTTATCTATAACGTCGGTTGAAAGTAACATTTCTATTACACAAGTGACCATCTTCAACAAGAGACAATCTACCCATCTCCCCTTGGTAACATTAGCATCACTGAAACCCCCATCATCAGTAGCCAGACGGTCACCACTGACTGGGCACTTAATCAATTCAACTCAATTCAATTTCAATTTATTGTCCACGGGGAAAGTTATTCCAGGTACATTGCCCCTCCATCAAAAAATAACATGTGAATGAATAATAACAAAAAAAGAAAAAAATTACACTCTTACAGAGATCTAATTTTAATTATGTGTTTTTAAAACTATTCCAATGGGTGGGATTTTCTGGCTGCGCTCGCCCCAAGGCCAGGAAATCCCATTTGAGGTCAATGGACCTTTGCGTGGTTTGCGTCCCGCCCGCTACGATTCCCGTGGCGGGCTGGATGGGAAAATTCCGCCCAATGCATCAAGATAATCGCAGATTCTCTTTCATACATAAAATTCCCATTAAAAGTTCTTGTAGAGAGAGCCACAAGTGAGTATTAGAACCAATTTGTCCTGCATCTGAGGGAGTGTAGTCTTTTCCCTGAACAGATCAATCATAACATCGAGACAAGGGGTAACTCACGGGTCACAATGCTTTTTACTTTCGTTAAAATTCTTCGACAGCAGTTTTTGTCAAGAAAGATCTGCTCAGTCTAGCATTTGCGGAGTAACTGTCATAATGAGATTTGACCAGGCAGCAAATAAAATCGCTCAGTTTTTAAAAGCCCTCCAGTACAGATCTGCCGTGGATCATTTCGACCTGCATAAGTCTAGTTTTATCGGAGAGTGCATCGCTTTCTGTGTCTAATCTAAGTGACTAGATTTTAATAGCTGTAAAGTCAGGAGGTTCACAAGGCAGATCTTGGTCCATCACCCCCTCTCACCCCCTACCCTCCTTTTTATTCCTGAGGAGAAAAGGACCAACTTCAGGGAAATATGTCTGGAGTTTATAAGGTGCCTGAAATCCTAATGGCCCCTGAACTATGTTAATATTCAGCCTCGGCTGATCACGCCAGGATCTGCACATGCTGGATCATTCAGCTGCCAGTACAACTAGCAGTGACAGGCACTCCACTGTATTCAGGAAGTTATTTAATTGTTTTCCTTGTTTTAGCAGCTGGGACTCTAATTGACTAAAACGTTACGTAAAAGGCGGAAAGAACAAACCATTTTTTAATTAAATACTTCTGATCTTTTCCTCGAATTGTAATAAAAGACGCATCGTCCGGAAGGCTTTGCCTTGCCTCAAAGTTACCCTTCGCACTCTTTGTGCTGCCTAGAGCAAAATCAAAGCTGAAGGAAAAAGGAGATTTGCATTTCATAACCCCAGCACATCTCAAAGCGCTTTATAACCAATGAATTATGAATTTAAACAAATTCAAACTTGATGCGATATAATTTAAGAATATAATTTAAGAAGGATGATCAAGCATATCCAAGGAAATAGGGATGAGTCAGCATAACATCAGCAGTGTGAACACTAATTAAACTTCAATAGAAGATAAAATAGAGGACAGTATCTAGAAACCAAAAAAGGGCATGAATTTCTATCTCATTGAATTCAAAGGGTGGCATGGTGACACAGTGGTTAGCACTGCTGCCTCACAGTGCCAGGGACCTGGGTTCGATTCCCGGCTTGGGTCACAGTCTGTGCGGAGTCTGCACGTTCTTCCCGTGTCTGTGTGGGTTTCCTCCGGGTGCTCCGGTCTCCTCCCTCAGTCCGAAAGACGGGCTGGTTAGATGGATTGGCCGTGCTAAATTCTCCCTCAGTGTACCCAAACAGGCGCCGGAGTGTGGTGACTGGGGGATTTTTCACAGTAACTTCAATGCAGTGTTAATGTAAGCCTACTTGTGACTCTAAATTTAAAAAAACTCTATGAAGAGTTAACAGAGAGTAGAAAAAGGTGTAACATATCTGGATTTCCAGATATGATGTCAGAGCAGAAGTAGGCCATTTGGCCCATCAAGTCTGCTCCACTATTCATTTAGATCATGACTGATCTGATGTGATAATCCTCCATTCCAATTTACCGCCTTATCCATATAACCCTTGATTCCCTTACCGTTTAAAAATCTGTCTATCTCAGCCTTGAACATACTCTTGATATGAGGTGTCACATCTTAGATATGTGAATAAGGTCAGAGTTTGTGGAGTCAGGGTGCGAGTAGCAGGATGGATAGTTAACCGGATTTAAGACAGAAACAAACTTCCGTAATCCCAGAGAGGAGGGGTTCGAAGGTGCACAGGAAACTATGGGTTGGCTTTAATTTGATGGCCCTCCCCACCAGCTGAAAGGTCAGGAGTGAGCCCATCTTTGCCAGGTCAAGATGCCATAACCAGATTGTACGGTGTTGCCAGGCAATTAATTACCTTAAGGTTGTGGCTTCCCACCTTCATGTGGGAAGATTGGCTGCCTCTCAGAGATGTCTGCCAGTCTGATAGTAGCAGCTCTCCCATACGAACAGCACCACCAGTAGTGGTGGCCACTGCTGGGATTGCAGTCAGACCCCAACGAGGATCATAGTTAGGGCCTGAACTAAGAAATAAGTGGGGCAGCTGAGCTGGGGCCAGGTAAGCAGGCACCAAGCCTGCAGTTAGGAGGTGAAGGGGTGGGTTTCAAGCAGAGGCTGTCCTTTCCAATTTGGGGCGGGGGGGGTGGTGTTCTGATAGGCACAGAGTACCCGAACAGGAAAAAAACTCTCCGTTCACAACCAGACCTCCCCTCACCATGTGGCATGGGCACCCATTTATTGACAATCCTATGCAATTTTATGTGTCCTCCCCATTTGCCACCTCTGTCTTGGGGCAGGGGGTGGAATTGTAACATTCCATTATATGTGGTTGATGTCACACATTTGGAAGCATTTTCTACAAAGGACTGGTGTACAAATAGCCATAGGCATTAGCCAAGAAATTCCTCAGAGCTGGTCCCACTTTGTGGCGATGCGGGAACGTAAGTGACACATCAGCATAGTGGGCAGCTATAGCCCCTTCCAGCTTCAACCACAACCAACGGTTATTCAAGAGACAGACATTGTCTTCAAAATGCAGAGGAACATAACAAATGGCTTCTAAGTTCATCCTTGGTTTGGAACCTAAAATGGAAACAGAAGTGTAGCATACATTACAATATGATAATGAGACTAAGGGACCCTGGCCCTTTTTTTTAAGATGTAGAGATGCCGGCGTTGGACTGGGGTGAACACAGTAAGAAGTCTCACAACACCAGGTTAAAGTCCAACAGGTTTATTTGGTAGCAAATACCATAAGCTTTCGGAGCGCTGCTCCTTCGTCAGATGGAGTGGAAATGTGCTCTCAAACAGTGCAAACAGACACAAAATCAAGTTGCAGAATACTGATTAGAATGCGAATCCCTACAGCCAGCCAGGTCTTAAAGGTACAGACAATGTGGGTGAAGGGAACATTAAACACAGGTTAAAGAGATGTGTATTGTCTCCAGACAGAACAGACGGAACTCCGCACACATGAGGACGGCCTAAACCGGGATGTTGGATTTATGTCACATTATCAGTGACCCCCACAGCTTGCCCCCTGGGCTTGCAGAATCTCACTAGCTGTTCTGTCTGGAGACAATACACATCTCTTTAACCTGTGTTTAATGTTCCCTTCACCCACATTGTCTGTACCTTTGAGACCTGGCTGGCTGTAGGGATTCGCATTCTAATCAGTATTCTGCAACTTGATTTTGTGTCTGTTTGCACTGTTTGAGAGCACGTTTCCACTCCATCTGACGAAGGAGCAGCGCTCCGAAAGCTTATGGTATTTGCTACCAAATAAACCTGTTGGACTTTAACTTGGTGTTGTGAGACTTCTTACTCCTTTTTTAAAATTCATTCATGGGACATGGGCACCACTGGCTGGCCAGAATTTATTACCCATCTCTAGTCATCCTTATACAACTGAGTGGCTTGCTAGACCATTTCAGAGGGCAGCTGAGAATCAACCACATTGCTGTGGCTCTGGAGTCACATGTAGGACAGACCAAGTAAGGACAGCAGATTTCCTTCCCTAAAGGACATTAATGAACCAGATGAGTTTTTCCAACAATTGGCACTGGTTTAATGGTCGTCAGTAGATTCTTAATTCCAGATATTTTTTACTGAATTCAAATTCCACCATTTGCCGTGGCGGGATTCAAACTCGGGTCCCCAGAACATTATCTGAATTTCTGGATTAATAGCCTAGCGATAATACAACTAGGCCATCGCTTCCCTAGAAATGACATTGAGGTTTTGTTAGGCCAGGATTTCCCAGCCCTCCAATGGGTAACAGTACAGAAGGAGGCCATTTGGTCCATTCAGCCTGTGCCAGTTCTTTGCACGAACTCTGTGCTAGGCCCATTCCTCCATCCTTTTGCACCAGCCTGCAATTATATTTCTTTTCAGGTGCTTCACTGATTCTTTTTTTGAAAGCTATGTTTGAATCTGCCTTTAGCAACCTCTTAGGCAGTGCATTCCAGATCGTAGCCACTCACTTTTATAAATGTTTTTCCTCATGTTGTCTTTTGCTGATCACTGGGTAAGGTGGTACGAAAGGATATGGGCCAAACGCGAGCAATTGGGATTAGCTTAGTGGTTAAAAAAAAGGGCGACATGGAAAAGTTGGGCCAAAGGGCCTGATTCCATGCTGTAAACCTCGATGACCCTACGACTCTAGAAATTTAACTCTGTCCTCTGATTATCAACCCTTCTACGAATGAGAACAGTTTATCTTCAACTATGCCGCCTTGAGACCTTGTGAATGCCTTTATAAAATCTCCTCTCAATTTTCTCTTCTCTAAGGTGAACAACTCCAGCTTCTCCCATCTATTCACACAATTGAAGATCCCCCATCCTGTAATCATGCCCATTCATCTTTTCTGCAGGCTTTTTTAAAGCCTTTCCATACTTCCTAAAGTGTGGTGCCCAGAATTGGACAGAGTGCTCCAGTTGAGGCTGAACCAGTGTTTTTTAAATGTTCACCACAGCTTTCTTGCTTTTGTGCTCTATAATGTATAAAATCCAGGATCGCATGCCTTTTAACAGCCATCACAACGTGCCCTGCCGTCATTAATGATCTGTGCAGGTTTTTCTATTCCAACAACCCCTTTGGATTTATATCCTTTAGTTTATATATCCCCTCTTAGTTCTTCCTACCAAAATGGATCACTTTACACTTCACTGCATAATTATGATCTCTGCATAGAATCCCTACATTGCAGAAAAAGGCCATTCGAGCCCACACTGACAACAATCCCACCCGGGTCCTATCCCCGTAACCCCACATTTTTACCCTGCTATTCCCCCTGACACTAAGGGACAACTTAGCATGGCCAATCCACCTATCCCGCACATCTTTGGACTGTGAGAGGAAAGTGGAGCACCCAGTGGAAACCCATGCAGACACGGGGAGAATGTGCAAACTCCACAGGGACAGTGGCCTGAGGCCAGAATTGAACCTGGGTCCCTGGCACTGTGAGGCAGCAGTGCTAACCGCTGTGCCACCGTGCCACCTCTTAAATATACTGAGAGCACATTAACTGGAATCATCACTTTCCACCATGGTGACTGCTTCCTTTACTTTATTGGGGACTGTGCTTCTGTTAATTATCTCCCCACATTGACCCAGTCCTGTGGTGGCAGACATTTACGGGCCTGATTTGGAATCCTGCTTTTTGTATTGTGCCCCTGTTATAATAAACACTGGATAGCAGGAAAAACAAACATCAATATTTTACTGGTTCACTCCCTGGATGGCTGGTTCAGGGGTATTAAATGCTCATCACTGTGGGTGTGCTCTAATCAGTTGATTTTTTACATGTTCCCATTAATTCAGTCACAGTCTCAGGGATCGCCCATGTTTAAATCTCACAAAACCACAATTATGTCGGTGGGTAATAAACTTCTGTTAAAAAGTAAGCTTTTCCTGTTGAAATGCTGGTCCCGATTAATTAGCGTGCAGGGTTATTAGTGATAGGGATCCACAAAGCATTTTTGGCCCAACATGAGAGGAGGGCTTTAGGTTAAACAGCTATCAGCTGGTCTTAATAAAGACTGAGCAACTTAAAAAAACAAGAATATAAATTCCTTTAGTTAACAGCCACATACTGGTAGAGGAAGAGTTACTTTCTCATTTATTCAGCTTCAAGAAGGTCTGGGCTATATAATTTATAGCAGCGTTTGCAATTACTTCAATCAGGCCATTGAGTTTGGCCGACTGGAATATGAACTCCCTGATTGAGGAGAGTCTGGAGGCGGCGCAGGCGTGCGGTGGGATCCCGCCCGAGCGTTCCCCTGCTCGGACGGAATTTCACATTGGCCCAAAGCCTAGACCTCCCCCCCCCGGGTCAGGTGACCCACTGTGTGTGCCGCCTCGCGGAAATGTCCTCCATGCCCTTTTCCACCGCGCGGAGGCGTTTCCTGTACGGGCTGCTGCTGCACACCTTTCATTACCGCGTCCTCGCCTGTCGCCCGGATACACCTTGGCGGGCCTTGTTGCCGCCGGGCGGCAGAGGTCCCCAGTGGAGGTCCCTCTACGGAGGGATCTCCCCCAATTATCTTGGGGACCTGGGGTGGAGGGTGCTGCACGCAGCAGTGCCGTATAACCGTAGGTTTTTCCGGTTCACGAGCTCCCAAGACTGCCCTTTCTGTGGCCTTGTGGAGTCCGTGGTATATGTCTACGTTCTGTGTTTTAGACTGCACACCCTTTTTGGTTTCCTCAAACACCTCTTATTGATGTTTTGTTTGCACTTCAGTCCCACGCTCCTGATCTACGGGCACCTGGTGCGGAGAGGGGCGGGTCGGGATGCCGACCTCCTCGTGAACCTGCTCCTGGGCCTGGCGAGACGCGCCATCAATAGGTCCAGGCAGCGGGCGATCGACGGGGCCATCCATCCTGACTGTCTGCCCCTCTACCGCGGCTACATTCGCGGCCAGGTGTCCCTGGAGAGGGAGCATGTGGTGTCCACGGGCGCAGTTGACGCCTTCCGCGACCGCTGGGCACCGCAGGGGCTGGGGTGTATTATCGACCCTGATAATCACCTTTTGGTTTGATGTTTTAAGTTTCCTTTCGACTTTGCTTTTGGTTCGGGCTGTTCCCCCTTCCTTTTGGGGAACTGCCCCTTTTAATTTGTCCCGAAGTTAGTTTGAGTTCGTTTATTTGGTTGGTATCGAAAGAAATCCCTGATTGAGGAGTCAATTGATGAGCCAATCAGGGAGTCCTTCCCTTGTATTTAACCGGGAGTGTCAGTTCCTCTGGCACCCCTGAAGGTCGACTGCTGACTGATAGCACGCTGAGTACTGTTGTTGGAATTGTAAATAAAGGGATTTTGGTGAAGGGACTTCTGCCTTTGAAGACTTGTTACAGTGTTATCGAAGCAGCCTCTTAATGATAAATAAACCAGACAGAGTTTTAAATGTGTAGATACCCATTGGTGATCGATAACATCATTTAATACAACAGCCAGTATTTGTCAATGCCATTTTTCCTTAGTTCAGGCACTTTTTTAACTCTATCCCAACAAGGATTTCCTGTCAGGAAGAGATGAGGTCAGATAGAGAGAGAGGGAAATGAAAGGTAGCACAGTGGCACAGCGGGTTAGCACTGCTGCCTCACAGCGCCAGGGACCCAGGTTCAATTCCAGCCTCGGGTCACTGTCCGTGTGGAGTTTGCACGTTCTCCCAGTGTCTGCGTGGGGGTGCTCCGGTTTCCTCCCAATGTCCAAAGATTTGCAGGTTGGGTTGATTGCCCATGCTAAGTTGACCCTTAGTGTCAGGGGGATTAGCAGGGTAAATATGTGGAGTTACGGGAATAGGGCCCGGGTGGGATTGTGGTTGGTGCCGACCCGATGGGCTGAATGGCCTCCTTCTGCACTGTTGGGATTCTATGAAGATTAAGGTAACACCTCTTTATGCAAAGTACGTTAGAATGTGGATTTTGCTATCATGTGGAGTAACTGAGGTGAATAGCATTGGTGCATTCAAGAGGAAGTTAGATAAATGTGCAGGGAAAGTAAGGAATAGAAGCATAAGCTGATGGGCTTAAGAAGTCGAGGTGGTGGAGGGGTAGACTTGTGTGGGGTGTAAACACCAGCACTGTCTAGTTGGCTGAATGGTCTGTTTCTGTGCTGTGAGTCTGGTTGGGTATTGAAGCTGATAACAACAAGTACAAAATGGTGGAGAAGAGGGATTGGCTATCAGTTCATCCTCTGTCTGACCCTACATTGTCAGCATTTCTCTGCTATTCAGTTAATTTCCTAAGGAAGGAGGGATGTTAAGGCTTTGCTGAAACTCTGAAATGGTGGAGAGTGGATTATTCTGGCGGCTATCAGGCAATCCCTGCCTTTCCTTGCATCGCCAGGTGAGCAGACCGCCCACTTGGTTCAGGTGATTGGTCTTTCTCATATGCAATTGGTGTTCTATGATGTAGATGGGATGCGGACAGCACGGTAGCACAGTAGTTAGCACTGCTGCCTCACAGCACCAGGGACCCGGGTTCAATTCCAGCCTCGGGTGTCTGTGTGCAATTTACACATTCTCCCCATGTAAGCGCGGGTTTCCTCCGGGTGCTCCAGTTTCCTCCCACAGTCCAAAGATGTGCAAGTTAGGTGGATTGGCCATGCAAAATTGCCCTTTAGTGTCAGGGGACTGTGGGGTTATGGGGTAGAGCCTGGGTGGGATTGTTGATGTTGCAGGCTCGATGGGCCAAATGGCTTCCTTCTGCACTGCTGGGATTCTATGATTCTAACCGCATTGGAATTTGAGCGCACATCTCGGTAGAGTGTACACACCATGCCGTTTTAGTTAGTGGTCCAGCCAAAGGAAGGCCCAAATTTTTCTTTTTATACTGGGCCTCTCTTTCTGAGTTCCTGAAAACTACCAAATTCATTGCCAAACTGAATGATGGAAAGAGGGTGAGAGTCACAGGTGAAGCATTTATTAACAAGCGGAGGGTGTTGGTTCCCAGCAGGCCACACCCCTTTCCTGATGCCTCGATCAGGCACTGAGTGCAGAACTGTCCCCACCCTGGGGAGCCAGCAGGCATCCCCGCATGGGTTTTTCTTGTCATGCTCCCTGAATGGCAAGTCCCCGGCCTACTACTGGGCTTATACTGGCAACGGTGGAATGAGACCCTTAAGTGGCCTTAGTTCCCCATTTAAGGGCCTCAATTGTAACGGGGTGGGAAGGCCACTCATGGGCCTTCCTGCCACAGACTCAATTGGAGTGGAGGTGGCATCCCTTCCTTCCTGATTGAATGCCGCCACCCCCCCCCCCCCCCCACCCACCTCCGACACCAAACTCATCACAGGAGAAGCATTAAAATCCATCCAATGTCTCCCCTGCAGTTACATAGCACTGACGTCAGAATCGGGGGAGGCGATGGCCTAGTGGTATTATCGCTAGACTATTAATCCAGAAACTCAACTAATTTTCTGGGGACCCAGGTTCGAATCCTGCCATGGCAGATGATGGAATTTGAATTCGATAAATTAAAAAAATAAATCTGGAATTAAGAATCTACTGATGACCATGAAACCATTGTCAATTGTTGGAAAAACCCATCTGGTTCACTAATGTCTTTTAGGGAAGGAAATCTGCTGTCCTTATCTGGTCTGGCCTACATGTGACTCTAGAACCACAGAGATGAGGTTGACTCTCAGCTGCCCCCGGGTAACTAGGGATGGGCAATAAATGCTGGCCAGCCAGCGACGCCCATGTCCCGCAAACAAATAAAAAAAAGAATGTAACTGAGACATCGCGGAATGATTTACCTTGACTCATCTGTTCCCAGGACCATTCCTTTATAAAGAAGCAAAACTTTTAAGATGGTTATCATGAATAGAATACTTCTTGGGGGAAATAAAAGAGATGGTTTAAATTCTCAGTTATGAAAACCATAAGTTGCTCAGGGAAATCATAGAATCATACAGCACAGAAGAGGCCCTTTGGCCCATTGAGTCCGCACCAACACATTAGAAACACCTGAACTCTCACCTAATCCCATCTGCCAGCACTTGGCCCATAGCCCTGAATGTTATGACGTGCCAAGTGCACATCCAGATACTTTTTAAAGGACGTGAGTCAACCCGCCTCCACCACCCTCCCAGGCAGCACCTTCCAGACCGTCAACACCCTCTGGATAAAAAAGTTTTTCCTCACATCCCCCCAAACCTCCTGCCTCTCACTTTGAACCTATGTCCCCTTGTGACTGACCCTTCAACTCAGAGGAATAGTTGCTCCTTATCCACTCTGTCCATGTCCCTCATAACCTTATACACCTCGATCAGGTCACCCCTCAGTCTTCTCTGCTCCAACGAAAACAACCCAAACTTATCCAACTTCTCTTCATAACTTAAATGTTCCATCCCAGGCAGCATCCTGGCAAATCTCCTCTGCACTTTCTCCAGTGCAGAAATAAAAAAGTGAATTATGATTTTCTTCTTTTAAAGATTTTCTTCTGGATGGTAACACAATAATATCCTCAGCTAAAATGCCAGCAATGGGAAAATATGGTTTTGTCCTCAAGGGTTGAAAAGGTGTACAGTACATGATCAGAGTAGCGGTTTCTCTTTAGTTGACTGATTTTAAATTCTGAATTAAACTTTGTTAGCCGTGAACAATTAGTGAGCCACAGCTCTGGTATGAGCCTTCGGAAGAGACGGAAAACTTACAGCAGGTGTCAGCAGCAAGCTGCTTTGCATTGCTGTCCAAAGTGAGAGGTTTCAATTTGATTTGACGAACCAGGGAACAAACTCAGAGGTACAATTTGAAGATGTGTGCCTTCAGCTCTGGAATATCGGGCGTGCGGATAAACCCCACCCCTCCAAAAACTACCATCAGCCAGAGAGGGACAAAGATGCAAACAAGCAAAAGGTAAATGTAAGATCACCCCCATCAAGAAATCCTTCACCAGGTTGATGCCTGATGTTGATTTCTGGGTAGTGGAGATAAAAACTAAGTGATTGAGAGTGAGAAATGGCAAATGTAAGGCTTAACATGAATCAAACCTTGTCTAATTGATAATACTCTGGGGGGGATTCTCCCAGCCGGCTGTGCTGTCTAGCAATGCAACGGGCCAGGAGATATTAGTGGAGGCTCTATAGTGAGCTCCCCGCTGGGCACCACAGCCTCCACATGTCTCTGGCTCCACGTTTTTTGGAGTCGTCAGCGCCGCGCCGGAAGTCGGCGCTAAGTTAAATATTGAAATCTGCTTTTAAATATCATTAGCGGGCCTGGGACTGAGGTCTCCAGGCCCATTAGCATCTTCCCCCTCCCGCCAGGAGTGGTTCACTCCAGCAGGGTTTATAACAGCTCCTCGCTAATGGGGAGCAGGCGGCCCGATCCCGCTGGAATGAATGGAGGCCATGGAGGCCTCCCCAGGAGGTCTGGCCCCCTGGCACTGCCCAAGGGGCAAACTGGCAGTGCCCAAGGGCCACCAGGTATCAGGCAGTGCCAAGGGGGTGGGTCCTATTAGGGGCAGGGCATTTTGGGGGAGGGGATTTATGGGGGGATCGGTGGGGGTGGGGGAGGGGGATTCCGTTGCCAGTCTGCAAAAGGATTGGTGGTAGAGGGGGGGAATGGGGTGATGATGACCATCCAGGTTGGGAGGGGGTCAGGACAGGTCAAGACTGTTGGTGGGCGGGCGGTTCGGGGAGATCAGAGGGTGCCAGCAGGGGGAGGATGGGTGTCACTGGCTGGCCAGCATTTATTGCCCATCCCTAGTTGCCCTTAGAGGAAAGTTGAGAGTCAACCATATTGCTGTGGCTCTGGAGTCACATGTAGGCCAGACCAGGTAAGGACAGCAGATTTCCTTCCCTAAAGGACATTAGTGAACCAGATGGGTTTTTTCTGACAATCGACAATGGTTTCATGGTCATCAGTAGATTCTGAATTCCAGATATTTTTTATTGAATTCAAGTTTCACCATCTGCAATGGCGGGATTTGATACCAGGTCTCCAGAAATATTAGCTGAGCTTCTGGATTAATGGTCCAATGATCATACTGTGGTGGGAATAGAACCTATGCCCTGCCTCGCTGGATTACTAGTCCAGTGACATTACCACTACACCACCATCTCCCTCCATTTTCAGTTTTTTATTCTATAGTTCCCAGTTTGATTAAGCCTGTTTGAGGTTTACTTTCAATGGGGTAATGGGAGGTGGGGTCAGAGGGAAAAGCAGGAGGCTGCAGTTCTTCAGGGCAACAGCTGATATTTCTTTTTATTTATTCGTGGGACATGGGCATCGCTGGCTAGCCAGCATTTATTGCCCATCCCTAGTTGCCCTTGAGAAGGTGGTGGCGAGCTGCCTTCTTGAATCGCTGCAGTCCATGTGCTGTTGGTTGACCCACAATGCCGTTAGGGAGGGAATTCCAGGATTTTGACCCAGCGACTGCGAAGGAACGGCGATATATTTCCAAGTTAGGATGGTGACTGGCTTGGAGGGGAACTTGCAGATGGCGGTGTTCCCATTTATCTGCTGCCCTTGTCCTTCTAGATGGAAGTTGTTGTGGGTTTGGAAGGTGCTGTCTAAGGAACTTTGATGAATTGCTGCAGTGCATCTTGTAGATAGTACACACTGCTGTTCCTGAGCATCGGTGGTGGAGGGATTGAATGTTTGTAGATGTGGTGCCAATCAAGTCGGCTGCTTTGTCCTGGTTGGTGTCAAGCTGCTTGAATGCTGTTGGAGCTGCACCCATCCAGGCAAGTGGGGAGTATTCCATCACACTCCTGACTTGTGCCTTGTAGATGGTGGATAGGCTTTGGAGAGTCAGGAGGTGAGTTACTCATCGCAGTATTCTTAGTCTCTGACCTGTGTTTATGTGGTGAGTCCAGTTGAGTATCTGGTCAATGGTAACTTCAAGGATGTTGACACTGGGGGATTAAGCAATGGTTACATATTGAATGTCAAAGGGCGATGGTTAGAGTGTCTCTTATTGGTGATGGTCATTGCCTGGCGTTTGTGTGGCGCGAATGTTACTTGCCATTTGTCAGCCCAAACCTGGCTATTGTCCAGATCTTGTTGCATTTGAACATGGACTGCTTCAGTATTTGAGGAGGAGACACGAATGGCACTGAACATTGTGCAATCATCGGCGAACATCCCTACTTCTGACCTTATGATGGAGGGAAGGTCATTGATGAAGCAGCTGAAGATTGTTGGGCCTAGGACACTACCATGAGGGACTCCTGCAGAGATGTCCTGGAGCTGAGATGACAACCACAACCATCTTCCTATGTACCAGGTATGACTCCAACCAACGGAGAGTTTGCCCCCTGATACCCATTGATTCCAGTTTCGCTAGGGCTCCTTGATGCCGCATTCGGTTGAATGAAGCCTTGATGTCAAGAGCTGTCACTCTCATCTCACCTCTGGAATTCAGCACTTTTGTCAATGTTTGAACCAAGGCTGTAATGATGTCAGGAGCTGAGCGACCCTGGTGGAACCCAAACTGGGCTTCACTGAGCAGGTTATTGCTGAGCAGGTGCTGCTTGATAGCACTGTTGTTGACCCCTTCCATCACTTTCCTGATGATTGAGAGTGGACTGTTTAGGCAGTAATTGGCCAGGTTGGATTTGTCCTGTTTTTTTGTGTACAGGACATACCTGGGCAATTTTCCACATTGTTGGGTAGATGCCAGTGTTGTAACTGGAAGAGCTTGGCTAGGGGGAGCGGCAAGTTCTGGAGCACAAGTCTTCAGTACTATTGCTGGAATGTTATCAGGGCCCATTGCCTTTGCAGTATCCAGTGCATCCTACGGTTTCGTGATATCACATGGAGTGAATCGAATTGGCTGGAAACTGGCATCTAAGATGCTGGGGACTACTGGAGGAGGCCGAGATGGATCATTCACTCGGCATTTCTGGCTGAAGATTGTTGCGAATACTTCAGCCTTATCTTTTGCTCTGATGTGCTGGGCTCCTCCATCATTGAGGATGGGGATAATTGTGGAGCCTCCTCCTCCAGTGAGTTGTTTAATTGTCCACCACCTATCACGACTGGATGTGGAAGGATTGCAGAGCTTAGATCTGATCCGTTGGTTGTGGGGTCGCTTAGCTCTGTCTATCACTTGCTGTTTTTGCGATTCGGCATGCAAGTAGTTCTGTTTAGTAGCTTCACCAGGTTGACACCTCATTTTTAGGTATGCCTGTTGCTGCTCCTGGCATGCCCTCCTGCACTTTCCATTGAACCAGGATTGATCCCCTGGCTTGAGTGGGGGATATGTCAGGCCATGTGATTGCAGATTGTGCTGGAGTACAGTTTCGCTGCTGTTGATGGCCCACAGCGCTTCATGGATGTCCAGTCTTGAGTTGTCAGATCGGTTCGAAGTCTGTCCCATTTAGCACGGTGATAATGCCACACAATACGATGGAGGTTATTCTCAATGTGAAGGTGGGACTTCATCTCCACAAGCACTGTGCGATGGTCACTCTCACCAATACTATCATGGACAGATGTATCTGCAGTCGGCAGATTGGTAAGGATGAGGTCAAGTATGTGCTTTCCTGTTGTTGGTTCCTTCACCACCTGCTGTAGACCCAGTCTAGCAGTTAGGACTTTAGGACTCGACCAGCTCGATCAGTAGTGCTGCTGCCGAGCCACTCTTGGTGGTGGACATTGAAATCCCCCACCAAGAGTACATTTTGCACCCTTGCTATCCTCAACGCTTCCTCCAAGTGTTGTTCAACATGGAGGAATACTGATTCATCAGCCGAAGGAGGACGGTACGAGGTTTCCTTACCCATGTTTAACCTGAAGCCATGAGACTTCAGGGGTCCAGAGTCAATGTTAAGGGCTCCCAGGGTAACTCCCTCCCATCTGTATACCACTGTGTCACCACCTCTGCTGGGTCTGTCCTGCCGGTATCCAGGGATGGTAATGGTGGTGTCTGGGGTGTTATCTGTAAGGTATGATTCCGTGAGAATGACTATGTCAGGCTGTTGCTTGGCTAGTCTTTGAGACAACTCTCCCAATTTTGGCACTAGCCCCCAGATGTTAGTAAGGAGGACTTTGCAGGGCCGACAGAGCTGTTTGTTTTGCCATTGTCTTTTCCAGTGCCTAGGTCGATGCCAGGTGGTCCGTCCGGTTTCATTTCTTTGTCGAGACTTTGTATCGATTGTTACACCTGAGTGGTTTGCTAGGCCATTTCAGAGGGCAGTTGAGAGTCAACCACATTGCTGTGATTCTGGAGTCACATGTAGGACAGACCAAGTAAGGACAGCAGATTTCCTTACCTAAAGGACATTAGTGAACCAGATGGGCTTTTCCGACAATCGATAATGGTTTCATGGTCATCAGTGGATTCTTAATTCCAGATTTTCTTTTTATTGAATTCAAATTCCACCGTCTGCCGTGGCGGGATTCGAACCCAGGTCCCCAGAACATTTTCTGGGTTTCTGGATTAACAGTCGAGTGACAATACCACTAGGCCATCACCTCCCCCATTGAAGAGGCAGATTAAACATTGATCTGGAGAACTGCCTACATGAAAGAATAAATCAGCTTTGTTTTCAAATGGAGGCTTTAAGAGACACTTTGTGGCAAAGTAAGCCATTTCGGGATCCCCGCCCTCCAAGAAACCATTACTTGACCTGGGAGTGACTATCAGTCATCTCTGAGCAGCTTTGGAAGCTGATGAGGCAAAGCCCCTGAATAGCCTTAGGAAGTCTGCCAAAGAAAGGATAGTGAGCACTGAACCATATCAAATAGATGGATAAAGTATGCAGTGTGCTAACGGTTTCCTGCCATTCTGTTACATCCTGACTGAGGCTGTGAACTAACCCCTCAGAAAACAGCATTTTCCAACACCGTATGCACGTACTGAAGCACATTTTATCATTAGCACTCCAAACAGTGTCGGTTGATGCTCAAGATGAACTCTGAAGGCAACCTTAATATATGATTAGTCCATGTGATGTGTGTTCCTTGATTTGCGGGCAAACTCTAATGCAGTGTTCCCACTTGGTTCTCATCCAACACAACGCTCTTCCAACATCCAGTGCCTCAGTGCTTTGTCTTTGCTGGCAGAGAAAAACTTCACGTGATCAAAGTGAACACACACAAACCATGAGAGACCTCCCTCCGTTTGGCCCCCAGTCTGCCTGAATATGTTACATAGGACAAAGTAGCATTGAGAATATTCACTGAACTGGGGGAGTCATAACGTTCCGAGCTATTGCCAATCTTTCCTTCTTATTCTTCCTCATCTTGCTGACTCTTGAGAACTTGTTTTATGGTTCCTCCTGCTTCCCAAGAAGGATCAGCAAAGATTTGCCTGGGTCCTCATCACTATCATACTCTGCTCTTTATTACTATCTACCCAATGCTTGAGCTTCATTTGATGATAATAGTATGCAGCATGCAGCAAACAGCAGTTATCTTGGAGATCTGAGCAGAGCTGTGCCGTAAGATACCTCCCAATGCATCCAGGCATCTGACGGACTGCTTCAAGGTGAAATTACAGTGTGTTCAATAATTCCTTTGGTGATATTTGTGACTGTCTGAGGAGTCGTGAGCCAGGGATAAAGAAATCAGTCTAGATATTGTAGAAATCATTCTTTCAGTCTTCCTCCATTATCAAATAATCACGGCACAGGGAAATGCCTTAAAATGAAGGGATGACGACTGTTGATGGGAAACAGGCTTTCACTTGCTTGACTCTCTTCCAATATTCAAAGGCAATGTGCACGTTGACTTGAGGATGGGTGTTTGTTATAATTCTGATTTTGTACGATCTACTTAATGAGCCGAAAGCATATCAACAGCCCATTTTACACCCCTCCTGTTTTTTTATTGTCATTGCTGTGTATCCGTCACTTCCCGCAATGCATTTCCTGCAAACAGTACTCCTTCCTGCGAATGCTGGGATCTGGAAACATGACTCATGGTGGAAGCTTTGAAACATTTTGACTTGGGTGCACAATCTGCTCAGTTTCATATGTCTGCCAAGGTGCCAGGTATCGTGGAAACGCATACTAGAACTTGATCTCAGAATATTACAGCCCAGAAAGAGGCCATTCGACCCATCATGCCTATGCCAGCACTTTTCAAATAGCTTCCCAATTAATCCCACCCCTCCCCTGGATTTTCCTCAGCCCTGCAAATTTCTCCTTTCCAAGTACCCCTTTCCACTTGGGTGGCATGGTGGCACAGTGGTTAGCACTGTTGCCTCACAGCGCCAGGAACCTGGGTTCAATTTCTGGCTTGGGTCACTATCCGTGCGGAATCTGCACGTTCTCTCCATGTCTGCGTGGGTTTCCTCCGGATGCTCCAGTTTCCTCCCATAGTCTGAAAGATGCACTGGTTAGGTGGATTGGCCATTCTAAATTCTCCCTCAATGTACCCGAACAGGCGCCAGAGTGTGGCGACGAGGGGATTTTCACAATAATTTCATTACAGTGTTAATGTAAGCCTACTTTGTGACACTAATAAATAAACTTTAATTAATTCAATTTCCTTTTGCATGTTAATATTGAATCAGATTCCACAATCTATTATAAATCACAAAAACTCAGTTTAAAAAGAAAATTCCCCTTGCTTCCCCTCTGGATTTATTAGTTTAGCAAACTATCTTAAAATTGGTTTAGCAGCATCCTGTTTGAAGGAGTTAGTCCCTCTCCAGTTTGCTGTAAACTGGGCATATTAAGCACAAAGGCGTTTATAAAATAGCCACAAGTTCTCTCACTAAAGCCATAAAGTATTCAGCGTTTTATTGCAACTTATTGGAATTATTGATTGCTGTTTTTCCTCACCCGTGTTAGAGAATTCCAACTTTCAAATAAAAGGAGTATCCGCTGGAGACCCCCTGCTGAGTGAAACACTGGTGTGGAGCTTTCACAAAGTAAACTTGAACCCCGATGCTCCCCTCAATCAGACCGGCACACAGCGAAACGGAGCTAAGCACTAATAAGGAAACATTTAAAGTATTTGAGCCCTGTTGGAGCTCATTTAAATTGTTCTCTGCTACAAGGAAAAACAGTATCAAGTTCAGTGCGCCTTCCAGCAAGCCTAGAATAAAAGCGACCCGACATGACTGGAATAGAAGTCACATTTCATTATTCACGCCAAGTGGAAGTTCGGCGCTCTTCCTTTCCTAGTGTTTTTTTTCCTTGTCTCCGCTGTTACGTTTTGTCCAACATCATTTTCTTGTATGATCATCAGCAAGCTCTTTCCCTTACAGACTGAAATCCACGCCTTTTGCTCTCTGGGATTAGTGTAGCTCCAAACTAGCAATTGACCATAGTTGCGGTAAATTGCATAGACAAGATGCATGTTAACTTGGGGAATCATAGAATCCCTACAGTACAGAAGGAGGCTATTCGGCCCATCGAGTCTGCACTGACCACAATCCCACCCAGGCCCTATTCCTTGCATTTACCTTACTAATCCCCCTGACACTATGGCCATTTATCCTAACCCGCACATCTTTGGAATGTGGGAGGAAACCGGAGCAGCCGGAGGAAACTCACACAGACACGGGGAGAATGTTCAAACGCCACATAGACGGTGATCCAAGGCTAGAATCGAACCCAGGTCCCTGGCACTGTGAGGCAGCAATGCTAACCACTGTTCCACTGTGCCACCCCAATGTTATGGACAAGGTTAAAACCACTTTATATCAGTTACATACCTGGTTTTCTTTACATATTTATTCTTGGTACATGAAGATGGCTGGCATTTACAATCTATCCATGCATACAGTGCAGAAGGAGGCCATTCAGCCCATCGAGCTATACCGACAAGAATCCCACCCAGGCCCTATCCCCATAACTCCATGTATTTGCACTGCTATCCCCCTGACACTAAGGGGTTATTTAGCATGGCCAATGAATCTAACCAGCACATCTTTGGATGTGGGAGGAAACCGGAACACTTGGAGGAAACACACGCAGGCACAGGGGGAACGTGCAGACTCCACACAGATGGTCACCCTAGGCCGGTATTGAACCCAGGACCCTGGCACTGTGAGGCAGCAGTGCTAACCATTTTGCCACTGTTAGCTGGATTGGCCTTGTTAAATTGCCCCAAGTGTCCCAAGATGTGTAGGTTAGATTGTTAAGGGGATAGGGCAGGGAAGAGGGCCTGGGTAAGATAATCTGCAAGAGAGTCAGTGCAGACTCAATGGGCCAAATGGCCTCTTCTGCACTGTAGGGATTCTATGGATTTATCTATGCACATCCAAAAAAGGATAACTGATAACATGGTGCAGGCTGTGACACCATCAGTGACTTTCATTCATTTGCAAATCACTCAAATTTATTCTTACAAATCATCAGTATTGTACAACTGCTCTTTATTCTGTGGAAAATGAGTTTGTTTATACTCTTGAATTGCAATTAAGTTGGTGTCCATTTTCCAAAGTGCCCATCATTGTAACATCAAGCAGCTGTATTGAAATTTACCAATGCAGCTGCAGCAGGGCTGTGGGTTTTGGTTTGATTTTATACAGGATGCCCATTGATTACAGAATTGTTACAGGACAGCAGGAGGCCATTCAGCCCGTCATAACTGAGCCGGCTGTCCGAACCGAACGCGCAATTCACCTAATGCCATTCTCCCTGGAACCCTACACATTCTTCCTTTTCAGATAATGATCCAACTCCTTCTTGAATAGTTCAATTGAACCTGCCTCCACTACACTCTCAGGTAGTGCCTTCCTGACCTCAACTACTCGCAGGCATGAAAAAGTCTATCCTCATGCGGCACGGTGAAACACTGGTTAACACTGCTGCCTCACGTGCCAGAGACCCAGGTTCAATTGGGTCACTGTCTGAGTGGAGTTTGCACGTTCTTCCTTTGTCTGCGATGTTTTCCTCCTGGTGCTCCAGTTTCCTCCTACAATCCAAAAATGTGCCGGTTAGGTGGATTGTCCATGCTAAGTTGTCCCTTAGTACCTCAAGATGTGTAGGTTGGGGGAATTAGTGGGGTAAATACATGGGGCAACGGGGATAGGGTTTGGGCACGATGCTCTGTTGGAGAGTTGGTGCAGGCTCAATGGGCCAAATGCTTTCTTCTGCACTGTAGGGATACTATGATACTATTGCTCTTTTGCCAATTACCTTAAATATGTGCATCCTTGTTCCCAATCCTTTCAACAATGCGAACAGTTTTTTCCCTATTCACTCCGTCTCATGATTTTGAATATCAAATTTCCTCTCCAACCTTCTCTTCTCTGGAGAAAAACAGTTTCACCTTCTCCAATCTCTCCGCCTAACTGAAGCTCCTCATCCCTGGAACCACTCTAGTGAATCATTTCTGCGCTCCCCCAATCCTTTCACATCCTTTCCACTTTAGGTTTTAAAGGCACCCACAGCTGTCTTTAAAAATTAATACAAAATGCTTTGCAATGTCTCACATGGATATCTGCCAAATTGCTCTGCAGTTTAGAATGGAATTCATTCATTCAAGATTGGATTCAGATCGCCTCCTCTTCTGCAATATGGAGAGCAGAATCAATGAGTGAGAGCCATCCTCTGTCTGAACATAGAGGTGTTTTAGTGTTGAGTATTGCTTTCAGTTTTCTGAAGAATCTACTATGCAACCCCTCCACCCCCAGAGTGTTGCCTTTCAATTCTTTAATGGTTTACTGTACAGTGTCAGTTATTTAACATCTCTTATTCAAAATGGTTGTCAGGAAACCAATTTAACTGATTGCAGCGCTGATGATTAAATGGGAACCTTTCTGCTTTCCATTTATGACATCTTATTTTATGAGTTGCGGGCAGCCGAGAATTATCAAAGACACGGTTTTCTCTGCGTTTACAGCAGCGAGTGGAAAGGTATTGTAGAGAACTTAGTCTGCCATTTTTAGCTCTAATCACACCATTCTGACTAGCCTCAGTTTATTGCCAACATTAAACATTTGTTAAAAAAGATCTAAAGCTGCCGGAGTTACCTCGCCTTTTGCAGAGGTAAGGTGCCTCTACTGGAGAGGTAAGATACCTTTTGGACAAGGACAGATACTCCTTTGGGAACGATAAGGGTAGAAAAAATGCCTGAAAAAAGTAGATGAGCTCTGTGGAATTGTCCAAGTGTCAAATAATTTAAATCTCCTGCCCTTTAAACTTTTGAAGAAAAAATCCAGCAGTTGAAAATAAATCAGTTCTTGCTCTTTCATTTTTTGTTGACATGATTAGTTCTGCCTCACTCCTTCCACAGCCTATCATTATCACAGTGGGGGGAGGGGCGGTAAGTTCACAGTTTTAACCAAGTAGTTAAAAGAAATTGGCTGTCTTTGATGTGGAGTTATGAATACAAATGTATGTTTTCATAGGGTTCTATTATTTGAAGGAAATGTTTGTTTTATGAGGGATTAAGTAATTAGCAGGGATTTAAATGTTATCAATGAGAGTTTTTTTTAACATAGGGAAGTCTGCTTCTTTAGAACTTTAGACACTTTGAACTTTATTATATTTCATCTCACAATGACTCCTGAGGTCTGTCTATAGCAGGTACTGGATGAATTGGCATAGAGGATGTAAGAGGAAAGTATGGTGGGTGGGTAGCCATGGCTTGGTATGAGTTGGAACTAAGTTGGCATAGAGGCTTTAGGGACTATAGGAAGTATGAGGGGCCCGGGTTGGAATGGAAATTATAAAGGGCCATGGGGAGGAAGGGAAGGGGGCATGAGGTAACATGAATTGGCATGGATGGGACATGGGGAGTGTGCAGGGTAAGGAGTGTAAGGGATGAAGGCTGGAGGGATGTTTTTTGTTTTTATTGTAATTGGGACGAAGCACTTGGGCCTTTTAAACAGCCCGCCTCAGCAACCCCTTTATCTGCCTCCGAACTCTTCCAGGGGGTAGCAGGCTCAACCTCTGTTATCCCTTTATCCACACTCACACTTCTTGCAATGAACACCTAAACAATCAAAACACTTTCTCCAGAGTCGGGATTGTGAAGATACAAATTTTCCCAACTGGAGTGAAACTTCGACCCTCAGTTCCTATTTTGCTAATTGAAGCCAAAATGAATAATATAGTATTTAAATTAACATTGAAATATTGCACTTTCCTTTTATTTATTCATTCGTGGGAAGTGGACATCGCTGGCTAGGTCATTTATTGCCCATCCCTAATTACGTTTGAGAAGGTGGCGGTGAGCTGCCATCTTAAGCTGCTGCAGTCCGTGTGATGTTGATAAGGAGTTAGGAAGGGAGTTCCAGGATGTTGACCCAGTGAGAGCGAAGGAATGCCAACATAGTTCAAAGTCAGGATTATAACTGACTTGGAGAGGAACTTGCAGATGATGGTGTTCCCATGAATCTGCTGCCATTGTTCTCCTAGATGGTAGAGGCAGGCGCTGTCAAAGGAGCTTTAGTGAGTTACTGCAGTGTATCCTACAAATGGCATGCATTGCTGTTACTGTGTGCCAGTGATAGAAACACAGAAACTAGAAGCAGGAATAGGCCATTCGGCCCTTCACGCCTGCTCCGCCATTCATTTTGATCATGGCTGATCATTAAATTCAATATCCTGATCCCACCTTCCCCGCCATATCCCTTATTCCCTTCAGCCTCAAGACTTATATCTAATTTCTTCTTGAAATCACACAACATTTTGGCCTCAACTACTTTGGTGGTGATGGAGGGAGCAAATGTTTAATGGATGGAGTGCCAATCAAGTTGGGCTGTTTTGTCCTGATGGTGCCAAGCTTCCTCAATATTTTTGAAGCTACACTCATCCAGGCAAATGGAAAGTATTCCATCACACTCCACACTTGAGCCTTGTAGACAGTGTGCAGGCTTTGGGCAGTTAGAAAGTGAGTTACATGCTACAGAGTTCCCAGCCTCTGACCTGCTCTTGTAGCCACAGTATTTATGTTTATTGGGAAAGTGGTATCTGTCAGTAATAGACCTTACACAAACCTCCCTCTTATACTGTCCCTTTGGTTACGGCAGGTATCATTATTTGTTTGAGCCTTTCAGTTGCTGTAAAGGAGACACGAATTCTGCTTCTTCATAAAAATCCTTTATTTCTTTGATCCAACTCCACGCACAATTCTCCACCAACAAACAGTGCCACCTATGGCCCCTTTATATATCAGTGACTTCTATCGAATAATTGACATCAAATTAGGACTAAATTAGAAGGTCTGTTAACCCATTCCTAATATTATTCGCCGATGGTTAGGAGAATTCTTTAGCCTGTGTGTGTTGAAAATGTTGGTGCTCTCAATAGCTTCCACTTCCATCCACCACTCACGCTGCTGGGCTCTTTGTTGCTTTTTGCTGGTGAGCCAATGAAACTCTACGGATCCTAAAAACCTCCTCTAAATGATATTCAATTGGTCACTGCTGCGGCTGCTCTCGAGCCTGCTGACCAACCGTCTCAGGAGAAATTGGCCAGCAGCAAGAACATATCTATTCTGAAGAGCCCCACCAGCATTTCACTGGACAACCTGAGTCCAATTTCCTCACCCCAAGGCTAATAAAATTCAGACCAGTGACTGACGTGGGGCAGGCAACAATTGATGGCTTTTGTCAAGGCACTTTGTGTAATCCAAGATTTTGTTGCAAAGATGCCAAAGTATTTTCACCCTGAGTGCACCCGTCCCATTATAAGTTCATAAAATCATAAGATATAGAAGCAGAATTAGGCCATTCGGCCCATCGCATCTGCTCCGCCATTCGAAAATGGCTGATATGCTCCTCATCCCCATTTTCCTGCCTTCTCTCCATAACCCTTCGACCCATTACCAATTAAAAATCTGTCTAACCCCTCCTTAAATTTACTCACTGTCCCAGCATCCACCGCACTTTGGGGTAGCAAATTCCAAAGATTCACAACCCTTTGGGAGAAGTTGTTTCTCCTCAACTCTGTTTTAAATTTGCTACCCTTTATCCTAAGACTATGACCTCTCATCCCAGAATGGCCCACAAGAGGAAGCATCCTCTCCATGTCTACTTTATCCATATCTTTTAAAGGTTCACAGGATGTCAGGATTCAGAAAATGCAGTAGTAGCGGGAAATGTTACGATAGCCCAATGGCTGCAATTGTCTCATTTCTTCTTGCAGGTTAATGCCCCAATCTCAAATCCAATCACTGACGGGGTGAAGGGGTAAGGGGGGGTAGGGGGGAAAGTAATGATAACTGAAGAAAATTAAGATAAAAGCAAAATAGAAAATGCTGGAAACTTTCAACCGGTCTGACAACATCTGTGGAGAGAGAACAGAGCCAACATTGATTCTGAATAACTCTTCATCGCTTCAGCTGACAAAGAGTCATCCAAACTCGAAACACGAGCTCTGTTCTCTCTTCACAAATGCTGTCAGACAAAGAACAAAGAAAATTACAGCACAGGAACAAGCCCTTCGGCCCTCCAAGCCTGCACCGACCATGCTGCCCGACTGAACTAAAACCCTCCACCCTTCCGGGGACCATATCCCTCTATTCCCATCCTATTCATGTATTTGTCAAGACGCCCCTTAAAAGTCACTATCGTATCTACTTCCACTACCTCCCCCGGCAGCGAGTTCCAGGCACTCACCATCTTCTGTGTAGAAAACTTGCCTCGTACATCTCCTTTAAACCTTGCCCCCTCGCACCTTAAGCTTGTGCCCCCTAGTAATTGACTCTTCCACCCTGGGAAAAAGCTTCTGACTATCCACTCTGTCCATGCCCCTCATAATCTTGTAGACTTCTATCAGGTCACCCCTCAACCTTCGTCGTTCCAGTGAGAACAAACCAAGTTTCTCCAATCTCTCCTCATAGCTAATGCCCTCCATGCCAGGCAACATCCTGGTAAATCTTTTCTGTACCCTCTCCAAAGCCTCCACATCATTCTCGTAGCGTGGCGACCGAATTGAACACTATATTCCAAGTGCAGCCTAACTTAGGTTCTATAAAGCTGCAACATGACTTGCCAATTTTTAAACTCAACGCCCCGGCCAATGAAGGCAAATATGCCATATGCCTTCTTGACTACCTTCTCCACCTGCGTTGCCACTTTCAGTGACCTGTGTACCTGTACACCCAGATCCCTTTGCCTATCAATACTTTTAAGGGTTCTGCCATTTACTGTATGAGACTTTCCAGCATTCTCTGTTCTTGTGACTGAAGAAAATTAGTTCTTTATCCATGTTTAGCACAGGAACCTATAAAGTGGCCCAGAGGAAATAATACCTGTGGTATTCAATCTTACTCTACTGTTGGCATTCACTATCCCTCTCCAATACAGACTTCAGTAATTTATAGTTCTGCCCCGTATCACTATAGCTAGTCAGTGCATATCATATCAAATCCTGAAACTCTTTAAATGAACATTATATTCAGATCAATGAGGCATGGGAGCACAACACATTCCAACATTTCTCGACATCATTTACTGCAGAGCTAGTTAAACTATCTGAACTTTCACACAGTTTGCACTCGTTTAAACCATTAAATTGGTTTAAATTGAGGAAGTAGCCTGTGTACAATTTCAATGTCTTTTTCATACACAAACAAATGTTTTTTTTCTCTCTCACTTGGGAATGTAGCAAAGTAATGACTTACTACACCTTTTTTTAAGGGCATTAAAATGGTTTCATGTAGATTAGACCTGGAAGGCATTGTTGAATCAATGGATTTTTATAGCAATTTCACACAAGCCCACAAACTCCCTTCAGCATCCTTCCATCTGCATGAGATTATAGACGCACAACAAATCAAATCCATTGAGGATGCGAAAGTTTTATATGGCACATTGCAGTGCAGGTTCAGCCACAGTGACTGGGGGAGAGATGTTGGTATATTGTTAATGTAACTAGACCAGCAATGCAGGGACCCAGGCTAATGATCTGGGGACATATGATCAAATCCCATCATGGTAGTTATTGTGGTAGTATTTAAATTCATGTCATAAATCTGGAATATAACCTGAGTGGGTGGCACGGTGGCACAGCAATTAACACTGTTGCCTCACAGCACTAGGGACCAGGGTTTAATTGCCGGCTTGGGTCACTGCCTATGCAGAGTCTGCACGGTCTCCCAGTGTCTGAGTGGGTTTCCTCCGGGTGCTCCGATTTCCTCCCACAGTCCAAAAGACGTGCTGGTTAGGTGCATTGGCTGTACTAAATTCTCCCTCAGTGTACCCGTACAGGCAGTGAGTGTGGTGACTAGGAGATTTTCACAGTAATTTCAATGCAGTGTTACTGTAAGTCTACTTGTGACACTAATAAATAAACTTAAACTTAGTCTCAGTAATGGTGACCATGAAACTATCATTGATTTATTTGTAATAGAAATAAATGATTTGGAAGAAAATGTAACTGGACTGATTAGTAAGTTTGCGGACGACACAAAGTTTGGTGGATTTGCGGATAGCAATGAGGACCATCAGAGGATACAGCAGGATATAGATCAGTTGGAGACTTGGGCGGAGAGATGGCAGATGGAATTTAATCCGGACAAATGTGAAGTAATGCATTTTGTAAGGTCTAATACAGATAGGAAATATACAGTAAATGGCAGAACCCTTGAAAGTATTGATAGGCAAAGGGATCTGGGTGTACAGGTACACAGGACACTGAAAGTGGCAATGCAGGTGGAGAAGGTAGTCAAGAAGGTATATGGCATGCTTGCCTTCATGGGCCGGGGCGTTGAGTTTAAAAATTGGCAAGTCATGTTGCAAATTTATAGAACCTTAGTTAGTCCGCACTTGGAATATAGTGTTCAATTCTGGTCGCCACACTACCAGAATGATGTGGAGGCTTTGGAGAGGGTACAGAAAAGATTTACCAGGATGTCGCCTGGTATGGAGGGCATTAGCTATGAGAGAAGGTTGGAGAAACTTGGTCCTCACTGGAGCGACGGAGGTTGAGGGGAAACCTGATAGAAGTCTACAAGATTATGAGAGGCATGGACAGAGTGGATAGTCAGAAGCTTTTTCCCAGGGTGGAAGAGTCAATTACTAGGGGGCATAGGTTTAAAGTGCGAGGGGCAAGGTTTAAAGGAGATGTACAAGGCAGATTTTTTACACAGAGAGTAGTGGGTACCTGGAACTCGTTGCCGGGGGAGGTAGTGGAAGCAGATACTTTTAAGGGGTGTCTTGACAAGTACATGAATAGGATGGGAATAGAGGGATATGGTCCCCAGAAGGGTAGGGGGTTTTAGTTGAGTCGGGCAGCATGGTCGGTGCAGGCCTGGAGGGCCGAAGGGCCTGTTCCTGTGCTGTAATTTTCTTAGTTCTTTGATTGTAATGAAAACTCATCTGGTTTGCTAATATCCTTTTGTGAAGGAAATCTTCCACCTGTGCCTAGTTTGCCCGACATGCAACATCAGATTCACAATAACTGACTTTTAACTGCCCTCTGAGATGGCTTAGCAAGCTAGTCATTTCATTGGGAATGGGCACAATTTGACCTTACCAGTGATGCCCGTTTCCCATATAATTGCACATGAAGTGATTATCATTGACATTCTGGATTTGTTTTCGTGTTGGCATCTATTGCCATGCCACTGATTACCACGCTAGCACTGCTGGCAATAGCTGATGACGGCATTTCTTTCTGTCATTGGCAAGTGTCTCCCAAGTTCCCAGATATTATACTTTAATTTGTCTATTCTATTAATATTTTGCATGGTTTGCTAATAAAAGTATTTCACCATAGCACCCAAATAAGACCTGTTTGAATCATCTTTAACAGTTCCAGAAGTTTTCCATAGGCAGAAGCCAAAACATAAGGGTGGCATGGTGGCATATTGGTTAGCACTGCGGCCTCACAGCTCCAGGGAACTGGGTTCGATTCACAGCTTAGGTCACTGTCTGTATGGAGTTTGCACATTCTCCCCATGTCTGTGTGGGCTTCCTCCGGGTGCTCCAGTTTCTGCCCACAGTCCCAAGATGTGCAGGTTAGGTTGATTGGCCATGGTAAATTGCCCCTTAGCGTCCTGGGATGTGTAGGTTAGAGGGATTAGCGGGGTAAATGTATGGGGTTGTGGGGATAGCGCTTGGGATGGGATTGTTGTCAGTGCAGACTTGATGGACCGAATGGCCTCCTCCTGCACTGTAGAGTTTCTATGATTCCATGATAATCAATAAGTCGGTGTTTAGGTCACGTCACGCTTGACAGCATCCCCTAAATGGAGCTTTGGACATCCTTCAGGTCTCCGGAATCCAGCTACCTCCCCATTTGGAAAATCTTCAGCTATATGATTTTTTTTGTTCATTCATGAGACATCAGAGGTAATAGCGGATGCATTAGTGGTTATTTATCAAAATTCGTTGGATTCTGGGGTAGTGCCGGCGGATTGGAAAACGGCTAATGTTACGCCGCTGTTTAAAAAAGGAAATAGACAAAAGGCGGGTAACTCCAGGCCGGTTAGCTTAACGTCTGTAGTTGGGAAAATGCTGGAATCTATCATTAAAGAAGAAATAGCATGCCATCTGGATAAGAATGGTTCGATTAAGCAGACGCAGCATGGATTCATGAGGAGAAAGTCGTGCCTGACGAACTTGTTGGATTTTTATGAAAATGTGACTAGTGCGATTGACGGAGGGGAACCGGTGGATGCGGTGTTTTTGGATTTCCAAAAGGCGTTTGATAAGGTGCCTCACAAAAGGTTGCTGAAGAAGATTGGGTCACACGGAGTTGGGGGTAGGGTGTTAGCATGGATTGGGGATTGGCTATCCAACAGGAAGCAGAGAGTCGGAATAAATGGGTGCTTTTCTGGTTGGCAGATGGTAACTAGTGGCGTGCCGCAGGGATCGGTACTGGGGCCTCAACTATTTACCATTTATATAGATGATCTGGAGGAGGGGACGGAGTGTAGGGTAACAAAGTTTGCAGACGACACAAAGATAAGTGGAAAAGTGAATCATGTGGAGGGCGTAGAAGGTCTGCAGAGAGATTTGGACAGGCTGAGTGAGTGGGCGAGGATCTGGCAGATGGAGTATAATGTTAACAAATGCGAGGTTATTCACTTTGGAAGAAATAATAGCAAATTGGATTATTATCTAAATGGAAATAAATTACAACATGCTGCTGTGCAGAGGGACCTGGGGGTCCTTGTGCATGAGACGCAAAAACCCAGTCTGCAGGTGCAACAGGTGATCAAGAAGGCAAATGGGATGTTGGCCTATATCGCAAGGGGAATAGAATATAAAAGCAGAGATGTCTTGCTGCATCTGTACAGGGCATTGGTGAGGCCGCAGCTGGAATACTGTGTGCAGTATTGGTCCCCTTATTTGCAGAAGGATATATTGGCCTTGGAGGGAGTGCAGAGAAGGTTCACCAGGTTGATACCAGAGATGAGGGGTGTTGACTATGAGGAGAGACAGAGCAGATTGGGTTTGTATTCGTTGGAATTTAGAAGGCTGAGGGGGGATCTTATAGAGCCCTATAAGATAATGAAGGGGCTGGATAGGGTAGAGATGGAGAGATTCTTTCCACTTAGAAAGGAAACTAGAACTAGAGGGCACAGCCTCAAAATAAAGGGGGGTCAGTTTAGGACAGAGTTGAGGAGGAACTTCTTCTCTCAGAGGGTGGTGAATCTCTGGAATTCTCTGCCCACTGAAGTGGTGGAGGCTACCTCGTTGAATATGTTTAAATCACGGATAGATGGATTCCTGATCGGTAAGGGAATTAGGGGTTATAGGGATCAGGCGGGTAAGTGGAACTGATCCACTTCAGATCAGCCATGATCTTATTGAATGGCGGGGCAGGCTCAAGGGGCTAGATGGCCTATTCCTGCTCCTATTTCTTATGTTCTTTTAAGCGTTGCTGGCTGGCTAGCATTTATTGCCCACCTTTAGTTACTCTTGGAGGGCAAATAAGAGCCACATTGCTGTGGCTTTGGGGTCACATCTAGGCCAGACCAGGTAAGGAAGGCAGTTTTCCTTCCCTAAAGGACATTAGTGAACCAGATGGGTTTTTCTGACAATCGGCAATGGTTTCATGGTCATCAGTAGATTGTTAATTCCAGATTTATTTTTGATTGAATTCAAATTCCACCATCTGCCATTGCGGGATTCGAATGCAGGTCCTCAGAACATTCGCTGAGTTTCTGGATTAATAGCCTAGTGATAAAACCATTGGACCATCGCTTCCACACATTCCATCCTGTGAATGTGCCTTGAGCCAGAAAAGTCACATTTCTGTGGTGAGTGTCAACACACGTGAGAGATTTGCCTTTGAAATGACAGCTGCATTTTGTTCTTCCATGACAAACGTACCAAACCTGTTACCTCCTGTTTCCAAATTTATCCATGAAAGTAATTGAAAGCGCGTGAGTTGTTAGTCATTGTACAACATAATGGTACTTATTCACCTACATTATCAGCTACATGCAGCTAATTGTGATTATCTTAGTCTATAAGTACATAAAGCAAAAGTCTTTATCTCCTGCCCTTTCAACTGGGCAAGATCTCAAGAAAAATCACTGCTATCTCCCAGATATTATACTTTGGGTGGCACAGTGGCCCAATGGGTTAGCACTGCTGTCTCTCAGCGCCAGGGACCTGGGATCGATTCTCGGTTTAGGTCACTGTCTGTGTGAAGTCTGCACGTTCTCCCCAAGTCTGCGTGGGTTCCCCCAGATGCTCCGGTTTCCTCTCACAGTCCAAAAGACATGTTGGTTAGGTGCATTGGCCAAGCTAAAGTCTCCCTCAGTGTACCCGAACAGACGACTAGGGGATTTTCATGGTAACTTCATTGCAGTGTTAATGTAATTTTACTTGTGACACTAATAAATAAACTTTCACTTTTAATTTGCCTATTCTATTAACTATTTTACTTGGTTTGCTAATAAATGTATTTCACTCTAGAAACCAAATAAAACATGTTCTAATCACCTTTAGCAATGAATAAAGTTCCAGAAGTTTTCCATAGGCAAAACACAGAAAATAATCAATAAATCTCTTTACAAGGAACAAAAGTTCAGGCATTGTGATTTGATTTTTTTTGGAAAGTTAATAACATTTAAACTCAATCGAAATCGAACTATATCCTTTCTTTTGCTTTACAGTGCACCTGCAAATATGTATTCTAAAAATCTGTTTACAGTAACCTAAACAAAAAGATCCCTCACTGTGCTGTTGTTATGTACCTGCAAATTCCTCGGCCAATAAACACTTTAGACAATGATTTTGATCCCTGATTAAAAAGGTGGAATGATTTGATTTGATTTATAATTGTCACATGTATTGGTATACAGTGAAAAGTATTGTTTCTTGCTCTGTATATAGACAAAGCATATCGTACATATAGAAAGAAAGGAGAGGGTGCAGAATGTAGTGTTACAGTCTTAGCTAAGGTGCAGAGAAAGATCAACTTACTACAAGGTAGATCCATTCAAAAGTCTGATGGCAGCAGGGAAAAAGCTGTTTTTGAGTCGGTTGGTATGTGTCCTCAGACTTTTGTCTGTTTCCTAATGGAAGAAGGTGGAAGAGAGAATGTCCGGAGTGCGTGGGCTCCTTGATTATGGTTATCATAGGCGGGATTTTATGGCCTCACTCGTCCCAAAACCGTAAAATTCCATCTGAGATCAACGGACCTTTCCATGGTTTGCCCTTCGCCCGCTCCGATTCCCGTGGCGGGTTGGACAGTAAAATTCCGGCCTATCTCTTTTAACTAACCAATGTTGAAAGATGTCTTAAAATAAGGGACAAATGATTAGTTTTACTTGAGTTTGGTTTTGTGAAACGTACCAAACCTGTTTTTTTCAGCCTTATTATCTATAGTTCTTTATTCTGAAAAAACAATCAATCGCTTTGATGTAAATCAAACCAATGAGTTTACAGAATAGATCAGGTGTACAATGAAAGCTTACATTATTTGGCAGCAATCAATGTGACCATGAATACATATTTGCAGTGTTCTTATGTGTAAGAAATCAATAGCAAGGAGACAGATGACTGATATTTTGGGAAAAGGAAGAAAAGATGTCAAAATATATGTAGAGAAAAATCACATCAACCTAAAGGCAAAGCCTGATCACGGTCTCAAAATGTCTGTTTCTGACAGATACTGTGAACTCTAACCCTCCCCACTCTACTTCCCGCAACATGAAGCAAATCATTACATACTCACTTTGCTGAGTTTTCAAATTGCTTTTTAAACAAGATAACATCTATTATATTTAACTAACTTCGATTTAATAAACCCTTAACTCTGCATGCATTTGCGATGCTAAAATTAACATTTTTAGAAAATGGGAAATACATAGGGATTGCATGTGGCATTCCTGGAATCAACCCTGGAAAGTTCAACAATTTAAGATAAAAGCAAAGTACGGAGGATGCTGGAATCTGAAACCAAAAGAGAAAATACTGGAAAATCTCAGCAGGTCTGGCAGCATCTGTAAGGCGAGAAAAGAGTTGACGTTTCGAGTCCAGATGACCCTTTGTCAGCTTTGACAAAGGGTCATTTGGACTCGAAACATCAGCTCTTTTCTCTCCTTACAGATGTTGTCCGACCTGCTGAGATTTTCCAGCATTTTCTCTGTTGGTTTCAACAATTTAAGATTCTTTCATTTGTCCATCTGATCGTTACTTTGCCTTTTCTGACCAGGTAGTTTAATAGGGGGCTGATTAGTCAACCCACAGTTTTCTCAAATGCATAGTCAAAGCTTGCTTATCAATCCTGTTTCCTACCATTGTCACTTCAATCCAGTCAACTATACCATCCCTTACTCTCCTTATAGTCATTCATGTTACTCAACGATGTCGTTTGCATTATCTAAATATTTTTGCTCTATTTTATACCCCACGCATCTTTATTATTCAAATTTCCAAAAACCACTAAGCCAGTGTACATCAAATAGCTCAATCCTCAAATATCCAAAAATAAGGACTATCCAAATACTTTCACTGGAGGCACTTCTTAATGTTTGAATAAGCCTCTTAAAAAATATTGCTTAGTATCATGTACCACCATTGTTCTCAGACTATATACCAGGACAGAATGCGTAGATAAGTGTACAAGTGATCCATTCACATCTTCCCTTGACTATGGTTCTGTCAGTAACCACAGCACGTGGTGTGGCATTACTCCAGCCAGCATCTATTTATTTTTCATCGAGGTATCTGACACATGCAGATTTCCATCATCATTTTTAATTTGTCCTTGTGATATGACATCAACAGCATTTATTTCATTCCTGTTGCTCCAATGTTAAATGTCAATCATTTATTATGGAACTAGGGTCATATCCAGGTCAGACCAAGCTGGGATGACACATTCCCTTCCTCAAGGGTCATGGTAAGTTGGTTGAATTTTGTGTTGGTAGCCTTCTTTCTTATTCTTACTGGTGCTGGCCCACAATGTTCCAGATTTATTGAATTTAATTTCATAATTTTGCCATGGTGCATTTTGAAATCTCCAGTCTAGTATATCCATGACAGATTTTAAACTAAATTACTAAGAAAGCACTGAAGTAAAGAATCTTTTGCCCGATAAAGAATATACACACCCTCCAGTGACACACATTCCATTTACCTAAACTCAGGAAGAAGCTCACCAAAGCGACAGCCTCTTTCCATTCCCTTCACAGCAACTGTTTCAGCTGTGGCCATTTAATACTCCTTTGACCTGTGTCCATGTATTGTCCAGGTAAGGCATTGGCCATCACCTGTCTTTAACAATGCAATTGGCGCCACATTGTAATTGCCGCAGAATGCAATTGCTGATACATTAGATATTGATATACATTTGACACATTGAATACATAGGGCGGCACGGTGGCACAGCCTCACAACCCCAGGGACCTGGGTTCAATCCAGCCTTGAGTGACTGTCTGTGTAGAGTTGGCATGTTCTTCCCGTGTCTGCGTGAGTTTCCTCCGGATGCTCCGGTTTCCTCCCATGGTCCAAAATGTGCGGGTTAGATGGATTGGCCATACTAAATTGCCCCTCAGTGTCCCAAGGTGTCTAGGTTAGGTGGATTAGCCATGGTAAATGTGTGGGTTTATCAGGATAGGGCAGGGGTGAGTGCCTGGGTACCTCTGTCAGAGAGTGAATGCAGACTCGATGGGCCAAATGGCCTCTTCTGTACAGTAGGGGTTCAATAATCGTGGGCGGCATGGTAGCACAGTGGTTAGCACTGCTGCTTCACAGCTCCAGGGACCTGGGTTCGATTCCCGGCTTGGGTCACTGTCTGTGTGGAGTTTGCACATTCTCCTCGTATCTGCGTGGGTTTCCTCTGGGTGCTCCAGTTTCCTCCCACAGTCCAAAGATGTGCGGGTTAGGTTGATTGGCCATGCTAAAATTGCCCCTGAGTGTCCTGAGATGCGTAGGTTAGAGGGATTAACGGGTAAATATGTGGGGATAAGGGGGGTAGGGCCGGGGTGGGATTGTGGTCGGTGCAGACTCAATGGGCCAAATGGCCTCTTTCTGCACTGTAGGGCTTCTATAAAAAAAAATAAACATTGACATCCCCCCTCCTCCACCCGACTCAGCCCTAGATGCTCCAGCCAAGAAAAAGAGCCACGCAAAATCTACCCTGTCAAGACCTCTCAGAATTTTATACATTTTAATGAAGTGAACTCTCATTCTTCTAAATACCCACTCTATTCAATCTCTCCTTATAGCAAAGCCCTTTGACTCCAAGAATCAATATACAAAACCCCCTAAACAGCTGAACAATAAAGTGACATGAAAGGAACCTGCACTTATATCATACTTTTCACAACCCCGGGACAGCTCGAAGCACTTTACAGCCAATGAAGTACTTCAGAAAGCCTCAGCAAAAAGAGCAGCCAATTGGCACAAAGCAAGTTCCCACAAATTGCAATTTTTAAAATTTATTGGTGTCACAAGTAGGCTTGCATTAACACTGCAATGAAGTTACTGTGAGAATCCCCTAGTCGTCATACTCCGATGCCTGTTCGGGTACACTGAGGGAGAATTTAGCATGGCCAATGCACCTAACCTGAACATCTTTCGGACTGTGGGAGGAAACCGGAGGAAACCCACAGGGAGAACGTGCAGACTCCACACTGACAGTCACCGAAGGCCAGAATTGAACCCAGGTCCTTGGCGCTGTGAGGCAGCAGTGCTAACCACTGTGTCACCATGCTGCACTTTGATGACAACTAAATAAGCTGTTTGTGTGGTGTTGATTTATGCCAAATATTGACCAAGGTACCAGAGAAAACTCCCCTCCTGTTCTTTGAATGAGCATCATGGGATCTTGGGCTTAATGTCTCAGCTGAAAGATGATACCATATTAGCCTTGATTTTTATGCACTAGTCAATACTTATATTGTGCCTTTCTGGGCCACCGGACATCCCAAAGCACTTTACAGCTGAAGAAATATTGTTTGAAGTGTAGTCAATGTTTTGATGTGGGAAATCCAGACCACCATAATACTCCAGCAACTCTGATTAGAAAAAGCATCAGCATTAAGATCAAATTACTTATAGGCTACAAATAAGATGGAAATAAAGTTTGGGAGATTTTCAACATGGTGCCAATCCTGTGCCAACCAGTAATAGATTATTCTGAAACACATTGCTCTAATGGTGTCACAAGGCCTGTTGTAGCTAGTTTACCCTGCTAAATTACATACACGGCATTTTAATGTAGTTGACCATCAGTTTCTTAGGCCTAAAGTCTGGAATACCTTCCTACCCCTTTCATGCTCTAACTTGTTATTCTCTTTAGGACCCTCTTTAGTCGAGCTATTGATCATCTGACCGAATATCACCTCAGTGTCATATTTTATTCTCTAATGTTCCTGTGAAGCACATTGGGAGGGTTTATTATATTAAAAGCACTATATAAATGCAAGCTGTTGTGGTTTTAATATTTCTGCTATTATAAAAGCATTGAAGTATGCTGATTAGAGCCTCAATGTCTCAGAGAAGAGCTGAAAGGCATGTGTCAATGAGCAGCACTGACTGCTCTTAAGATCCGTATTGTCTGTTAGAATTGAAATGGCTTCTTACAACTGATGCGCTATCAATAAGGCGGAAGACTACCGATATGCCAATATAAGTGTAGGCTTTTATTCACAACAGAATCAGGAGCAGATCCCAACAAATAACCAACCTGGACTGAACAAGGGGGAGGAGACAGCCACCTTTATACTAGGTGCTGAGGGGAGGACCCAAACTGGAAGGGGATGTGTCCAGGTATGACAAGCATACACAATGGTGGTCCATATAGGACAAAGGCATAACTGAGGTCCACCACAACAACCATCTGATTAAAATCTTCCTGTCCTTAATATACAGGAAAACAAGCCATTCAACTGAACTAGCTCTTGCTGACCTTTACCCTCTGCAGGTGCAAATTGTCTGGATCCTATTTACCCATCCCATTCCCATATTTTATTCCCCCTTTCCCCCCAGCCACCGATGTAATATTGGCATTATTTAGCTTAAACCAGTAGTCTTTGAGTGAATTTCATAGGGCCCGATTTTACCATTTTGATTCTAAGTGCCGAATCGGGGCGTAGTACAGATCCGACCTCAAAATCTGCTTTCCAGCACGCCCATACGCTTTCAGCTGGCTCCAGTCCGATCCGTGCTGTAGGCAGGGCTTAGCGCTGCCGGAACAATCGGAGCTCTGAACTGCACGTGCGCAGTTCGAAAAAAATTTGAAAAAGCGCGCCCGGGCACTGGGCTGGAGCGTGCGGCTGTGGCGGTTTGTGCCTTCTTTACAGCTAAATGTTTCTGAAAGATTGTTTCCTGCTGTGTATCCTGTGTCCAGTGTACCCAGGCGGAACAATTCAAATAGAACATCAGTAGTTCGCTTTGGAAGGCAGGTCTATGCCAGGCTGTGTCCTGTTTTGCTGGTTCGACCCGATGGGTCCACTATCAATATCCGATACAAGGAGCCTAAAAAAATTATTATGATGCCAGTCAATGTTTCCCTCCTGTCAGAAGCTGAAAGGAAAGCAAGAATGCGCAGACGTGTTCCCAAAAGAGCTAGAATGAAAGAGGAGCAATTTGAAGATGAATTTAAAGTTGACAATTATAGCAAATTCTGGAAGAAAAAGTAGTCTTCAAAATTTTGGATTTTAGAAGCAACCATCACTGGATTGCTTGACTGGTGTTGACATCAGTGGAACTTTGACAAATGCACATATTATTGTGATGTCATTAATGAGTTGTGTTTTTTATTTATGATCTAATCCATTTATTTTATTAAAATGTGTTTCTACAGGAAGGATACAGGGAATGAAAAAAAAGATTCCTGTTTTTATTTCTACTATTACATGGCTTAAATGCAAGGAGAAAATGCTTTGAATGTTAATTAGACAATACCCATTCACATTAATTCTGTGCCTCCTGTTCCTGACTACATTTGTGTGGATTTGACTTGTATATATTTAGTTGTTTGTGTGATGTATTATTAAAACCAGTTGCAGGTTAAAAAAGCAGAAAGCGGAGAGAGCGGCTCTCTGACACAGATCATCCTCTGGGGGCGGGGGGGGGTGGGGGAGGAGGAGGAGGGGGGTGGCTCAGATGTATCTCTGGTGGGGGGGGCAGGAGGGGGGGCAGGAGGGGGGGCAGCTCAGATGTATCTCTGGTTGGGGGAGAAGAGGAGGGGGCGGGTCGGATCATTCTCTGGGGGGGGGGGAGGAGGGAGGCGGGTCGGATGGATCTCTGGGGGGGAGGAGGGAGGCGGGTCAGATGGATCTCTGGGAGGGGGCAGGGTGGTCCGCTGCTACTCTGCAGGTGATCCCTCCTCCCCACCGGAGGAACGAATCCCTCCTCCCGGAGTGAACGTGCGGTCACTCCGGGAGGAGGCATCTGTTCCTCCGGTGGGGAGGAGGGATTGCCCACAGAGTGGCAGCGGACACCCCTGCCCCCCTCCCTCCTCACCGATCACCTGCAGAGTGGCAGCGGACACCCCTGCACCCCCCAGAGATCTATCCGACCCACCTCCCTCCTCCCCCCCCCCCAGAGGATGATCCGACCCACCCCCTCCTCCTCCCCCAGAGGATGATCTGAGCCGCCCCCCTCCTCCTCCTCCCCCCCCCCCCCCCCCCCCCCCCCCCCCCCACCAAGTGGATGATCGGACCCGCCCCCCCTCCTCCTCCCCCCTCCTCCCAGAGGATGATCTGGGTCAGAGAGCCATTGCAAGCTCTGAACCCGCTTCAGAGGTTCCCCTGCAAAATAAAAATCGGCTTTGGATTTTTATTTTGCAGGTCGCTAAAAGCGCGGTTCCGGAACAGAACAGAAGAAGGTAAAATGGGATTTGATGGTAGAGTTGGGCGGGCAGTTCATTAATGCAAATGCATTTAAATTGTCATGCCGCCCAATTCGGGCGCGGAACGGATCTGCGCCCGAATCGGGTGTCGGTAAAGTTGCGATTTGCTCAGACGCGGGTACAGATCACGATAAAGGCCTCATGCCCGATTTTACCGCGATTTCGCACCTGAAAACGGCGCAAATTGTCGGTAAAATCGGGCCCATAGTCTCACAATTCTCAGCATAGAGAAGCTTATCTGGTGCTCTGTTCTAAGTATATTGTATTTAATCTTGTGTCTGTGGTTCCTCAATCTCAATCCATAGAACCATAGAACCAGAGAAAATTACAGCTCAGAAACAGGCCTTTTGGCCCTTCTTGTCTGTGCCGAACCATTTTTTGCCTAGTCCCACTGACCTGCACTTGGACCATATCCCTCTACACCCCTCTCATCCATGAACCCGTCCAAGTTTTTCTTAAATGTTAAAAGCATTTACCACTTTATCCGGCAGCTCATTCCACACTCCCACCACTCTCTGCGTGAAGAAGCCCCCCTAATATTCCCTTTAAACTTTTCTCCTTTCATGCCCTCTGGTTTTTTTCTCCCCTAGCCTCAGCGGAAAAAGCCTGCTTGCATTCACTCTATCTATACCCATCAAAATCTTATACACCTCTATCAAATCTCCCCTCAATCTTCTACGCTCCAGGGAATAAAGTCCCAACCTATTCAATCTCTCTCTGTAACTCAACTTCTCAAGTCCCGGCAACATCCTTGTGAACCTTCTCTGCACTCTTTCAGCCTTATTTACATCCTTCCTGTAACTAGGTGACCAAAACTGTACACAATACTCCAAATTCGGCCTCACCAATGCCTTAAATAACCTTACCATAACACTCCAACTTTAATACTCGATACTCCGATTTATAAAGACCAGTGTACCAAAGGCACTCTTTACGACCCTATCCACCTGTGACGTCACTTTTAGGGAATTCTGTACCTGTATTCCCAGATCCCTCTGTTCAACTGCACTCTTCAGAGTCCTACCATTTACCCTGTACGTTCTACTTTGGTTTGTCCTTCCAATGTGCAATATCTCACACTTGTCTGCGTTAAATTCCATTTGCCATTTTTCAGCCCATTTTTCTAGTTGGTCCAAATCCCTCTGCAAGCTTTGAAAACCTTCCTCACTGTCCACTACACATCCAATCTTTGTATCATCAGCAAATTTGCTGATTCAATTTACCACATTATCATCCAGATCATTGATATAGATGACAAACAACAATGGACCCAACACCGATCCCTGTGGCCCACCACTAGTCACAGGCCTCCACTCAGAGAAGCAATCCTCCACAACCACTCTCTGGCTTCTTCCATTGAAAGAAGTCTCACAACACCAGGTTAAAGTCCAACAGGTTTATTTGGTGGCAAATACCATAAGCTTTCGGAGCACAGCTCCTTCGTCAGATGGAGTGGATATCTGTTCTCAAACAGTGCAAACAGACACAGAAATCAAATTGCAGAATACTGATTAGAATGCAAATCTCTACAGCCAGCCAGGTCTTAAATGTACAGACAATGTGGGTGGAGGGAGCAACTTCTTCCATTGAGCCAGTGTCTAATCCAATTTACTACCTCCCCATGTATACCTAGCGACTGAACCTTCCTAACTAACCTCCCATGAGGGATCTTGTCAAAGGCCTTGCTGAAATCCAGGTAGACAACATCCACCCTTCATCCACTTTCCTGGTAACCTCCTCGAAAAACTCTAATAGATCGGTCAAACATGACCTACCACGCACAAAGCCATGTTGACTCTCCCTAATAAGTCCCTGTCTATCCAAATATTTGTAGATCCTATCCCTTATCACACCTTCCAATAACTTGCCCACCACCGACGTCAAACTTACTGGCCTATAATTTCCCGGATTTCTTTTGGAACCTTTTTTAAACAACGGAACAACATGAGCCACCCTCCAATCATCCGGCACCTCCCCCGTGAATACTGACATTTTAAATATGTCTGCCAGGGCCCCTGCAAGTTCAACACTAGCTTCCCTCAAGGTCCGTGGGAATACCCTGTCCGGTCCTGGGGATTTATCCACTCTGATTTGCCTCAAGACTGCGAGCACCTCCTCCCCTGTAATCTGTAAAGGTTCCATGACCTCCCTACCTGTTTGCCCTATTTCCGTAGACTCCATGCCCGTTTCCTCAGTAAATACGGATGCAAAAAGACCATTTAGTATCTCCCCCATCTCTTTTGGTTCCATACACAGTCTACCACTCTGGTCTTCAAGAGGAACAATTTTATCCCTCACTATCCTTTTGCTCCTAACATACCTATAGAAGCTCTTTGGATTTTCCTTCACTCTGTCTGCCAAAGCAACCTCATGTCTTCTTTTAGCCCTCCTGATTTCCCTCTTAAGTAGCTTCTTGCACTTTTTATACTCCTCAAGCATCTGATCTGTTCCTTGCTGCCTGTACATTTCATACAACTTTAAATTGCCCATTCCTGTCTATCCCATATCCTGTCCTAACCCTTCATAATTTAATATCACCCTTTAGCCTCCTTATGACAAGGGCCATGTTCCCTGGAGATGAACAAGTTAAGATATGTGATCAAGGTATTTACAATATGGAAGGGGCTGGTAGGTTAGACAAAGTATGATCCTTTTCCTCAATATGGTTTGGAGATTATGGGGTTGCTCTCCATAGAAAAGAGACCTTTGAGAAGAAATTTGATAGAGCTGTTCAAAATCTAGATATCTAAATGGAATAGATTAGAATAACTGTTCCCATTGACAGTATCGTTCATAACCTGCAAAAGAACCAAATGCCAGATGAGGAGAAACATTTTGATGCAGCGAGTGACTACACTCTGGATCACACTTCCTGAAAGGTTTGTGGAGGCAGATTCAGTTGTGATTTTCAAAAGGGAATTGGATAAACACCAGAAGGGAAAGAAATTCCAGGTGTATGGGAAAAGGGCAGGAGAGTAGGACTAGCTAAATAGCTCTTACAAAGAGCCAGGATGCTCTCAACAAGCCTAATAGTCTCCTTCTGCACTGGGGCAGTCCATGGCCTAGTGCTATTATCACTAGATTATTAATACCGGAACTCAACTCATGTTCTGGGGACCTGGGTTCGAATCCAGCCACGGCAGATGGTGACATTTGAATTCAATAAAAAATATCTGGGAATTAAGAATCATTGATAACCATGAAACCATTATCAATTGCCGGAAAAACACATCTGGTTTACTAATGTCCTTTAGGAAAGGAAATCTGTCATCCTTACCTGGTGTGGCCTACATGTGACTCCAGATCCACAGCAATGTGGTTGACACGCAACTGCCCTCTGAACTGGCAGAGCAAGCCAAGTTTAAGGGCGACTAGGAATAGGCAATAAATGTCCATGTCTCATGAATGAATATAAAGAGTCATTCTTCGATTCTATATGGGGAACATTGAACAACATTTGGGTAAAGTCAATTAAAAGTGAATCTATGTTTAAGCTGCTATGGTATAGTTATACTGCCTAGTTGATAATTTTACTGCTGGCATCCTATCTGGGAAGCTTGCCTAACCCATTGATAATGAGAAAGTAATAAATTCTATTCTGAAGTCTATTAGAAAGAATTGCTGAGCCTGTAATGATTGCCAGGCTAAGGTATTAGTGTTAGTCACATTCATTTCCTTAATTTGTTTGCCTGATATTCATCTTTAGATTCTGAAAACTATCAGTTTCATCTATATCGTGTGAAAGATAAAGATCCATAATTTGACTGTCGAAGAAGTGTTTAACTGTTGTATACTGCCGTCATTCCCTCGGTAGGAAATCCCCATCGCAGAGCCATTGATCTTAACAGGCTTCATTAGAAGCTAACACAAAGGGCAGGATCTTGAGCCCGTGTTCACTGTCCATGGGAATAGCAGCGTGGGTTCAAAATGTGGAGAGGTCGGAAAAGCGTGATTCTCGCCAGCATGACCACGTTTTCCGATTTTGAGCTAACCTCGCTGGCAGAGTGATGCGGAACACGTCACGTCAGCATATCTTCAGTGAGCGCTCACTCCAGACACTGAGCCCGCACTGCATCTTCACACAATATCCTCAGCGATAAGTCTGACTCCTGCCTAACAGAGAACTGCATGTGCCCTGCCAATGAACAGACGAATCATGGGATTCATCAAGGCTGGAAAAATAGTCTCAGGCACTGCAGGCGAGCTTCCTGGCAGCCATCTCCTGCAGTCAGTGTGGAACAATGCTGTTCCACACTGAGGAGCCACTTATATGGAGCTCTCCAGTGATTGGTGCGATTAAGTGGTGCCGTGGTGGGCCAATCAGAGAGAGGGCGCCACAGGCGCGGTTATTCTTGTGGCCATAAAATTGTTGTCAGTGAGGCTCAAGATTCAGTCAGGAAGCCATCAGCATGATTCACTCCATTTTTCTCACCAGAACCAACACTCTGCCAAATTCTGGTAAGATCGCTCCATTGAAGTAATGAAGGAGTTGTGTGAAGAAAACACACAAAATCTTCTTTCCACTGGCTCCTTTCCCTTCTATATTTTAAAAATACGAAGGGAGAGGTGGATTTTCTGGCCGGAAGATCGGAAAATCCCACCCGAGGTCAATGGACCTTTGCGTGGTCCGTGTCCCACCCGCTACAATTCCCGTGGCGGGCGGAACGGGAAAATTCCACCAATAGAGTTATTCACAAGAGGTGAAAGAGGATAATTTGTACTTGGTGGTTTACTGTGAAGTAAGTGTACCCAGAGAGAGCAGACACTTTGGCACAGTTTTAGCTTAGAACTCTGAGATGTACCTATAGATAAGCCTCAGTTTACATATGTGCTATTAGCAACAAGAACACCATGTTAACTTGTTTGTGTTCTTGTGTACGGCTGCAAACTGCACTCTAACCCCAAACAGCAAACAAAACAAGCAAAATTAAAGCAAAACAGGCTACACACAATTAACGTATCTTCTGTTGCCATGAAGTGCCTATGAAATAAATTACACTACTCACTACAATTAATTACATTATCAAAAGAGTTTCCTGATATAAAAGTTATTGCACTCTCTTTGAAATAATCATTTTTAATTTACATTATATCATAGAAACCCTACAGAAGGAGGCTATTCAGCCCATCGAGATTACACGACAGCAATCCCACCCAGGGCCTATCCCTGTAGCCCCACATATTAACCCTGTTAATCCCTTTAACCTATGCATCCCAGGACACTAAGGAGCAATTTAGCATGGCCAATCAACCTAAGCTACACATCTTTGGACTGTGGGAGTAAACCAGAGCACCCGGAGGAAACCCACACAGACACGGGAGAATGTGCAAACTCCAAACAGACAGTGACCCAAGCTGGGAATTGAACCCAGGTTCCAGACACTGTGAGGCAGCAATGCTAACCACTTTGCCACCGTGCCACCCTACATATCTGACATTACTACAAGTTAAGTACCCTTTTGTATGGAGTTATTCAATGCTGCTTGATTGTATGTTTATTCCCTTGTTGTTTACAGGAAGTGTGAGGTTGGCAATCACCATGGAAAATCAGGTCTACCACATGGCCCATATGTGCAAAGACCTGCATTCTGTTCCTCTGGCCATGGGCTCAATGCTGCAGTGGCTCAGCAAGAGGTGACCCAGGCACATGGACATCCTTCCAGGTGCCCTTTCTCTTCAGGGAGACAGGGTGGTGCCATTGTGCATCAAGCGGGAGATGGAGTGACAGCCAACCAGCCACCTGGTAGTCACCATCATATGTCATAAACTCTGGATCTGAGAGTGACCAATCAGAATATTTTGTTCATGAGGAAAAGATTAGAGGCTATAGAAAAGAAATATTTGATTTGATTTATTATTATCACATGTATTAGTATACAGTGAAAAGTATTGTTTTTTGCGCGCTATACAGATAAAGCATACTGTACATAGGGAAGGAAAGGAGAGAGTGCAGAATGTAGTGTTATAGTCATAGCTAGGGCGTAGAGAAAGATCAACTTAATGCAAGGTAAATCCATTCAAAAGTCTGATGGCTCTTGAGTCAGTTGGTATGAGACCTCAGACTTTTGTATCTTTTTCCCGATGGAAGAAGGTGGAAGAGAGTAGTCCAAGGTGCGTGGGGTCCTTGATTATGCTGACTGCTTTTTTGAGGCAGTGGGAAGTGTAGACAGAGTCAATGAATGGGAGGCTGGTTTGCATGATGGACTGGGCTTCATTCACGACTCTTTCTAGCTTCTAAAGTATATTCTTGCATGTCAACGAAAGTGATTTGACTAGAGGATTATGTATAATTTTTTATTCATTTGTGGGACATAGGCATCGCCGGCTCAGCCAACATTTATTGCCCATCCCTAGTTGCCCTTGAGAAGGTGGTGGTGAGCTGCCTTCTTGAATTACTGCATTGCACGTGCTGTGGGTTGACCGATATGGTAGCACAGTGGTTAGCATTGCTGCCTTACAGTGCCAGGGACCCAGGTTCGATTCTCAGCTTGGGTCACTGTCTGCGCGGAGTCTCCAGAATATAAGAATTAAGAGTCTTTATACACAAATCACCAAAACTAGTGTATTAGTAAGGAAAAATTAAACAAAAAGTCAAATGAAATGTTGACTTTCATTCCAAAAGAGAAGATATACATAAATTGGGAATTAATGCTTCATCAGGAGAAATGTCTTCACCCAGAATGTGTGGAATTCACTACTACAGAATGTAGTTGAGGCCAAAACGTTGTCTGATTTCAAGAAGAAATTAGAGCTCTCAGGGCTAAAGGGATCAAGGGATATGGTGGGGAGAAGGGAGGATCAGGATATTGAATTCAATGATCAGCCATGATCAAAATGAATGGCGGAGCAGGCTCAAAGGGCTGAATGACCTACTCCTGCTTCTAGTTTCTATGTTTCTCTGTTTCATTATGCTTGGCCATGCTCCCATCTCAGGTGCTGTGACCACTGATTTCCTTTTCTTCCCAAAAAACAAAATATTATGGATGCCAGAAATCTGAAATACAATCTGAAATGAAAATATAAAGTGGAAATACTCAGCAGGCCAGGCAGCATTTGTGGAGAGGAGAGCAGAGTTTATGAGCAGGATTTTACCAGGGGCTTTGGGATCCCAGTGGGGGAGTCCCGAGGCCATACTTGGTGCCAAAGGGATCATTTTTTCAGACATGGGCTCTTAGTTAGCTGCCTCTGGGTTTGCCATCCAATTAAACATAGTGGGCAGGATATAGATGCTGACAGTCCAATCAGAGGGCCTGCAGATTGTAAGCCCCCAAGGCCCCATTAGGAGATATGGACACTGCTGTGGCAAGTCAAGATAGAGGGATTGAGAGGGAGTGCCTCCAATCAGAGGTAGGTCAAATACTAGAATCCAGTGGGTCCATAGAATCATAGAAACCCTACAATGCAGAAAGAGGCCATTCGGCCCATCAAGTCTGCACCGACCACGATCCCACCCAGGCCCTATTCCCATATCCCTAAATATTTACCGCTAATCCCTCTAACCTACGCATCCCGGGACACTAAGGGGCAATTTAGCATGGCCAATTAACCTAGGAACCTAGTCCAGCCAGGAAAGCCCCTCTGGATGGTGCAAAGGGATCTCCTCTTTGCTAATAACTCCCTTTCTGGGCTATGAAACCTGTAACAAATCCCATTCGCACCCAGAACTGGATAATTCCAGCAACATTAATTACCATTCTTCTCTCACTTTCACTGTCACAGTTCCCCCACTTCTCACATTGTTTTCTCAAATACCCCAACCATTAAGAATTGAAAGGTAGGTTGTGGGGCCCTTAGTCCAAGCAGATAAACCCCAACAGGGCAACCTGGGTTATGAAATGTATAGCTCTCTTTGAGTTTGGTCTTTGCAGCCCGCGGTTATTAGTGTCTCTTCAGAGATAACGAGCTACATGTTTCTTCTAAACTGCCAGATAGCTCCTTTTGTTTAAGGGTTACAAGCAGACATAGCTTCAACCATTTTAAAAGGTCCTTTTCCAGTGTGTAAAATTTGAGAAATAGCCATGAAGATATCTATAACGTAAAAATTATACAAGGCAGGGTCTCAGTCCCCTCACAATTGTACTCACTAATCGTAATGCAATCTGCTGTACACTCAGGAGACCAAATGCAGATTAGTGACTGCTTTGTGGAACACCTCCATTCTGTCTGCTAGTGGGACTCCAAACTTCCAGTCATCCCTCATTTCAATTCTCCACCTCGGTCTCACACCAATCTCTCTGTCCTTGATCTGCTAAAGTGTTCCAATGAAACTCAACACAAGGTGGAGAAACAGTACCTCATCTTTCAGTTTACATAGAATCCTTGCAGTGCAGAAGGAGGCCATTCGGCCAATCGAGTCTACACCGACCATAATCCCACCAAAGCTTTATCCCCATGAACCCATGCATTTACTCTAGCTAGTCCCCCTGACACCAAAGGACAATTTAGCATGGCCAATCCACTTAACCAGCACATCTTTGGACTGTGGGAGGAAACCCCGGAGGAAACCCACGCAAACACAGGGAGAATGTGCAAACTCCACACAGACAGTGACCCAAGCTGGGAATCGAACCTGGGGCCCTGGCACTGTGAGACAGCAGTGCTAACCACGGTGCTGCTGTGCTGCCCATCTGTGTGGGTTTCCTCCGGGTGCTCCGGTTTCCTCCCACAGTCTGAAAGATGTGCTGAAAGTTAGGCACTTTCAACACTTTTCTCTGTCCTATTTTGTTGCCTTTTTCATTGCAGGTTGTGGTTTTACTCTTTTATTTCTCTTTCTTTGTTTTTGAAAGGCAGCCGTTGCTCTTTCTACCATTCACATCTCCCCCAGGCACATCTTTTGTTTCTTTACTTGTCCTGTTACCAATCCCTTTGGCCGTGTGCCACCATCCCTTTTGCTATTTAACCTCTCATGTATTCCACCCTATCAAATTCCTTCTTTTCTCTTTGTCTCCACTCTTCCCCCATTTCACTTGCTTAGAATTTATCACAAATCTAACTTTTCCCAGTTCTGATGAAAGTCCATTGTTAACATTTTGCTCTCTATAGATGTTGAGTATTTACAACATTTTCTGCTTTTACATTCTTTTCTCTTTCTTCATCCTCACATTCTGGGTGGAATCTTCCCGTCCCGCCCGCCATGGTGGGATAGGCCCACGCAAAGATCCATTGATCTCGAGCGGGATTTTCCGATCTTGAGGCGAGTGTGGCCAAAAAATCCCATCCTCTATCTTTCTCTCTCTACTTTCACGCACTACTAACAAGGCAAATTAAGAAGTCTGACTTCTTACTACGCCCACCCCAGTCCAATGCCGGCATCCCCACATAAAAGGCAAATAGCATCAGTGTTGCCGAGCTGGTGGTGCAGGTGTTTCCTCTTTCCACATATTCCGTGGCTTAGAAAGAAGCACAAATGCAAAGTACATTTTATTGACAGAGGACTTTGAACTGTAATTTAGATCTTTTGATCGAGGATAAGTGTGTTTGATATGGTGACAAGCTAATATGCAACATAGCTTTCCTATATTTGGAGGATTGTAACAGCTCCAACACAATCCAAGATGCGCCAAATTTCATAATAAATGCTTTGTTAAATATAGAATTGTTGGTACCAATGACAGCCAAGGAAATGCTTTCGTTCATTGTATTTTTTCAAATAGTCTCTCGTTTCCATATGTTCTGGCATGTCAACTGAAGAGATTTGACAAGAGGATTTTGTGTATTTTTTTTATTCATTTGTGAGACATGGGCATTGCCAGCTAGGCCAGCATTTATTGCCCATCCCTAATTGCCCTTGAGAAGGTGGCGCTCAGCTGCCTTCTTGAATCGCTACATTCCGCGTGCTGTGGGTGGACCCACACAGTGGCACAGTGGTTAGCACTGCTGCCTCATAGCGCCAGGGACCCGGGTTCAATTCCTGGCTTGGGTCACTGTCTGTGCGGAGTCTGCATGTTCTCCCTGTGTCTGTGTGGGTTTCCTCCGGGTGCTTCGGTTTCCTTCCACAGTCTGAAAGACGTGCTGGTTAGGTGCATTGATCATGCTAAATTCTCCCTCAGTGTAGCCGAACAGGTGCCGGAGTGTGGCGACTAGGGGATTTTCACAATAACTTCATTACAGTGTTAATGTGGGCCTACTTTTGACACTAATAAATAAACTTTAAAACTTTAAACAATGCCGTTAGGGACAATATAAGGAACTTCAATTGCTGGGTTATGTTTTGCAGTGAATAGCTGACAAGTCTGGTCGTGAGATGAGGAAGATAATGCTTTCATATCAAAGTAAATATGTATTTTTTATTTATTTGCAACATAATAACATTTATATTTTAGTCGTATAGAGTGTAATGCTCATGGTGACCCTAGTTCACAGACCATTTCCACATAAAATGTGATTAGAGAGAAATGTGAGCTGGAGGGAAAGGTTTTTGCTCGATAATTTGTTGAATAACAGAAGTATAATATTAGGAACAGAGCAACAGAAGGACAGACTGCTTAACAAATGAGGAAGTAAGGTTTGTACACATTCAATAATTATGATACAGATAATTCTCGAGATAATCTATAATAAGGGTTTGCTTGGTTTTTTTAAATTGCCTTAAAAGGTTACCTTAAGAATTGCCACAATGGTTCAATGGATTATTGCACCATCTGAAATGACAATTTGGAGTGGAAAGTTCCTGGGTGAATTGCCTTATCCCAACCTTGGGAATTCTGATTGCTTTATGTATCTGTAGCCAGAAAGGTACAAGTTAGTAAGAGGTCCCATTCCTGAGGACTATTTAACAACAATAAGGAAGGAGCTCAGTAGAGTCAGCTAGTAAATATATTTTGGATGTTAGAATACAAGAGCAGGGATGTGCTTCTGAGGCTGTGTAAGGCTCTGGTCAGACTCCAGTTGGACTATTCTGAGCAGTTTTGGGCCTCGTATCTAAGGAAGGATGTGCTGGCCTTGGAAAATGTCTAGAGGAGGTTCACAAGAATGATCCCTGGAATGAAGAGCTTGTCGTATGAGGAATGGTTGAGGACTCTGGGTCTGTACTCGTTGGAGCTTAGAAGGATGAGGGGTGATTTTATTGAAACTTACAGGATACTGCGAGACCTGGATGGAGTGGAGGTGGAGAGGATGTTTCCACTAGTAGGAAAAACTAGAACCAGAGGGCACAACCTCAGGCTAAAAGGATGATCCTTTAAACCAGAGATGAGGAGGAATTTCTTCAGCCAGAGAGTGGTGAATCTGTGGAACTCTTTGCCACAGAAGGCTGTGGAGACCAGATCATTGAGTGTCTTTAAGACAGAGATAGATAGGTTCTTGATTAATAAAGGGATCAGGCGTTATGGGGAAAAGGCAGGAGAATGGGGATGAGAAAAATATCAGCCATGATTGATGGTGGAGCAGACTCGATGGGCCGAGTGGCCTAATTCTGCGCCTATGTCTTATAGTCTTACGGTCTTATGGATGTTAGATTAAGACAGACTTGGGGTAACTTCAAAGCCTTCTAAGAAAAAATAAAGTTCTAGCTCACTGGGCTGGATTTTACAGCCTCCCCCGACCCGAGACCAGGAAATCCCGCCCGAGGTCAACGGACATTTCCATTGTCCGCCTCTCACCCGCTTCAATTCCGTGGCAGGCAGGGGGGTAGAATTCCGGGCACTATTCAGGAAAGAAAGAAGGATGGTCAACCCAGGCCTTGGTTGGTGAGTCTGATTTCAACATCTTTAAGGAGGTGAGGTGAGCAGATCAGGGGAGCAGTTTAAGCATTGCAAATGAGAATATCATTTTGTGTGGCTCACTGTGTGACACATTTTATTAATTATTCTCTCATAGACAAATATATATAAATATCTATGCACATAGACTCTTTCTCTTTATATATATGTATAGCAAATCCAGCCTAGTACACAGCCATCTTCCAAACATCAGCCCAGCAGGAGGCCTGTTATTGATTGTGGACTGTTAGGATACATCATCAAAAAGTTCTTCAACTTCAACTTCCAATCTGTTTATTACCTCCCCTTCTATATTGATGTTTTGAGTGTCTGGATGAAGCAATCCACTTCACCATTTGAAGATGGGTGGTAAGGTGAGTTGAGAATCTGTTTGATCCCTTTGTTTTTCAGGAATGTTTGAAATTCACAAGATGCGAGCTGTGTGCCATTGTTAAGACACAATCTGCTCCAGCAATCCAAAAGTAGTGAGCACATTCCTGAGAGCATCAATGGCCACTTTGTGTGGACATCCTCCACAATCAGGAATGTATGTCTAAGAAGCAGTCCGGCAAAGTCCACATCTACCATAGGCATTCAGGCCAAGCCTACAGGTGTAATGGGACAGGTGCAGGAAAGGTCTTCATTCCTTAGCATGGAAAGCAGCTACTGAACTAGCTGCAGCAGTCAGAGAGAGAGAGAGTTACTGCAAACATTTGCAGGAGTCTGCTGTGTCTTTCCTCCTTTGATATTAAGAGACTTCTGGATGAGTACATGGGACTTAATAGGATTGAGCGTTATAGGTAAGCCTATATATAGGCCTAGGTAGGTAGGGACATGACCGGCGCAACTTGTGGGCCGAAGGGCCTGTTTGTGCTGTAGTTTTTCTATGTTCTACATCCAGCACTAGTCGACAATGATCAAGTTCTGCAACTGGCTTTTATCCCAGTGTTCTGGAAGTGGATATCCACAAAGCAGTCTGGGACATTGCTCACAGGATATCATTCCTGCTGAGATGATAATCAGCTCCCATTAACTCCACAGGAGATGACAATTCATTTCTGTATGTATTTCTTGCCTTTGATATGTCCTTATCTGGAAACAGGATGTAATTCCATTGTCTCTCTCTTAGTATCACCCACCAGAAATTCAGCCAGCCACTGAATTTACTTCTTCAGCCTTGCATGTTCATTTGTTCAAACCATGGTTCTTATGTAAATGTTCAGCATATCCATACATAGTTCAGGGTTTTTATTCTATCTTTATGACACCTTCAATCACCTCAATCATCTTCCTTTGTGCTAGGTATGACTCAAGCCAGCGGAGAGCTTTCCCCTGATTCCAATTTACTCCAGTTTTGCTCAGGCTTCTGGATACCACATTCAATCAAAAGCTGACTTGATGTCAATGATAGTCGCCTCTGGACTTCAGGTCTTTTTGTCCATGTTTGAATCAAGGCTGTAATGAGGCCAGGAGCTGAATAGCCCTGATGGAACCAAACTGAGCATCAATGAGCAGGTAGTTGCTGAGCAAGTGCCGCTTGTTAGCACTGCTGATGTCTCCTTCTATCATTTTACTGATGAATGACAGTCAACTGATGGGACAATAATTTGCTGAGTTGCATTTCATATCATAGGATCCCTACAGTACAGAAGGAGACCTTTCAGCCCATCGAGTCTGTACCAACCACAATCCCACCCAGGCCCTATTCTCGTAACCCCACACATTTACCCTGCTAATCCCCCTGACACCAGAGTCAATTTAGCATGGCCAATCAACCTAACCTGTATATCTTTGCCCTGCTTTTTGTGGACAGGACATACCTGGGTAATTTTCCACATTGCTGAGTAGATGCCAATATTATAGCTGTACTGGAACAGCTTGGCTAGGGACACAGCTAGTTCTAGAGCACAAGTCTTCATAAGTATTGCTGTAATATTGTCAGGGCCCATAGTCTTTGCAGTATCCAGTGCCTCCTGCTGTTCCTTAATATCACTGCGATCTGTGAAACAGGGGACCTCAGGAGAAGGCCGAGATGGATCATCCATTCTACACTTAAGGCTGAAGATTGTTGCGAATGCTTCAGCCTTATCTTTTGCACTGATGTGCTGGGCTCCTCCATCATTGAGGATGGGGATATTTGTGGAGCCTCCTCCTCCAGTGAGTTGTTTAATTGTCCTCCACCATTCACGACTGGATGTTTAAAGTTTAAAGTTTATTTATTAGTGTCACAAGTTGGCTTACATTAACATTGCAATGAAGTTACTGTGAAAATTCTCTGTAAATGGCAAGACTGCAGAGCTTAGATCTGATCCATTGGTTGTGGAGTTGCTTCTCACTGTCTATCACTTGCTGCTTATGCTGTTCGGTACACAGGTAGTCCTGTTTTGTAGCTTCACCAGGTTAACATCTTACTTTAGGTATGCCTGGTGCTGCTCCTGACATATCCTCCTACACTCTTTGTTGAATCAGGGTTAATCGCCTGGCTTGGTGGTAATGCTACAGTTGGGGATATGCCAAGCCATGAGGTAACAGATTGCGGTTGAATACAATTCTGCTGCTGCCATTGACCCACAGTACCTCATGGTTGCCCATCCTTGAGCAGCTAGATCTTTTTGAAGTGTTCCCATTGTTCCTAGCACAGTGGTTCCAAGTGTTCCAAGTGTTCCTAGCACAGTGGTAGTGCCACACAACACGATGGAAAATATTCTCAAAGTGAAAATGGGATTTTGTCTCCGCAAGGACAGAGCAGTTGTCATACCGATGCTGTCATGGACAGATGCCTCTGTGGCAGGCTGGTAAGGATGGAGTCAAGTATGTTTTTCCCTCTTTTGGTTACCTCGCCATCTACTGCAGACTCAGTCTGACAATTATATCCTTTAGGATTCGGCCACCTCAGTTTGCAGTTGTGCTGCTGAGCCACTCTTGGTGTTGGACATTGAAGTTCCCAACCACAATACATTCTGCATCTTCAGTGCTTCCTCCAAGCAGTGTTCAACATGGAGGAGTACTGATTCAGTAGTTGAGGGGTTGAGGGAGCGTGGGGTGATACGTGGTAATCAGCAGGAGGTTAATTTGCCCATGTTTGACCTGATGTCATGAGACTTCATGAGGTCTGGATTCGATGTTGACTATTATCCTGTGTCTCTAGGTTATTGGCCCAGTGAAAATACCACAAATACCCATTGACAGGGTATGGATGTTTCTCCTTAAGGGAGAGACTAGAACTAGGGGACACAGTTTAAAAGTAAGAGGTCTCCGATTTAGAAAAGAGATTAGGAGAATGTTTTTCTTTCAGTTACAGAATCACAGATTTATTGTAGTGCAGAAGAAGGCCATTTGGCCCACCATGTCTGCACCGGCTCTCCAAACGAGCATTAGTGCCATTCTCCTGCCTTTTCCTCTTACCCCTACACTTTGTTTCTATTCAAATAATCATTTAATGCCCTCCCATGCTGACACTATAGTTAGGAAAGCCCACCAATGCCTCTACTTTCTCAGAAGACTAAGAAAATTTGGTATGTCCACTATGACTCTCACCAACCTTTATAGATGCACCATAGAAAGCATTCTTTTTGGTTGTATCACAGCTTGGTATGGCTCCTGTTCTGTCCAAGACTGCAAGAAACTACAAAGGGTCATGAACGAAGCCCAGTCCATCACTCTAACCAACTGACACTGTCTACACTTCCCGCTGCATCGGAAAAGCAGCCAGCATACTTAAGGACTTTACGCACCCCGGACATTCTCTCTTCCACCTTCTTCTGTCAGGAAAAAGATGCAAAAGTCTGAGGACATGTACCAATTGACTCAATTGACTCAAGAACAGCTTCTTCCCTGCTGCCATCAGACTTTTGAATGGACCTACTTCGCATTAAGTTGATCTTTCTCTACACCCTACCTATGACTGTAACACTACATTCTGCACTCTCTCCTGTCCTTCTCTATGAACGGTATGCTTTGTCTATATAGTGCACAAGAAACAATACATTTCACTGTATACCAATACATGACAATAATAAATCAACTCAAATCAAATCAAATACCTTGATTGAACCTGCCTCCACCACACTTACGGGCAATGTGTTCCAGACCCAAACCATTTGTTGCATGAAAAAGATATTTCTCACATCATATTTGCTTCTTTTGCTATAAATCTGTGCTCTCTCATTCTTGACCCTTTTACGAGCAGGAACAGTTTTTCCCTATCTACTCTCTCCAGCCCCCTCATGATTTTGAACACCTCTATCAAACCTCCTCTTAGCCTTCTCTTCTTCAAGTAGAACAGTCTTGACTTCTATTTTCATAACTGAACAGCATCCCTGGAGCCATTTTTGTAAACCCCTTCTGTACTCTCTCCAATGCAAGGGTCATTGGTTTGTGACGTTTGCTTCCCCAGAGAGCAATGGAGGCAGGGTCATTGAATATTTTTAATGTTGATTCAGATAGATTATTGACTAACAAGTGAGTCAAAGTGTATAGGGGTTGGAGGAGAAAGAGAGGCCATAATCAGATAGTCATGATCTTATCAAGAAGCTGAGTAGGTTTGAGGGGTCGAATAGCGTACTCTTGCTCCTCATTTATATGCTCGTTTGTAATCTCTTCACTTTGCTGTGTCCATAGAACACTCCACAGTCGATGACGCATGACTAAACTGCAGACTACCAAGGAAAACATGGTCACTCCAGAACTTTCTTTAACAAGAGTGCCAACTGGCTAATGACATTGTCACGGGAACATTTAAACTTTGACTGGTGCTTTATATATTTTGGAGACTCTTAAGCAGCTGTAGTCAATTTTGTCTGGATTTGATAAAGATAAGGAATGCACCTACTGGGTGGGGGCAGGTGGGAAGCTTTTGAGTTCAGATGGCGTTTGTAACGGACAGCTAGACTGGTGCAACCTATCTCCTACACCCACAGAAGTTGAAAAGAACTCCTCAGGAATACACCACAAACTGTCAGATCAAAGTAAGAAGAAACATCATTTGTTCTGCGTGGAGACAAAAGGCTATGTGAAAACAGGAAAGTTACTTTAATGAGGCATGAATCATCCCTATATAAATTAGGAATACCTGAGTGATTTCATTCTGCTTACTAAATGTAATGCATTACTACTTCACACTCAGCAATTTTCATGACAGTGTAAATGGTAAATGACCCAGATAGAAAGCATGAAATGGAAGTTGTGGCAATTTGGGGTATCGCTGCCACAAATTAACTGAATTTCACATGATCTGGGATTCGGAATTGTTAAGGCTCATAGCCAAGTGTATAATTTCAAAAAGACTTATATGAGAAACAATTTGATCAAATTTATTGGAATAGAGATGTTCAACAATAGCCCTCCATATTACCATGTTCTTTTAATTAGGTTGTAACAATTTTCATTGCAACATAAACATGCCCGAGATTGCTTTTGAGGCACCTCATGAGAGACCTTAAGCAGTTTTAAGTTTTGACATAAGGGTTCAATCACTGCATCTCTTTGTGCTAGTTGTGTGCTAGTTGTGGACCTTGCTATAGATCATCTTATTTACTGGCCTGTTTGTAATTGGTTACTAAGTTTGACTGCAGCAGACCAATACTATTTGAATGTTATTCTTTGGAAGGTTGCCGCACTCAATTGGTCAGGCCTATAGATGCATTTTCAAAGCACAGTTTTACATTGGATAAATCCAAAACTGTTTCAACTCCAAGCGCATAAGACTTGAGAAACTATTATCTTCACCTTAGCACACAACGAGACAGAATTTCATCTTTGACTAACAAAAGAAGAAGAAAAATGTTTTTAAAGGCACTTAAGTACCGACAGCCCTTCAAGTTAAAATTTCTAAGGATAAATGCAGAATGCTGCATTTTAATGCTGAATTCCCTTTCATATTTTTATGACCTGGGCAAAGGAAATACAAAAGTATCTGTCCAAGGGCACAAACCTAAATGTATAAATGTAAATGGCAAATCTTTATATTATGTGCATCTGTCAATGGGAAAAATTAGAACGGCTTATTAGAAACATTGGTCAACCATACTTTTGGAACCAGCTGTTCATAGATGGAACTGTTAGATAATAATTATACCAAAGAGGCTGAACACCTCCTGAAATTATATCCTTAAAATGGGATGCACAGATTTGGGAATCCCTGCATATTGAACTCCACTTACACTATTAAGCAACTGCACACAAGCATAGTTTTGTCTCTAGATCTCAAAGGAACACCAATGAAAAGATATAATAACAAGGTATTTAAGTTGTACAGCCAAAAAAATTTACAATTATAATTTTTTAAATTCATTCATGGGACATGGGCATCACTGGCTGACCAGCATTTATTGCCCATCCCTAGTTGCCCTTGGAGGGCAGTTGAGAGTCAACCACATTGCTGTGGCTCTGGAGTCACTGATTTGGTTTGATTTATTATTGTCACATTGTATACAGTGAAAAGTATTGTTTCTTGCGCACTATGCAGACAAAGCATACCGTACATAGGGACGGAAAGGAGATAGTGCACATATCGGCCAGACCAGGGAAGAACGGCAGATTTCCTTCCCAAAAGGACATTAGTGGCCCAGATGGGTTTTTCCGACAATCGTTTCATGGTCATCAGTAGATTCCTAAATCCAGACATTTTAACTGAATTCAAATTCCACCATCTGCCGTGGCAGGATTTGAACCCGGTTCCCCAGAAGATTAGCTGAGTTTCTGGATTAATAGTCTAATAATAATACCACTAGGCCATTGCCTCCCCAAAGTTATAAAACAAAAAAAAAACACATGTTTTTAAGGTTAACTACTACATCTGTAAAACAGAAACAAAGCACTTCTGAAGGTTTACATTCTTGCTAATTATTAGTTATCAGTGAAACTCACAAATAATCACCTATTTTCAGGCAACAGTCTCTATGGATTCTCAATCTATAAATTTTCCAGTAATAGTACCACAATAAAGCACTCACTGTTGTTATGAGGGAGGTATTTCACAGAGTTTCACTCTCCCTCTCATTCGACAATGGAAATCCAAGGCTTGCAACAAAGCCTTGCTTTCTGGAACAAACTGTGGTCGCTAGTGGCTGCTTATTTCACAGGTCTGACCCAGCACAGCACACTTTTCAAGATATCACCTGGCTACTCCTCTCATGCTGCTTTCAATCCTTCCTTAAGTATATATTATTCTCTTTCATCTTTAACCCAATTGTTCTTAACTTTTATTGGCAGTTACCCTTCCCAAATTATTAAAGCCATTTATGTTGTCTTTATGGCCACATCTTGCAGGAAAAATAAACTAAATAACTTTGCTTGATTCATTTAAGATCATTGCCAGTTGTATCCTTCCTTTTATTTCCCTTTGAAATTCAACATGTAAACACAAGTAAACCTTCTTTATGCCCTCATGCGAATTTCTATCTATGTTGTTCACTTATATCCCAGCTTAACTTTGTTCATCTCTCTTTCAACTGCCTGCTTTTACACCTAACCCTTTTGATCATTTAAATCTTGCAGTCTGTCTTCAAGTTAACTAAATTACACACACACACCTGCTTCACAGTATCCAGCTGTAATATTGGGAAAAGGTGATATTTTATTTACAATTGATATTCATAACTATGCATCAATTTGTCATTTTACATATATTGCTGGTCTGCAGAAATACATAGGCAGTTGAAGATCAGTCACCAACACATTGCTATTAAATGTTCATACAAGTTATAAAATGCAATATTTGTGCAGTCCAATAATGTTGCACTATAATTTTCAGAGATTTCATTGTGCACTGAGGAACAGTATCCATGAGTTATCCTACCATGAAGTGAACTTGTTGCACAATTTGAATGTATTATTTGTTCTCGCTTACAAAGGGAGCTATTGAAGGGCAGTATCCATTGGAAAATCAATGCACTGCACCATAAAATACAGCCATACAGGTTTCATTCCCATTTCTCTGATTTCTCAACCTCAGTCAAGACTTAGAGGGAGGTATGCTGGCTATCAGTTTCTCCAGTGGAGAAAAATAAATGAGGGTGAGTTGGCACCATGTCATTCTTGCAACCTTCTAAGCAGCGGGTTCCAGAGTAGAATTGGCCAAAGCCGGAGTCTGGTTGAATATTGTCAATGGTTGCTAGGCTGAGAGACCTGAATAAGAGGAAAGATCATTAGGAAAAAACAAATCCATGGAGGTTATAATGCAGAAATAGGCTATTCAATCTAAATAATCTGTCTTTATCCCCATGTTGCCAGGACTTGAAAATTTCAGCTATGAGGAGAGATTATATAGGCTAGGATTGATTCCCTTAGAGCAGAGCAGGCTAATGTGGCACAAAGGTTAGCACTGCTGCCTCACAGCTCCAGGGACCCAGGTTCAATTCTAGCCTTGGTGACTGTGTGGTGTTTGCACATTCTCCCCGTGACTGTGTGTTTCCACCGGGTGCTCTAGTTTCCTCCCACAGTCCAAGATGTGCAGGTTAGGCGGATTGGCCATGCTAAATTGCCCATTGGTGAACAAAGGTCTGTAGGTTAGGGGGATTAGCCATGGGAAATGTGTGGGGTTATGGGGATAGGACGGGGGAGAGGGCCTGGGTAAGACACTCTGTCAGAGTTAGTACAGGCTTGATAGGCTGAATGGCCTGCTTCTGCATATTTCTGCATTCTATGATAAGCGGTGATCTAATTGAGGTGTACAAAATTACGAGGGACCTGGACGGGGTAGAAAGACTTGTTTTACCTTCGCGGAGGGGTCGATTACCAGCCATCATAGAACTAAGGTGATTTGTCGATGAATTAGAGGGACATAAGGAATTTTTTTCACGCAGAGAGTGGTGGGCATCTGGAATTCAACTGCCTGAATTGGTGGTTGAGATGGAAACACTCAACTCATTTAAAAAGGTACCTGGATCGGTATCTGAAATGCTATGGACCAGGTGCCGGAAAATGGGATCAAAATGAGTGGCTAGTTTATTTTTTCTCTTTCTGGGCCAGCACAGACACTGTGGGCTGAATGGCCTCTTTTTGCATGGTAACTTTTCTACATGAGCAAATAGGCCAATTAAAAAGTGGCTGAACGTTCAAACTAACAAATTAAGGGCATATATAATTTAAGTTACGTATAAGGAGAACATTTGCTGCCAATGAGCATCTTCATAAAGCAGAGGTCAGAATGTACATCAAGTGTTAAAAAAACAGAAGAAGTTAAAGACAAAATACTGTGGATGCTGGAATCTGAAACAGAAACAGAGAACGCAGAAGAAGTTTAAAGTTTATTCATTAGTGTCACAGGTAGGCTTACATTTAACCCTGCAATGAAGTTACTGTGAAAATCCCTTAGTTAGTTCTGCCAAAACAAAATGGGTTGACTGCATAAGTGCCTCGCACTGGTAATCAGGAGGAAGGGAAGCCGTTTCATTTGCACAGCAAGGAGATTGTGCCAGGCTGGAAAGCGGGAAGTAGCTTCTTTCAAAGCGAAAGATTAGTAAGAGATAAGAGTACACCCACGATTTGGGAGCGTACATTCTGCACCATAGCTGGTGGCACGGGTGCGCTTTTACAATGGGACAGGAATTACATACACCTTTTGTCTGCAACCCGGCTGAAGTGGGGTTTGCCCACACGCCTACGGGGTGGTCAGTTGTCTTTTGGAGGAAATCTCACTCCTTGCCTTGGGTTGAAATGTGCATCCTGTGTGCCCACAAACCCTTTGTGTTGTAGTAGCTCGCCCTGGACAGCTCCGTCTTGACTGGCGGCTCCCCGGTTTCCTGGGCGTGTCTTTCATTGATGAAACATGAGACTGTTTGCCTGCTTGGTTCACATGGTGGAAATTTCCACTATCTCCTCGCCACTGTTAAATGCAGAGGATCCCCCCACCCCCCCCTCCCGAACCATCCCTTACTCTGGAAATTACAATTCACTGTTGCTCCCGCTTTGTTGCTTGGTTCAAGTTGCAAAATTTAAAAGGTGGGTCTGATCCAAAATTAAAACAAAAGGAATTAGCTCGTTAATGCAAAAAAAAAGTAGATAACATTTAAGCTGCTTTTGTCAGTGTGTTGTAACAAAACCCAAACTGGTTGCAAGCTGAATTTTAAGATTGTAAGCGGGCGATGGGTTGGGGAGGGGGGAGGTTTGAATGAATATTCTCTGCTTATTAAAAACGTGTGAAAGTGTTGAGACAAATGACATTTATTTGGGGAAAAACGAACTGAGAGGCGTTAATATGTGCGTGAGCAAAGAATGTATTCAGTATTTGGGGAGAGTGGAGGGGGCAACAGGAAATTATCATTTTTTTAAATTCCAGTTTTAAAGTTTATTTACTGTTTTCAGTTTCGTATATAATTCCATGTGTGTTTGTGCAGTGCGACCGAACGGTGTGTTTTTAACCGCGCCTTTTGGATCGATTTCTGACAAAGCAATTTCATTTGTGATAATGGTGCTTTCTGTATTGTTGCAGCAATGTTTATTTTAACTTGCTAAACATTTCTACAAATGTTTGCTGATCTCCTGCATCCGAAGAATTGTTTATTGTTATATCAGATTGGACATATGGAGAGGAGAGGTGGGGGCAGTGAAATGCGTATAAAACTGCATGTCTTGAAGTCTATGTTGCTCACTTCTGTTACTTATTGTATTCGCCTTTTCTTATTTATTAAGAGAATATATCTACAGCTTACTGCTGAATCTTGCATGGGTGCTGTGATATGATCCATTTAGCCCCGGGTTAATGCCAGTCCTCTCGCCCGCCTGCTTCCCTGGCACATCACTTGGGGTACCCGCGGGACTGTAACCGAGCGGGGGAGAGGACATCGAGTTGGGGGGGCGGGCGGGTGTTGGCAGCTACTTACCTGTAAGGGGAGAGGGGGGATTGCAAGAGTTTCGGGATCTCCAGCCGGGGTTGAGTTGGCTCCTTGGGCGCTGCTGCTGCCATGCCACAAAGGCAGTGGGTAAGGGGACCCCGCCTAGCTTTCCCCCTCGCCCGGTCCTTGTCCACTCCTGCAACCTCCAGCAATTAATTCTAGCATTTCCCTTCTCGCCTCAGAGCCCAGTCCCAGGACAGGAGCCCCTGCTCCTGCATCAGTTCAAAACCCTCAGTCTGACCAGTTCCCATTATGCTTACCAAGTACTGCAGTGCCAATTCAAACCTGTCAAATTTTACTCACTGCCTTTTGTTCTCTGTGCTTCAAGATGTGCTTCAAGATCCCCGCCAGCCTTGAATAAATTCAAGAAGAATGTAATGCCAAATTTGTGCTGTTTTGTAAAGGTGCAGTCTCTCTCGCTATACTTGTCATTACAGGTCATACTTAAAATGTGCATTTGCATTTTATGTTAAACATTCTCTGGTGCCTACAGCTTCAGAGGTTTTACATCCAGTCCCTCCGCGTACAGTGACCGGAGGGTTCCAGACACTGGCCTCTTCTCACTGAACCTTAGAATCGCTGCTGCACTGAAGGAGGCCATTTGGCCCATCGAGTCTGCACCCCGTCTCTTACCCAGGCCCACACTCCCACCCTATCCCCACAACCTCATGTATTTACCCCGCTAATCCCCTTAAGCTGCACATCTTGGGACATCAAGCGGCAATTTAGCATGGCCAACCTGCACATCTTTGGAGTGCAGTGCAGAAGGAGGCCATTCAGCCCATTGAGTCTGCACCGACTCTCCAACAGAATATCCTATCCAGGCCGACAGCCCGCTCTGGTTTCATCCCACAGTCCAAAGATGTGCAGATTAGGTGGATTGGCCATGCTATATTGTCCCTTAGTGTCAGGGCGTTTACCAGGGTAAATACATGGGGTTATGGAGATAGGGTCTGGGTGGGAATGTTGTTGGTGCAGGCTCAATGGGCTGAATGGCTCCTTCTACACTGCAGTGATTCTATGAGCTCTGTCTAGCTGGTTTAACAACAACCGGGATTAGTCAAACCTGCCACCAGTGCATACAACTTCCAAAAAAAAACACGCACTTGGGAAAAACAAGACATTTTCTGTCCTAGAATAGAATCATAGAATCCCTACAGTGCAGAAGGAGGCCATTCGGCCCATCAAGTCTGCACCGACCACAATCCCACCCAGGCCCTACCCCCACATATTTACCCGCTAATCCCTCTAACCTACACATCTCAGGACTTTAAGGGGCAATTTTTAACCTGGCCAATCAACCTAATCCACACATCTTTGGACTGTGGGAGGAAACCGGAGCACACGGAGGAAATCCACGCAGACACAAGGAGAATGTGCAAACTCCACACAGACAGTGACCCGAGCCAGGAATTGGCGGAGTTTTAAAATTAGGGCTTCAGCATATTACAAGGACCAGGCAATTGCCGCACGTTTTACGCCAGATGGCATATTTTTCATCAACATTAGTTGCACTTCACCAAAGAATGACCAAAAAATGTATAGCCTCAACATTGTGCTATGAAATGGGGCAATTGATGACTTATTCTTGTACACCAGTGGGCGGCACGGTGGCACAGTGGTTAGTATCTCTGCCTCACAGTGCCAGAGACCTGGGTTCAATTGCGGCCTTGGGTGACTGCCTGTGTGGAGTTTGCACTTTCTCACCATGTCTGTGTGGGTTTCCTCCAGGCGCTTCAGTTTCCTGCCACAGTCCAAAGATGTGCGGGTTAGGTGCTAAATGACCCCTTAGTGTCCCAAGATGTGTAGGTTTGGGGGATTAGAAGGGGAAATGTGTGGAGTTACAGAAATAGGGTCTGGGTAAGATGCTCTGTAGGAGAGTCAGTGCAGACTTGATGGGCCGAATGGCCTGCTTCTGTACTGTAGGGATTCTATCATGATAAACAGTATGTAGTAAATATTTACCAAAATCAGTGTCCTGTCCTTGTACAGATTGCTTTCGGAAGACAAGATAGTACGTGCGATTCAACATTAAACCAAGCCCCTCATTTGCATTTCCTGGTTCCTCAGGAGGAGCTGGAAAATTCCATGGTACGAATGGAGAAATACAGATGAGTTCTCCCAGTGTCACGGCCAACATTCCTTCCTCAACTAATGCACCAAAAATAGATGCACTGATTCATGTTCATAAATTTTAGTTCCAATTTTAAGCAGAAATCATTGCAGTGTTATTTAATTTGCACCCTTATTCAAGCAATAACCCAATGGATGAATAAAGCCAGAGGCTTTAATCAGAATTTATTTAAAGTTGTATTTCATAAGTGAGCATTGTTGCCTGAGAAAGCATCGGGAAAATTACTTTTATAATATTTTTGTGACATGTTCTCCAAACTACAGTAAAACAAAGTAGGACAGTCCAAAGATCTGCAGGTTAGGTGGATTGGCCATGCTAAATTGTCCCATAGTATCCCCAAGATGTGCAGGTTAGATGGATTAGCCATGGGAAATGTGTGGGGTTACGGGGATAGGGCTGGGGAGAGGGCCTGGGTAAGATGCTCTGTCAGAGAATCGGTGTGGACTTAGTGGCCGAATGGCCTCTTCTGCACTGCAGGGATTCGACGATTCTATGAAGTAAAGCCAAGGACTTTATTTAATAAGAAAGATGTTTAAAAAACAGTCATGAGATATTTGTACAGATGGAATAGAAAGGAGGCAAATAGCTAGAACATTTGGTTGCTAGATCTAAATTTAATGCTTCTAATAGATAAGTAATTACATTGATAGAATAAATCAAAGTATAATTTGCATTACATGTATTTGATGGTGAATCACAGAAATGAAATTTTAAAAGCCATTCAGCGTGTTGGTGCTAGTACATTTTTTATTCATTGATGGGACATGGGCGTTGCTGGCTGGCCAGCATTTATTACCCATCCCTAGTTGCCATTTCAGAGGGCAGTTGAGAGTCAACCGCATTGCTGTGGCTCTGGAGTCACATGGAGGCCAGACCAAGTAAGAATGGCAGATTTTCTTCTTTTACTGTTCCTTCATTCTCCACAGTGCTCCGAGCAGCTGCTGATGGCTCCGAACAAATGCCCTCCCACTGTTCCCCCGACCCCATGGATTTAATCTTTTGATTTGATTTGATTTATTATTGTCACGTGTATTGGTATACAGTGAAAAATATTGTTTCTTGCGCGCTATACATACAAAGCATACCGTTCATAGATTACATAAGAGAGTGGGAAAGGATAGAGTGCAGAATATAGTTTTACAGTCGTAGAAAGATCAACTTAACATAAGGTAGGTCCATTCAAAGGCCTGATGGCAGCAGGGAAGAAGCTGTTCTTGAGTCAGTTGGACTGTGATCTTAGACTTTTGTATAATTTTCCCAATGGAAGAAGGTGGAAGAGAGTATGTCCGGGGTGCGTGAGGTCCTTGATTATGCTGGCTGCTTTTCTGAGGCAGCGAGAAGTGTAGATAGAGTCAATGGGTGGGAAGCTGGTTTGCGTGATGGACTGGAGTTACAATAGGTGAGGCAGTAATTGTACCAAAATCTCACCTATCTATTGGGTTAGTTTCTTCTGTGAGCCAAGAGGAGTTAGATGAAATCCAAGGCTGAATTTCAGGCAGTCCTCACTTCTGGTGTATTTATTAATGCTTATTTGGATGTGCATGTTTTAACAGATAGAAGTGTCCATGAGGTTTTTTGCTCATTATGTTTTGCAGTAGTGGGCATGAGGGGCAGGGGAATTTTTCTTTTGCATGGGGTAGGCAACAACCATTTTGGGCAGATTGTGACCTTTTACGCTTAAAATACTCTTCCTTTAATCCTTTTGTGTTAATGGCACTGCAGTAAGTTGTCAGACAGGTTTCCTTGGACTAAAGTAAGAAATTACTCTGTAAAAAAAACCAAACCTTTCCATCATTTGAATTTATAAAGCTAATACGGGAATTGTGTTTTTGCTGCAATTTGTATCATTAGAAAGACATGAAAAATGATTCCGTACAGCAGAGAAAACAACTCCAGTGTAGCTACTTATATAATAATATTCCTAACATTGTACTGTGAGTGGTTGCCTGGCATTAAGTGTTTGCCAGATACAACTTAATGACTGAATGCTGGAACAAAATATGTTCTCTTTCTGCAGAGATGATGAATCAATGCTATTTGCTAGTGAAAGCTTGGCAATTGAGACAAAGGTGATTGGAATGCGTGGAATTTGTAACTAGCTTGTAAAAAGGTATAGTAATGATTGATGCTTCGTTCTGCTGGTTACCTGATCAAAAGACCTTTTGTATATTATTCTTTCGAGGGAATGTGTGGGCATCACTGGCTAAGCTATCATTTGTTACCATCCCTAATTAATCCTGAGAAGGTGGTAGTTAGCTGTCCACTTGTACCACAGCAGTCCATGCGATGTTAGTGAGGGAATTTGACCCCAGGATAGTGAAGGAATGGTGATATACTCCCAAGTCAGGATGGTGAATGGCTTGAAGGGAACTTGCTAGTGCTCCAATGTATCTGCTGCCCTCGTCCATCCAGGTGGTAGAGGTTGTGGGTTTGGAAGGTGCTGTTGAAGTGAGGTGAGTTGCTGCTGTGCATCTGTAGATGCCACACTGCTTCCACTGTGCATCAGTGATGGAGGGAGCGGATGCTGAAGGTGGTGGATGGGTGCCAATCAAGTGGGCTGCTTTGTCCTGGATGGTGCTGAGCTTCTTGAGTGTTAGAGCTGCACTTATCCAGGCAAGTGAAGAGTATTCCATCACTCTCCTGACTTGTGCCTTGTAAATGGTAGACAAGCTTTGGCAAATCAGGAGGTGAATCCTCATCACAGAATTTCCTGCGTCTGACCTGCTCTTCTGGCCACAGTATTTATATGGCTAATCAAGGACAGTTTCTGGCCAAAGGAACCCCCAAGGATATTGTTAATGGGGAATTCAGCGATAGTGATGCCATTGAATGTCAGGAGACAATAATTAGATGCTCTCTTGTTGGTGATGGTCATTGCCTGGTACTTGTGTGGCATGAATGTAACTTGCCGCTTATCTGCCCAAGTCTGAATGTTGGCCAGGTCTTGCTGCATATAGATATGGAATGCTTCAGTATCTAAAGAGTCGTGAACATTGTAAAATCATCAGCAAACTAAGCTAGTTTCAGCTAATAATCTTGTTTGGCCGCATATATAAATTGACTACAGTAAAGTAAGGTGGAAAACTGTATTTTGAGACATTCTATCTAGAAAAGTCACAGAAGTTTAGGCTGCTTTGGTAAGTGTGGATATTTTTTTATTATGTCACAAGAAGGCTCACATTAACACTGCAATGAAGTTACTGTGAAAATCCCCTAGTCGCTACACTCCAGTGCCTGTTCAGGTACACTGAGGGAGAATTTAGCATGGCCAACGCACCTAACCAGTACGTCTTTCGGACTGTGGGAGGAAACCCACACAGGCATGGGGAGAATGTGCAGACTCTGCACAGAGAGTGACCAAAGCTAGGAATCGAGCCCAGGTCACTGTTAGGCAGCACTGTGCCACCGTACCACCCTACCACTGTATCCGAACAGGCGCCGGAGTCTGGTGACTGGGGGATTTTCACAGTAACTTCATTGCAGGGTGAATGTAAGCCTACTTGTGACACTAATAAATAAACTTGAAACTTTTCGTCATCTGCCCTAATATCTCAGTGGCAGTGACTCAGTGGCAGTTCTCCTGCGAAGAGCCTTCGGAAGTTTTACTATGTTACGGGAGTTATATAAATGCAAATTATTGTTGTTGTCATCCCCAGTTTGGACTGTAAATCCTCCTGTTTGTACCTACCACTCTAATTCAGGAACACCGTTAACGCTGCCTTAGCAGAGAAGAAATTTTTGGACTCACGTGGTCCCTTGCTACATGAGTAAACATTTGAGAGTGGGTATAGACAGCTGTGTGTCTTATATTCCTATCCAGATGTTATTCCTCCTGCTTTAAGCTGGTAAACAGACACCTTCAGCAAATCGTCAGATTGGAAGGGAGAATCGGGCCCACGGTACTGCTCCAACCGCACTGACACACAGAAATCAACTGCAGACGTAGATCAGCCTCTACATTTCTTCATTCTCTCCATCATTCACACATGATTTATTAACAATAGCCATATCGTCTTTCATAGATGATTCGATTGGATCCAGTGGATATGCAGACAAAACAAAACATTGACATGCTGGAATAGCTGGAGGGAAGGCAGCGTTAATGTCTTAGGTCATTGACCTTTCGTCAAAACAACTTCTGACAAGCGATCAGCAACCTGAAACATTGGGTGGGATTTTCCAGTCATTGCCAAAGCTCAGTGGACTTTTTGGCTGCCGCTCCAAATTTTCCATTCAGGGCCATGACTTTCATAGGCAGGACTGGAAGTTTTATTTTATCCATTCAAGGGGTATGGACATTTGCTAGCTAGGCCAACATTTATTGCTCATCCTGAATTGCCCTTGAGAAGGTGATGGTGAGTTGCCTTGTGGAGTAGGTACACCCACAGTGCTGTGAGAGAGAGAGAGAGCCCCAGGGTTTGGATCCAGTGACAGTGAAGAAACGGCGATGTATTTCCAGTTCAGGATTGTGAGTGACTTGGAGAGGAACTTCCAAGTGATGGTGTTCCCATGCATCTGCTGCCCTTGTCCTTCTGAATGGTAGCGGTCATGGGTTTAAAAAGTGCTGTATGAGGAAACATAGATAATAGGAGCAGCGGGAGGTCATTCCACCCTTTGAGCCTGCCCTGCCATTCAGTATGATCATGGCTGATCTTCTATCTCAATGCCATACTCCTGTGCTCTTCCCATATACCTTAACGAATTTAGAGTCCAGATATCTGTCTATTTTCTCCTTAAATGTATTCAGTGACTTAGCCTCCACAGTCTTCCACGGTGGAGAATTCCACAAGTTCATCACCCTCTGAATGAAGAAATTCCTCCTCATCTCAGTTTTAAATGACCTGCGCTGTATCCTGGGATTGTGACCCCTTGTCCTAGACCCTCCAGCCAGGGGAAACAACATCCAGTCTGTCCTGCCCTATCAGAATTTTATACCTTTCAATGAGCTCCCCTCTCATTCTTCCAAACTACATTGAATAAACACCTAATAAACCCAAACTCTCCTCATTCAACAATCCTGCCATCCCAGAATCAGTCTGGTAAATCTTTTGCTGCACTCCCTCCATGGCAAGGATATCCTTTCTTAGGCAAGGAGACCAAAAGTGCACACAATGCTCCAGTTGTGGTCTCACCTAGTCCCTGTACAGTTGTAGTAATCATAGGAATCATAGAAACCCTACAGTGCAGAAGGAGGCCATTCGGCCCATCGAGTCTGCACCGACCACAATCCCACCCAGGCCCTATCCCCACATATTTTACCCACTAATCCCTCTAACCTACACATCCCAGGACTCTAAGGGGCAATTTTTTAACCTGGCCAATCAACCTAACCCGCACATCTTTGGACTGTGGGAGGAAACCGGAGCACCCGGAGGAAACCCACGCAGACACGAGGAGAATGTGCAAACTCCACACAGACAGTGACCCAAGCCAGGAATCGAACCCGGGACCCTGGAGCTGTGAAGCAGCAGTGCTAACCACTGTGCTACCGTGCCGCCCTTAAGTAGTAAGACAGCCTTGCTCCTGTACTCAAGTCATCATGCAATGAAGACCAACACACTAAAGCCTTCTTAACTGCTTGCTGTACCTGCATGTTTTCTTTCAGTGTCTGGTGTACCCAGGTCAACATTTCCAAATCCGTCATCATTTAAATAATACTCTGCCATTCTGCTTTGCCTACCAAAGTGGATAACTTCACACTTACCCACGTTATACTGTATCTGTCATGTATTTGCCCACTTACTCAACTTGTCTAAATCACCTTGAAGTTTCTTGACATTCTCCTCACCATTCACATCCCATTCACATTTCATGTCATTAGCAAACTAGGCAATTTTACATTTGGTTCCCTCATCAAAATTATTCTTGTGTATTGTGAATAGCTGGGGCCCAAGCATTGATTCCTGTGGGATCCTACGAGTCACCGGCTGCCACTTTGAAAAAGACCCATTTATTCTTTCTCTCTGTTTCCTGTCTCAATCCATGCCAATATATTACCCCCCAATCCCATGTGCTTTAGTTTTGCACACTAACCTCTTATATCAGACTTTATCAAAAGCTTTCTGAAAATCTAAATGCACCACATTGACTGGTTCTCCCTTATCTATTCTACTTGTTATGTCCTCAAAAACTCCAGTAGGTTTGTCAAACATGATTTCCCTTTCATAAATCCATATTCACTTTAACTAATCAAAGAATCATAGAATGGGCATAGTTGGGCACAGTAAGAAGACTCACAACACCAGGTTAAAGTCCAACAGGTTTATTTGGAATCACGACCTTGTTCGCAGCAAATTGTTGCAGCAGACTACCCAGCCTTCAGGAAAACAGCGACCATGACACCACACAACCTCTGCAAAACGTGCTGGATCATCGACATGGAGACCACAATCACACATGAGGACACCACCCACCAGGTACACGGTACATACTCATGTGACTCAGCCAACATTGCCTACCTCATACGCTGCAGGAGAGGATGTCCCGAGGTGTGGTACATCTGCGAGACCATGCAGACGCTACAACAACGGATGAACGGACACCATGCAACAATCACCAGGCAGGTGTGCTCCCTTGCAGTCGGGGAACACTTCAGCAATCAAGGGCATCCAGCCTCCGATCTTCGGGTAAGCGCTCTCCAAGGCAGGCTTCAAGACACACGACAACGCAAAATTGCCAAGCAGAAACTGATAGCCAAGTTCCACACGCATGAGGACGGCCTCAACCAGGATCTTGGGTTCATGTCGCGCTACATGTAACCCCCACCATACTGCATGGGTTTTGCAAAATCCTACTAACTGTCCTGGCTTGAGACAATTCATTCCACTTTAACCTCTCCACTCACACTGTATCTGTAAAGACTTGATTACCTGTAAAGACTCGCATTCCAACCATTTTTCACATTCCAATCTGTGATTATCTTGCAATTGTGTCTTTGCCTATATATGCCGTGCTTGTGAACCTACCTCCACTCACCTGATGAAGGAGCAATGCTCCGAAAGCTCGTGATTCCAAATAAGCCTGTTGGACTTTAATCCGGTGTTGTGAGACTTCTTATTATGCTCCTGCAAATCAGCACAGAGGACCTTCAGAAACATTGCAGAGTGCTTCCAGACACAAAGATTGTCAAAAGCTACCTGCAATTTGGGTGTCTGGCCTTTTATTAATGCGGGCCCCAGAATGCAACTTCACACCTGATCACAAATGAGTTGACTGGACTAGCGCCACCCCAATTCAGAACCCTGACATTACAGCGGTTGAGGTTTTGTTGTGTTCAGGATGGGAATGTGCCATCAGTCAGACATTACCAGCAAACTGCAGTTCAATTTTCAAATTGTGCAAATAGAATTTGCTGAGCGAACAAAAAATGGCACAGAACTTTGGTGGCTCTTCATGACAATGCAACAATATGAAACATGTTCCAATTGTACTTAACACAACAGTCAGAATGAGTAAGTGTACCTTATCCAGGCAACCCTACATATACGTATAATAAGATCAGTAATAATCACCAGATTCATTATGTGGCACTCTAGATTATAGAGTTTGGAAATAATCCAGGTGATTAAAACTTTTGTATGAAATTCTTCTCTTGCTGTTTAAACAGAGGTGTAAACCCATTTTGGTTTGGTTACCAATGTAGGTCTGTGACAGACTGAGTAAGAATGATAATGCACTTTTAAAATGTTGTGAAATCTGCAGTTGGTTGGTATTTTTCCGTTTCTTTAAGCATTGCCCAATGGGCACCAAGAAATGCTCATATTCTGAGGGAACATGGGTTTGAAAGATGGCACAATGAACTATCTAACTTTAATTGTAAGTAGAGGGCATGTAGAAACATCAGATCAAAATATGGCAGCATATACCGTTTGGCACAGTGGCACAATGGTTAGCACTGCTGCCTTACAGTGCCAGAGAAAGAGTTCAATTCCTGGCTTAGGTCACTATCTGGATGGGATCTGCACGTTCTTCCCGTATCTGCGAGGGCTTCCTCTGGGTGCTCTGGTTCACTACCGCAGTCGAAAGACGTGCTGGTTAGATGCATTGTCCATGCTAAATTCTCCCCTAGTGTCCCCGAACAGGCTCCGGAGTGTGGCAACTAGGGGATTTTCACAGTAACTTCATTGCAGTGTTAATCTAAGCCTACTTGTGACACATAAATTTTAAAAATCAAAGAAATATCTATTGGCAAAAGGTAGTGGTTTGGCATTAGCATAAATGAGGAGCTCAAATAAAGGCAAAGGGCAGGATTTTCAGGGTCACCCCTGGCAGATGTGGCGAACCAGCCAAAAGTCCATAGACTTCGGTGGGACTGGAAGATCCCAGCAAGTAGGGCCAGAAAATTCTAGCCATGGTGTTTTATAAACATTGTTACGACCTGTGAGGACACATGTCAGGACTTGGCCTTTCTTTTTCATGCCCCATTTAATCATATCAGGGTTTTATTTGTAGTTTATAAAGGTGAAGATATTCATTCCGTGTCTGTGCTTAACCATTTAAGTGCTGATTGCAAAGCCCTCAGTCCACCAGGCTTTCTTGAGTTTAAGCACAAAGGGGATTTGTTTTTATTATGCTAAAAACCGCCCCAAGTAAACATATAAAGTTAATTAAAAAGATAAACACTTGTCCCGACCTTCACAACACACACAAGCATGCAAAATTACAAGTTGCACAGAAGGGGAGGTTAACTTTTGGCCAAATTAAGATTCATTGATAAAAGACAAGAAAAGTAGATGGTTCACTGTTTAAGAGTCCTTCACTGTTGCTAGTGGCTGAGGCAGGTTTTGTTAGACTGGTCTTCAAATTCCACTGGGGTTGGGACCAATGTAAACTGTAATTTCTGGGGCCCGTGATGGATTCTCTGTGATGGATTCCACAATGTAGCAGTGATAGGGGCCTATATTTTAGCCACTTCGGGAAGCAGACGTTCTGGTGTTCTAAAAGCTGTCCAGGCGCTCAGCCAAGCATGCATAATAAGGTTTGGCTGAGAGTCCGGACAGCCATTATAATATGCAACACCTGCACCCCTGAGGAAACATTGTTGGATTGACAGCTCACTTTCTTTTCACCCAACTCAGTGAAAATCCAGCCATAGATTAATTTACGGAACAGAGGGAGGCCATTTGGCCCATCAAGTTCATGCCAGCATTCCCCATTCAAAACAATGTACCTTAACACCAATGTCAAAAGGACAAATCAGTTTCACCACTCTTTTTTTTCTTTCATAATTAAACCAATAAATGTGAGCCCTTCAACAATCTATAGGATTAATAACAATTTAATAGTAACCATGTCTGAGTGAGAATTGGCAGTATAAGATGAATCAATGAAAGGTCCTGTCTCGAACTCTGAACAGTCTGGTGATTATTTTGTGTTGGGTGTTCTGTACACTGCATACACGTTCTCCTGATGAGCAGCGAACTTTACTCTCTAAATGTGATGAGTTTGATGTTGATCAATTCATGTTCTGATGTAAGCATACACTGAACCTGTTCACTCCATATGCAAGTCAATGATCCATTAAACTCTGCAATCTAGCTCTCTACTGACATGCATACATGGATCTGTTTGTTAAAAGCTACCTCTGGGGATGTAGCTTGTTTATGATTTAACTTGGTTCATTAACATCATAAGTATTTTTGTCCTCCATTACACCATGGATACTTTTTCCACCAATACGATTCCCCCGAATTACCCATTATGTCACCTGGTCCTGTCATTTGATCCAAATCCTGGAACTCCCTAACAGCGCTGTGGGTGTACCTACACCATGTGGACTGCAGCAGCTCAAGAAGGCAGTGATCACCTTCTGAAGGGCAATTAGGGATGGGCAACAAATACTGGCTGAGCCAGGAACAACACATCTCATAAATGGGATGGCAGCATGGTGGCACAGTGGTTAGCACTGCTGCCTCACAGCTCCAGCAACCCGGGTTCGATACTGGCCTTGGGTCACTGTCTGTGTGGAGTTTGCACATTCTTCTGTGTCTGCGTGGGTTTCCTCCGGGCGCTCTGGTTCCTCCGACAGTCCACAGTTGTGCAGGTTAGGTACATTGGCCATGCTAAATTGCCCATGCTAAATTGCCCCTTAGCATTCCCAAGATGTGTAGGTTATATGGGTCAGCCATGGAAAATGTGTGGGGTTACAAGGATAGGGCGGGGGTTAGGGCTTGGGTAAGATGTTCTGTCGGAGAGTCGGTGCAGATTCGATGGGCCAAATGGCCTCTTCTGCACTGTATGGATTCTCTGATTCTATGATTTAAAACATTTCTCTATCACAAAGGCTGCTGACCTTCATGTCCATAACATTTTCCTCCTCAGTCTTTTACATAGTTAATCTGCTGCCGAAATCCTCACCCATTTGTCACCTCCAGACTCAACTATTTCAATGCTCTACTGGCCGGCCTCCCATTTCCCACCCTTGAGAATCGACCATTCTAAATTATGCTACCAATATCCTATCCCACACTAAGTCCCACCCTGTCATCACTGGACTGGGTTAACTTCCAATCCGCCAACACCTTTCATCTTAATGTCTAAATCGCTTCACTCCTCTGTATCTCTGTAACGTCTTTCAGCCCTATCTCTGGCCTCTAATACTTCCCACATTGTTTTCCAACTCCCTCTGATACCACACTATTAGCCCTGTCTTCAGCTGTCCAGGGCCTATGCTTTGCTATTGCTGCCAGAAGTTCATTTGTCTCTCCACATCCCTTTAACCATTCTTCAAATCCATTTCTGTAATCAAACTTCACTCCCTCTATGACTCTGGCATCAGTTTATTTTCCTCCTGCCTCTGTGCAGAACCTGCTACCATGCACACTGTAAACCCAGGTTGTTGTAATAGATATGGATAAAAATTTTAAGCTTGGATCTACCCACCACACTTCAAGGTGATATTATTTGTCACATGTTACTGATGCAAAGCAATCATGTGAAATTTATAAAGAGCTAACGATCAGGTTCTAGGTGACTTAAGCAAACTATTAAGCAACCTTGGAGGGCCGAAGGGCCTGTTTCCTGTGCTGTACTATTTACATTGAGCAGAATGTGCTCATTTTCAACACCTCCCCGCAATACTCGAATTACAGCCTTAAGGCAACAAGTCAGGTTAACAGCTAAACGTCACATACACCAGAGATCTACATCCAGCGAGACGCATAAAAATCCAGATCCAGACACCAGACTGCTCATGCATGATATTGTGTGTGATCTGCCTTCGTGTCAAGTAAACAAACAAGTCTACAACAAGCTTGTACACACATAAGCAAATAAAATCAACTTAATGGAGCACAGGGAAATATGGACATTATATTCAAAAAGAGGAACAGGTTTCATAGAAAAGGAGTCACTTTATAAGGTAGGGGATAAGGCAGTGGGTTGTGGAGTATCCAATAGGTTGTGCAACTGCAATCTGAGGGGTTATGATACAGTCTTTTATTATATATATATCTATCTTGTCAGTACTATCAATTATTGACCGCACTTATCAGAATTGCTAACTTAAATTCAATAATGAGACCTGAGTGAACTCACTTCCATTGACTAATGTCAATCCAACCAAAAATAAATGCACTTACATGAAGTTATTTGATCGCTTCTACTTGCACTTTTCATGCCACAGATTTCAAGCAAGTAATTTGAAATGCAGTATCATTTTTCAACTAATAATTCATCACAAGAGCTAGGTGGATTTCCAGTTGTTCTGACATCAGCAAATCTACATTGACCAATGACTTGAGAGATTGACAAATCCAAATGGAGCAAAGTCCCTGGAAGGCACAAGAAATATTTTAACATGCTAAGACCTCCTATGTTTTCGATGCAGTCGTTATTCAATGTACAGCATCGTGATTTCCTTATTTGCAAACTTGCCCATAACCTAAATCTCACTAAGTTCCCATTCACCCAACGCCTTTGTGTGCCCCGGCCTACATTTTGCCCCCAATCTAACAATGTCTCAGTTTGATCTTTATGTTCAAATCCCCCCCATGGCCTCCAACCTCATTATCCCTATGACTTCCTCCAATCCTACAATCCTCCAGCTTTAATCCCTCATAAATTATTTCCTTTGCCTCACCATTGGCAGCCATGCCTTCAGCCATCTACCCTCTAAACTCTGGAATTCCCTCTCTTTAAGACTTTGCTTATATCTTACCTCTTTGAGCAAACATTCGATCACCAGTTCCAATGTCTCCTTCATTGACAGCAGCATTTCACGTCTGATTAATGCTCCTTTGCAACACCTTGGGATGTTTTATTACATTTTAAAGGCTATGTAAATATTAGAAACATAGAAAACAGGAGTGGGAAGAGGTCATTTGGCCCTTTGAGCCTGCTCCACCATTCATTAGGATCGTGGCTGATCATTCAACTCAATTAATTTAAGAATATAATTTAAGAAGGATGATCAAGCATATCCAAGGAAATAGGGACGAGTCAGCATAACATCAGCAGTGTGAACACTAATTAAACTTCAATAGAAGATAAAATAAAGGACAGTTTAGAAACCAAAAAAGGGTATGAATTTCTACTTCATTGAATTCAATGGGTGGCATGGTGGCACAGTGGTTAGCACTGCTGCCTCACAACACTAGGAACCTGGGTTCAATTCCCAGCTTGGCTCACTGTGCGGAGTCTGCATGTTCTCCCCGTGTCTGCATGGGTTTCCTCCAGGTGCTCCGGTTTCCTCCCATGGTCCAAAGATGTGCAGTTTAAGTGCATTGGACATGCTAAATTCTTTCTCAGTGTACCCGAACAGGCGCTGGAGTGTGGCAACTAGGGGATTTTCACAGTAACGTCATTGCAGTGTTAATGCAAGCCTACTTGTGACACTAAAAAATCAACTGAACTTTAGAAAATGCAAGTGCTGGATCTAACTGCTTCTTGAAAATGTTCAAAGTTTTGGCCTCAACTACCTTCTGTGGCAGTGAATTCCATAGTGTGACCACTCTCTGGGTGTAAAGATTTCTCTTCACCTCTGTCCTAAATGGTCTACCCTATATCTTCAGACTGTGACCACCCCCACCATCAGGAACATCCTCCATGAATCCATCCTGTCTAGGTCCTGTTAGAATTTTATAGGTTTATATGAGATCCCCTCTCACTCTGCTGAACTCCAGCCAGTACAATCCTAACCTATTCAATCTCTCCTCATAAATCAGTCCCACTATCTCAGCAATCAGTCTGGTAAACCTTTTCTGCACTCCCTCTAGAGCAAGAACAGAAGTTGGTACGAGAAGCAAAAATGAGCTTGCGAATGAATAAACCTATTTTCTTTGGTTACCTTATTCTTGATACATTGTCCTGTAATAGAACTGATATGTTCTGACGATTTGTTTTGATAAGGTTGTGGAAAAATCCCTCAGTGATAATAACTCAATGTTCCGATGGCCCCTTATCTATGGGGCGAGCAATTGCCTCACATTTGAATGACCAGCTGATAGGATAGTAAAATCTTCTCTGGAAACTGAGTTATGGACTTGTGCCCAGAAATAAGATATCACTCTACAAAAGTGGTTTCACTGAAGAATGGTGCAGCCGTCCAGAAAGCGGTATCTGTGCTGAGTTTTTTTTCTCTTCAGTTAAAGGCAATAACAGATGTGGGAGACTAACTTTTTGAACGGAGCTTTGAGCTTACATGATTAATCAGCTTTGCTATGTTTGCTTTTTTTAAATCAAGCTGAGAGACTTTTACCTTACATTGTTCTTTTCTAATTCGAGGTTTGATAATATATATATTGATTTGTAATCTTCTTTAAGTAAGAGATGTGAGTGGATTCTACCCCAGCCTGTTTGTTTGAAAGGGATGTGTTCTTTATTTAGAAAGCTGAGACATTTCCACTTCCATTCTTACTAACTCCGACCCCTTCCCAATAAATGTGCTATCTCAGGTAAATAATGATTTTCAGTTTGCTTTACATGAAAGATGTTAAGACTGCATTCCACATTGTTCAGTTTGTGGGAGGTGGAGTGTAACTTTTGTTGAATGGTAGGTTGGGCCTGTCAAGATAATCACCCTCAAAGGTACTTTTTTCTATCTTGAGTAGCAAGAAATAACCCCAAAAATTATCGAAGTATTTGATGTGTAAACATTTCCAGATATTAGATGTCAAACCTGGTGTGATTACTTTATTTTTAATTGGCACAATCGTTATTAAAGAACTTCAGGTTAGTATAAATTACTTATCTGCGTACAGTTGTGCTAAATGAATCTGCGCTAAGTGAATTGCTCATTTGTAGACATGATGGGATGAATGGCCTCTTTCTACCCTGCACTGGTTCTGTGATTCAGTTGTTAACATTTTGATATCAAAATGGACTGGGGACACACCACAATTACCAGCAATATTAGCAGAGGAATATAGGGTGCGATTTACCCAAAAGCGCCCAACAGGCAGGAAAATGGGAGGTTTTCCCACATGTTTTTTGGGCGAGCTTAGTTAAATGAATTTGCAGCACTCTAGCACTCTGTGTGACACAGAGGCCATCAGATGATTCACACCAGTAGAGGGGGATGGTGGGGGGGAGGTGGGGGGGGGGGGGTGCAAGGCCTAATCTTGCTTGAAAGGCCAGCAACAGATTGCTGAGGGGGCCATTGGGCATGCGCCGATCTGCCAGTATATTGGTAGATCAGTTGACATGCTCCCCCCTCCCCCACCTTCCCGGACATCACCCATTCCCGGCGCGAGGGTGATCACTCCATAAATAACAGCCTGGGAGATTCGCAACCGGCCAGATGCCGGCCATGATTCTCGCTTTTGGCCTTCCACTCAAATTTCCCAGCACAACAGGCCGGGAAAACCGCACCCGTCATGCCTTTAAATTTTGGATCACCACATTCAGACTATTTGTTAAGCTCTGTCCAAATCTATCTCTATCAGCTTGCCTCAGTCACGCCACTTTTTCCCTTGGAGTCAGAAAGCAATTTGTTCAAACCCCCATCCCAAGAACCTGGACACGTGACCTAAGCTAACTGTGAGGACCAGTGGAATCTGGGGGTGCATGCAGACTAATTCTTGAAGGTTGAAGGATATCTTAAAAGAGTGGTTAACAAAATATACAGGATCTCAGGCTTCATAAATGGAAGCATCGAGTACAAAAGCAGGAGAGGTATGAAGCTCTGGTTAGGCCCTAAGTAGAATATTGCATCCAGTGGTCACCTCACTTGAAGAAGGATGCGGAGGTCCTTGAGAGATTGCAGAGAGGATTTACCAAAATGGTTCCAGGGATGGGGGGATTTTAGTTGTAAGATCAGGTTGGAAAAGCTGAGCTTCAGGGGAGATTTGAAAGAAGTGTACAAGATTATGACAGGTTTGGATGAGTTAGATGAGGAAAAAACTGTTCCCATTAGCTGAAGATGAGGGGACAGAGATTTAAGGATTTGGGCAAGAGATGCAGGGGGAATGCAAAGAGTTTTTTTTATACATCGAGTGGTAATGACCTCGCTGCCCATAAGGGTTGTGAAAGTAAAAAATAAATTTGTTGGGCACATGTAGGAAAGAAGCCTAAACCTTCAGGGCTATGCAGAGAGTGGAGCTGACTGAGTGGCACAGTGGTTAGCACTGCTGCATCACTGCACCGGGATCCCGGGTTCAATTCCAGCCTTGGATGACTGTCTGTGTAGAGTTTGCACGTTATCCTCATGTCTGTATGGGTTTCCTCCGGGCGCTCTGGTTTCCTCCCACACTCCAAAGATGAGCGGGTTAGGTGGATCGGCCATGCTAAATTGTCCTTAGTGACAGGGGGACTAGCAGAGTAAATACTTGGGGTTTGTTGTCAGTGCAGGCTCAATGGACCGAATGGCCTCCTTCTGCACTGTAGGGATTCTATGAAAACTACCCCTAGGAAAACTGGTATTGATTTGATGGAACAGTTGGCCTCCTTCTGTGCTGTATTTAACTTAACTTCCTCATTGTAGGATTGAAGGAATGTTATGATGTTGAAAGTGCCACATTTTGCATGAGATGCTATTGAAGTTCTCCTAGAATCCTGGCGGGCATTTATCTCTACATTGCATTCAATAAAATGTTTTGGGTGAAATTTACCCATCCCGCCTGCCATGGGAATCGTAGCAGCTGGGACACAGAGCATGCAAAAGGTCCGTTGACCTTAGGTAGGATTTTCCGGCCTTGGGGCAAGCACTGCTGGAAAATCCCACCCATTGGCTATAGAAATCTTAAGGAAAATTGCTGTTTGAATGTAAATCGATATTCTTATGGGATGGTTTCTGGGAACGTTTCTCCCCAATTTATAAAAAAATGAACGTTTTTCAAAACAAAATTGTTTGTGAGGAGTGTGAAGATTGTCATTTTCCTCCCCTCCTCTCCTGAAAACATTGGCTTGTGCTCCTGGAGGATTGTTCTACAACTCCATGGCCACTAGATACCCTCTGATGCCCACCCCAAGTGGTTTAACCAAATATGTGAACATAGACGGTGCATTAGCAGGCTATTTAACTTGAAAATAGCAGTCGCAGCCTAGTCCAATTCTGTCCTCTCATCAGTGCCTGGATTTTCATCCTTGAGGTGAGTAGAGTGAGTCAGGAAAATTTCTGGCTCAATTCTATTGCCTCAGGAGAAAGTGCCTCCAAAGGCAGAATCTTCATTGATGGGGGCTGAGTGCAGGCTAGAGCCAGGCCAGCCAGACCTGGGAAGAAGTGTAGACATGGACACAGGGGCGCGGAGTTTGGCTGTTTAAAGGCCCCTCCCCCCCTCAGTTTGTCGTGCTCTGTCCCAGTGAAAAGAAAGACCCTCCACCCCTCACACCGTCTTCACCCTCCAAACACTCTCCATGCCACAAACCCTTGTCAGCGGAGAGCCCAAACCAGCTATTATAATAATAGGACACCTGTGCCCGAAAGGAATTGTTTGATTGACAGCTCAGGCTCTCCAATCTCTGCAGTCAATTTCACAATGTTTGTTAGCACAAGTTAAGTGGTTTAAAGGGTTTGTGTGTTTTGAAACGTCAAAGGGCCTGGATGTTTGACACTTTTATTTGCTTGCAAGCCAGACTTTTTTTTCAAGCATAGGAGAAAGTTATCAATGGATTACCTTTTTTTCAAATCTTTTTTGTTATACATTCCACTATACACTATATGGTTCAATGGGCATGGAAGGGCCATATCTTGCAATAGGAGGCATGAGGGGACATGGGGGTGGTGGAAGGGCAGAGTTCAGTTAAAGGGGCACATGGGAGACCTTTTGAAATTACCTTTTAAAGGCTCCCTCATGCACACCAGGGTTCACCTCTCCTCTCAGGAGTCCTGAACCACGACTTTATAAAAACCTGGCCTGACTCCATGAAAATTACAGAGCAGTGGAGCACACCTATCTCCACAATGGAGCCGGCCACGTCGGGACAAGACCCAGCCTATACTCTTTAAAGAGGCTCTCAAAAATTAGACAGCCTGGAAATGGGGTCAGGAATCCCATAATCTGGATCCGACCGCCATTTCTGAAGATGTCTTGAGTCAACCTGACTGAGTGAAAATCCAGTCTGAGGTGTAGACATTTCCACAGCATACTGATCAAGCCCAGGCCGATTCAGCCTCTCTCCCCAGTGAAAAAAGGCACTCAAACCTACTGCTAAGGCAGTAAAACAAATGACTGCCTTTGCATCCAGCAAGTGCCAGCCACTTCTCAAGACACTGATAGAATTCAACTTCTACAGCATAAGTGAGGTATAAAATCATGAGACCTTTTATTTGCTGTTACGGTACTTAATCTTTCACTTGTTCATTATGTGCTCAAACTGAAGAGCTTGCAAGATTGTCTGAGTGCCTAAGAACTACCATTGCAATTGGGATCCATCTTACCACAACTGGTATTAAGCTTCTATTGTGAACAATAGACAAAAATAAAAAGCTTGTAATTCCTTACTTGCAGTAGCTGACATGACGATTGTACATTACTGATGACACTCATATAAGGCTGAATCAGTCAGTAAACTTAAACACATATTCCTACATCATATCTTGGGTGAGTAATGCTTACACAGTAATGATTGTGGTGTCTTATTTTCTGGAGATAACTACAGAAGGTTGAAGAGAGGCACAGTGGTATGTATGCAGAATGCTCTCTAATTTCTTTTCATGAATAAGACTCTAATTTCAACTTGTGCTTGTTTTTGTGCTGCACTGTCGGTCTATATATTTTTCAAAGTGCTGTGGGGAAGGTAATATTAAGATTTCACCAATATATTTCCAGTTGGATAGTTTAAATCATGCAGCAAAGGAAATTTCTTTTTAATTTAGCTTCTGGTCCTCCTTAACTATTTTAGCTAAGGCTCAGTGATTCCAAGGGGGTCATTTGGTACAATGGGTAGCCCCCTGCTTCCGAACCAGAAACTCTGGGTTCGGGTCCCACCCCACGGCCAAGGAAGTGTGGCCTCCCAACACACATCAATAGCAGGCAAGAATGGGACAGATTCCAGGTCAGGCACGCTTTATCCAGAGTGGTGTCCCTCAAGCTATAAGGCTCTGGTGACGGGCGAGTGACCTATTCCAGGCCTTGCTGAGGGAATAGATGAAAGTCTGCCTTGTCTACTGTGAAGTCTGGAAAGAAAAACCAAAGAGAGTAGGCATAAATGAGTCAATTTTAGGTTGTGATATAATGAGTGGAGTGCCACAGGGATCACTGCTGAGGTCTCAACTATTTACAATTTATATCAATTACTTAGATGACAGGACTGAATGAATGCTGATGACACAAAGATAGGCAGGGACGTAAACTGTGCAGAGGACAGAAGGACTCTGCAAAGGGATTTAGATAGGTTAAATGAGTGGGCAAAAATTTGGCAGATGAAGTATAATGAGGGAAAAATTTGAACTTGTCCGTTCTGTCAGGAAGAATAAAAAAGCAGCAAATTATTTTAAATGGAGAGAGATCTCAGAAGCTTGAGATACAGAGCGATCTGGGCGTCCTGGTGCATGAAGCACCAAAAGTTAGTGTGCAGGTACAGCAGGTAATTAGGAAGGCAAATGGTGTTTGTTGCAAGGGGAATGGAATATAAAAGTAGAAATGTTTTGCTGCCATTGAATAGGACATTGGTAAGAGAATGGCTGGGATTTTCCATTTAAGATGGAGCAGTGTTTTCTTTCAGAGTGCCGTGAGTCTGTGGAATTCTCTTCCCCAGAGAGCAGTGGAGGTAGGATCATTGAGTTATTAAAGCCTGAGGTAGATTCTTGATTGACAAGTAAGTCAATGGGTACCAGGGATAGGAGGGAATGTAGAGTTGAGAACATACTTTGATCAACCACTATCTTACTGAATGGCAGAGTAGGGTCAACGGGCCGAATGGTCTACTCCTGTACCTAATTCATATGTTAAAAGCCTATTTGCACCTCATTAACAATGTGGAATCTTTTCGGGATTTCTTTTTACCTGTGGTATTATAGAGTAAAAGGAAAATCTTATCAGTTCAGTGGTTTGTCATCTTAGAATCATAGAATCCCTGCAGTGCGGAAGGAACCCATTCAGCCCATCAAGCCTGCTCCAACAACAATCCCACCCAGCCACTATCCCCGTAACCTCATGTATTTACCCTGCTAATCCCCCTGACACTAAGGGACAATTTACCATGGCCAATCAGCCTAACCTGCACATCTTTGGAGTGTGGGAGGAAACCGGAGCACCCGGAGGAAACCCACTAGATATGGGGAAACGTGCAAATTCCACACATACAGTCACCCGAGGCCAGAATTGAACCTAGGGTCCCTAGCACTGTGAGGCAGGAATGCTAACCACTGTGCCGCCATGCCGCCCTATCTATTGGGACTTCAGCAATGCATCCTAAAGTTAAATTTATTATTTATTTATTAGTCACAAGTAGGCTTACATTAGCACTGAAATGAAGTTACTGTGAAATTCCCCTAGTCGCCACATTCCAGCGCCTGTTTGGGTCAATGCACCAAGCCGGCACATCTTTTGGACTGTGGGAGGAAACCGGAGCACCTGGAGGAAACCCACGCAGAATGCACAAGTTCCACACAGACAATGACCGAAGCTGGGAATTGAACCCTGGTCCCTAGCACTGTGAGGAGCAGTGCTAACCACTGTGCCACCGTGCTGCCCATATACCACCTATGTAGGAGCAGGGAATCACTGACAGCAACTTCAGCATTTCCAAGTTTCACTGCACTCGTGAGGAAGTTGCTGTCTTGTTCAGTGGACACATTCGCCACCATCGCAACCTGAAAATCGGGCAAATTTTTTTTCTGGCTGTTGTAGACCAGAACACATTTGAGTTGCAAAGTGTTTTTCACTTTGTACTGGAAGTGGAGTGTCTTGAGTGTGAACGCTTTCAACTGATTGGGCTTTTTAGTTGAGGAAATATTAAAGTTTAATTTTATTTATTAGCGTCACAAGTAGCTTACATTAATACTGCAATGAAGTTACTGTGAAAATCCCCTAGTCGCCATACTCTGGTGCCTGGGTACACTGAGGGTGACTTTAGAATGGCCAATGCACCTAACCAGCACATCCTTCGAACCCAAGCTGGGTTCCTGGCGCTGTGAGGCAGCAGTGCTAACCACTGTGCCACCCATCTTGAAGATGTGTGATACACTTCTTGCCTTTCCAAAGTCTGCTCACCGTCGACAAGGCTTTACACCTGCTGTAGTAAAGCTGCAGTCAGTACCAAGCGAAGGGTAAAGAGCGAGTGTCTGTAAACTTTATTTTGAAAGATACTGAGTTGACAAGGAGCCAACTTTCCACTGACTAAATTGAATCCAATTAGCACGTGCGCACAAGGCTGTCCTGTCTTTGACTGATGCATGGTGAGGTACTTTCAGCAGAATCTGATCTTTTATGTTGATTTAAAATCTATTTGTCTTCCGGGGTTTTCAATTGTTTTGTGAAAGGAGAACTGAAGGCAAAATGAAATTGTCACATCTCAATTTGTGAGAATGAAAACAAGTGGACAATGATGGACATGAAAAGATCCATTGGTCAACCCAGCTTGTGTTGTGCATCATGATGCATAAGCTGTCTGGCACCATGTAATCTCCTACACGAGAGAAATCCATTGAAAAACTGCACTCAATTCAGTGGGGTGGGGAGAGAGAAATCTGCAAGCTTCCTCTCTTTAAAGAATTGTAACTAATGCATGGACTGCTCGGTGCTGGTTAATGTCATGTGGTATAGAAGGTGTTCTCTGTCAAGTAATTGGTGCAGTTCCCTTGAAAGAATTCAGCCGATCAATTCCTATCGCAATCGCTGGAAGCCTATTCTCCATTTTCACTATCATTTGGGAAAAGACCCACCCTTAGGTAGTCCCGTTTCAGCCCGATATAACTTCTTATTGTGGCCCGCTGTTCCTCCCTAACCGATCCGGTTGGAACTAACTGTCTACAGAGTGATCTAGTTTTATTAGTGTAGGGTTACTGGCACCAGATGTAGACGCGACCAAATGAATAGACTTTGCTTATTATCTACGATATTTTGGTGCCTCTTCATCTATTAACACTTTTGAGCGGACTTCTGACTTTAAACAGAAGTCTTACGTCACCATGGTTTCTTCCCTCGTAGCAAACTCTAAAGCCCTCAATAGCACTTAACCATTTATAAGCTCAACGTTAATGCTCTTAGGAGGAGGAGGGGTGGGTGGGCTTTCCATTTTTATTTACTCCGTGCTCAGGACGTAAATATAAGCTCATTTTCAGTTCAGTGAGATTTCTCATTCCCTTACTCTCTATTCTTTTTGCTGCAAACTGCTGCTGTTAATTTTTTTGTTCCTCCCACTATGTTTTAGAGGGTTGCTGACCCTTCAGGATTGGCCTGGGGCCTCCATGAATTAAAGGTCAATCTCCAGGACACTGCTGTGTGTAGTCCCAGAGAAAAATCATAGAATCATACAGTGCAGAAGGAGGCCATTCGGCCCATCAAGTCTGCACCGACCACAATCCCGCTTAGGCCCTATCCCCATAACCCCATGCATTTACCCAGCTAGTCCCCCTGACACTAAGGGGCAATTTACCATGGTCAATCCACCTAACCCACACATCTTTGGACTGTGGGAGGACATATAGAACTGTGGGAGGACATATTTACCCCGCTAATCCCCTTAATCTACACATCTTGGGATACTAAGGGGCAATGTAGCATGGCCAATCCACCCAACCTGCACATCTTTGGAGTGTGGGAGAAAACAGGAGCACCCGGAGGAAACCCACGCAGACACTGGGAGAACGCGCAAACTCCACACAGACAGTGTCCCAAGCCGGGAATCGAACCCAGGTCCCTGGCACTGTGAGGCAGCAGTGCTAACCACTGTGCCACCGTGTTGCCCATTCATCCACCAGTCCATTCCATTGATCCGTTCATCCGGACATTAAAATAAAATTGTCATTTCCTTTGAGCATGTCTCTTTACCTGATATGAAAATGTTGAAAGTGGGGGTGCGGGGCGGAGAAAAGACTGATTGACTGACAGCCCAAACTTCATCCAATTGGGCGATGAGTCTATTTGCTTTCTTAATGGCGCAGGGAGGCAGCAGATGGATGTGTTGATCGAATAATGGTCACATTGCAAGGGCAAGCCATGTGATGAAATCTCCAGAAATACATTCAATCACAGTTGGCAACCCTAATGTGTGTGCTCCTCTCTATATCCCCAAGACATTAAAATCCAAATTCAGCATGTTTTCTCTAACTCGGACTCATTTTCTCCCAGGTTTATGGAGTTCTGCAGTCTTTCCTATTTCCAACAATCTCAGCTGATTACAACCCAAGCTTGCTCGCAATGAATCAGGACTTCCCTAGTTGCCCAATCTTTGCTGCTTTCAGCTGGAGTCATTGTGGAAGAATCTTGTGTTCTGAGCCTTGTCCTTTTCATGCATGCCCGTCCATAAAGAACAACATAAGTTTTCTGGGATCATTTTGCATTTGCGCCACAGGTTTAAATCATGCCAAAGACAATGAGATAATTTCTGATCGGAGCACTGTATTAGAGTCCTGATGTTGTTTCTTTTCAATCAGACTTTCTCCAGAATGGTAGATCTGTCAGTTGTAGAATTTTGCTTTCATGCCACATTGACGGGTTAAACAGAGACCGGGTTAATCTTGATCCTGGATAAGATACTGTACTTTCGTATTACTGATGTAAGCAATCGTTAAATGGAAGCGTTGGGTTTGGTACATTTCATGATTGGCTCTCCGAGTATACTCCCCCCTCTTTTTATTCATCTGCTTACCTGTCTATGTGATGCAATCAGTCAAAGGTTCTATGTGCAGCAGTACAAAAGTTGCCTTTCAGAGTTGAGCAATAATTTGAGGAAGAATTCTTCTATATGAATTAAGGTAATATTGGTTTTCATAACTGAATGAGTGCTTCTACTTTGCTTTACTTACATATTTGAAACTTGTTGACTAACCCTTCTCTTATTTTATTTAAACGAGATTATGGAGTTGTGATAGATTAATTTTTCAATGATTTTGACTGTGGGATGTATTTAATCAACAATATATTAGAAACCTTTCTAAATCTGTTTTTATAAAATGAAATTGAACACTAGTCGACTATTTTCTGATAGTACTTTTGGAAACTATCGTTTGTTTCCTGGAAATGTGGTAATTTTAGAAAGGAATCTTCTGTCGACGATTGATTAATTTACGCTGCGGAATAATAAATCCAAGCACCATGTTCCTTTGGTTTAAGTTTCATAGATTCATATGAAGTTGCCCTTGTCATGCATGTACTTTTAGTTGCTTTCATCCAAGCAGCCTTTTAGCTGTTGCCAAACAACCATCAGCTCAGAAATGTTGCCAGGTAGTTTTTCGATAATAGGGATAAAGAATGGGAGTGATGGAAATGGCTAGGGTGATGTAAAATGATCTTGAGTTGTGTCAGTAATTTATGTCAAAAAGGATGTCAAAGTATGGAATGCATTTCAAGATGTTTTATAGCTCAAGGAATAAGAATTCTCTTTATTCAAAACCAAAATCAAAGACTGTAAGATCATTTTAAATGGAGGATCACTGGTACTATTTTTGCACGAGAGTCCTCTTTATACACTGCATGGATTTAGATCCCTTGAAGCGATCACAGTGGCATGGTAGCACAGTGGTTGGCATCGCTGCCTCACAGCGTCAGGAACCTGGGTTCAATTCCAGCCTTGGGTGACTGTGTAGCGTTTTCAAGTTCTCCCCATGTCTGCGTGGGTTTCCTCAGGGTGCTCTAGTTTCCTCTCAGACTCCAAAGACATGCAAGTTGGGTTGAATGGCCATGCTAAATTGCCCCTTAGTGTCAGAGGGTGGGGAGAGGGGTGAGGGCTGTATTAGTGCATGGGTGTGATTGTTGTCGGTGCAGGCTCGATGGGCCAAATGGCCTCCTTCTGTACTATAATGATTCTATGTACAAAGATGGATTCCATTAATTTGGATACAATTTGTATGTTGCCTGATTTTTCCCCCGGCTCATATCAGACTTAAAAGTAAATGTAAATTGTATTTCTTTATTAGCCACAAGTAGGCTTACATTAACAGTTACTGTATTGAAGCGACTGTTTTTAAACTGAGCTACATGCTCCATCCGAAACCAGTTGAGCAGGGTATAATCGGGCACAGTAAGAAGTCTCACAACACCAGGTTAAACTCCAACAGGTTTATTTGGTAGCAAATACCATAAGCTTTTGGAGCGTGCTGCTCCTTCGTCAGATGGAGTGGTCTACAGAGACCACTCCATCTGACGAAGGAGCAGCACGCTCCGAAAGCTTATGGTATTTGCTACCAAATAAACCTGTTGGACTTTAACCTGGTGTTGTGAGACTTCTTACTGTGCTTACCCCAGTCCAACGCCGGCATCTCCACATCATAATCGAGCAGCCAGGGTCTGTGGAATTGCATCTTTGCAAAACGCAGGGCTTTCAGAGGAGGGATGGGCAAAGAAGAAAGAAAGAATTTGTATTTATATGGTGCCTTTCACACCTCAGTACATCACAAAGTTCCTCACAGCTAGGTAATCTCTATAAAGTGTAGTCTTCCTCTTGCAATGTAGGGAAACACTGCAGCCAATTTGCACATGACAAACATTCACAAACAGCAATGAGGATAAGTTGGCAATTAAACAATTCTTGGTGGTGTTGATTGTGGGATAACGGTTGCCAAGGATACCGGAAAAATAAACTTTTGCATCCAGATGCACCGTCCTCCCACTGAACGGCACTGGAATGTCAACTGAGATGAAATGTCTTCAAGTCCTGTAGTGGGGCTCGAACAGTCCAGGCAGAAGTGAGAGTTACCCCATGACTCCTTAAGGGAAGCCTATCCATTGAAAGTCATTTCCTGATCAAATAATCCTGCCAATATGGAAGGAAAGCCTCGCGTGAAAAAAAAGCTTTTCTTTTGCAGAATTACAATTGAAATCAAAAATTAATGAAAGTGAATTAAGATGAATGGAATATTTGTGTGTGCAAAAATTGTTTTTAAAATATATTTTAATTGAAATTCTGCACATTCAATTAAACTTCAGTAAAGATCAAGAGCTAACTGCTGACCTAATTTGGACTTTCCTTTAATTGTTCCAATCATTTGGCCTAATTTGCCATTATTTTTTTGTTTCTAACAGGTAATCAAATTCCCAACAAAGATTAATTTCAGAATTATTAAGATTTGATTTAAAAGCAAAGGTTAAAGAAGCAGCACCTCAGTGTTGAATTACTTGAAAGAACGTTGATTATTTTAGGTAAGTGCTTCTGAATTGTTCTTAAACCATTTTATAACAGACAGGTCATTCCAACTTAGCACTTATTGCAACATTGTAATGCAAATAAAACTCAGGGAGATTCCACTTCATTATCTCCAAATCTAATGATTACAGTTTATCGTTATGCTTTATTTATTCATGTTCAAATTACGTCATTACGTTGAGTTATTGTATAATGCTGATTTTTTTTGTATACTCATGGATGAAGGAGCTTCGCATAAGTATATAAAGTTTCTACTTCACACTTTACACTCAGGACAACTAATAGCTTCTGAAGTTTATTCCCACCTTGAACACGGGAGCCCCATTAGTCCTTGAATTAATGATGGTTAGTGATAGGGCGGCACAGTGGTTAGCACTGCTGCCTCACAGCTCCAGAGACCTGGGTTCAATTCCCAGCTTGGGACACTGTCTGTGTGGAGTTTGCACGTTCTCCCCGTGTCTGCCTGGGTTTCTTCCAGGTGCTCCGGTTTCCTCCCACAGTCCAAAGATATGCGGGTTAGGTTGATTGGCCATGGTAAATTGCCCCATAGTTTCAGGGGGAATAGCAGGGTAGATACGTGGGGTTAAGGGGATATGGCCTGGGTGGGATTGTGGTCAGTGCAGACTTGTTGCGCCAAATGGCCTCCTTCTGCACTGTAGGGATTCTATGATAGCTTCCAGTCGGAGACAGAAAATGACTAATCACTTTTGTAACTAAATTATGCTTCACCCTCTTTTTCTCACTCAGTCTGCTAATGAAAATCATTAAATCACTGGGTAGATGCCAGTGTTATAGATGTACTGGAACAGCTTGGCTAGGGGCATGGCAGTTGCTGGAGCACAAGTCTTCAGTACTAATGCTGGAATGTTGTCACGGCCCATAATCTTTGCAGTCTCCAGCGCCTTAAGCCGTTTCTTGATATCACATGGAGTGAATCAAACTATCTGAAGATTAGCAAATGTAATGCTGGGAACCTCAGGAAGAGGCCGAGAAAGATCATCCACTCGGCACTTCTGGCTGAGTTGTAAATGTTTCAGCCTTATCTTTTGCAGTGACGTTCTGGGCTCCTCCGTCATTGAGGATGGGGATATTTGTGGAGACTCCTCCTCCAGTGAGTTGTTTAGTTGTCCATCGTCATTCACGACTGGATGTGGCAGGACTGCAGAGCTTAGAGCTGACCCATTGGTTGGTTGTGGGATAATTTAGCTCTGTCTGTCACATGCTGCTTCCACTCTTTGGCACACAAGTAGTCCTGTGTTATAGCTTCACCAGGCCTTAGTGGACCTGGTGTTGCTCCTGGCATGGCCTCCTACAGTCTTCAGTGAACCATGGTTGACCCTCTGGCTTGCTGGGAAAGGGGGATATGCCAGGCCATGAGGTTGTATACAATTGTCGTTGTACACAATTCTGCTGCTGATGATGAGCCACAGTGCCTCATAGATGCCTAGTTTTTTGAATTGCTAGTTGTTTGAAATCTATTCCATTGAGATTGTGGTATTACCAGACAACATGGTGGAAGGTATCCTCAATGTGAAGATGGGACTTCATCTCCACAGGACTGTGTGGTAGTCACTCCTACTGTCATGGACAAGTGTAGCTGCGACAGGTAGGATTGGTGAGGAAAAAGTCCAGTAGGTTTTTTCCTCTTGTTGGTTCCCTCACCACCTTTGAAGACCCAGTCTGGGAGCTATGTCCTTTAACATGTGGCCAGCCTGGTCAGTAATTTGGTCAGCTACTGAGCCACTCTTGGCGATGGACATTGAAAGTCCCCCATCAAGAGTATGTTCTGTGTAAGAGTTACCCGCATAGCTGTTAGTCACATGTAGGTCATATGTAGGCCAGACTAGATGAGGACAGATTTCCTGCCCTAAAGGACATTAGTGAACCAGATCTTATGACAAGCCACAGTAGTTTTGTGGTCACCTTTTGACTAGTTTTTGTTTTTAATTTCATATTTTACTAATTCAATTTAAATTCCACCAGCTGCCATGTTAGGATTTGAACCTGTGTCCCCAAAGCATTAGCCTGAGGTTCTGGTATACTAGTCCAGTGGTATTACCACTATGCCACCCCATCCCCCGTTGTCATCCATTATGATTTCACAGGGGTGCCCCCGCTAAATGATCTGGAGGCAGACGCCCCATTCAATTAAGGTCGGCAGACAGGCTGTTGAAGCTGGAGGACCAATCAGAGTCTTTCCTGCGCGAAAGGAGTGGGCGGTTGCAATGCAGGGTAAGTAATGGAGGGGGCGCTTCAAAATGGAGGCATCCTCCAACGCATTGCAACTTTAAACTAAGAAGTGGCCTTTGTAGATAGTCCACCATTGCTGTGGGTGCAGGAGCCCCTCTCCATGGTGATCCATGGTTGCTGCTGCACTCAGGCTGGCAGGGAGGCCCTCTCGGCCAGTTTGGTACACTAGTCCACCAGCCAGCTACTGGGAGGCTGCTCCCAGGCACCTAAACCAGCCCCTGCCAACTGTGGGATCCTGGAGGACAACTGGAAAAACTCAGTCGCCCTCCTTTAATTGGCTTCAATGGGCTCTTAGAATGCTGTTGGCCATCCAATGCATGTGCTTAGACAGCTCTGCTGTCCCTGAGTCAACCTGCCTCTGTGAAACAGCCTGGGTGTGCGATGGTGCCAGGGAATGGGCATACCGACGGGGCTATTTTTATCTCCCACCTGTCTCCATTCCACATCTTTGGACGATGATAAATCTTTGATGGCAGATGAATGTTCTTCGCACCATTCATGCCATCAGTGCCTTCTTCATTCTTCTGAGCTGGGTTCATTTAACTCCATTATGTCAATATTTTCAAGACAAGGCAAAATCTCTGGCCTCCCCGCGGTGCGTTCCTCGGCAGTGGGAGACGGCCTGCCATTGGCTGGCAGCGGGATCTTCCAGTCCCGCCGCTGTCAATGGGATTTCCTGTTGAGTCCACCCCAGGCTGCTGGGAAACCCGCGGTGGGGGGTGCGCCATCAGCGGCACCAGGTGATCCTGTCAGTGTGAAAGTTTCGCCCAAGGGTCTTTTATCAACAGCCTCAATACTCGAACACATTATTTTGTGTTAATGAAGGGCTGCTCTTTTCATATATGATCTGCCAGTAACTGGATAAAAATGTTTCCCAACATTTTGGCTGACATGTTACGACTAGGGTGGCACGATGGCACAGTGGTTAGCACTGCTGCCTCACAGCGCCAGGGACCTGAATTTGATTCCCGGCTTGGGTCACTCTGCGGAGTCTGCACGCTCTCTACGTGGGTTTCCCCCGGGTGCTCCGGTTTCCTCCCACAGTCCAAAAGACGTGCTAGTTAGATGCATTGGCCATGCTAAATTCCCCCTCGGTGTACCCAAACAGGTGCCAGGATGTGGCGATTAGGGAATTTTCACAATAACTTCATTGCAGTGTTAATGTAAGCCTAATTGTGACATTAATAAATAAATAAACTTGATCAACCCCCTTTAACAATGAGATCCCAGATTTTGCCATTATGGTAAGAACGGGTTGGACAAGACCATGGCACGGCAATTCCTGAGCCCCTGAGGTAGGTGGGCACCAAACTTTGGGATGAAAGCCCCTCCCCCTTGTTTGAGAAGCACACTTGGAAATGAAAATCTTGCGAACTGACCTATAGTCATCTTCCCCAGGGATCTAACATTAGGAGAGTGCAGTTGTTTGATGCTGTCAAAGGAAATCATGATGCCAAAAATCTGAGTCTAGATCTAATCCAACCCATCGCAGGAGGAGTCATGGTGGGCAAGCCCTCTTAATCATGGGCAAGGCTCCATACCAGCCTCCCACTAGCAGCAAAACCGCCACTGATTAATTCAGAGTGGAAGGAGCTGACAGGGAATTACCAGCTACTGGTGGCAATATCAATTAATGAGCCAATTGACAACCATTATCCCCGAGTCCACTGCAATTTAGTGCTGGCTCAGGAATTAAATGGAGGCTGCACAGCCTTTTCTGTGCTCCCTTGGGGCCGTGTGGCAAATCCTGCCAGGCTTGCCAGCAGCCTGCTGGAGAAGGCGAAGTGGTTTCTCATTATCAGGCGCTCAATGTCCAATTGAAAGACCCAGCGTCGAGAAAGGAGCAGGGGTGCCACTGAAAGCCATCCCTGCCCTTGCCTCCAACCCTCCTGCACCCTGTCCCTATATCTCACCCCTCCCCTCCCACCCCATGGTTCCCGCCCCACAGTCCCACAATGCCTGTTTTGCCCTCACTCTCTTCTGGCCTGGAGGTTACTCAATGATTCTGGTCTGCTGGTGGGTGCATTACCGACAGCTGCCACCACTCCTGGTGGCAGTGATGGCAATGAGGAGCTGACAGCCTGTGATTGGCCTCAGCAGCTCCTGGCGGGATGGACTTTCATCCCAAAGGTCCTGAGTCTGAGGAAGGCCCAATGGTGGCAGTGGGGAGGGTGGTTGGCAGTGCGTGGTGGTTTACCACACCAGCTCTCAGACTGGTGGGTGAGACCCCTATTGAGCCAACTAAATCCAGTTGATAGACTATTGATTAATAGCATCGAAAGTGAGCAACATTGCCCCCATTGGTGTTGAAGAATTGGAGGTGCCATCGTAGGAGAAATACTGAAGGAGGTTGTCCTTATTTGTGGTTGCAATAATCCCCAACCACACCACAACCTCATCTGCTAAACACACAGGTACATTCTCACCACTTTGTATGCCACATTATAAATGGTAACTGCAACCAAGATTAACACAGAAAAATGCCTCCCATAGCTTTCTTTTAAATAGCTCTTTTCATGGATTCGATACAGTGAAGGTTGTCTGAAGTGGTTGCTAGGATGAGGTGGGGTGGTGTTCTATGATGAGAGGCTGAATTGGACTATGCTCTCTGGGGTTTAGAAGAATGAGAGATGATCTCATTGACACATACAAGATTCTGAGGCGGTTTGATTGTGCGGATGCTGAGAGATTGCTCCCACTGTTTGGGAAATCTAGAACGTGGGGGCACCGTGTCGGGATAACGGGACCAATCGTTTAGGACTGGGAAGAGGAAAAATTACTTCTCTCAAAAGGTTGCGAATCTTTTAAATTCTCTTCCCCAGATAATTGTGGATTTATTCATTCATGGGATATGGGCTGACTAGCATTTATTGCCCATCCTGAGTTGCCTTTGTTCAGAGGGCAGTTGAGAGTCGACCACATTGCTGTGGCTCTGGAGTCACGTGTAGGCCAGACCGGGTAAGGACAGCAGATTTCCTTCCCTAAAGACATTAGTGAACCAGATGGGTTTTTCCAACAATCGAGAATGGTTTCATGGTCACCAGTAGATTCTTAATTCCAGATAGTTTTTATTGAATTCAAATTTCACCATTTGCCGTGGCGGGATTCAAGCCCGGGTGCTCAGAACATTAGCTGAGTTTCTGGATTAATAGTCTAGCGTTAATCCCACTAGGCCATCGTCTCCCCATTCACCATCATTGAAGGCTGGGCTTGACAGATTTTTGCTCTCTTGGGGAATTAAGGAACAGGCAGAAAAGTGGACTTGAAACCAAAGATCAGGCATGATCATACTGAATTACAGAGCAGGCTTGATGGGTCAGATACTCTTGCCCCTATTTTGTGTGTTTTTTGTGATCTTGTATTAGGAGTGCTAAATATTGTATCAAACCCACGTCATCACATTGACAAATAGCACAGTCTGGTTATCAGCGAAGTTTCTATTTAACCTTCTCCCCTTATTGCACAATTTCTAATGCAACTATTGTAGAGGCTTCAGCCAGTTGCAAAGGTTGATAACACTGGTTGTTAAGGATAAATATTTGGGGAGTGCTTATTTTGTGGAATGAGCAGTGTGTGGTATTGAGCACTCGTGCTGTGTGTTCTGGAAACCAGGACATTTGAGCTGGGGCAGGGCTAGTTGGCTAGCTGGACAGAGTGACGCGGGTTCAATCCCTGTGCCAGCTGTGGTCGCTCATGGAGTCCTCACCTTGACCTATGCTGACGGAATGCTTTCCCTTAAGCTAAATAACCAATTCTCCCTCTGTAACAGAGAGAAGCGCCATTGGCCCTTCATGGACTACAGCTAATTACCCAACTACCTAAATTTGCCCCATCAGGCTAAACCATTCGAGCTGATTTTAATTCTCAGCAGTGGTGGGAATTGGCAGTGACAGATAAACCCGGCCCAATTTCATTCCATGCTGAAATTCCATTCATTCAAAAACATTGTATACATAAGTCTGGCAGCCCGTACATGATTTATGATATAGTTTCTAAATACACTGAGGGGGAATTTTTGAGCCTGCATTCTGCGTCTGTGGGAATGACGGTGTGAGCTCAAAATCCGGAGAGTGTGATTCTCACTGGCGGGTTTCCAAGTTCTGATCTTCCCGGCCCCTCGCCGGTGGAGTGGTGTGAAAGATGCAGCTTATTTTAATACATTAGCATGTAATTAGCGAGCACTCTCTCCAGGACTTCCCCCCCACCCTCACCAGATATTCAGCAGGCCTAGGCGTGATGTCACGTCAGCGCAATTTACAACAGCTCTCCACAAGTGTGAACCTGGCACTTTCACCTCTGAGGAGGGGATTTTGGAGTGAGCGCTCAGGCAGCCAGCATCCTCCGCGGCGTGCACTGCTCAAGAGGCACCGGAGAGGACACTGGGGAGACGGATAAGTTCAACTCGGAGCCAGGGGTGGTCCCAGAATTGCCATTTCAGGAGGAGGGGCCGTGAGGAGTCCTCCGTCCTAGGTTCCTGTCCATATCACAGCTGAGGGAGAGCCCTTCCTTCGTGGGGACTGGCAAAAGGGTGGGAGGGACATCACGCTGCCATTCTCACACTCCACAGAGGTGTGGGAGGACCACGGGCTGTACTCGTGCTGATCCTCTTCCCTTCAGGTTCCGGGGGGCCCCTCTGCTCCTCCATGCCATCTCCCTTCTCTTGCAGGCTGACCAGCGGAACAGGAGAATTCAGCCCACCGATTCTGATGACATCAAAAACTCTGGGCGAAATCTTACCAAAAAATGGCAGAGTGTCGGTTCAATTGAGAAAGAGGACCCAATTCTCCCACCGCACCCACAGCTGGGATTCTCCAGTCCCGCTGCAATGAACGGAGATATGGCTGAGCGCCAAAGTCTCTCTCCTCACTGGCAGCAGTGGTGGGATATGAATGGCTGGAGAATTCCAGCCTACATGTGGGTGGGGGCGTTTGATAGGGGAATCAAAGGTTACCCTCACCCTGCAATTAATAATTAGGAGGGGTACGGCTGCTCTTTTTGTATTTATTCGTGGGACATGGGCATCAATTTAAGGCAGCCAGCATAATCAAGGACCCCACGCACCCCAGATCTTCCACCTTCTTCCGTCGGGAAAAAGGTACAAAAGTCTGAGATCACGTATCAACCGACTCAAGAACAGCTTCTTCCCTGCTGCTGTCAGACTTTTGAATGGACCTACCATATATCAAGCTGATCTTTCTCTACACTCTAACTATGACTGTAACACTATATTCTGCACCCTATCCTTCTCCTCTATGTACTCTATGAACAGTATGTTATGTCTGCATAGCGAGCCAGAAAGGATGCTGTTCACTATTTTCCAATACATCTGACAAAAATAAATCAAATTGCTGGCTGGTCAGCATTTATTGCCCATCCCCAGTTGCCCTTGAAACTGAGTGGCTTGCGAGGCCATTTGTTAAGCTAAACCCTGGTCAGCTGGTGAAGAATGAAACCAGAGCCAATCTATATTCAGTTTAGACTTATTTACAATGTGAGATAAATAGACACCACCTAACTCAACCCTCACCCCATTGTCAGTAAGTATCTCTTTATATGTGCTCAAGTAACAACTCAGTCAACGCCTTTCACCTGCAGACAGTTAACCACATTGATATACAATTAGCACAGGCCACCTAATTTGTCAGCTTTTCAGCTGTTGGTTAGGCCTCAGGGCAGGAGGATAAAATAAAACTGCTGTTTATGAACCTAAATTTTCAATGAATAAATTCTGTTTAATGACTTGTTTTAGGTATCTCAGAATATATTTTCATGATTATATTTTAACAGTACAATCTAAATTACTTTTACCATATGGCTTTGACTCATAAAAATATACAGCACAGAAGGAGGCCAGTTGGTCCATTGAACCTGTGCCAGCTTTTCCAAAAAAGCGACCTAATTAGTCCTACTTCCCCACTTGGGCAGCACGGTGGCACACTGGCCTCACAGTGCCAGGGACCTGGGTTCATAGATTTCATAGAACCCTACAGTGCAGAAAGAGGCCATTTGGCCCATCAAGTCTGCACCAACCACAATCCCACCCAGGCCCTACCCACATATATTTTACCCGCTAATCCCTCTAACCTACTCATCTCAGGACACTAAGGGACAATTTTAGCATGGCCAATCAACCTAACCCGCACATCTTTGGACTGTGGGAGGAAACCGGAGCACCCAGAGGAAACCCACGCAGACACGAGGAGAATGTGCAAACTCCACACAGACAGTGACCCAAGCCGGGAATCGAACCCAGGTCCCTGGAGCTGTGAAGCAGCAGTGCTAACCACTGTGCTACCGTGCCGCCCGGCTTGGGTAACTGGCTGTGCAGAGTCTGCACATTCTGCATGGGTTTCCTCCGGGTGCCCCGGTTTCCTCCTATAGTCCGAAAGACCCGTGCTGGTTAGGTGCATTGGCCATGCTAAGTTTTCCCTCAGTGTACCCGAACAGGCACTGGAGTGTTGCGACTAGGGGATTTTCACAGCAACTTCATTGCAGTGATAATGTAAGCCTACATGTGACACTAATAAATAAACTTGTTCCCTGATTCCCTCCAAACATCTCCCTTCCTCGTATTGCCATATGAGAAATGATTGGATTGACTGGGCCTGTGTTCACTGGGATTTAGAAGAATGAGAATGGATCTCATTGAAATGTATAAAGTTCAGACAGGGATGGGCAGACTAGGTGCAGGGATGTTGTTTCTTCTGGTGGGGGCGGTGGTCTCGAATAGGGGTCACAACCTCAGGATATAGGGTGGGCCATTTAGGAGGTGGGAAAAACTTCTTCACTCAGAGGATGGTAAAACTATGGAATCGTCTACCATCGGAGACTGTGGAGGCCAAATCATTGAATATGGTTAAGGAGAAAATAGATAGATTTCTACATTAAGGCACACGGGGAAATGCAGGAGTGTGGTGTTGTGATAGAGGATCAACCATGATCATATTAAATGGCGGAGCAGACTCGAAGGGCCAAATGACCTACCCCGTTCCTATTTCCTATATTTCTAGGTATATATCCAATGCTCTTTAAAAGTTATTGTTGAATCTGCTTCCACCACCATTTCAGGCACTGTTCCAAATTGTGACAATTTACTGCATAAAAATAGTTCCCCCCTCCCTTGCTTTGTGTTAGCAATTGCCTTGCACCTGCAACCTCTGCTTATCAACCCTCCTGCCTGTGGAAGCCCCCATCTACTCGTATCAAACCCTTCAGAATATGGAACACCCCTGTCAAATCTCCCTTTAATTTAACCTGCGCTACCGGAACAAATCCAGCTTCTCTAGCCAAGCCACGCGACTCAATGCTGGCTTGCTGACACAGAAATTGGTAATTTGACTGAATTTGCATTCCAGACGAAGCTAACTACTCTAATATCACAGCCTGAATTTCCGTGAGCGGAGATTTGGCTTGTCACCAAATTCACCGACTTCGCTGCAGCAGGAGTCTGGCGTGAACGGCTGGTTAGATCGCGCCCCACGCCATTGACATTTCCCTTTAATATTCCTTCTGCTTCAATTCTGATCCAGTTCCTATTTAATTTACGTTAATAGACCATGCCTCAACAGCCAGTTGTGGTAAAGCTTTTGATACATTGTGTGCAGGGGGGGCGGGTTTAAATCTTTAACCCGTCCTTGTGTATTTTATCTGTTTGTATTCTCATTAATTGTCTGAACTTTTTAGTTTGTCAAAATGGCGTTCTGTTTTCACTGCATTATGTTTGTGGCCTACCCCTTAACTTGGTTACACAGTGAAGTTGTTGACGTCAATGAAGAGAATAAATGCCCTGACAAACATATGACAACCCCTCTTTTAATGTTTTACAGAAGGGTAAATGTGAAAGGGCTAAGGCACGGAATAAGTGTGCTCATTATTACGCAGTGCATGTTGACCCAGTGTAATTGGTTTTCTTACTTAGATTCAACAGAACACTCTGTCCAGGAAAGAAACACAGAAGCTCAAGAAGCATCCTGAAAGACCTGAGGGATCGCTGTACCGTTTATTTTTCCCTTTGCTTACTGGTTTTGTCTTGTCAAAAAAGAATGGATCGCATGGAACTGAAGAGGGTTAGCACTGAGGTTGATGATGAGAGTATCAGTGGGAGCAGTATGGATGACGGCTATACTAAACTGACAGATTCGGAAAAAGTTACCATCAGCAGGTAAGAGTAAAGTATGAGACTGACAAAGACTGAAATCAATATTTTACAAGAATAGTTACTACAAAAGCAGAAGAGAGTTTTAAGTATAACTATTTGAATTTGAGCTCTTTATTTCTATATGTCCTCTGAAGCTTGAACTTTGTAAATGTTATTATGGGAAAGAGGTTAAGGTTCATAAAGTAGCACGGCACATGAAGGAGTCTCGTTTTAATTAATATTCACTGTCTCAAGCAAAGGGGTAATTGTTTGCTTGTCTACGTCGATGCTACAGTTAATGATCATGAACTGGCTGCAATGGAACTGCAAGGAGTTAGACAACATGCGTAAATAGTGGAACAACAACAAATATAAGCTAATATAGGAAACCTCAAAGTAACATGCAGAAGAATAAGATGACTACTCCATGGGTGCAGTTAAAATAGCTAACGAAGTTGAAAGAAATCAACAACAACAACTTGTATTTATATAGTGCCGTTCAAGTGACAAGACATTCCAAGGCACTTCAATGAGCATTATAAAGCCAATTTTGACAAACCACATATGATGATATACCAATATATGTTATTCAAAAGCTTGATCAAAGAAGGAGTTCTCGAGGACCATCTGAAATGATAAAAGAGAGGTGGGGAGCATTAGCAGGGGCATTCAAGAGCTAAGGGACTAGGCAGCTGAAAGAAAGTGCGGGTTAACGATGAGACAATTAAAATCGGAGCAGTTCAAGAAGCCAGACTCAAACAAGTGTAGATATTTCAGAGGATGTCGGGGTCTTGGATTCAACACAAACAACTAATATATACTAGTTTATTTATTTGTCACAAGTAGGCTTACATTCACACTGCAGCGAAGTTTCTGTGAAAACTCCTAGTCGCCATACTCCAGCACCTGTTCAGGTACACTGAGGGGCAATTGAGCATGGCCAATGCACCTAACCTGCATATCTTTGGACTGTGGGAGGAAACACACGCAGACACAGGGAGAACGTGCAGATTCCACACAGACACTGACCCAAGCCAGGAATCGAACCCAGGTTCTTGACGCTGTGAGGCAGCTACTATGCCACCGTGCCGCTCAATAAATCAAATAGAATGTTGAACTGTGGAGTAAAGTCGAGGTTAGAGGAAGTCATGCTCAAAACCACATCATCCCCTGGCCAAACCTTAGCTTTAATACTGAGACCTGACCCAATCCTTGCTCTAACAAAAGTAAGCATTTGTGCTATTCAAGCCCTCGGGACAATTAGTGACGAACTTTGAGAATTATCCCTAGAGATTGAAGTATGAGGAAAAACTGGAGCCTCTGAAATTTGAAAGAAGGTAACTGGGAGGCAAAGGATATTGGCTGGAACTCGCTGGCTATTCACGCCGGCAGGATTCTCCAGTCCCACCGGCAGCACACCCCTGCCTATGGGTTTCCCGCTGATGTCAATGAGAATACCCAATGACAGTGGTGGGACCAGTGAATCCTGCCGCTAGCAAACAAATTCTCCACCTCCCACCCACAGGACACACGTGGCTAGGAGGCCAGAGGATCTCGCCCATAGTGTATCATAAATGATGTGGAAATTGAAGAATGGAAATCAATCTATATCATCAGATTAACAAATGGGGTCACAGGTTCAAACTCATAAAAGGAAGATTTAGGTGTGACATTCGGTAATTTGACTTCACATAAAACAATAGACTTTTAATATTGGTAAAGAGAGAGGCAGGTTGTAGAAGCTTTGCATCTTGTGCTTTACAGGACAATTTATACTACAGAATAAATGGAGTATAAATTCTTATGATTGTTTGAAATGATGGCTGGGGCTCTCCGGTGTCATACGCCCCGCCACTACTTCCAGCGAGAATGGAGAATTTGGCGTTCAGCCAAATCTCCATTCACAGCAGCGGGACTGGAGAATCCCAGCCGCGGCCGAGGTCAGAGAATTCCAGCCGATGTCAGCAATATTAAAGAGATGAATGTGAAGAAGGGCCATCTGCATAGATTGGGAGAAGAGAAAAACATAATTAAAAATGCATTAATGAGGAGACGGTAGCATCTTTCTGATTGGATGAGCAAGATGATCCAAATGGCCTTCCGTAGTTACCCCGTGAGGATAAAGTGCCTCATTTAAAGAGACAGAGATCAGTTTTATAACCTTCCTTTGTGGCTGAAACCCCAGTGAGCGTTTACCTTACTTTGGGTTGCTTCTCTTCCCTAGCCAATTCATAGACGAAGATGATGTCGAAATTCAGAGGTTTCTCACAAGTGAATTTTCCGGGAAAAAAAAGTATGAAGAATATCAAGAAGAATATGTGAGTAACACTGTTTATTGTCCATCATTGCTTATGTTGTCAGGTTTTTTAAAAGTCTTATAATCAGTGAAAAAGATCCCTGAATTAAAAATTAACATAAAAATCATAGTAAATGTCGATGGAATTGTGCTGACACGGGTCTTTGATTTTATGCAGCATCCTGGAATGGCATCATTTGGAATGTCAGCCTTTAACCTCAGTAATGCTATCATGGGTAGTGGCATTCTTGGCTTATCCTATGCCATGGCCAACACTGGAATCGTACTGTTTGTGTGAGTACTGAAAGCTGATTTATCTCATAAGGTATTATGGAAATACAATTTTGAATATTACTGAACAAAATAGACTTTTATTATTATAAAGGCAAAATTCTGCGAATGCTGGAATCTGAAACAAAAACAGAAAATGCTGGAGAAACTCAGTAGGTCTGACAGCACCTGTGGAGAGATAATAGAGCCAATGTTTCAGGTCGGAATGACTCTTCGTCAGAGCTGGACTTTTAATGTTTATTTTTGTCTTGCACATACCAGGACAATCCACAAGAAAATCAATGTCAGTGAAAGCAATAATTTTATCCCAATTGAGAAGAGAGTGCTGACTTTTTGGCAAGTGGACTCTGAATGTTAGAGCATTTGCCATTGAGAATGCACCAGTTGGTGGTGACTGACAGTTAACTGCCAAGCATTGTTTGAAATTTAAACCAGGCAGCTTGACTCTGGTCACAGAATCACCAAAGCGCATAGAGGGCCATTCGGCCTATCATTCCTGTGCTAAATCTTTGAAAGAGTTATGCAAATAGTCTCATTCCCCTGATCTTTCCAATTGGCCTTTAATCCTAATAAGTATGAGGAAAATCTTTGAGTCATCCCACGAAAGCCAACGTAGACATACCCACAGAGAAAATGTTTCTGATTATATACATCATCATTTCAAATTAGTTTCAATATAGATAAGGTAACGGTTATGTAAATCATCAAGACTAATCCAATCCATTCCCTGTTGACCTGTTCTCTGTTTTGGAGTTAATGGACTCTCTGTACTTTCTCGGCAGCTCTATTTCAAACTCAAACCTGATTTTTTTATCGCTATAATGGTGGCACAGTGGTTAGCGCTGCTGCCTCACAGCGCCAGGGACCCGGGTTCAATTCCGGCCTCGGGTCACTGTCTGTGTGGAGTTTGCATGTTCTCCCTGTGCCTGTGTGGGTTTACTCCGGGTGCTCCGGTTTCCTTTCACAGTCCAAAAATGTGCAGGTTAGATGAATTGACCATGCTAAATTGCCCCTTAATGTCTCATGGTGGACAGGTTAGATGGATTAGACATGGTAAATGTGTGGGATCACGGGGATAGGGAGAAGGCCTAGGTAAGATACCCTGTCAGAGACTCAATGGACCGAATGGCCTATTTTGAACTGGAGGGATCCTATGGCCGGAATTTTACTGGCACGCTCGGTCCAATTCCGGGGCGGACAAGGCTCGGTGAACGTCATTCTCCGATGGCCTCGGGCGGGATCGTACGTATCTTGAGCGGACGTGCCGGTAAAATTCCCCCCTATGATTCTTCTATGGTATCTGACCCTCAGATTGTCCATTTTACTCATTCCACAGCCTTATTGTGCATCTCACTACTTCAGCTATTCACTGGCCCTGTGGTTCTTTAATGTCTTTTCCTTCTTCAAGAGACTATTACTTGACTGAGATTGCCTGTTGCATTTTTCCAATTATGCTTCCTCTCTGTGCTTGTTTTAAAATGTCAGTCTGGCTCATTTGGGCTGAATCTTTCTCTGCAGACAGACTGGGAGGTGGGAGGGCCAGCAGTATAGCAGCAGGAAGATGTCCAGAGAGGAAGTCAACATCATCCCATGCCATGGCATGTTATCAGCAGCAGTAATCTTAGCAACATGGACACATGCTGGGAGACAAATTGAGCCACTTAAGTGGAAAATTCAGGGCCACTTTGACCACATCGGGGAGGCTTGCTGCTTTGAGACCATCAGGCAAACCCAGGTGTCCTTACCATCACCCCTCCCGTCCACTCTTTCCCCACCCTGAGTGGGTTCTGCAGTGAGCCCTCCTTGATGGGTGCTCCTTGGCCCATGGAGGGTCCTCTGGAGGCCTGGCTGCCCCATCAACAGCGGTGCTGCCTATGCACAACTACCTCCCACCCCATCACTGGAATCTGCCTGCTAGCCCCAGCTTCGACACCCTGCGAGGACACGGCCCTGTCTCCCTGGTCACGGAGCCTCAGCAATGGCCAATCCTAGCAGTAGGGCTGCAGAGGCAACTCAGCCACTGCTCTGATTGGGCCAGCAGCACTTGGTGTCCAACCACCATTCTCAACTGGACAGCAGCCGCCTCAGCAGTGACCCCCTAATTGAATCAGGGTCCCGCCGCCCACCAGGCTGGGGTCAGATCCTGCTTTCGCTACCAGCAGTGTGACAGGGTCATTGGTGAAAAGAATTCAACCCCCATAGTTGTGCTGATGCAGAAGAGTATGCATCCTAATATAAAAGCAAAATACTGCGGATGCTGGAATCTGAAACACAAACAGAAAATGCTGGAAAAACTCAGCTGATCTGGCAGCATCTGTGGAGAGAGAAAATAGAGCTCTGAAACAGAAATAGGGCACGCATGCAGTCTTGTTTGCTCCACAACCTTTACCTACTGCATACTTACAGATTTTTATTTCTGACTTATAGAGGAAAATGTAGGGGAGGCGATGGCCTAGTGGTATTATCGCTAGCCTATCAATGCAGAAACTCAGCTAATGTTCTGGGGATCCGGGTTCAAATCCTGCCACGGCAGATGGTGGAATTTGAATTCAATTTTTAAAAATCTGGAATTAAGAATCTACTGATGGCCATGAAACCATTGTTGATTGTCGGTAAAACCCGTCTGGTTCACTAATGCCCTTCAACGAAAGAAATCTGTCGTCCTTACCTGGTCTGGCCTACATGTGACTCCAGAGCCACAGCAATGTGATTAACTCTCAACTGCCCTTTGAAATGGCCTAGCAAGCCACTCAGTTCAAGGGCAACTAGGGATGGGCAATAAATGCTGGCCAGCCAACGACACCCATATCTCACGAATGAATTAAAAAACTACTTTGGGTCCCACCCACTGCGGGAATCGTCATGGGCAGGAGGGAAAATTTGACAGAGCATTTAAAGGTCCACTGACCTGGGGCAGAATTTCCAGTCTCGGGTCAGGCACAACTGGAAAATCCCGCCCAAAAACTTGTTATTAAAAATGCTTTTCTATTAAATTTCACTACACCACAGCAATATCTGTAGCTTAACATTAAATAGGCTGAACTGATTAAGGGTAAGATTAAGTCTGTACTTCCTGGCTATAATTGCTTGAACAGATATTAAGGGTGAGCCTCTTCCGTCTGAAACATGGGAGGAAAAAGAGGAATGGCAAATGTAGGCACGCTGCACTATATAGGATAACCGACTTGATGAACTGTGGCAGCTGGTGGGCTATTTCTGTAAAGAGAGTCACGATAGTATTTCTGCATTCCAGAGTGTTCCAGGATCAGTCAACATCTGATTGCTGGTCTTTGTAAATATATGTGAAATTAATATGGAACATTACTGTTCCTGTATCCACAAAATTATCAGTGTATATTGACACATGCATTTAATTTAGGTATAAAGGTCTAATATTATTGATCTGATATACAATTGTTACAGTACAAGCTTTTAAGGGGTGCAAATAGTCTCATATTTTGGTACAAAACCAGTGGGTTCTCAACTAACCTTTTCAGTCGAACTATTTTCCCCCAAAACGTCACCTAGACCCAGATTGTCTGATCTCGTTCACCCTGCCACGGCTGCCGGTGAGAATGGAGAATTTGGCGCTCAGCCAAATATCTTCTTTCGCTGCAGCGGGACCAGAGAATCCCAGCCGCGGGCAAGGTCGGAGAATTCTGTCCCAAGTCTTTAGCTTGTTTTCTAACCTATACCTAGTGATCATAAATTTATTAAAAGGCCAGTGGCTATCACAAATGATGAACACGGTTTTAGATGCACGTAAAATTAATCAGTGTTCACCGTGTGATTAAAATACACCACGAGGACACAGGAAGAATGTAAGACAAGATCATGATCTGAAGCAACCTACGTCAAAACACAAAATACAGAAATAAACAGTCGTTGAAATCAAAGTAAAAAGTAATAGAAATCTGATTAGTGTTATGAATAAATAAAATACCAAAGGAATAATAAATGAAAAAATCGAGTTAAAAATGATTGCCCTCTAAAATATTGATCCCAAAATAATTTAATAGTCCTGTGTGCTCAGAATCTTAACAAAAGGAATGCCTGGAACCCTTAATTAAATGATTGTACACATGAGGTAATAATATTAATTTATTCATGTTCCTGTTGGTTGTAATGTTGAACTGAAGCTCTTGCGTTCATTTCTGTCCCAGGGCTAAAATGATGAATTAAATTACACCAGCCAGAACTCTCAATGGCCAAGGCCCTACTGTTATTTACGAGTCTTGAGCAGTCTTAGAAGCATCCCTTAGAGGTACTGCAGGAGAATAGACAAAGCAATATTTCAGCTACAGGCTCTTAAGCACTCCACAATTACTCACCCATTACAACATGTGTAATGACATCAATGAGGCCCATGAAGTGGCCTTTTCAAGTATGAGCTCCTTGATTGAGGTAATGATTGCCTGCCCCACAGACTCCCACCTGTGTATGTAAGGAGGAGTGCCGGGTTTACTGGTCTCTGACTCCTTTCTCCTGGAAGTGGAGATAAATTTGTAAATAAATGGAATCTGGAGCAGAGACACCGGCCTCTGAGGAGTTACTTCAACGTGTTTCTGGCCTTTTCTGTTATTATTTCAGATTTTCAGCATCAACATTCTTCTTCCTATTTGTCTACCTAGGTGGAATTGGCCAGGGTAGATTTCACACATAATTGCAATGATGTTTTGCATTCAAAACCAAAGGGGTCACAGAAATGAACAAGTGAAATTTTGAACCAAACATTTCTGTTAAATGTAAAAAACTCAATGAGTTCATGAGAACATGAACTCGTGTTCTTTCCCTGTTCTTTGTGCATCGTTATTTTTTAACTCTGTTTTGTAAACCCCCTTTTGCTTGCTTACAGGATCTTGCTACTTGCAGTGGCGATATTATCCTTGTATTCTGTTCATCTCTTACTAAAGACTTCAAAGGAAGGAGGTATGACCATTGCTTTTCCTGAAATGTAGCAGATAGCATATTAACAGCATGTGTCGAGACATTAGATGAGCAGTACATCATTAGATATATGTTATATTCTGTATTTGATATTAGGTTCCATTATAAAGTTAATCAAATATTTGGCAAGACCGGATTGGTCCATTACTGTTCATTTTGCGTACTGCGCAAGACAATGCTTTGTCCGATAATACATATGTCAGTAAATATAGAAACAGAGAAAATAGGAACAGCAGGATTCTATTCAGTAATGCTATCATTTTGTTGAACTAAAGTCTCTGTTTTTTTCTCAATCAGGCTCAATGATTTATGAGAAATTAGGAGAACGAGCTTTCGGGTGGCCTGGGAAGATTGCAGCTTTTGGCTCCATTACCATGCAAAATATTGGAGGTAATATCTTTTTGTAAAGTCCACCTTTAAGTCTGTTGTTTCGGTAAAGACCTCCCAATCCATCATCCTCACGTTAATGTTGTTTTACTAAGGATTGACCATTAGATGTTTGACAATACATGAATCCTGTTAGAAAAACTGAAGCCCATGAGGTAAAAAGGGCAATAGAAGCACCGATTCAAAATTGACCCAGGGATGAAGAAAAGGGGTTGTGGTGAATGATTGATTTTTGGGCTCAAGGGAGATATTTAGTGATGTTCCCTTGGGTTGATTAATCTGTCCACTGTATTAATGGCTTGAACTTGGGCGTACAGACCAGAATTTGAAGATTTGGCAATGATGTAAAAATTGACAGTGCGGTAAACAGTGTACAAGATAGCAATGGGCTTCAAGACTGGTTGAATGGGCAGATGAAATTCAACATTGAGAAGTGTGAGGCAATACATTTTGGTAGGAAGAGTGAGGAGGATCGATATGAGCCGGGGGGGGGGGGCGTTGCAGAAGCGGAGAGGGCTGTGAGCATCTGTGCACAAATCTGTAGAAGTGACAGGGCAGTTTAACAAAATGGGTGATAAAGAATATGGAATCCTGGACTTTATAAATAGAGGGATATTTTCCCGACTCACCAGACTCACCTCATTTTAAAACTGCCCCACAACATGCGCCCTAAGCTCCAAAAGGGCAGGCCGCAAGGTTTAATCCACGAATCCTGGAAGCAGAAGCTAGGAAGGCATGGGGTTGGGCAGGCTGATTAGAAGGCCTTCTTCTGTCCTCTGGGGCTTGATCCCAGTTATTGTATTTGTGTGGCACAGTGGCGCAGTGTTCAGCACTGCTGCCTCACAGTGACAGGGACTCGGGTTCGATTCCAACCTTGGTGACTGTGCGGAATCTGCACGTTCTCCCCGTGTCTGCGTGGGTTTCCTCTGGGTGCTCTGGTTTCCTCCCAGAGTCTGAAAGACGTGCTGGTTAGGTGCATTGACCATGCTAAATTCTCCCTCAGTGTACCCGAACAGGCGCCGGAGAAGGGATTTTCACAGTCACTTCATTGCAGTGTTAATGTAAACCTAATTGTGACAATAAGAAATAAACCTAAACTTTAAAAAACTTAATCTGTTCCGTTTTTCCGCATTTAAAATCACAAGCAAACCATGAACAACATTTACCATATACATATTCAAAATACAAAAACCATTCTTTTAGCTGCTCCAATTTAATCATTCCTTATTGTTGCTAAGCAAAGCTAGAATGAATAATGATTCTTTGCAGAGATTTTCTGTTGACTAACATTATAAAGATTGTAGACCAAATCCATTAAAATGCTGTCAATCATCACATTCTGTGAATCCAGTAGATTTTCCACTGAGTACATTCAGGCATCAGAATTGGAATTGCCTGAGACTTCAGCTCAGTCGCCGGGTAGGTTGTCCTAATCCTGCAACTGAGCATATTGCAATGCCTGATTCTCCCTCTGCTTAACTCAATAGATGAAAAAAATCAGCAAACTCCATCTTGTGTATGCATCCATCTCTTGCCAGTTCTCACTCTTCACTGCCAGCAGCAGGGCACAACTCCAGGAAAATCATCTATCCCATTACACCATGTCATGGAGAATTCTTTTTATAGTGTACTGACAAATGTGATCCTACATTAGGGAGGCATGGTGGCACAGTGGCTAGCACTGCTGCCTCCCAGCGCAAAGGATATGGGTTTGATTCCCAGCTTGGGTTGTTCTCCATGTGGAGTCTGCACGTTCTCCCCGGGTTTCCTCCGGGTGCTTCGGTTTCCTCCCACAGTCTGAAAGACGTGCTGGTTAGGTGCATTGGCCATGCTAAATTCTCCCTCAGTGTACCCGAACAGGTGCTGGAGTGCAGCGACGAGAGGATTTTCACAGTAACTTCATTGAAGTGTTAATGTAAGCCTACTTGTGACACTAATAAATAACCTTAAACTTACCTTGGTGTTTTGAACCTTCGGCTCCTTACTATTTCGCAGCTTGATTATCCAGTTTGACATCACGCTGTACTCTGGAGACACCTTCTCATAACTTTATTGCCTTCTAAACTATATATATATATTTCCCGTCTCCTGGAAAAGTTGCCTTCTTGCTGCAGTACATGATCATGAACGCCAGTGAACCGCCAGTAGCTCACTTCCCATCAGCCTGCAAAGAAATAGTATTACAAGCTGAATTTTTCCACAAAGCAACATATTAAGTTTAAAAGCAGGTTACTGCGGATGCTGGAATCTGAAAGAAACACAGAAAATGCTGGGAAATCTTAGCAGGTTTGACAGCACAGAAGGAGGCCATTTGGCCCATCAAGTCTTCACCAACCATAAACCCACCCAGGCCCTATCTCTTAACCCCAAGTATTCTACCCTGCTTGCCCCTCTGACACCAAGGGGCAATTTAGCATGGCCAATCCACCTAACCCGCACATCTTTGGACTGTGGGAGGAAACCGGAGCACCCGGAAGAAACCCACGCAGACACAGGGAGAATGTGCAAACTCCACACAGGTAGTCACCCGAGGTCAGAATTGAACCTGGGTCCCTGGCACTGTGAGGCAGCAGTGCTAACCACTGTGCTACTGTGCCACCTGATAACTCTTCCAAGAGTCATCCTGACTCTGTTCTCTTTCCACAGATGGTGTCAGACCTGCTGAGATTTTCCAGCATTTTTCTGTTTCTGTAACAGATTAAGTTTGTTGGAGGCTTTGGTTTGTAAGTTACACCGATGCTTTGCCCCACCCGGCTGCTCCTCAAAATAGAGGAAAACTATTTTGTCAAGCTTCTTAATCCTCAGGAACCTTTTGCTGCAACTAAATTGAATTAAGTTTATCGCGGCCTTTAATCTAATCAAACTATTCCTCTTACAGCTATGTCAAGCTACCTCTTTATTGTCAAATATGAGCTACCAGAAGTAATACGGTCGTTTATGGGACTTGAAGAGATCGGTGGGTAAGTATCGTGGCTTCAAAATAAATCTTTTTTTTAATATAACTATGTCGTGACTCATTATAATTGTAAAGAACAGTTGTGTTGAGTGTGAATTGTGGGCCCTTCTTCGCCATCAAAGTCTCAAAAACGAACGACTTTCTTTCTAAGATGGCCATACAAAGTATTTTCTCAGTCTCTCTTCTTAGTCACAGATGAACCTTTACAGCTCGGTTGGCTTCCACCGGGAGTTTTCTCAACAATTCCTCCCATGTATCTTCAGCAGAAGAAACTCTGCTTGCACTCCCATCCTTGGTTCCCTCCATCTTTAAGTCTGCTAAACTGGAACAACACCTTCCCTTTTTCATCCAGCAGTAAGGATACTTCAGTTGCAGTCAATGAAAGAACTAACTTCACAAAGTAAATCAAAGAAAAAGGTCTAAGAAAGAAACTTCATTACTCCATCACCTCTTGGACCACACCCTGGGCCACCCAAGCTCCCCACAATCCCCATCTGCTTTCTATTTATACTGGGTCAGCTCACCATCACACCATGTGCGGGGCAAGTTTTTTGTGCAGAGGGTGGTGGGTACCTGGAACGCGCTGCCAGAAGAGGTGTTGGAAGCAGGCGCATTAGCAACATTTAAGAGATATCTGGATGGGTACACGAATAGGGAGGGAATAGAGGGATACGGACCGAGTAAGGGCAGAAGGTTTTTTTAGTTTAGTTCGGGCATCATGATCGGCACAGGCTTGGAGGGCCGAAGGGCCTGTTCCTGTGCTGTACTGTTCTTTGTTGTTCTTTGTTCTATTTTGCCATTGGTTACATTGTCTACTGGATTAGCTGGTCAGCTGACCCTCACAGCATGTTACTATTGGTTACATTATAACATCCCTTGCATACATTTACCATTTACAACCCCCCGCCGCCCCACTCTTCCCCCACCCCTGCAAATTGCCATATCTTGTCTCCATCCTTACCTGTCAACTTACTTGCTTTAAACGAAAATCCCATTCCTGGGAATCGATCGAACAGCTCTCTCCAATGTGTGAAGACTAAAAGAGCAATAAGGGGGGATCTTATAGAGACCTGTAAGATAATGAAGGGGCTGGATAGGGTAGAGATGGAGAGATTCTTTCCACTTAGAAAGGAAACTAGAACTAGAGGGCACAGCCTCAAAATAAAGGGGGGTCAGTTTAGGACAGAGTTGAGGAGGAACTTCTTCTCTCAGAGGGTGGTGAATCTATGGAATTCTCTGCCCACTGAAGTGGTGGAGGCTACCTTGTTTAATATGTTTAAATCACGGATAGATGGATTCCTGATCGGTAAGGGAATTAGGGGTTATAGGGATCAGGCGGGTAAGTGGAACTGATCCACTTCAGATCAGCCATGATCTTATTGAATGGCGGGGCAGGCTCGAGGGGCTAGATGGCCTACTCCTGCTCCTATTTCTTATGTTCTTCTGTTCAATTCCCCAAATATATCCTCTCAAGAATAACTTTATTTTTTAAAATCATTTTTCACTGTTATTGCAGTAGCATCAGTATTAATGGCCTTTATATTTGTCAATCCTGACTGTGCACATTAGCAGACTAGTCAGTAGGGGGAACTCTTCATAGCCGAGCCTCAGGTGATATCCATACCCGTGAATCTTTCTTCATTGATTTGCTCTTAGGAATGACACACAGAACAATTTTAAATTGATTTTGATTTGAATTGATTTATTATTGTCACATGTATTAGCATACAGTGAAAAGTATTGTTTCTTGTGCGCTATACAGACAAAGCATACCGTTCATAGAGAAGGAAAGGAGAGAGCACAAAATGTAGTGTTGCAGGCATAGCTGGGGTGTAGAGAAAGAGCAATGTAATGCGAAGTAGGTCCATTCAAACATCTGATGGCAGCAGGAAAGAAGCTGTTTTTAAGTCAGTTGGTTCATGACCTCAGACTTTTGTACCTTTTTCCCGATGGAAGAAGGTGAAAGAGAGAATGTCCGGGGTGCGTGGGATTCTTGATTATGCTGGCTGCTTTTCTGAAGCAGTGGGAAGTGTAGACAGTGTCAATGGATGGGAGGTTGGTTTGAGTGATGGACTGGGCTTTATTTCTTGCAGTCTTGGACAGAACAGGAGCCATACCAAGCTGTGATACAACCAGAAAGGATGCATTCTATGGTGCATCTGTAAAAGTTGGTGAGAGTCGTAGTGGACACGCCAAATTTCCTTAGTCTTCTGAGAAAGTAGAGGCATTGGTGGGCTTTCTTAACTATGGCATCGGCATTGGAGGGACCAGGACAGGTTGTTGGTGATCTGGACACCTAAAAACCTGAAACTCTCGACCTTTCCTACTTCGTACCCGTTGATGTAGATAGGGGCATGTTCTCCACTACACTTCCTGAAGTCGATGACTATTTCCTTCGTTTTGTTGACATTGCGGGAGAGATTATTGTCATCGCACCAGTTCATCAAATTGATAAGGTGAGCACCCATGGTGGAATAAAAATGGTTTATATTCAAAACATGACCCAGGTCTTGAAACAAAGTATGTTGTGCAGGCCATTTATTGAATCTGAGGCGGAGACTTTTAAGACAATAATGAGACAGATATTTGCCACAGTGTAATCATTACAAAATAAAAATTATTTGGGGTAAGTGTTGTAAATATTGATTATTGTTTAATGTGTACAAGGTAGAATACTGCAATCTTTCACAAGCACCATGTATGATTAAAATGAAAATCTAATGTGTTTCAATATACAATTGTAAGACTATATCGCCTGCTCACCAATGAAGACACCTTGGTGGGACAGGAGTTTGAGACTATGACAAGCAGTAAATTTACATGGAGAGTGGTAGGTTTCATGTAATGGGTGAAGACAGTTCACTATGCCTCCATTTTCTGTATGGATAGAGGGCCAGAGACTGAGAAATAGAAGCATAAATATGGGTTGTAAAGTAAAAGTAATAATAAAAGTTTATTTATTATTCACAAGTAGGCTTATATTTGCACTGCAATGAAGTTACTGTGAAAATTCCCTAGTCACCACACTCCAGCACCTGTTCAGGTACACTGAGGGAGAATTTAGCATGGCCAATTCACCTAACCTGCACATCTTTGGATTGTAGGGGGAAACCCAAGCATGTGGAGGAAACCCATGCAGACACAGGGAGAATGTGCAAACTCCACACAGACAGCGACCCAAGCCAGGAATCGAACGCAGGTCCCTGGTGCTGTGAGGCAGCAGTGCTAACCACTGTGCCACCTTGCCGCTGGGTTAACATGATATGAGTAATGCTGCTGAGTCAAGAATAGTTAGAAGGATAGCAAACGAGTAGCAGGGGAGTGGACAGCCCATGAACAGATCCAGAACCATGCATCGCAATGACTGTGTACAAGGCAAAAACCCATTTTCAATCCACAAATGGTGACCAAAGTTTTTAACCTTATAAATCGTTACCTATGCTGGTTATCTGAATATTTATTATCATGGAATCTTGGGAGAATGTATGATGTTAGCATCTGAGACAGCATTCCTAGTGGAAAGGCATAAAACAATTTGAATTCAAAGGATGCAAATGTTCCTCTTTTTTTATTTCAAAGCAAATGTTCCTCTGTTAGTCGCCTTGTTTATAATGCAATGAAATTCTGATGGGATAAAATTTTCTCTTTCAGGGAATGGTATACAAACGGCAACTACCTTGTCGTAATTGTGGCGCTGTTTATTATCCTACCGCTGACTTTTCTAAAGAATTTGGGTAAGATATTTCTCCCGTATGTAACATTTCCGCAGTCTGGGAGCAAGATTTGATTTCTGCCAGCAATGTGGCATTTAATGGAGTGTTAAAATTAAAATTAGATCTTTTTCCTCGGGGGTTAGTGAGTCTTTGGAGCTCTCTTCCTCAAAAGGCGGTTGAAGCAGAGTCTTTGAATATTCATAGGGCAGAGCTAGATAGATTGTTGATAAGCAAGGGGATGAAAGGTTATCGGCGTTAAGTGGGAATGTGTAGAGGAGGTTACAATCAGGTCAGCCATGATCTTATTGAATGGTAGAACAGATTGGAGGAGTCCTACTCCTGTTCCTAATTCATAGGTCCGCATATTCTCAGAATCCAATTCAAACGTCTTTCTGCCTTGTATGTCACAGCTGAACTGAAACATCAGGAAGGTTTCTTTCAGAATTAATGCTTCACAGCTGCAACATACATATTTATACAATAAATTTTTGTATCTTGCTCAGTATGCATTGGCATCTTACTGATGTCACAATCTTAACAAACTGGTTCTGGAATGGATATACACAGCAATGGTTCAGAAAAGAGAAGGATGAGAGGTAACTTCACAGAGATCTTCAAATTAGAACCATAGAAAAGTTACAGCACAGAAGGAGGCCATATGGCCCATCTTGCCCATGCCAGCCCCGAAGACACCCAGGTGCCCTATCTAACCCCACCTTCCTGCACCCGGCCCATAGATCCCGTAGCTTACAGCACTTAAGATGCAGATCCAGGTACTTTTTAAAAGAGTTTAGGGTCTCTGCCACCACTACCAACTCGAGCAGCGAATTCCAGACACTCACCAGCCTCTGCGTTCTTCCTCATGTTCCCTCTGCCACTTGTCTTGAATCGAGGTCCCCTGTATCTAGAATTCTCCACCAAGTGAAGCAATTTTATCCTGTCCGCTCTACCTCTTCCCCTCATAGTTTTGTACACCTCAATCAAGTCAGTGATGAAAGCTTTTGAGAGAGTCGGCCCAGACAGTGTGCTTCCCCTTCTGTGTAAGAACCAAACTAGCAGGCATCAATATAGGAGAGTCATCAAGAGATCCTTTGGGGAATTCAGAGGAAGCATCGTTACCCAGAGAAAAATGAGAACGTGGACTCAATACCATGGGGAGGAGTTGAGGCAAGTCATATAGATGTATCTAAGGGAAAGCTCGATAAACATATGAGGGAGATAGGAATCGAGGGTTATACTGATAAATGAGGAAGGATGGGAGTAAAGTATAAATATCAGCATGGATTGGGCAAGAGTGTTTCTGTGCTGTATATTCTGTGTCATTCTATTCAGGTACCCATTAATATCACTCACTGATAATTTGTTTTGATGTGAGCATAATAATTAGAATATTCCACTGACCATATACTCAAGCCATTAACTGTTAAGAAATCTTAATTAACTATATTATGGTGGCACGGCAGCACAGTGGTTAGCACTGCTGCTTCACAATGCCAGAGATTCGGGTTCAATTCCGGCCTTGGGTCACTGTCTGTGTAGAGTTTGCACATTCTCCCCGTGTCTGCGTGGGTTTCCTCCGGATGCTCCAATTTCCTCCGACAGTCTAAAGATGTGTGGGTTAGGTGCATTGGCCACAATAAATTGACCCTAGTGTCAGGGGGATTAGCAGGGTAAATATGTGGGATTACAGGAATAAGACCTGGGTGAGACTGTGGTCGGTGCAAACTCGATGAGCCAAATGGCCTCCTTCTGCACTGTAGGGATTCTATGATTCTGTATGGTTCATCTTGCCATTGAAGCAACAGAATCGATAATTGAAATATTATTTTCTTTCTCCCTATGCAGGCTATCTTGGTTACACAAGTGGATTTTCGCTCTCTTGTATGGTTTTCTTTGTTTGCGTTGTAAGTATAGACAGATTACGTTAAACAATAAAATAAAGCTGGTGTTAGAATGGGGAGACCCTGGGCTGGAATGCAGACTGATCCATCAACATTTGCTCCTGGAGAGAACTAGCCCTTTAAGACCAGGGCCGGGATTTTCCGGCCATTCGCGCCCCACCATTGCTGCAAGCGAGGATGGAGATATTGGCGCTCAGCGGGACCAGAAAATCCCGCCGGCGTGAATGGTCAGAAAATTCTGCCCAAATCTGTGATATGATAGCTGGAATTTCTAACCACATTTTCACATCAATGGCAGGGAAATGTTGAAAGGCTGCCATAAACAATGACCAGTAGAAACCCGTTTACACTTTGTACATTAGCATTAGAGAAGTGACACCACCAAACTGAGTGTGAGTGCCGAGGTTCAATGATATTGCCTCTGCCACTGTTGGAGCAGTTCCTAGTCTGAACCATTCCAAGCAGGGAGCTGTTGGGCAAAAGATTTCCTCAAGGGATGGGAAAATTGGATTGGCTCTTCTGCCTGAATTGTACCTTATGGCATCTACCCCTAGAGGGCATCTCTAGAAAGCAAACTGTTCTCTGGTCAAAGTTGCTCAATAAGTGAACTCTGTTCCATCGGTGGCCGAGAGGTTAAGGCGATGGACTGCTAATTCATTGTGGGTGGCGCGGTGGCATTGAATGATTGGAAGGGAAGATATTAGTTCTCTTTGCTGATAGCCTATGCAATTTTAATTACTCAAGCTCCAGAATTAGCCCTTTGAGAACGGGTGGCACGGTTGCACAGTGGTTAGCACTTCACAGCGCCAGGGACCCGGGTTCAATTCCAGCCTCGGGTCACTGTCTGTGTGGAGTTTACATGTTCTCCCCATGTCTGCATGGATTCCCTCCGGATGCCCTGGTTTCCTCCCTCAGCAAGAAGTTTAACAACACCAGGTTAAAGTCCAACAGGTTTATTTGGTAGCAAAAGCCACACAAGCTTTCGGAGCCCCAAGCCCCTTCTTCAGGTGAGCCAAAAGGGGCTTGGGGCTCCGAAAGTTTGTGTGGCTTTTGCTACCAAATAAACCTGTTGGACTTTAACCTGGTGTTGTTAAACTTCTTACTGTGTTTACCCCAGTCCAACGCCGGCATCTCGGTGTAGGCTGGATCGGCTAAATGGCCTCCTTCTGTACTGCAGGGATACTATGATTCTATGACCAATTTTCTATAATATTCCATCAGTTGTTTTGAATAAGTTGCTCACCCTTAATACATAATACGTTATCCCCCCACCCCCACTGACTTTTTGGAAAATGGGGTGGCACAAAATCGGGCAACATGGCAGCAGCACCATGCTCATTGTCTACCTTGCAGAACTGGGATTTTACCTGTGCCATGAGGAGGTATTGGGACATCTCTATGGGCCAAGTGAGGTTGATAAGTGGCCAATCGATGCCCAATAAAACCACCTCCTGCTCATGCTGGGATTTTCGCTGCAGTGGTGGGTGACTGGGCCAAGTATCCACGCTACTAGTTAAAATCTTGTAGTCTTGTTGCTGGCTTGGGGGAGGGGAGGGAGGTGAGATGGAGCTCTTTTCCAGGCAACCATCCCAGCACCCCTTTCCACACACCCCACCTCTGCCCTGATGAACCTGGCACCCCACCCTGGGGAGAGGTGGCATCGGCAAAGCTCCAGACTTGCTTTCAAGACCAAGTCCGTAACCAACAGCTCTCAGAGATGTAACTTCCTCCCAGGTAGAGGCGGAAGTCATGACCTTAGACATGGGTGAAAAATTAAGTCACGATTCCCCAGTCCAGTGGAAGTGGGCTCATCCCTACCTTTCAGCTGGGGGTTGGGGTGGGGTGGAGCTAATGTATCCCAGGTAAAATTCCGGTCAAAGTCTTCTTTTGTAATATGGAGAATTGCCTTGCACTTTAATATATAGATAATGTATATTATTTACTTAATATTAAATACTACCAAAATATTCTTCCAGGTAATATATAAGAAATTCCAGATCCCCTGCCCATTGCCTGCACTGGGTCACTATTCAGGAAATCTGACCGCCCTGGCAAACACTACAGGACATTTGGTAACCATATATCCAATGATACGCAACAAAACCACTGATCACGACCTGAACCTCATGATGCCCTATGTTAATGGGCACACAGCAACACATGATGAAGACGATTCCCACTTCCATACCAACGGCGTCAGTTATGAAGCCCATGTTGAAGCTGACATGTGTAGACCAAAATACTTTGTGTTCAACTCACAGGTACACCAGACATTTAAATGTACTTAGGAAACAGTTCCCCTGTACGCTATATTTTGGTGCTTCATGTGGTTACCTTTCTCAATTTCTTAGACGGCCTACACCATTCCCATCCTGGCCTTTGCGTTTGTGTGTCACCCTGAAGTACTTCCGATCTACAGCGAGCTTAAAGGGTAAGAACTTCACGCGCAGCCTTCTCACATTCCAACATGTTATGTTCACAAATATTCCATGAAAGATGCACTAAGATATTGGAGGAGGCTTCAAGTCTAACGGGAGTATTTCCCCATGTTCCATTGAATAGAAAATGAGAAGAATTTGGAACTTCTTTTTCTCAATTTATTTCACTTTTTATGAAGTGTCACTTCTTACCGATGCAAAATACCACAGACGCTGGAAAACTGAAGTAAAAACAAAAAATTCTGGAAGGACTCAGCAGGTCAGGCAGCATCTGCACAGAGAGATCAAGCTAATCTTTCAGATCTGGTAAATTCTGATGGAAGATAGAATCATAGAATCCTACAGTGCAGTCAGAAGGAGGCCATTTGGCTGATAGAATCTACACCGACCACAATCTCACCCAGGCCCTATCCCCATAACCCCATGCATTTACCCTAGCTAGTCCTCTTGACACTAAGGGGCAATTTAGTATGGCCAATCCACCGAACCCACACATCTTTGGACAATGGGAGGAAACCGGAGCACCCGGAGGAAACCCACGCAGACAAGAGGAGAACGTGTAGACTTCGCACAGCTAGTGACCCAAGCTGGGAATCGAACCAGGGTCCCTAGCGTTGTGAGACAGCTGGGCTCACTGTGCCACCATGCTGCCCCAAGATCATTAATCTGAAACGTTAACGCTGGGAATGATTTTCCCCGATATTGGCAAAGGCCGATGTCGGATGGGAAAATTGGTGCTGGAGCCATATAGACCGGCAACTTAGAAAAGAAATTGAAGGGACGGCACCACGATGTGTTGCTGCTGGGGTGGCCTCCGATTCATCTGCCCTGCTAGCAACTTAGAAACGCGAGGATCGGGGTAGCATTCTTAAAGGCTGCCCCAGTGCACAGTGACCAAACTAATAAACCCTGGAAACCCCCCTCCCCCATGCCCACTGCCCCGGTCACCGCTCAGGCAGAGCTCCAACACTACCCAGGCACTACTCTGGCACCACCCTAGCACTGCCTGGACCCCTTTGGGAGGTCTTCTCACCAGTCCAAAGATGTGCGGGTTAGGTTGATTGGCCATGCTAAATTGACCGTAGTGTCAGGGGATTAGCAGGGTAAAAGTGTGGGGTTATGGGAATAGGGCCTGGGTGGGATTGTGGCTGGTGTCAGTTTGATGGGCCAAATGGTCTCCTTCTGCACTGTAGGGATTCTATAATTCTATGATTCTCGGTGCACATCTTTGGAGACAAGTCGTGTTTCACACCATTCTGTCCTCATGTCGCCCTGGATGGGTTTTTTGAGGGGGGGGGGTGATGGTGATTCGAGTATATGGGCCTGATAATTATATAGTAAGTGATGGAAGGAGGGGACAATCGCTTCATGCGTTTATGCCACCATAAGAAACAACTTTGCACTTCTCACGGTATTTTCTGCTCCTGTCACCCAACCCTCCCAACGCGACTGGAAGGGGAAAATCCCTGGTTTCTGTTTCTCGCTCCAGAGATACTCCCTTACCTGACCTGCTTAGTACTTCCAGCATTTACTGTTTTCATGTCACTTCAGATCTTCATGCCCCACCATGCAGTGGAGCCTGAATCAATAAATGGTTTCAAGAAGAAAATATATATATTTCTGATTCAAAAAACAGGTTAAAGGGATATGGGGAACAGATGGGGAGGTGGACTTGAGACCAGGGAGAGATCAGCCATGATCTGATTGAATGGCGGAGCAAGCTCGAAGGGCTAAATTGCCTACTTCTGCTGCTAATTCCTATGTACATTCACATATCGCGACCTGCCAACATGTATTTTCCAGGTGCCGACATAGCTCCTAAAAACAAACCTTTCACTGTTAGGCAAGGTATCTTGCAGAGAATTTTAAAATAATTCTGTCTGCCTTTCAGCCGCTCTCAGAAGAAAATGCAACATGTCTCCAATGTGTCGATTACTACGATGCTGATCATGTATCTACTGGCTGCTCTTTTTGGTTACTTAACCTTCTATGGTGAGTCAGAATGCAGGGAATGCAAAATCAGCCATACTGAGTTTGATGATCCAAATACTTAATTTTCTGTCGAATCAAATGCAAATGTGCCGTCAATGGTAATGATTTTCATTTCAGTGTTCCAATTAATCTAACTCTCAAAATGTCAAGTAGATGAGTAATGAAGTGCTAACGTTTGCTGCTCAGTTTATCTCTTTGTTTCCAGACCAAGACTAAATGCGACGGTGCTTATTTTTCCTTTCTCCTCACACACAGGACAAGTGGAAACGGAATTGCTTCACACCTTCACAAAGGTGTACAAGTTTGATACTTTGCTGTTGTGTGTTCGTCTGGCTGTGCTGGTGGCCGTCACTTTGACGGTGCCCATTGTGCTTTTCCCGGTAAGTAAGAACAGGGCTTGTGATGATCCAAAACTTTCAAAACACAAGTGGCTACCTTTTTTTTGTTACTTTTGAAGATTCTCCACATTTAACGTTTATGGAAAAACTCACAATCCATCCATCACCAAATAGCTCACTTGACACTACGGTGGCCCGGCTTGTCAAAGTTTGAATTTAGAACAATTGTGAGGGGAGTTGAGGTTTACAGATTCATTCAAAGTGTCCATCGCAACTTAAGTTTCAAAAATATGTGTCCACTTAACTTATCTTTCATTCCATGAGATGCCAGTTCAAATGGAACCCATTTTGGGAATGGTATATGTCCCATATCAACCAGAAGCAAATTTGGACAATTGCAACAAAGTTAATTGTAGCTACGGCTCAAAGGGCTATGATGAGCAAAATGGAATGGCAAATGAAAAATGCAGCTTGGCACACTTCAAAGCGAAGGAAGCAATACTTTGTAATTGGTTGATTTTCCCTGAACTGGAAATTTTATAATGACGCTCGGGGAGAATTTTCATTCTTTCAAGCTCCAGGGACCTGGGTTCGATTCCCAGCTTGGGCCACTGTCTGAGTGGAGTTAGCATGGTCTCCCTGCGTGGGTTTATCAGGTGCTCCAGTTTCCTCCCACAGTCCAAAGATGTGTGGGTTAGGTTGATTGGCCATGCTAAATTTCCCCTTAGTGTCCTGGGATGCGTAGGTGAGAGGGATTAGCGGGGTAAATATGTGGGGTTACGGGGATAGGGCCTTAGTGGGATTGTTGTCGGCGCAGACTCGATGAGCCAAATGGCCTCCTTCTGTACTGTAGGGTTCCTATGATTCTAAGCCCCACAAGGGAACCTTGGGCTTCCCCAGCCCTGGGCTCTCCCCCCAATCACTGACTGCAGCCCCTCTCCTGAATCTCACCAATCTACTCACCTTGTGCCAGGGACTGTACCCTCGGTCCTTAGCAGCCTAGGGATGCAAGGACGACACAGTGGTTAGCACTACTGCCTCACAATGCCAGGGGCCCAGGTTCAATTCCGGCCTCGGGTCCCTGTCAGTGTGGAGTTTGCATGTCCTCCCCGCATCTGCGTGGGTTTCCTCCGGGTGCTCCTGTTTCCTCCCACACTCCAAGGATGTGCAAGTTAGATAGATTGGCCATGCTAAATTGTCCCTTAGTGTCAGGGGGTTAGCAGGGTAAATGCATGGGGTTATGTGGATAAGGCCTTGGGTGGTATTGTTGTCAGTGCTGCCTTGATGGGCCATAAGGCCTCCTTCTGTACTGAAGGGATTCTATGACTCTATCCTCTGAGCTGTTCGATCTGAACTCAGGAGCTGTTTCTTGTGTCGGGTGGGCCATCCACTCACTGGGCCTCATTCCTGGCTGGAAGTTAAAATCAATTCCCTGATGTCTTGGAATTGAATAATGTGCAATTTTGGCACCAATTTCGTCACATTGATCATAGTCCTGGAACAAAGCTTTCCTGAAACCAAAGCACGCTGACATATCTGCCTTCCCCTAAAGATCTAACAAAGTCTGAATTTACAGGTGGGTTGGATGTACTTGTACAAACTGTTAAAAACTAGAAAGTAATGGCATGTGTTCAGGATGTTGTGTCAGTGTCTGATATCTGATGTCGTGCATTACCAGATGTTCACTTTATATTTATGAAGTAAGATAAAATATGCTGTGGAAAATTTTTATTTTTAATGACAATAAGAGAGATCAGGAAACAAACTGTTGTTTAAAGGTGAAGGGTGACTTAGAGGGTGGAAAATTTTGCAAAGTTTCCTCCTGTTCTATGCTTATAAAATATGCCTTGACAATGTTCTTTCTTAAGTCAGTTCACTGTTGGGTTCTCTTGCCTCTAGCACTTTGGGATGACATGGAGGAGCCCATGTGCATTCCAGAACAGGTCCCTTCAATTGAGTGCATTCTGGGAAGTGATGAGTGTTGGTCAACCCTTTGAAAAATTCAATTGTGCTAACTACTTCAGCAGCAGCGGGTTTTCCTTGGGTCAAGCATTGCTGGATCAGACCTCGATAACTTGGTCAAAGTTGCAGCTGTCACTGGCATTTGGAATACTGTGAATAGTTTTGTTACCTTTATCTAAGGAAAGATACCAAACCATAGAATAGCACAGAACGCTACAGTGCAGAAAGAGGCCATCTGGCCCATCAAGTCTGCACTGACTCCCCAAAAGAGCATTCCACTTAGGCCCTCCCCTCCGCCCCTATCCCCAAAACCCCGTGCATTTAGCATGGCTAATCCAGCTAGCCTTCATATCTTTGGACAGCGGGAAGAAACAGGAGCACCCAGAGAAAGCCCACGCAGACATGGGGAGATTGTGCAGACAGTCACCCGAGGCCGGAATTGAACCCGAGTCCCTGGCGCTGTGAGGCAGCAGTGCTAACCACTATGCCACCCCTTCTGTCAAAACAACGTGTCAACCTGGTGAAGCTAAATACCGGACTATTGGCATGCCAAATAGCGGAAGCAGCATGTGATAGAAAGAATTCCATAGAATCCTTAGATATACTGGCATTGGAGGCAGTCCAGAGGAGGTTCACGAGGTTGATCGCGGGTGTGGAGAGATTTTCTTATGAGGGGAGGTTGAGTAGGTTGGGCCTGTATTCAATGGAGTTTAGAAGAATGAGAGGCGACCTTATTGAGACATATCGGATTCTCGGGGGCTTCACAGGGTAGATGTTGAGAGGTTGTTTCACCTTGTGGGAGAGTCTAGGACTAGTGGGCATAATCTCGGAGTAAGAGAGTCATTCATTTAAGACAGAGATGAGGAGGAATTTCTTCTCTCAGAGGGTAGTGAATCTATGGAATTCTTTACCACAGAGGACTGTAGAGGCTGGGTTGTTAAGTGTGTTCAAGGCTGAGATAGACAAATTTTTAATCAGTAAGGGAATCAAGGTTCATGGGGATAAGGGAGGAAAGTGGAGTTGAGGATTATCATATCAGATCAGTCATGATCTCATAGAATGGTGGAGCAGACTCAATGGGCCGAATGGCCTACTTCTGCTCCTACGGTCTTAATGTAACTGCTCTGAGTCACATTGTCCCCTCCCTTCATGCAGTGTCACCCAAGTGGCCAGAGTGTGAGGAGATCCAGAATGGTGGGTCTCCCTACACGTAAGACCTTCAGTGTTTTTAAAACAACATCAAGCATATTTTTATAAACGTTACTAAGCGGATAATGAGTCGCAATGTCGAATAATATTTTCCTTGCCATGAAAGCAAATAAAATTGGATAAAACTGCTTCATTGACTTTATAAACGGGAGCCGCTGGCATGTTGCTTGTTTTCTAGTAGCTGAATATTTCAGGAGAAAACAGCAACAACGAAGCTCTGTGGTGTTTTGTGACCAAATTAATTTGGGGCCTGTGCTGGCAGGTGTTTATGTGAGCTCTTACTCTGGTTTGATCCAACAGGTATGAAGGGCAATGACTCTTCAAATCTCTTTCTTGCATTTCTTGCCAGATCAGCCACAGTGGTGGCTTGTGTTTTGTACGCTGGCACTTCAACTTTCTACTTTAGCCTGAAGGCCCGCTCACTTCAGCTTGGGAATTTCGGGTAAGCCAAATCAGGCAGCACCGTCTCCCTCGGTCTAGCAATCCAGCTTTTCAGAACGATGACAAGTTTATCTATTTATTTATTATTTATTACTCACAACTAAGGCTTACTGCAATGAAGTTACTGTGAAATTCCCCTAGTCGCCACACTCCTGCACCTGTTCAGGTCAATGCACCTAACCAGCATGTCTTTCAGACTGTGGGAGGAAACCGGAGCACCCGGAGGAAACCCACGCAGACACGGGGAGAACGTGCAAACTCCACACAGACAGTGACCCAAGCCGGGAATCGATCCCGGGTCCCTGGCTCTGTGAGGCAGCAGTGCTAACCACTGTGCCAACATGCCGCCCTTACTGCTCACCTCCACCTTTGATGAAATTAATTGAACTTTTTTTTTAAATGGCTTGCTGCAATATATCTTACTTTAAATAGGTATCGGGGCAGCATCATGAAAATCTCCCATCCATACAGCTCTTGGTTAGGCTGAACATGTTTGATTTCAGGATCTGTGATGTTTGGCTTTGCTGCTGACATGTAAATGAATTCTCTCTGTGCAGATTGGTTCGGGTTAGGGTCTACAATAAACAAAGAACTTGCATCTTTGCATCGGGATATCTAATATTCCAATCAAGGGATGATTTCCAAATTTCAGTCACTGTGTTGTGCGTAGGTTAAGTAGGGAGTTATATATCTAGTTCTAGATTTGGCTTGCTGAGGAGGTGAAGCCTTCAAGTGCAGGATGTAGACTTTGAGGATGAATGATCTTTGCTGATTTCAGTAGAAATGTATTCAGGCAAAACCATAAAGCATTCATAGAACCCCTACAGTGCAGAGGGAGGCCATTCAGCCCATTGAGTCTGTACTCCCTGACAGAGTACTTTACCCACGCAGACACAGGGAGAACGTGCAAACTCCACACAGGTAGTCACCCAAGTCTGGAATTGAACCCGGGTCCTTGGCATTGTGAGGCAGCACAGAATCGTAGAATCCCTACAGTGCAGAAGGAGGTCATTCGGCTCGAGGTGTCTGCACTGACAACAATCTCACCCAGGCCCTATCCCTGTGACCCCACCCCATTAATCCCTCTCACCGACACATGCCGGGACACTAAGGGACAATTTAGCATGGCCAATGCACCTAAGCCGCACATCTTTGGACTGTGGGAGGAAACCGGAGCACCCGGAGGAAACCCACGCAGATACGGGGAGAACGTGTAAACTCCACACAGACAGTGACCCAAGCCGGGAATCGAACTTGGGTCCCTGGAGCTGTGAGGCAGCAGTGCTAACCACTGTGCCACTGTTCTAACCATTGTGCCATTGTACTGGCCAGAAGGGCATGATATTTGGAGAGTCCTTTGATAGTCTTCCTCTACTTGACTTCTTATAGCAAATCACTTTTTGAGAGAACACCCGCTAACCACACAACTATTTCCATTGTTCTATCCTGGTTACCTTCCTTCCAGTGAATTAAGTGAATAGGTGGGAGGGGTGAAACTAGCTTAACTATGAAGCAATGTTTTGAAAACCATGTTTATTTGGGGACTGAGCAGAAGCAGCACATTGTTCCACATGCTGGATTCAAATCTTGCCCAGGCTGATGGGATGGCTTGGAGGCACGGATATGAAATAGTTTCAGTCATAACAGGCTGTGGTTTTGTACGGATTGGAACAATACTGAAACAACACTCTGAGGACATACACATGGCTAGCTTGAGAAGTGGCAAAACTCCTCCGATACAAGTTGTGGATTCTCTCCCGATCTTGAAATTAACAGGATTATTTAACCTGGGGACGTCATTGCTAATGTGAGATGCCCCAAAGAGAAAAACATTTCATTTTCTCACTTCTGACATTCTTTGAATTAAAATAGAGAGGTGTTTTTGATTAACTAACCTTCTTTGATAATTTGCTTTAATTCACTTGACAAATTAATTTATAATCCTAAAAATGAATGTGTTCAGCCTAATGGGAAAGACATCTGGGTGAATTTTCTAATCTTAATTCTGAATGACCTTGAATGAAACAAATTAAAATGAGATTGGTGTTTTTAATTATCCGTGTTGCATGAACAAAAACAGCTTGCTTTGAGTTCAAAACAGGGAACAACATGCATCTGATTAGGGCCTTATTGCGGGCATGGTTTAAGATTTAACAATGAATGTATCCAATTTTGTGTGACAGCCCTACCATTGGGTGAAACATTGGAAGAATTCGGACTGTATCGTAACGGTGCCGAGTTTAACTGTCACCAGAAATCTCCTTCATTATCAACTGTCACATTATTTGCAAAGACAATGTTGTAGTTCTTTTCGCCATAGGATCTGAGCACTTTATTAGTGAGAGGTGGCTCTTCCAATCGAGGCCTGTAGGCAGAATGTGGGGTGAGTTTAATTGTAATGTATCTCAGAACCGTTACTATTCTGTCACAGTGAAAAAAAACATTTTAAGGTGGCATCCATACCCGAATCGCCTCACAACATGTTAGTGCAATTTTGCATTGCCTTGCATTTACTCATTTTTGTCTGGTCTGGTCTTTGCTCATTTTGATTTGCACAATCTTTCCAGCCTTTTTTTTGGAAATACCAGAAAGAAGCTGTAGATCCGGCTGGGTGGTACTAAGTTGAAGCGCTTGTTTCAGATTATGTGGAGTTCTGCAATTGCTTTTTCATTGTGATCCAGCTCAGTTAAATGCTACTTTTACAGATCTCCTGGCCCCATCCTCTGCATCACAAAGAGTATCTCCAGTGTGATTCACCTAGAGCTTGTCATCCACAGCTGTGTTTATGGAAGTCCTGAGGCCTAGAGTGTTGCCATTGAGTTTTGATTGATCCAAATTGAGTCAGGTCAGACTTAGATCTTTCCAAGTTCCCTCTGGATTGATTGCCACTTCAGTTTGTTCCATATAAGTGAAATGGAAGACTTTAGATAAGGTTGCATCTGAAGCTGCACATTAACTGACCTGGGGGAAATCTCTGACTGATAAATGTGCTAGGCATTGTTTCCAATGCTAACCTTGGTGTTGACCAGTGTTGTTGTCTTGTGGCTAAAGAGTTTAGTTTGTCTGCAGTACCTATCATGAAATGAACTTGGGTAGTCTTAATTCAGTTTCTAAAATTCATGAGGCTACTGTACAAGACAACCCCTAATTTGATACTAAATTAGTTATCTTGGATGGATGGCTAATGTGGGAAATAGGAAAATGTTCTGTTGATGCAGCAGAATGTCCTCTTTTGAAGTTAGGGTTGAAACACAGTAGAGTTACTCTGCATCTAACCATGTACACTTAACTGGGAGTGCTTAACGCTGACATCTTGAGAAGTATTCCATTTCTCACCAAGCACCGTGTTCACCAAAAAGTGCATTTCATTGCTTTAAAAAAGATGTTAGTGGAAAAATGTGTGTATAGATTACTTAGCACTCAGTTTTATCATAACCCGGAAAATTTTTAATTCTTTTATTCAAGACTAAGTAGTAGTATATGTGTCAAGCTCCATCCTCCCACTACTGCAGCTAATGCCTAAAGGCATGTCTGTTGCATTGCAAAGAATAGAGGTCAAAGACTAGATAGAGCCTTTAGTCTTTCAGGTCTAGTATTCAGAAAGACTAGACTATCCTTTAATATAAAGCTTTAAACATTATCCTTAGAATAGTTTCTGCTAATGTGAAAGAGCTAAGAACCACACTTTTCCAGCTGAAATTCCATAAATTGTTTCCTCTAGAGCACTGCGGCCCCACAGCGCCAGGGACCCAGCTTTGATTCCTGACTTGGGGACTGTCTGTGTGGAGTCTGCGCGTTCTCCCCATGTCTGTGGGTTTCTTCCGGGTGCTCCGGTTTCCTCCCACAGTCCAAAAGACGTGCTGGTTAGGTGCATTGGCCATGCTAAATCCTCCCTCAGTGTACCCGAACAGGCACCGGAGTGTGGCGACTGGGGGATTTTCATAGTAACTTCAATACCTACTTGTGACACTAATAAATAAACTTTAAAACAGAATTGGAGGGCACAGGCTGGGACGCAAGGCTGTGGGAAGTTTCAGCGTTTGGATGGAGTTTTACAAATATGGAGCATGGGCAGGATGGAGCTCAGGAGGCTGATGAGCAGATCATGAAAGCAGTTGAGGAGAGATAACATAGCATAGATAAGGATGTTAACTGGGAATATGGTAAAAGGAGACATAGGTGATGCAGAAGAGCTGGAAATAAGCAGCCTGACAGATAAGATACGAGATTCAGACCCAGCAATGTGTTGGCAAGGTACTGAGATTGCACAGTATCTTGTTTGACTGGGGTAAGAAGAATGGGTGAGGTGGAATCAATAGCAAAGGTATCCAGTTTTTGGGAGGGTCTGAATAGGATGAGTTCAGTCTTCTCATCCTTGGCAACTGCTGGTACAGAGTAGCAATTGCCACGAAGGAAGTTCTGCCCCATTAACAAATGGATGTTGGATGTCCAGCAAAGGCATAATTGTGGAGAGGACAAGTCAGCTGTACCCAACAGGTACATGTAAATGACTCAATGATTACAAACAAAGAGCAATATGCAAATGAGGAAATGAAGGGAACAGAGAATGGAACTTTGAGCACTCCAGTGGGCAACTGAAGAGCAGTTTCTGGTGCTGTGCTACCTGCAATAGAGCACATAACAGAAATCTTATACAGCTGGGCTATGGAGCAGGGACAGTGAAATATCATAGAGAGTTCAATGAATGGCACTGAAATATGGTCACAGTCACAAAGGATGTAGTGATACTTTTGACCAGGGCTATCTTGATTTAAAGAGGTCATTATAGGAGTGGTGAACATTTAACTGGGAGGTACCAATGCACTTGAGGATACTGGGGAGAAAAGGGAGGAACCCACTGCAATGTTCTCCTTTTCCACACTCTTGTCTATAGTTTTTGATGACATACCGTTTTTCTAGCTTGAATGTATTACATATGATGGACAATTTTGAAGATTTGCAGATGTAATACAATTACATTGAAATTGTAATAAGGGTATGTTAATATATAATTCCTTAAAAATTTGGAATGTTGTCTGCTACTTTGATAAAGGAATTAATTGATTTAAAACAAGCCAGTTAGCATTTCTGTTGAAATAGCAGGTAGAGGAATATTGTAATGCTGCAATTTCAGAGATTTTATCAGTGGCCAAAAAGAGATTCATTTAGTGATCTTCAAGAGCTGCATGTTTGCAGCTTCACGAATACATCTGTCTCGGAAAACTCCTCCCCAACGGGCGATTCCCCACTCTGAGTCCTGATTGGCCACCCAGGCCAGGTGACCATTACTCTGCTGTGTTGCCCTGAAAGGGACAATCACCACCAATATCATGCAACAGTGTTAAGCCATCTCACAAGTAATTTCATTTCAAGGTTAAGTAAGCTGAAGCAAGGATTGCTACACAGCTTGTCCTTGTAGGACTCAAAACATATTTGTAAACCACTTTTTTGAGCTGGCAATTGTACAGCAAAAGGACACTTCTGAGGCATCAATCATTCTTAAATCGAAGATATTTTAGTTTTATCCCTTTAGCCTTCAAAAGAAGAAAAGGTCTTGCCAGTCTGTGTTAAAATATTTTCCTGTACACTACTTCTACTTTTGACTTTTGAGCTGTGTATCAGTTCAGCTGCCTGGATGACTCGGTGTGAATATTCAAATTCTTAGCAGAAATACATGTTCCAAGCTGAGAATCAATTTTTCAGTGTCTCTTGAAAGAACTCTGTGAGACGACATGTTGCATAAATGGTCCACCAGTGGGAAGTCTAGGACCAGGGGGCCTGGTCTAAGAATTAGAAGCTCATCTTTCAGGCGTGTAATTAGGAAACACTTCTTCACGCAAAGTGTGGTAGAAGTTTGGAATGCTCTTCCCCGAGCAACAATCGTGCAAGATCAATTGTTACTTTTTAAAACAGAGACTGATGGATTTTTGTCAGCCGAAGTTATCAAGACATGCAGAGTAAAGACGGGTAAATGAAATTACTCTGCTGATCATCCATGACTTTATTGAGTGATGCAACAGACTCGGGGTGGGGGGGGGACCAAATTACCTTTCTTAAATTATTTCACGGGGTATGGGCGTCGCTGGCTATATTAAATTGATATTGAATCCTACAGTACGGAAGGAGGCCATTCGGCCCATCAAGTCTGCACCGGCCACAATCCCACCCAGGCTCCATTCCCGTAACCCCACAAATTTATTCCGTTAATCCCCTGACACTAGGGTCAATCTAGCATGGCCAACCAACCTAACCCCCACATCTTTGGACTGTGGGAGGAAACCGGAGCACCCGGAGGAAACCCACGCAGACACGGGGAGAATGTGCAGACTCCAGTGACCCAAGCCGGGAATCAAACCCAGGTCTCTGGCGCAGTGAGGCAGCAGTGCTAACCACAATGCCACCGTGCCACCCTATGCTAGACCAGCATTTATTGCCCATCCCTAATTTTAAAGCTTCACAGATGTAATACTATTGCATTGCAATTGTAATAAGGATATGTTAACATATAATTCCTTAAAAATTTAGAGTGAAATGTTGTCTGCTACTTTGACAAAGGAATTAACTGATTTAAAACAAGCCAGATAGCATTTCTGTTAAAAAGGTGAGATGAGAATGCAGTGGTGAGCTGCCTCTTGAACTGCTGCAGTCCATGTGGTGTAGGCATGCCCACAATGCTGTTACTACGTCTCCAAGTGTTCATGTTTGTTGCAGACTGTGTTTGTAGCACTAAAAGGATTAAGACAATGATGTGATCTTTTTTGGCCCATGGCTGTTGCTTTCAGATTGCAGTTGCTGTTGCAGAGTGTTGTGTTCGAATGGCTCACATCAGCTCATCAAACCTTTATTCATGCCACCAGATTTGAACCTTTAGTGAAAGTTCCCTTTCAACAGCTTGAAATATTAAGTTCAGGAAATTTTGGTTCTGGCATTGAAAATGAGCTCGTGTAAATCAGAAATCGGATGCTATAAAATTTCTAATGTTCTGTTGACAAGGGCAGTCCTTGGGATTATTTGTTCCTCAATTTTATTTTAGGTATGTTGAAGTGGGTGGAAGGGTGTGCAATATAACATTGTTCGCAAAATGTCAGAAACATTTTTTAAATCATATATTTCACCTCTACAGATCCGAACATCGATTCAGGAACTGATCTTTCCAAGGAGGTCTTTCAACTGGATACGACATATTGTAATCGGAGGGATCCTGCTGATTTTAGACACCCTTCTTGTGATATTCGTTCCAAACATTCGAGATATTTTTGGTTTTATAGGTAAGTTCGCAGGCACCAGTGTGACTGACACTATATGCTGTTGCTATGAGTCAGATGTGGTACATTGATATCATTTTATTTTTGTCTTTTTTCTTCTGTGCTGCAGGTGCATCTGCTGCAACAATGCTTATCTTCATACTCCCCTCAGCATGTTACATCCGACTTGTGAAGAAAGAATCAATGAAATCCATGCAAAAGATCGGGGTCAGTAATGATGTATCATAGCAGTTCGTGCCAGTTTTGTCAGGAGAGCTTTGTGAGGCTGCACTCACATTCTGAACAGAAAGTTATGTCTGGCACACACCAAAGGGCGGCACGGTGGCACAGTGCTTAGCACTGCTGCTTCACAGCTCCAGGGACCTGGGTTCGATTCCCAGCTTGGGTCACTGTCTGTGTGGAGTTTGCACATTCTCCTCGTGTCTGCATGGGTTTCCTCCGGGTGCTCCTGTTTCCTCCCACAGTCCAAAGATGTGCGGGTTAGGTTGATTGGCCATGCTAAAAATTGCCCTTAGTGTCCTGAGATGCATAGGTTAGAGGGATTAGCGGGTAAATGTGTAGGGATATGGGGATAGGGCCTGGGTGTGATTGTGGTCGGTGCAGACTCGATGGGCCGAATGGCCTCTTTCTGAACTGTAGGGATTCTATGAAATGTTTAAAGGATCAATACTTAGGGAGCACAATTCCAGAAATTCACCAATGTAAGCAGTGTCTTAGAATCACTCATCACAAACAGGCCTTTCAGCCCATTAATCCTGTTCCACTACCAAGTTAAAATCTGGCTTTTAACTCTATTTATCCAATTTTGTTTCATATCCTGTGACAGCTTTCATAGAATCATAGAATCCTACAGGGCAGAAGGAGGCCATTCGGCCCATCAAGTCTGCACCGGCCACAATCCCACCCAGGCAACCAACTTATGAAGTAAGAACATCTTAACCCATAACCTCATGCATTTACCCTAGCTAGTCCCCCCCGAACACTAAGGGGTAATTCAGCATGGCCAATCCACCTAACCCGCACACCTTTGGACTGTGGGAGGAGACCGGAGCACCCGGAGGAAACCCACGCAGACACGGGGAGAATGTGCAAACTCCACACAGACAGTGACCCAAGATGGGAATCAAACCCAGGTCCCTGGCGCTGTGAGGCAGCAGTGCTAACCCACTGTGCTACCGTGCCGCCCCTTTACCTGAAAAAAACCCATCAATCTCGGTCTTGACGCGTTTAGTCGACCACCGGCACCCACAGTCTTTATGAGGGAAAAGGGTTCTAGGTTTCCACCGCGCTTTTTGTGCTCTTGTTCTGGATTCCCCACCAGAGGAAATTAGTTCGCACTATCCAGCGAATTGAATACCTCATTAAGATCTCCCCTCAGCAAGGGAATACGCAACCTTTCCTCATAACTTAAACCCTGATATGATTCTGGTGATTTGCACTTTGGGATCAATCTGTCATCCCTGAGGCGCTGTGTCCAAATCTAAACGTTGTATCTCGATGGGGGCAGATCAAAGCTCTGTACAACTGAAGCATCACTTCCTAATCCAACTAACCATTTTGATTACTATTTGTACCTGTGCAGTAACTCTGAGTGATCTTCTACATGGTCACCATTTGCTGTTTCTCAGTTTCTGGTGTCACATGGTTAAAGCCATCACAGCCCAAACATTGGGCAGTTTGTGTTCCTTTAATCTGAAAACATTAACTGCTGTGAATAAAAATAGACATGAACAAATATTAATTGACTTGTTCTGCAACACAACGTAACTTTTTTTGACTTGCTGTCCATTCTTCAGCCTCTATTACCTTATAAATCATTAACCAGCGCATGTTCTTTCCAATTCTATACCTGTCCTTTACACACAGTTTAACCTGAATACTAAATCCCAGCCTCCGTGTTCCTGGTGGGCTAGGACCTACATCATCAACAACACCACCAACTTTTGGCAGGACAGAACCCTTGTTTGATTTGATTTGATTTGATTTATTATTGTCACATGTAACAGCATACAGTGAAAAGTATTGTTTCTTGCACGCTATACAGACAAAGCATACCTTTCATAGAGAAGGAAAGGAGAGAGTGCAGAAAGGCTGGGCACAATAAAAGAGTAAGAAGTCTCACAACACCAGGTTAAAGTTTATTTGGTAGCACAAGCCACTAGCTTTCGGAGCGCTGCTCCTTCATCAGGTGAGTGGGCTCTCTCCACAGATTCTATTCTCTCACCTGATGAAGGAGCAGCGCTCCGAAAGCTAGTGGCTTGTGCTACCAAATAAACTTTAACCTGGTGTTGTGAGACTTCTTACTGTGTTTACCCCAGTCCAGTGCTGGCATCTCCACATCATCACAATAAAAGAGACGGGCACTGTGCTACTTGTGATGCTTTCTGGGAATTCCCCTAACAGAGATGGGAGGAATTTTAGAATAGTGTCTCAGTGCTCTGTTAGAGGGCAGTGCATTCCTGGCAAAAGTATGGATTTTGTTTGATAATGATAGATCCCATCTAGAAACTGGCAAATGTAAGTTAAGTCAATTGTCCTGTCTTACATAAATCAACACTGTTAAACATCTCCATCCATTTGCTTGCAATGCCTGTATGATTGGATGGGATTTCTGGTGGTGATGTAATATCCACCCTCACCTCTTCATTTGACATGAGTGTTTGTGGGGAGGGTGAAGTGTGGGATACTGGTGTGGGAGCGGTTGCCTGCTCACGTAGTTAATTCGTAGGAGGTTTAAAAAAAATGGACAAATTTTCAGTTCCATCCCAAATTTCTCCTCCGTTCACCCAGCTAGCAGTGGTTCTGCACACCCAAAGTGTAAAAGGGTCCAGCTCCCTAAACCGAGCAGGATCGGAAACAGCACCTCCTTTTATCATAGAATCCCTACAGTACAGAAAAAGGCCATTCGGCACATTGAGTCTGTACTGACCACAATCCCATCCAGGCCCTTTTCCCGTAACATGCATTTGCCCTGACACTAAGGGGCAATTTAGCATGGCCAATCCACCTAACCCACGCATCTTTGGACTGTGGGAGGAAACCGGAGCACCCGGAGGAAACCCATGCAGACATGGGGAGAATGTGCAACTCCACACAGACAGTGATCCGAGGCCGGAATTGAACCCGGGATCCTGGCGCTGTGAGGCAGCAGTGCTAACCACTGTGCCACCGTGCTGCCCCTGTTTGTTCCTGCTGTTCATCAGACAATGAACTGCTGAGTAATTAAGCCACAATTATGATGGAGGTTGCAGATTCATTGGGCAGGATTTTCCGGCTGCGCTCACCCCAAAACTGGAAAATCCCAGCCAAGATCAACGGACCTTTCCGTCCCTCACCCACTGCGATTCCCGTAATGGGCGGAACAGGAAAATCTACCCCCTTGCGTTGATTCTGCACTTGGCACCAGTTCCCGAAATGTTTAGTTAGTTAGGAATTCATAGAAGCATAGAATATCTGAGTGCAGAGGGAGGCCATTCAGCCCATCGAGTCTGCACCGACTCTCTGCCTGAGTAGCTTACCGAGGTCTTCTTTCCTGTCCTATCCCCGTAACTCCACACATTTACCATGGCTAATCCATCTAACCTACACATCTTGGGACACTAAGGGGCAATTTACAATGGCCAAACCATCTAAGCTGCACAACCGGAGTGCCCGGAGAAAGCCACGCAGACACGGGAAGAACGTGCAAACTCCACACAGCAGTCACCTAAGGCCGGAATCGAACCCAGATCCCTGGAGCTGTGAGGCAGCTGTGCTAACCACTGTGCTGCCGTGCCGCCCTGAATTCCATACCAGTTTCTGGTTCCATATGGAAATGTTTGACTATTATGGATACTTTTAAGGATGAATAGCTTTTTTTAGGTCAAGTTAGTAGAACAAATCATGAAATGTAACCTTTTTTTTGTACCGCTTCTTCTCTAGGCTATGATTTTCCTAATCATTGGAATCATTTTCATGATTGGAAGCATGACTCTTATTGTTATTGACTGGATCCACAACCCACCAGGTTCAGGTGGCCATTAACCAGATGATGGGAGCTACTGAATGGAACCAGCGGTTTTTTGCATTTTATAAACAGCCCTGGAAAACAGCCAGATGCCATTCCTCATTTGTTTTTTGACAGCAAGATTCCAGAGACTTGAGCACACAAGAGTTAAGGCTAGATGTTGTCTGTAGATAACTGAAGATCTATTCTTACAAGGGATTGTTTTACTTAGGCTTACAATGTCTTTGGACTTTTAAAATAAAAATCCAGATCCTGGATAGGTAGAATGTGCTGTGAACAAACACACAATAGAACAACACCACAGTGCAACTTAACTGCTAGTGCAGTTAATTTTAGAAAATCTGTACCTGTTGCTCAAATACTGGAAACCTTCTTGTCTCTGAGTTTGTATATAGTTTGTATATTACACCAAGCATGCATTTTTTTAACTTCCAGGACATGTTAGGTTCCTGTTGCATTTTGCCTCTTATCTTTTTACGTACAGGAAATGCATCTAGCTGGTGAAGTCTGCTGGGCATGTAAACAGAGAGCACCCCCCTTTTTTTTAAAGAACATCTTTATTTTTCAATTGAAGTTTAAAATGGAATAAAATGGGTTTGGCTAGCAATTTTTGCATGTCTGTAGTTAAGGTCCCGAACCTGTATCTCGACGACCCGCCCTTTCCTTGTCCATTCTGTGCCCACATTCTCCACTTTGATTTTGGTGGTGAGCATCTGGAACAAGCTGCCAGAGGCAGTAGTAGAATTTTGTCTTTTAAAAAGCATTTAGACAGTTACATGGGTAAGATGGATATAGAGGGATATGGGCCAAATGTGGGCAATTGGGACTAGCTTAGTGGTTAAAAAAAAAGGCGGCATGGACAAGTTGGGCCAAATGGCCTGTTTTCATGCTGTAAACCTCTATGACTCTATGGTTCCAACCAATAACAATGCCTGGAACTAGTAGTTTGGAATGGCGACGAGCTTCTTATGACAAATGAAAGAATCAGAAGATTAGGTACAAAATTATGATACCTGATTGGAAAAGCTAACTTATTTCATTCTAATCTTTAACCTGCAGAGATATGCAATGTGTAACTTCACCGGAATATAAGTGTAACATTATTTATTATCTTTCTCAGAATGGTAGAAAGTGCAGTCCAATCATTTTGACCATTTTACAAGATCCACTTAAGTATATAAGCTGTATCCCCCTTCTCCAGACAGGATATCTCACTGCTTTACTGTTGAAGCATGTCTTATGAATGGTGCTTTGCAAATACTTTCTAAAAAATAATCACAGAGTAAGTGTTGGTTTAATTAATAGTTTTGTCTTCCATATATGAACAGAAAGGTGTTAGGGGGCAAAATGTTCGAGTAACTACGTACTTGGTTTTGTTAAGCCAGCACCAGTTGTCAAGAATGTTATGCTGCAGACAACTGTGATTTCATCAATGTACATAATTCTCATTTTTTTTATGAGCTGATATTTTTCAAATTAAAATGTATAGTACTTTTATCTGTTCAGTTACCTTTTTTAAAAAAAAGTATCTCTAGAAAGATCAATAATCCAGATTTATTTTTGAACTAGTCTTTGCTTGATTTCTGAGTGTTTGTTATTTTAATTGTTAGTTTCCAACACTGCTTAACTGTGCGCTGCATTTTAACATGAACCTTCATTCAATTGCACAATATACTTTGACATCTGCATTAGCTGCTGAAAGGTTGCTCTGATTTCCCATGCTTAACATTTAGCAATCAATGACGTGCTTTGAGAATAGTGGTTTTTTTAAAAATATGTAACAGGAAAGAAGCTCACACTTCCTTAGCTTGGTGATAATGCTCTGAAGTTTTGATGTCCCAACAGATTTCTAAGGGATTTTTGAAGCCCTGGAACTTCAAAACTAGTTTGTTTCCCTTCCTAGTGTACATTAGCAATCATTTTTCTGCATTACCTTGCGAGCAAGCTTGTATCATGGTGAAGATCTGTGGCCATTATGATGGACAGAAAATGCCCAGCAGAGATATTTTTAATTAACTAGCCAAAGTGGAACTTTATTTATAGATCTAAGCATGCGTGACCAGTGAATATTTCCAATGATGTGATTTATTCTTGTGTGGGTGTGTTTGATTACGCAAATGGTGTCTTCACTTGAGTCTTTTACGTCTTGTAAATAGGGATCCCCATGGTAAATATATGTAAGTTTTGTTGTCTGCTGAAACGCAACAGTCAACCTCTACGTTGTGAGGGATATTTTTTGCACAAACCGTTTTTCTGTCGGTTGGTTTCCGATGGCTTCAGTGTCACCATAGCTGGTCTCAAGGGAGAAAATGGCACAGGTTGAAAGAGTGGTAAGGGAGAGAAGTCAATATATGGTCCTGTTAAAATGAAGGGAGGAGCCGTCAAGGGCACTGAGGGTTTGGGGCCAGATGTGATCGTTGGGATTGTGTCACCTCAGACAAAGTGCTTCACTCCACCAGCCTCTCCGTGGGATTGAACCTCATGGGTACCAAAGTTTAGGGTTCTGTGGCACTGACTGACCCTGACACTAAGACTCACTCCTATGATGTTCCAGTAGGATGGCCTCCCATCGTTCGTATTTGCCGCTTGAAGGGTTATTGTGGAGGGTTCTACGGAAATCAGACAACGTGCCATCTGATGCTTAGACAATAAGCATCTGAGGTTGAGGCAGGCCATGTATATAGTAGACCCAGGAGTATTTCAAGCTGCTTTTAAAAGCCTGATGAGCAATTTACCCTGAAAATCTTTGAAGGATATTTTTCAATTCAGCATTTTTAAATTTGCCACAAAATGACAACTAATCATTTTTTCTTGATGTTTTTTCTCAAGTGCTTTTTTAAAAAAGAAACAATCCGTTCTTAATCTTTTCAATGAAGCAAAACCTGATTGTCTGTGACCTCTCAAATGCCTTATCATGATCCTTTCAGAGCAGTGTTTCGTTTTATGATATAAATTATGCACAGTATTCACAAAATGACTCATGTTTTTGTATAGATAGGTGAAGCTGCCGCAGCAAGATACAAATTGCATTTCGGTTGACTTAAAATTGGTATAACCTTTCTGACTTACTATTGCTGGAAAGACAGGCTTTTTTTTTGTATCCAGAAAATAAAAATTGTGAAAAAAAAAACTTAACGCTCAATAAAGCTGCTTAAAGACATTTTCCTCATGTTGTTATGGTGAATTTGTGCGAATGATCTTTCTGAGCCGTGGATAACGAACTGTAAATGAATTAAAATGCAACTTGGCAAAATGTTGTTTGACTTGCACCAGCTGGAACAGATGCACAGCTAGGTCATTCAAAAAGAGATTCTGGCAAAACTTGCGGATGGGAAATGGATAGATCAGTGGGTTATAGTACCAAGCCTGATTGGACATTTTCCTGAGGGTTTCATCAGATCCTTGCCTGCCTTCAATCATCCGATCCAGGTCTGACAGTATTTCTTCCTCCTCTTCTTAAATCCCTGCAGTGCAGAAAGAGGCCATTTGACACATCAAACCTGCACCAACAACAATCCCACCCAGGCTCTATCCCCATAACCCCATATATTTACCCTGCTAAGCTCCCTGACACTAAGGGACAATTAGGCATGGCCAATTCCCCTAACCCGCACATCTTTGGGACTGTGGGGGGGGGGGAAACTGGAGGAAATCCACACAGACACGGGTAGAATGTACAAACTCCACACAGACAGTTATCCAGGTCCGGAATTGAACCCGGGTCCCTGGTGTTGTGAGGCAGCAGTGCTAACCACTGTGCCACCGTGACGCCTTCTTCTAGCTTCACCCATTCGCCACAATGCTGATTGATCACCCTTCTCCATTTCTTCCTGTAACTCCCCATTCCACTTCCAATCCCGCCACTACATCCTTCCACCTGATCTTTCTTGCTGTCGTACTGCCCTCACTAGCCTTCTTTCTCTCTCTGCGACAGATATCCAACCCAATTTCAATCTCTTCTCAGCTATTTCCCTCACAGTTTCCACAATCTCCCTTGATCCTCTGGTGCACTGCTTCCTGATCTCATCAATTCATTAGTGGCTAGTCACTGGTTCTCTCTTCTTGATTTTCCCAAATTTCTACATCTCTCACGCACATTGGCACAGCGTTGGCACAGCTGCCTCACAGCACCAGGGACACAGGTTCGATTCCCAGCTTGGATCACTATCTGTGCGGAGTCTGCACGTTTTCCCCGTGTCTGCGTGGGTTTCCTCCGGGTGAAATCATAGAAACCCTACAGTACAGAAGGAGGCCATTCGGCCCATCGAGTCTGCACCGACCACAATCCCACCCAGGCCCTACCCACATATCCCTACAGATTTTACCCGCTAATCCCTCTAATCTATGCATCCCAGGACACTAAGGGGCAGTTTTTAGCATGGCCAATCAACCTAACCCGCACATCTTTGGACTGTGGGAGGAAACCGGAGCACCTGGAGGAAACCCACGCAGACACGAGGAGAATGTGCAAACTCCACACAGACAGTGACCCAAGCCGGGAATCGAACCCAGGTCCCTGGAGCTGTGAAGCAGCAGTGCTAACCACTGTGCTACCGTGCTGCCCTTCCAGAAAACCGGGTGCTCCGGTTTCCTCCCACAGTCCAAAAGACGTGCTGGTTAGGTGCATTGGCCATGCTAAATTCTCCCTCAGTGTACCCGAACAGGCGCCAGAGTGTGGCAACTGGGGGATTTTCACAGTAACTTCATTGAAGTGTTAATGTAAACCTACTTCTGACACTAATAAATGAAGTTTAAACTTTAACTGCCTTGTTGATGCACCCTTTCAGCTGTACCTTTCTATCACACAATAGTCCACTGAACCTCTTCCAATTACTCTAATCAGACCTAATCCATAGCTTCATTCACACCTCCAATATCTCTTATTTCTAATAAATGAAATGTCCAATGAAAAAAGTCTCCTTGGTCTGCTGGCGCTAACTCTTCTGTGCAATGAATGTCAATGCAGTTCCTGGTCAACAAGGGCTGGCTATAGAACAAACCCTGTTCTAATTGGCAATGTCACATAGATGAGCCTAAGGCCCATGAAATCTCACAGCAACGGAAGCCTTTTGTCCCATCATGCTTATGTCAGCTCTTAGAGCTATACAATTATTCCCATTTCCTTGTTCTTTTTCCAAAGCTTCCTATTTAGATTTATGTTTATCCAGTTCTATTCTCAGTTACTATTGAATGTGCCTCCACCAGTCTATGTGGCAATGCCTTCCAAATCATTGGATGCCATCTTAACCTGCTGCTCACGCCACGTTCCCGCTGCAGCAAGGTCAGAGAATTTGGCAGCCAGCCAAATCTCCATTCACTGCGGCGGGATGGGAAAATTCCACCAGCGTGAACGGTGATAAGATTCCAGCCATTGTAACTCTATGTAAAAATAAAATTCTCCTTGGTCTCTCTGCTCCCCTGTTTTGCCAATTCAATTTTTATTTATAATTTTTAACTTTCATGTGAAACCTTATCAGATATTTTCTGGAAGACCATATAGAGAACATCCAGACACATTCCACAGCCAAAAGTTCAAATTGAGAAATTTGACATGTTATTTGTATATTAATTATGCTTAATTGTGTGCAGGTAGCCCCTATAAATAAGCACAAACTAAACTGTGGTATGTAACTCTGTAAATAAATATTAAAATGTACAAAGATTGGCTCTGGTTCTATCCTTCACCAACTAGCTTTGAGAGCGGCATGGTGACACAGTGGTTAGCACTGCTGCCTCACAGCGCCAGGGACCCGGGTTCAATTCCGGCCTCAGGTCACTGTCTGTGTGGAGTTTGGACTTTCTCCTCGTGTCTGCGTGGGTTTCCTCCGGGTGCTCCGGTTTCCTCCCACAGTCCAAAGATGTGCGGGTTAGGTTGATTGGCCATGCTAAATTGACCCTAGTATCAGGGGGATTAGCAGGGTAAATATGTGGGGTTATGAGAATAGGGCCTTGGGAGGGTTGTGATCAGTGCAGACTCGATGGGCTAAATGGCCTCCTTCCGCACTGTAGGGATTCTATGATTCTATACCTTACCAAAGGTAAGGTATAGAATCATAGCAAAGAGGAAAATTCTTTGAAGTGCTGCCACAGAAGTGAACTTTACAGATACCTTGGAGGGTTGTAAGCCTGGAGAGAATTATGAAATTCAGAAGGGTAACCATGGAGGTGATTCGAAAGCATGGATGAAAATTTTAAAATCAAGACATTGCTCAGCCTTGAGCCAACTTAGGTCAGCAGACAGAGGAGTGATCAGGGAGCAGAACTTAGAACCATATCGTTGTACAGCGCAGAAAAGGCCCTTCAGCCCATTGTACCAACAATAACTACCACTCAAATCGCACTAATCCCATTTTCCCGCACTTGTCCCATATCCTTGAATGTCATGATGTTTCCAGTACTCATCCAAATATTTTTTAAAGTTTGTAAGGTTTCCAGCCTTCACTATCTCCCAGGAAGTGCATTCCAGATTCTCACCACCCTCTGAGTGAAAATTGTTTTTCTCAAGCCCCCTCTGAACCTCCTGGCCCTTACTCTAAAACTATGCCCCCTCGTGACTGATCCCTATTCACCCTGTCCATTAATGTACACAAAGAGAATTTTAAAAATTATAGCACAGGAACAGGCCCTTCGGCCCTCCAAGCCTGCATCGACCATTCTGCCCGAAAAACCCCCTACCCTTCCAGGGACCATATCCCTCTATTCCCATCCTATTCATGTATTCATGTATTTGTCAAGATGCCCCTTAAAAGTCACTACCATATCCGCTTCCACTACCTCCCCCAGTCGCAAGTTCCAGGCACCCACCACCCTCTGTGTAAAAAATCTGCCTCGTACATCTCCTTTAAACCTTGCCCCTCGCACCTTAAACCTGTGCCCCCTAGTAATTGACTCTTCCACCCTGGGAAAAAGCTTCTGACTATCCACTCTGTCCATGCCTCTCATAATCTTGTAGACATCTGTCAGGTCGCTCCTCAACCTCCGTCGTTCCAGGGAGAACAAACCAAGTTTCTCCAACCTCTCCTCATAGCTAATGCCCTCCATACCAGGCAACATCCTGGTAAATCTTTTCTGTACCCTCTCCAAAGCCCCACATCTTTCTGGTAGTGTGGCGACCAGAATTGAACACTATATTCCAAGTGCGGCCTAGCTAAGGTTCTATAAAGCTGCAACATGACTTGCCAATTTTTAAACTCAATGCCCCGGGCGATGAAGGCAAGCATGCCGTATGCCTTCTTGACTACCTTCTCCACCTGCATTGCCATTTTCAGTGACCTGTGTACCTGTACACCCAGATCCCTTTGCCTATCAATACTCTTCAGGGTTCTGCCATTTACTGTATATTTCCTATCTGTATTAGACCTTCCAAAATGCATTACCTCCAGATTAAACCTCCGCCCATGTCTCCAACCGATCTATATCCTGCTGTAGCCTCTGATGGTCCTCATCGCTATCCGCAAATCCACCAACCTTTGTGTCATCCGCAAACTTATTAATCAATCCAGTTACATTTTCCTCCAAATCATTTATATATATATTACAAACAGCAAAGGTTCCAGCACTGATCCCTGAGGAACACCACTTGTCACAGCCCTCCATTCAGAAACGCACCCTTCCACTGCCACCCTCTGTCTTCTTTGACCGAGCCAGTTTTGTATCCACCTTGCCAGCTCACCTCTGAACCCATGCGACTTCACCTCAATCATATCCCCCTCGGCCTTCTCTGCTCTAAAGAAAACAATCCAAGCCTATCCAGTCTCTCCTTATTGCTCAAATACTCCATCCCAGGCAACACCCTGGTGAACCTCCTCTGTACTCCGTGTAGTGCTATCACATCCTTCCATAGTGAGCTGACTAGAACTGCACACAATACTCTAGCCGTGGCCTAATCAATGCTCTATACAGCTCCAACATTACCTCCTTGCTCTTATACTCTATGCCATGACTAATATAAGCAAGTGCCTCATATGCCTTCCTAACTACCTTATTCACCTGTTCTGTTGCCTTCAAGGATCTGTGAATAAGCACCCGAGATCCATCTGTTCCTCTGAACTTCCTAGTGTCCTGCCATTCATTAAATACTCCCTCATCTTGTTACCTCTTCCAAAGTGTATCACCTCACACTTAACAGGGTTAAATACCACCTGCCACTGCTCTGATCATCTGACCAATCCATCTGTATCTTCCTGTAACCTGCGAGCTTCTTCTTACTAATTAACCACCCTACCAATCTTGGTGTCATCTAGCAAACTTGCTTATCGTTCCCTCCACATTCTCATCTATACCACTTGGTGTGGTTTCAGACGAAGGCAGCAGAATATTGGATGGAGATCTGTAGGAAGCAGGCCAGGGATGCACTAAAATACTCAAATCTCGAGGTAATAAAGGTTTAGGTGAGAATTCCAGCAGCAGGTGACCTGAGGCAAGGGAGATGTAATGGCTGTGGATATAAGTGGTCTTAGTGATGGGGTGGGTCAGTTGGGGTCAAATATGATACCAAGGTTGTGAACAGTCTGGTTCAGCCTCAGGCACTTGCCAGGGAGAGGGCTGGAGTTGGAGCTGATGACAAGGGATCAGGTTTTGTGGTGACAACCAACATCAATGCTTTTGGTAATCCTTGCGCTTGGTTAGAGGATGTTTCTGGAAACCAACACACAGCCAAACAATTCAACCCAGAGGTTGAGCTGGGTATTGTCTGCATACATGTTGAATTTGACGCTGCCAAGGAACAGCATGCAGGTGAGAAATGGGAGGAGAGTCTCTGGAGTGAGACTTGTACCCACTGAGAGGTGAGAGTGTAATCACTGAACCAGGGCTAACACTAAGGTGTGCCACAAAGAGCTAGCAAGCCTTCTGCCATACATTACCAGAGACATCAAAACTCACCATCGCTCTCAACTAAAAGGCCTGGAAGCTAGATACAAGAATTCTTGGTGAGGTCTTACGTTCCATTAAAAGGAGTCTACTCTTTGTATTAACTATGGTATAGAAGTTATTTTTTTAAACAACCGACCATTGTCATTTCAAGATTCAATTGAGAGCCTGACTGAGTAAAATTAAACATAGTTAGCAATTAGTCAAAATGTTGCAAGGAGTGACTAGATTAGTTACTGGGCGGCACGGTGGTACAGTGGGTTAGCACTGCTGCCTCACAGCGCCAGGGACCCAGGTTCGATTCTAGCCTTGGGTGACTGCCTGTGTGGAGTTTGCATGCTCTCCTCATGTCTGTGTGGGTTTCCGTGTTTGCATGGGTTTCCTCTGCGTGCTCCAGTTTGCTCCCACACTCCAAAGATGTGCGGGTTAGGTTGGTTAGCCATGTAAAATTGCCTCTTAGGGTCAGGGGCAGGATAAATATATGGGATTACGGGGATAGGGCCTGGGCAGGATTGTGGTTGGTGCAGACCCAATGGGCTGAATGGCCTCCTTCTGCACTGTAGAGATTCTATGATTCTAGATATTAGTCAATGGCATTGATTGCTGGAAAGAAAGGTTGCGGGGACAGGGGTTACTGAGAGAGGGAATAAAATCTCCTTCTTGTGTTCTGGTCTTTTTGCAACACAGTTACAGATCCCACTGAATTCACCGAACAGAATCCATTGTATTTGCAATGCGGTTTGTTTTTGACAAGACAGAGCAGCCTCTTCAACGGCCAGTGAGTTGAGCCAGTGGATCTATTTTTGTTTCTGCAACACCAAAGTGCAGACTCAGTTCTCAATGTACCATTTTAGAGCAAGTGATGACGTCTGCAGTGCTTTTCAACATTTAATCACAGCTGAAGAGTAACTCAAAACCAACCTCTCACATGCAACCAATCACAGGACACTCGAAAGGTCAAAGTTCCCGTATTTTGGATTGGGGCTATGTACAAAGCCTGCAAAATGGCTACACATTCTAGAGGTTGCCTCAGGAAATAATGATGGTGTGTGCCAATATATAACAATGTGGGGTTCGTTCACAGTGGCAATGTGATCTGTATGACTAAAAGAAAATATTGTTAAGGTGCCCATTTATGCTATACAATAATCTGAAGTTTTTTTCCAGGCTCCCTCTGTCTAAAACCACTTTTTTTAAAAACCTGCTGGAGTGTTCAGATTGCTGCTGAAAGCACAGAGAAGCTGCTGCTAACCTTTGTTGCTTCAATACACGGAAAGGCAAAGTGACTTTTCAGATATATTTGAAGATAAATCCTCTTTTCGTGTGGGTAGTTCACTTCATTTGCTCTGCATTGTAAAAGCTAAACCAGCCTTGCTTTACCCATGGTGTTAGCTTTGGCTCAATGATAGCAATGGTGCCTTGCTGCGCCTGGCTTTATAACCCAACTCCAGATACTTCGGCGTACAACTTGACATTTTAGTGTAGTACTGAGGGAGTGCTGAGCTGTTGGAGGTGCTATCTTTCATGAAACTTTAAGTGATGCCCTGTCTTTCCTCACAGATAACAGGGAGGCGATGGCCTAGTGATATTATCACTAGACTATTAAACCAGAAACTCAGCTAATGTCCTGGGGACCCGGGTTCGAATCCCGCCACGGCAGATGGTGGAATTTGAATCAAGACAAAATCTAGAATTTAGAATCTACTGATGACCACGATTGTCGATTGTCGGGAAAACTTATCTGGTTTACTAATGTCCTTTAGGGAAGGAAATCTGCCGTCCTTACCTGGTCTGGCCTATATGTGATGCCAGAGCCACAACAATGTGATTGGCTCTCAACTGCCCTCCAAGGGCAACTAGGAGTTGGCTGGCCCAGCCTGTGATGCCCATGTCCCAACGAATGAATAAAAAAACAGGTAGGCATGCTATGGATTGATCAAGAGAAGATGGATTAATCCAATGCAGTACTTAACTTCCAACTAACATAATTAAAACAGATAATCTGTGTTAATTCCAATGACTGCATGGTTGAGGAAGAATGAATCTGAAGTTGGCCTGTACCTTAAAACAGGTCTATGCCCAAGACAATAAAATCACAGACTCTCACAGTTCCTCCCCAGATGCCCAAAATGAACTTACAATGATTTCCTACTCTTTCCCCAATCGGTTAATTACCAACTTAAATCATGTAGCATAAATGTAACATGAACAATCGAGTCCTTAATTTCATTGCTCTTTGTGGAACTTTGCTTTTATATAATGCAATATTAACACAGAGAATACACTTTAAAAGTGTTTGATTGGATACAATGCACTTTGGGATATTTTGGAGTTTCTATACAAATGTACCTACTTCTCTTTCAGAAAGTTTACAGTACCACAATACTGGAACTATCTACTTTGATCTCATATCCCTCCTCTGCACTAAAATCCTTTTGTAATAAAATGGTAATGGGTGCCGAAATCAGGGAGAAATCAGTGATAGGAAACAAAATACTAAAAAAGCAATTTATCAACACACTACTTGGGGGGGAAAGACTCAGAAATTCAAGGTTGATTTATGCACTCTATTAAGTCACTGAGTAAACATTTCTTCATGTAATATCCTGGAGCTGCACATAAGAACATTTTGTCTGAAAAAATATTTTCGAGAAGTTGCAAATCCTTGTGTTGTGTGTGCAGTTTGGGTTGCCTGTGTGCAACAGTTTTGTTTCTTAGTCCATTATTTATAGGAGAAATAATAGAAAGCATAAATGAGAGTATATTTAGACATTTCTGAATCATTGTACACATCAGGAAGGACAATAGTGTAAAACAGAAAGAAGTGGAAATTAAGGGAGTCCTGAGGTACAACCTAAGATTCAGGGCTGAACCTTCGTCTCGGCTTGACAAAAAGACTCAAGACGTTGAAAACAAATTTCCCCTTCAATCTGTCAACGGCAACCCTAATGTCACAGGACATGTGGGCAGCATCCCTACCCCAACCAAACCAAACCTCTTCCCGCCTATTGAAAGCTTGTGTGGGGCTCTTTTAGAGGTGGGAATTCAAATCCCAACTCCTGCGGCCTCAGTTTTTCCCAGTCCCACACCCATTCCCAACTTTCTTTGGAACACAAAAGTTCAGCCCCTAATTGTCAAAGCATTGATCCTGGTGACTGTATCGAACCAGACATGTTTTTCTATGTTCCCTGCAGAAGCTGATAACCACTGGTCTCATAATCCAGAGTCTCAGGGTAATGCTCTGGAGACCCGGGTTCGAATCCCATCACGGCAGATGGTGAAATTTGAATTCAATAAAAATCTAGAATTAAAAATCTAATGATGACCATGAAACCACTGTCAATTGTCGTAAAACCTCATCTGGTTCGCTGAGGTCCTTTAGGGAAAGAAATCTGCCATCCTTACCTGGTCTGGCCTACATGTTTAAGTTTAAGTTTATTAATTAGTGTCACAAGTCTGCTTATATTAACACTGCAATGAGGTTACTGTGAAAATCCCCGAGTGACTCCAGAGCCACAACAATGCGGTCAACTCTCAAATGCCCTCTGAAGTGGAGGGCAGTTAGGAATGGGCAATAAATGCTGGCCCAGCCAGCGATGCTGAAGTCCCATAAATGAATAAATTTTTAAAACCATGACAGCAGAAGTGATATAAAGAAGGTTTCCAAATATTGACCATGGATGAAAGAGTAATGTTAGAATAATGAGGTTTATAAGACATTTATAAACAGTTTATAAGACTGTATCTTCAAATTTAGGGTAAATGATGGGGGTCCTGTGATGTGTTCAGAGGCCTACCTCACAGCAAGCCTGGGTGGTTTGATTATTAAAGATCAAAGAAAGGCTTAGATTGTTTTGCTGAGAAAAGTGCATGGAATTTATGCTTGGAAATATTGGCAACAGTCTCTGCATTTACCATGGGCACACTCCAAGTATCCGAACATTCCAGAAAGGTACTGTAGGTGTCTGGTTAGAAGCAGTTGTGCTGCAAACTGTCCTTTACTTCAAGCTGAAAGAAATTTGGGGTCAAGTATTGCTAATCAGCATTTCTACCTGAATGCAAGGTGTTTCACGTTGCCATGTGGAAGAGAGCAGAGGAATCCATTCTTGAGATCAGGTTACAGGCTTCCTTACAAATCAATGAATGTTGCAGCTAGATAGCAGAATTTCTACGCGATCAGCAGAGAGAAGTGGCTGCTTGACTTTGTAAGCTACCATAGCTGGATGTGGAAGGGGGATCATCTCCAGAGATGCATCCTCCAGCCATCTAAAGATCCTGGGAGATTTGTCCTGACGTGGCAAGGGAGAGAAGAATCATCAGGACAGGTTTTACTGCTGCTGATGGATTTAGTAAACTCTTTGGAAACTGAGCAAATTGCCTGGTTATGGTTACTCAACAAACCCAATGGACTCTGGGAGCAACTGTGGGCTGTTTTCTGAAAGGACTGTATTTCTGCGGAGAGCATTATGGGTGATTGCTATAAAAGGGGAAAGTCCATTCTGTAGTTTAATGTGTATGTTGCCTACAATGTGTATGTTGCCTAGCTTGGGTGGCATGGTGACACAGTGGTTAGCTCTGCAGCCTCACAGCACCGGGGACCTGGTTTCAATTCTGGCCTCGGGTCACTGTCTGTGTGGAGTTTGCACATTGTCCCCGTGTCTGTATGGGTTTTCTTCAGTTGCTCCAGTTCCTCCCGCAGTCCAAAGATGTGCAGGTTAAGTGGATTGGCCAGGCTAAATTTCCCCTGAGTGTCCCAAAATGTGCAGGTTAGGGAGATTCTTCACCAATGTCCTTTAGGGAAGGTAATCTGCTGTCCTTACCCGGTCTGGCCTACATGTGGCTCCAGATCCATGGCAAATGTGGTTGACTCTTAACTGCCCCTCTGAAACAGCCAAGCAAGGCACTCAGTTCAAGGGCAACTAGGGATGGGGCAATAAATGCCGGTCCAGCCAGTGACACTCACATCCCATGAATGACTAAAAATAAATTAAGGGCAGAATATAGACATTGGGCAGGATTACTTGACCTGAGTCAGTGATTTAACCACATTTATCAGCTGCATGGTTTCACCTTTCTAAAATTCACATGTTTTACTTGCAAATCTGTGTTAGAAGCAAGAGATAGTGTCAATATGTTTGGCAGAGTTCCTAACAATTGTGTTTATTTACTGCAAACGTAGCAAGCTTGGCTGAATCCGAAATATCTTGTCCTTCACCTCACCGCACCTCTACACTAAAGGGCCTCTCCATCTCTTCGATAGACAGAAGCTGAAATCTGTCTGAGATCTTCATCTTTGATAGGAAGACAGTCCATAATTTAAATCTGCATCTATCCACCAAAAGGCAATCAAATCCAGGGAACTAAACCAGTGACAATAATGCCCATGGTGAATCGTTGAATATAAAGCAACAGAAAGTTAACATGAAATCATTTTAGGAACAAGCTTTAGAGTCGGCAGACTCATTGGAATCTTCGAACCGGTCCCAAGGGGGCTGCGAAACCCTGGTGAGATCCCCCCTCCATGGAGGGAAATCAAGATCAGAATACTGTGACCAAGTTTGGAATTCAGTATGAAACTTGTGTTGAAATAGGGGAGGCGATGGCCCAGTGGTATTGGCACCCAGTGCACCAACTGTTTACTTAAAGTTCATGCTAAGTATTAATATACTTATTAACTCTCCCTCAAACAACATCACAAGAACATTGCTGTTTGAGGGGGCTTTCTGTGTGTGAGCTACCACGTTTCTTAAGACAACACTTCCAAAGGTCATTGGCGCTTCGAGATGTCATGGTGGTTGTGAAGAGTGCTGTAGAAATGCAAGTATTTTAAAATACTTTCGGAATATTCAAGTGTTTGCCAGATATCTGCCATGATTGAATGGCGGAGCAGACTCGAGTGGCCTAATTCTGCTCCTATGTCTTATGGTCTTATGGTGTTTCAGTTTCTAATTACAAAGAGAACAAAGAACAATACAGCACAGGAACAGGCCCTTCAGCCCTCCAAGCCCGTACCGTTCCCTGTTCCAAACTAGACCATTCTTTTGTATCCCTCCATTCCCACTCCGTTCATGTGGCTATCTAGATAAGTCTTAAACGTTCCCAGTGTGTCCGCCTCCACCACCTTGCCCGGCAGCGCATTCCAGGCCCCCACCACCCTCTGTGTAAAAAACGTCCTTCTGATATCCGTGTTAAACCTCCCCCCCCCTCACCTTGAACCTATGACCCCTCGTGAACGTCACCACCGACCTGGGAAAAAGCTTCCCACCGTTCACCCTATCTATGCCTTTCATAATTTTATACACCTCTATTAGGTCACCCCTCATCCTCCGTCTTTCCAGTGAGAACAACCCCAATTTACCCAATCTCTCCTCATAACTAAGCCCTTCCATACCAGGCAACATCCTGGTAAACCTCCTCTGCACTCTCTCTAAAGCCTCCACGTCCTTCTGGTAGTGTGGCGACCAGAACTGGGCGCAGTATTCCAAATGCGGCCGAACCAACGTTCTATACAACTGCAACATCAGACCCCAACTTTTATACTCTTGTCATTGTCATTTTATTGCTGGTAACAATTTTTGTCATAAATGTAGATAAGGTCCCACTCAAAATAATAATGCCATCATTAATGATAGCTTAAACGCGCTGATATCTTAGCCTTAGATTGCCAGGGAATGTTATGGTGGCATGCTGAGTGGGGGTGGGTGGGGTGTGAGGGGGGTGGGGTGGGTGACGTCCTTTCTGAATCATTTAATATTTCCAGTAGCCAGGCCAGACTGTGTTCTTATACAGAGACACTTTGCATTCCCATTTGTAACAGTGATAAACGATATTTTAAAAAAACCCCATCTGCATGTAAGCGTGTGCATCAGATTTCATCTGTCTGGCAAGCTATCCCACTTGAACAGACACCGCATGTTTACCAAGGTCAGTGAGAGTTGATGTACAGACTCCTGTTTGCTGATGACAGCACATTTCAGGCATATTCCCTGAAGCGTCTGCAGTGGCCAGGTTTGCAGAATTAGTGAAGAATTAATACTCGTCGTGAACTTTAAGGAAACAGGTGGTGGTGGACTGGATGGCAACCAATGAAGAAGAAACCAGATCGTTTACCAGCAATGAAGGAAAATGCTGCATCATTCGACTTGCCCTATCAGAAAGATTATTATTGAACGCTGCTATTATTGATCAAACAATACTTATTCACATTGGAAAGCCAACTTGTCACTTGGCAACCAAAGGGACAGTCTGGGTTTTGTTTTTTAATTCATTTGTGGGACATGGGCATCGCTGGCTGGCTGGCATTTATTGCCCATCCCTGGTTGCCTGAGGGCAGTTGAGAGTCAACCACATTGCTGTGGGTCTGGAGTCACATGTAGGCCAGACCAGGTAAGGATGGCAGATTTCCTTCCCTAAAGGACATTAGTGAACCAGATGGGTTTTTCCGATAATCAACAATGGTTTCATGGTCATCAGTAGATTCTTAATTCCAGATATTTTTATTGAATTCAAATCCCACCACCTGCCGTGGCGGGATTCAAACCCAGGTCCTCAGAACATTAGTTGAGTTTCTGGATTAATAGTCTAGCGATAATACCACTAGGCCATCGCCTCCCAACTGTGACTGTGCCGCCAACTTTGAATTTTAGGCTCAAGCTCTAAAATGGAACCTGAACCCAGGCCTTTGAGAGTCAGAGGTAAGGGAGCTGTCACCTGAGCCACAGTGGAACTCACTCTGGAGCATTGAAGAAAATTTGGGTTTAAGCAGGAACAGTTGAAGCAATAACTTTGCAAAAGTATTTGAGGTAATGATGGCAGAAGAAAACGGAAAGATAATGGTTATGTTTGCAACCAGAAAGACTAACAGCATAATATTGTATGAAGCCTGTTACACTGGAGAAGTATATTAAAATCCATTACCATTTCAGTGGGCTGTTAAGAGCCAACCGCATTGCTGTGGGTCTGGTGTCACATGGTATTTGCTACCAAATAAACCTGTTGGACTTTAACCTGGTGTTGTTAAGACTCTTACTGTGTCACATGATAGGCCAGACTTGTGAACCAGATGGGTTTTTTCGACTATTGACGATTGTTTCGGCTAATATAATAAACAGGATTTTCCTCTGTGTCTCCAGTGCCTGTTCGGGTACACTGAGGGAGAATTTAGCCTGGCCAATGCACCTAACCAGCACATCTTTCAGACTGTGGGAGGAAACCGGAACACCCGGAGGAAACCCATGCAGACACAGGGAGAATGTACAAACTCTGCACAGACAGTGACCCAACATGGGAATCGAACCCGGGTCCCTGGCGCTGTGAGGCAGCAGTGCTAACCACTGTACCACCCATGCTCCAGAATCCCGTTGTTCCTCTAGCCCACCTGGATGTGTATCTTCCAAGTAACAATTTCTTCTTTTCTTTAAAGCAGTGATAGATAGAAACTGGACTATCTACTGTACTGGATCTGAAATCCGCAACCTTCCGACTCAGAAATGTGTGTTTTAACACTGAGACAGAGTCACAGCAAGCACCTGTTAGCTGACTGGGTTGGAAGATGAGAAAAAGATATCAGCAGATGCCAAATTCCATTTACTGCAATATGCCATCTAGACTAATAACTTTGTACTCAGTGATGTCCTGTGCAATATGATCCTCAAGAAGTTACTCAGAAAACTCCCTGAGGATAGTTGAGGACTATCAGGAAGGGAGCACTGCATGGGCAGAGATCCCAATCTTCTTCCATGGTCAGCACATAGATCAGTAAATACTTGCTGAAACCACGTCCAAATTAGCTTTGGCTTTCACTGAGAGATGTGAAACTCCAGCAAGTCTGGTACTTGCAGTCACATGGATCACTGGCTTAAAATTTGTGTACTGATGTTGCACAATTATTAAATAGAAAACCTGGCAGGACAATAAAATGAATCTCTGCCACAGTGACAAACTCGATTAGAAATTGTGTTAAGTACCAGCACAAATCATAATCGTGCCTGTTCGCTGAAGACAAAATGAAATGAGGCCACAGGAAAAGAACTGAAGAAGGATTTTTTCATGGAAAATGTTCTTGAAAAATTCTTCATTAAATTTAAAATTACAATTGTTTACACAGATACGTTCAGATTATTATTTATATAAATGATCATGGTTCATAAATATTACAAATTAATCTTTATTAGCATAGAATTCCGACAGTACAGGAGGCCATTCAGCCTATCGAGTCTGCACTCTCTGACAGAGTTGCCGCAACGTTACCGCTTCACCCGCCCGAGGCTCGTAGGATCCCACCTGAGGCCAACGGAGAATGCCGTTCTGTGAGCGGCACCCACCCCGATTCAAGGGCAGTGTGGCGACAAAATTCCAACCAGTGTCTTACCCAGGCCCTCTCCTCCGCCCTATCCCTGTATTCTCCTGTACATTCACCATGGCTAATTATTTTAACCTACACAGCTTGGAACACCAAGGGACAATTTCACCATGGCCAATCCACCTAATCTGCACATCTTTGGACTTTCAGTCTTTCCTTTTTGTCTCAGAGACCGGAATTTTCCCATCCCGCCCGCCCCGGGAATCATAGTGGGCGGGACATGGACCATGCATGGTCCATTGACCTCAGGCAGGATTTTCCGGACTTGGGATGAGCATAGCTGGAAAATCTTGTCCAGTGTGTTGGTTAATGGAGGGGTGTTTGTATCTGCACATGTCAAGGCATGAAGATATGGCATTAAATTTGGAAAAGAGCGCACACTATACAGTCAAATAATGATTGTGTGAGATCATAGCAGCGTAATGATGCAGAATGTTTAAAATGAGGAAAAGATGAGGCAAGTTACACAGAAGAAAACCATTTCCAGTAACTGAGAAGCCATATAAGAACAAGACTCCAAATCCCTACAGCGCAGAAAAAGGCCATTTGGTCTATCAAGCCTGCAATCCCACCCAAGCCCTATCTCCGTAACCCTACATATCTACCCTGCTAATTCTCTTGAATAAGGGGCAATTTTGCACGGCCAATCCTGCACACCTTTGGACTGTGAGAGGAAACTGCAGCACCCGGAAGAAACCCACGCAGACCTGGGGAGCACATGCAAACTCCACACAGACAGTCACCCAAGCCGGGCATCGAACCCAGGTCCCTGGCGCTGTGAGGCAGCAGTGCTAACCACTGTGCCACCCCAGAAGATTAAAGACAAGAGATTTAGAATAGAGAGCAGGAGAAACCTCTTCGCACAGGGAGTTGTGAGGTTATCAAATTCACTCACTTCCAGGGTTGGTGATTGAGGCAACATTGAAGATCAGAGTGGACAGTTGGTGATAGGAAAAAAGAATTGAACAGATACGGGAACGCAGTGGGTGAATGTGATTAAAAATATCTGCTCCTCGGGCGGCACGGTAGCACAGTGGTTTGCACTGCTGCTTCACAGCTCCAGGGTCCCGGGTTCGATTCCCGGCTCAGGTCACTGTCAGTGTGGAGTTTGCACATTCTCCTCGTGTCTGCGTGGGTTTCCTCCGGGTGCTCCGGTTTCCTCCCACAGTCCAAAGATGTGCGGGTTAGGTTGATTGGCCAGGTTAAAAATTGTCCCTGAGATGCATAGTTAGAGGGATTAGCGGGTAAATATGTGGGGGTAGGGCCTGGGTGGGTTTGTGGTCGGTGCAGACTCGATGGGTCGAATGGCCTCCTTCTGCACTGTAGGGTTTCTATGATTTCTATGATCAGGAAGGCAAATGACAACACAGGCTAATTCGTCAGATTAGCCTGTTTCCTTGTTGTAAGGTATATGCATTTCTATATCATATTCAAAGATCTGTAAGTCCCCCTCGTGCTCTTCTGAATCTTGTTGCTATAAACAGGAATGTGCTCCAAATAATTTGTTTCATTCTTTCTGTTCACAAGTCTCATTTTTTTTCATCACCAATGCTGATGGTTCTGAACTTCTTCACCAAATCAACAAATAGAATCCATAGAATCATAGAATCCCTACAGTGCAGGAGGAGGCCATTCGGCCCATCGAGTCTGCACCGGTCACAATCCCAACCAGGCCTTATTCCCGTAACCCCACATATCCACCCTGCTATTCCCCTTGACACGAGGGTTAAATTACCATGGCTAATCAACCTAACCAGCACATCCTTGGGACTGCGGTGGGAGGAAACTGGAGAACCTGGAAGAAACGCATGAATGCAAATAGCTGCCTTATCATAAAGATCTTCCAATCCAACCCTGATGCTAGCTAGCAGTGCAAACTGTTATACATCCTCTCATCTTCTACTGCAACCTCAATTCCTTATCATTACCTCGGTAAGCACGTGGCAGCACAGCATAGAATCCCACGCCACGGTTTTGGACACAGCGAACGTCACTGGATTGATAATCCAGAGACCCTGGCCAATATACTGAGGTGGGGGTGGTGGAGGTAGGGGGTGGAGGGGGTGGGATTTGTTCAAATCCCAGCATGATAGCTGGGATTTAAATTCAATTGACAATCTGGAAGTGAAAAGCTAACCAGCTTCAGTGACGGTGACCATCGAAGATTGTCGCAAAAACCCATCTGGCCTACCGTGTGACATCAGACCCACAGCAATACGATTGGCTCTCAACAGCCCTCTGAAACGGTTATGGCAAGCCATTTTGGTTCAAGAGCAACTGGGAGTGGCCAATGGATTCTGGCCTTGCCAGTGATGCCCCGCATCCTGCCTGAGAATAAACAAAGGCTGGCTAAGTTTGCTTTAGAAATTAAACAGCAATTTTAGCGTAAACACACTGGCGGCTTTGTGTGATTGATAGAAGTGAAAAAGGAGTGAACAACATCTAAGATTTTGAAAACAAATATCATTGTGCAATGTTGGAGCAGACATTAAAATACCAACTCCATGGAAAACATTTCAAGTCATTCCAAAAATTACCTTGAGCGCTTGGCGAGGATTTCACTCCTTTCATGAGGAGTACGCGAAGTAAACACCCTTCTGAAAGTGTGACTCCAAGGAAATGTTTGTACAACATGAACTTTGGGCTGTGTAATCAGAAACTCGGCCACTAATGTAATACCGGCACCGGCCTAACAATCTACACAACGTGGGGTTGGGGAAAAGGAGAGGCAGAAGGTAAATAAGCTGTAGGCAAATCAATATCAATTAAGCCACCTAAGGGTGGCACAGTGGCACAGTAGTTAGCACTATTGCTTCACAGCGCCAGAGACCTGGGTTCAATTCCGGCCTCGGAGTCTGCACATTCTCCTCGTGTCTGCGTGGGTTTCTTCCGCGTATTCTGGTTTCTTCCTACAGTCCAAAGATGTGCAGGTTAGGCGGATTGACCGTGATAAATTGTCCCTTAGTATCCCATGACGTGTAGGTTAGGAGGATTAGTGGGGTATATATGTGGGATTACATGGATAGGGCCTGGGTGGGATGGTCTGTCAGAGAGTCGGTACAGACCCGATGGGCCGAATGGCCTCCTTCTGCACTGTCGGCTTCTATGGTTACATGATATCATAATTATTGACCCCCACAATAACTGGTGAGCGTGTGGTGGAGTTGCATTTGAAGAAAGGACTTACATCTAGATTGCACTTTCCACCATCTCAGGACATTCAAAGTTCTTCACAACCAACTGAAGCATTTTCAAATAGAAACAGAAAATGCTGGAAAATATTCAGCAGGTCAGACAGCATTGAAGGAGAGAGAAACAGAGTTAATGGCCAAAATCTTCTGATCCCTTCCCTCCATCAGGATTTTCCAGTCCTGCCGATGGTGACCCCTCACACCGCATTCCCCGGCAGTGAAAGGTGTGAGGCTTACAAGACCCAGTCGACATTGGCGGGGCTGGAAGATCCCGGGCCTGCCAGAGCGCCCCTGGAAAATGCGCCACTGCGGGGCCGGAAAATCTCGTCCAACATTTCAGGTCGATGACCATTCATCAGGCTTCCAGCATCCACAATATACTGTTTTTCGAAGCACTTTGAAGTGTGGTCTTCTTTGTACTCTAGAAAGCTGCTGACTGCCTTGAAGTGCTGCAGGTGAAGTCTAATTTCCAGTCTCCCTGTCCAGGGTTGTGTGTTCAAGGAATAAGTTGAGTAGTGTGGCTGCATCTTATGTGCAGCCGGCACCATGTACTTTATTTAAATTTTATTTTATTAGTGTCACAAGTAGCTTACATTAACACTGCAATGAAGTTACTGTGAAAATCCCCAAGTCACCACACTCTGGTGCCTGTTCGGGTACACTGTGGGAGAATTTAGCTTGGCCGATGCACCTAACCAGCGCGCCTTTCAGACTGTGGGAGGAAACCGGGGCACCCGGAGGAAACCTATGCAGACACGAGGAGAATGTGCAAACTCCACACAGACAGTGACTCAAGTGGAGTTTGCACGTTCTCCCTGTGCCTGTGTGGGTTTCCTCCGGGTGTTCCGGAATTTCATCTTCTCCCTGCGACTGTATGAGCTGGGATGAGAGCACGCACCCCTCCAATCCCATTCCCGCATGCACATTTCCAAACATGATCAAAAATGTAGGCCATTTTATGCAATCAAGTCTCATTGGCCTTAATCAAAAAGAATGACTCATCTGTGGAATTTTACTGTGATCACTAATCTACAAGCTTCAAGTTACAGCTGATAGTCTTTCAAAGATAACTATGCTTATTCACTTTTGCTGCCAATCAAGTTTAAGACAGGAATATTCTGAGTTGGAGTTCAGGAGCGTGAAAAGTGGGATTTCCTTCAGTACAATTTTTAAACCAGTTGAGCACAATTTTAAAGGTGCAACACAACATTGCCAGTAATTGTTTATTTATTTCAGAATAAGAATGGTGTTTTATTTTAAAAAAACACATTCAGAGCCCAAAGACTGAGTTTCAGAGTAGTTTACATTGAAATATTCATACACACACTCAGTGATCAGGTTAAAAATATGCAGGCATGTAACCATCATGTGATAATAAATACAGCCGATGCCAGGCAAGTGATGGATGGGTTATCATAGAAAGGGGAATGTTGATTAATGTTGCGTGACAAACTAATTCACCCCCTTTCCCTACATTACAGGCACTGGAACACTTAGAAATTTCATTATTTAAATACCTCATTGAGGACCCGAGTCAGAAAGGAACAGAACTACATTGATAGCTTTCTTTCTTTATGGGTGGCACTGTGGCACAGCGGGTTAGCACTGCTGCCTCACAATGCCAGGGACCTGGGTTCGATTCCCGGCTTGGATCACTGTCTGTGTGGTGTCTGCTTGTTCTCCACGTGTCTGCGTGGGTTTCCTCCAAGTGCTCCGGTTTCCTCCCACACTCTGAAAGACGTGCTGGTTAGGTGCATTGGCCGTGCTAAATTCTCCCTCAGTGTACCCGAACAGGCGCCGGAGCGTGGCAGCTAGGGGATTTTCACAGTAACTTCATTGCAGTGTTAATGTACCTACTTGTGACGAATAAATAAACTTTACTTTCTGCCCAACATCTTACGGGGCTGAATTTCATCGAACTTCTGAGTTGTCTTAGCAGCTGTGATGAGAGAATCAGAGTTAACCTTCGGAATTCTACCGCCCCACTCACCAAGGAATCGGAGCGGGTGAGGTGCGGACAATGGAAATGTCCGCTCAAGCGAGGCCACAAAATCCCACCCAATGTTTTGAGTCTGTATGACCTTTCTTCAGAGGTGAAGGAGGGGATAGAGATTGATTTGATTTGATTTATTATTATCACATGTATTGGTAAACAGTGAAAAGTTTTGTTTCTTGCACGCTATACAAAGCATACCGTTCATAGAGAAGGAAAGGAGAGAGTGCAGAATGTAGTGTTACAGTCATAGCTAGGGTGTAGAGAAAGATCAAATAAATTTGAGGTAGGTCCATTCAAAAGTCTGATGGCAGCAGGGAAGAAGTTGTTCTTGAGTCGGTTGGTACGTGACCTCTGACTTTTGTATCTTTTTCCCAAGGGAAGAAGGTGGCAGAGAGAGTGCCCGGGGTGTGTGGGGTCCTTAATTATGCTGGCTGCTTTGCCAAGGCAACGGGAAGTGTAGACAGAGTCAATGGATGGGAGGCTGGTTTGGGTGATGGATTGAGATTTGTTCACGACCCTTTGTAGTTTCTTGCGGTCTTGGGCAGAGCAGGAGCCACACCAAGCTGTGATACAGCCAGAAAGATTGCTTTTTATGGTGCATCTGTAAAAATTGGTGAGAGTCATAGTGGTATGGTGAATTTCCTTAGCCTTCTAAGAAAGTAGAGGTGTTGGTGGGCTTTCTTCACTATAGCATCAGCATGGAGGGACCAGGACAGATGGTTGGTGATCTGAATATCTAGAAACTTGAAGCTTTCAACCATCTCCACTTCAGCATCATTTTTTAGGCAGGAACATGGCTTCCATTACGCTTCCTAGTTAGAGAATGGGGTCGAGGATGCATAGAAAATGGAAGCAGGAGTAGGCCATTCGACCCTTCGAGCCTGCTTCACCATTCATTTTGATTATGGCTGATCATCAAATTCAATATCCTGATCTTGTCTTCCCCCAATATCCCCTGATCCCTTTAGCCCCTAGAGCTATATTTAATTTCTTCTTGAAATCACACAATGTTTTGGCCTCAACTACTTTCTGTGGTGGTGAATTCCACACATTCACCACACTCTGGATGAAGAAATTTCTCCTCACCTCAGTTCAGAAAGGTTTACCCCTTATCCTCAAAGTATGACCCCTATTTCTGGACTCCCCCACCGTCGGGAACATTCTTTCTGAATCCACCCTGTCTAAACCTGTTAGAATTTTATAGCTTTCTATGAGATCCCCTATGATTCTTCTAAACTTGAGTGAATATAAACCTAACCGACCTAGTCTCCTCATACAACAGACCTGCTATCCCAGAAATCAATCTGGTAAACCTTCGCTGTTGTCCCTCTATAGCAAGGACATCATTCCTCAGATAAGGACACCCAAACTGCACACAATACTCCAGCTGTGGGCTCACCAACGCCTATACAATTGCAGTAAAACGTCCCTATCCCTGTACTCAAATCCTCTTGCTGTGAAGGCCAACATACCGTTTGATTTCCTTACTGCCTGCTGCACCTACATTCACTCCAAAGATCAAATTTTAATAAGTTGGGTGGAAGCCATTAACCTGTGGAATGGCCTGGCTTAATACTGAGCGGTAGTTCCAAAATCACAGCGTTTACATTAAATTGTATGTCCCAAAGAAAGATAGCTTAGATTATTTGGATCAGCACAAGTTAAAATGCTCATTTGGAGAGCTACTGCAGTCACAATGGGCCAAATGGCTTCCTTCTGCACCCTAACAATTCTGTGAGTAACACTGAGATTTTTGTGGGAAAAACAATGCGAAATTTAAGACTCAGATCAGGCGCGTTAGGGTTATTTTTCCAGTGTTTTGCAGTGTCTGCCACTCTCTCCCCTTCCACGAGGTGCTCTGTGGACACCCCCAAACCTCTCCCAGCCTGACGCAGCAATCAGTAAAATTAATCAGTCGATCAATTGAGAACTTCCTCTTTTCCACTTTCATGATACTGATAAAAATAGCCTTTGAGAAGATAAAGCTTGTTCAATGAGGTGTAACAAGTGTTTTAACAGTGATCTCAGGAGTAACTGCTGCTAAACATCGGATTAGTTTCTGGAATGTAGTGAAAAATCTCCATTATGATGAATTATTCGCTTTTCTTATAATAATTTTTGTTTTTGATGTTACATCTTCTTATTTAACCCTATGGGGATTGGCTTAGCTCAGCTGGCTGTGACGCAGAGTGATGCAAATCCCGTACTGGCTGAGGTTATCAATGAAGATTATCATCCTTTTCAACCTTGCCCCTTGCCTGAGGTGTGCTGATAGAATCATAGAATCCCTACAGTGCTGAAGGAGGCCATTCGGCCCATCGAGTCTGCACCAACCACAATTCCACCCAGGCCTATCCCCATAGCCCCATGCATTTACCCTAACTAGCTCCCCTGACAATAAGGGGCAATTTAGCATGGCCAATCCACCATGCCCGCACATCTTTGAACTGTGGGAGGAAACCGAAGCACCCGGAGGAAACCCACGCAGACACGGGGAGAACATGCAGACTCCACACAGACATTGACCCAAGTGGGAATCGAACACGGGTCCCTGGCGCTGTGAGGCAGCAGTGCTAACCACTGATCCTCAGGTTAAAATCACCACCAGTCAGCTCTCCCCCTCAAAGGGGAGGACAACTTATGCCATCTGGGACTATGGCGACTTTACCTCTACGTATGTCTCAGTCTTCATGTCACGCTCTGTAAGTTCTTTTAACAGAGCCCTTTGATAATTAGTGCTCTCCTCAGGGCAGCACGGTGGCACAGTGGTTAGCACTGCTGCCTAACAGAACCAGGGACAGGGGTTCAATTCCTGGCTTGGGTGACTGTCTGTGCAGTGTCTGCATGTTCTCCCCCATTCTGCGTGGGTTTCCTTCGAGAGCTCTGGTTACGTCCCATAGTCTGAAAGGTGTGCTGGTTAGGTGCATTGGCCATGCTAAATTCACCCTCAGTGTACCCGGTAAGAAGTCTCACAACACCAGGTTAAAGTCCAACAGGTTTATTTGAAATCACGAGTTTTTGGAGCACTGCTCCTCATCAGGTCACTCACCTGATGAAGGAGCAGCGCTCCAAAAGCTCGCGATTCCAAATAAACCTGTTGGACTTTAACCCGGTGTTGTGAGACTTCTTACTGTGCCCAGTTGAGTCCAACACCGGTATCTCCACCTCAGTGTACCCGAACAGATGCCGGAGTGTGGCGACTCGAGGATTTTCCAATGACTTCATTGCAGTGTTAATGTAAACCTACTTGTAACACTAATAAATAAACATTAACTTTAATTTTCTGGCTAGCTCTCTGTGAGAATCCTTCAATGCAATTGGCTGCTTGGACAGCCTGATGACATCACTGCAGTTCCATGCTGGGAATCCCCTCCTCAGAAATGCTACAGCCAATAGCGTGTTGAGAGAGATTTCTTACTGCAGGGATTGCCCAATCTGAGTGAGTCTATCTTTGAGCTCAGAGGCAAACGGACTTGTTTTGCTGTTGTCAGTAGTGTCCAGGTCAATAAGTATATCCTGGCCAGTTACAAGCAACACTAGTGAAGCATGGACCAATCCCACGAATTGATCCTCCCAAAAATGCTCCAAAAAAGCAACATTTTGCATTCTTCATGGAATGCCGCAGAGATCCGGACACAGAGATCCACATGATGGTTTTAGGTTTCCAGATTACCTGTCCTGGTCCCCCCACGCCGACACTATAGTTAAGAAAGCCCACCAACGCCTCTACTTTCTCAGAAGACTAAGGAAATTTGGCATGTCAGCTACGACTCTCACCAACTTTTACAGATGCATTCTTTCTGGTTGTATCACAGCTTGGTATGGCTCCTGCTCTGCCCAAGACCGCAAGGCACTACAAAAGGTTGTGAATATAGCCCAATTCATCACACAAACCAGCCTCCCATCCATTGACTCTGTCTACACTTCCCGCTGCCTCGGCAAAGCAGCCAGCATAATTAAGGACCCCACGCACCCCAGACATTCTCTCTTCCACCTTCTTCCTTCGGGAAAAAGATACAGAAGTCTGAGGTCACTTACCAACCGACTCAAGAACAGCTACCTCCCTGCTGCTGTCAGACTTTTGAATGGACTTGCCTTGCATTAAGTTGATCTTTCTCTACACCCTAGCTATGACTGTAACACTACACTCTGCACTCTCTTGTTTCCTTCTCTATGAACGGTATGCTTTGTCTGTATAGCGCGCAAGGAACAATACTTTTCACTGTATGTTAATACATGTAACAATAATAAATCAAATCAAATCAAATCAAATGATCAATTTGGGTCATACCTGATTATCTAGTGATTACATCCCATCAAATCGATCGATTTTTTGTTTTTGCAAATTATATGTAATGGCAGAACAGAGAAGGCAATCCAAAAATTATGTGATTGTTCATAGACATAACTTTGCTACACACACACACACACACACACCAGAGAAACAGTCTGCCAAGCCAGAGTGTGATTCGGTGTTCAACAAGTTTGTGAGTTCGTGAACAGTGCGACACCACCATCTGCTGGTCAAGGTCAAGTACTGCAGGGACACAGATTCCCTTCAGTAAATAGACCTGAGGGGAATTTTCTAATTCCGCCCGCCACGAGAATCGTAGCGGGCGAGGGATGGACTATGGAAAGGCTCGTTGATCTCGGACGGGGTTTTCTGGTTTCGGGATGAGCGTGGCCGGAAAATCCCGCCCCTGGAGTCAATTTCTCTTATTTTGAATGGAAATCAATTTCAAGCTTCTTATCGTTTTTATTTTCTTATCTCTATCTCAAAATATTGCCATAACGTTAGAACATAGAACATAGAACATTACAGCGCAGAACAGGCCCTTCGGCCCACGATGTTGCACCGACCAGTTAAAAAAAAACTGTGACCCTCCAACCTAAACCAATTTCTTTTCGTCCATGAACCTATCTACGGATCTCTTAAACGCCCCCAAACTAGGCGCATTTACTACTGATGCTGGCAGGGCATTCCAATCCCTCACCACCCTCTGGGTAAAGAACCTACCCCTGACATCGGTTCTATAACTACCCCCCCTCAATTTAAAGCCATGCCCCCTCGTGCTGGATTTCTCCATCAGAGGAAAAAGGCTATCACTATCCACCCTATCTAAACCTCTAATCATCTTATATGTTTCAATAAGATCCCCTCTTAGCCGCCGCCTTTCCAGCGAAAACAATCCCAAATCCCTCAGCCTCTCCTCATAGGATCTCCCCTCCATACCAGGCAACATCCTGGTAAACCTCCTCTGCACCCTCTCCAAAGCCTCCACATCCTTCCTGTAATGTGGGGACCAGAACTGCACACAGTACTCCAAGTGCGGCCGCACCAGAGTTGTGTACAGTTGCAACATAACGCTACGACTCCTAAATTCAATCCCCCTACCAATAAACGCCAAGACACCATATGCCTTCTTAACAACCTTATCTACTTGATTCCCAACTTTCAGGGATCTATGCACACATACACCTAGATCCCTCTGCTCCTCCACACTATTCAAAGTCCTCCCGTTAGCCCTATACTCAACACATCTGTTATTCCTACCAAAGTGAATTACCTCACACTTCTCCGCATTAAACTCCATCCGCCACCTCTCGGCCCAACTTTGCAACCTGTCTAAGTCTTCCTGCAAACTACGACACCCTTCCTCACTGTCTACCACACCACCGACTTTGGTGTCATCAGCAAATTTGCTAATCCACCCAACTATACCCTCATCCAGATCATTAATAAATATTACAAACAGCAGTGGCCCCAAAACAGATCCCTGAGGTACACCACTTGTAACCGCACTCCATGATGAATATTTACTATCAACCACCACCCTCTGTTTCCTATCCGCTAGCCAATTCCTGATCCAATTTCCTAGATCACCCCCAATCCCATACATCTGCATTTTCTGCAGAAGCCTACCATGGTGAACCTTATCAAACGCCTTACTAAAATCCATATATACCACGTCCACTGCCTTGCCCCCATCCACCTCCTTGGTCACTTTCTCAAAAAACTCAATAAGGTTAGTAAGGCACGACCTACCTGCCACAAAACCATGCTGACTATCACCTATCAATTCATTACTCTCCAAATAACTATAAATCCTATCCCTTATAATTTTTTCCAACATCTTGCCGACAACAGAAGTGAGACTCACCGGTCTATAATTCCCGGGGAAGTCTCTGTTCCCCTTCTTAAACAATGGGACAACATTCGCTAACCTCCAATCTTCTGGTACTATACCAGAGGCCAACGACGACCTGAAGATCAGAGCCAGAGGCTCTGCAATCACTTCTCTTGCCTCCCAGAGAATCCTTGGATAAATCCCATCCGGACCAGGGGATTTATCTATTTTCAGACCCTCCAGAATATCCTGCACATCCTCCTTATCAACTGTAATACTGTCTATTCTACTCCCCTGCAACCCAGTGTCCTCCTCAGCTATATTCATGTCCCCTTGCGTGAACACCGAAGAGAAATATTGGTTCAATGCTTCACCAATCTCCTCCGGTTCCACACATAACTTCCCTCTGCCATCTATAACTGGCCCTAAACTTGCCCTAACCAACCTTCTGTTCTTGACATACCTATAGAACGCCTTAGGATTCTCTTTAACCCTATCCGCCAAAGTCTTCTCATGTCCCCTTTTAGCCCTTCTAAGCTCGCTCTTCAACTCCCTCTTAGCCAATCTAAAGCTTTCTAGTGCACTACCCGAGTGCTCACGTCTCATCCGAACATAAGCCTCCTTTTTCTTTTTAACCAACAAAGAAACTTTTTTGGTGCACCACGGTTCCCTAGCCCTACCAATTCCTCCTTGCCTGACAGGGACATACCTATCACAGACTCGCAGTAGCTGCTCCTTGAAAAAACTCCACATGTCGGACGTTCCCAGTCCCTGTAATCTCCTAGTCCAACCTATGTTTCCTAATTCTCTCCTAATAGCCTCATAATTACCCTTCCCCCAGCTAAAACCACTGGCCCGAGGTTCATGCCTATCCCTTTCCATCACTAAGGTGAACGTAACCGAATTGTGGTCACTATCACCAAAATGCACACCAACTTCCAAGTCTAGCACCTGGTCTGGCTCATTTCCCAGCACCAGATCCAATATAGCCTCACCTCTAGTTGGCCTGTCTACATACTGAGTCAAAAAACCTTCCTGCACGCTTTGAACAAAAACTGACCCCTCTAACGAGCTAGAGCTATAACAATTCCAGTCAATATTAGTCAAGTTAAAATCCCCCATAACAATTGCCCTATTACTTTCACTCCTAAGCAGGATTGACTCCGCAATCCTTTCCTCAACCTCTCTAGAACTTTTAGGAGGTCTATAAAAGACTCCCAACAGGGTGACCTCTCCTCTCCTATTTCTAATCTCCGCCCATACTACCTCAACAGATAAGTCCTCATCAAACCTCCTCTCTGACACTGTGATACAATCTCTGACCAATAATGCTACCCCTCCCCCTCTTCTACCTCCTTCCCTACTTCGACTAAAACATTTGAACCCCGGGACCTGCAGCATCCATTCCTGCCCCTGCTCTATCCATGTCTCTGAAATAGCCACAACATCGAAGTCCCAGGTACTGATCCACGCTGCAAGTTCACCCACTTTATTGCGAATACTCCTGGCATTGAAGTATACACATTTCAAACCCTGCTCCACCCCACCTCTGCAATGCCGTGCATTGCAGTCCCCATCCATGCATCCCTCACTTTCAGCCCCACTACTCAGGATCCCTCCCCCCCCCCGAATCAGTTTAAACCTCCCTGCATGGCCTTAGCAAATTTACCCCCCAGGATATTGGTCCCCTTCTGATTAAGGTGTAGACCATCCTTCTCATAGAGGTCACACCTTCCCCAGTACGAGCCCCAATTGCTTAAGTACCTGAACCCCTCCCTCCTGCACCATCCCCTCAGCCATGAATTCAAACCTTCCCTCTCCCTATTCCTCTCTAAACTATCCCGTGGTACAGGCAAGAGTCCAGAGATAACCACTCTGTCAGTCTTGGCCTTTAGTTTCCACCCCAACTCCATAAATCCCTGCCTAATATCCCCTTCCCCTATCCTCCCTATGTCGTGTGTCCCCACATGTACAATAACTTGTGGTTTATCTCCCTCCCCCCTAAGAGTCCTGAATACCCTGTCAGACACATCCCGGACCCCAGCCCCTGGTAGGCAACACACCAACCCTGAGTCCCTACCTTTAGTTCCGACCCTCCTATCTGTCCCCTTAATTGTGGAGTCCCCAATCACAAGGCCCAGTCTTTTACAGCCCCTAACCACCTGAGCTTTCTCACTCGGCTCACCCCCAGAGATCTGCTCTCTATGCTCAGTTGATTCCTCCTCAACTGTAGCCTCCAGCACCGAAAACCTATTATGGAGGGGAACCGCCCCAGGGGATTGTCTTCCCGATTGCTTCTTACCCCTCCTCCTGGCATTGACCCAAGCCTCATTTCTAGGAGTTACTATTTCTCTATAACTCCTATCAACTTCCACCTCCACCTCCCGAATTATGCGGAGTTCCTCTACCTCCCCCTCCAGCTCCTTTACACGCTCCTCCAGAAGCTGCAATCTAATGCACTTCTTACAACTAAAATCTCCTGAAACACTACTGGATTTCCTCACCACATACATCCCACAGGAGATGCAGCATACTGCCTGAACTGCCATCCCTGAAGCCATTACCAGCAAGAAAAAAAGAAAACAAAAAACTTCCCCACACTTATAATTAGGTTAGAGGAGGATGGAAGGGTGGGATCCTCTACCAGTGTAGAGGATCGGGTATCTCCTCTGCACCAATTTATAGGGCTAGGGGCCCGAGAGAAAAAAAAAACTACTACTGAGGGGGAACCACCCAGGTAACTGACTTTTAAAGTTAAAATAAAAACCCTTCCCAGACTCCTTTAGTCTGATGGTCGGTGACTCATCTTCAAATAAATAGTCTTTTTGAACATATTTTAATTGCTCAGGTAATGAGAAATGTGTAAATTTGTAAACAGGAAGTTGTGCATATTTAAATCAATTTCAGTCCAAAGATGTGCGGGTTAGGTGGATTGGCCATGCTAAATTGTCCCTTCGTGTCAGGGGGACCAGCTGAGGTAAATAGCTGGGGTTGTGGGGATACGGCCTGGGTGGGATTGTGGTCGGTGCAGACTCGATGAGCTGAATGGCCTCCTTCTGCACTGTAGGATTCTATTCTTTGAATTCGGGGGCTTGAGATAGAAACATAGAAACTTAGAAGAAAGAAGCAGAAGGAGGCCCTGCAAGCCTGCTCCGCCATTTATTACAATCGTGGCTGATCATCCAACTCAATAGCCTAATCCTGCTTTCTCCCCATAACCTTTGATCCCATTCACCCCAAGTGCTATATTTAGCTGCCTCTTGAATACATGCAATGTTTTGGCATCAACTACTTCCTGTGGTAATGAATTCCACAGGCTCACCGCTGTTTGGGTGAAGAAATGTCTCCTCACCTCCATCCTAAATGGTCTACCCTCACATTTTCAGACTAAATACTTAATAAATATAAATAAAGATTTGATTTTGGATAGCTAGTTAAATTATCTCTCGGGTAATATATACACAGCTAAGATCACTTTGTACTCTAATGTTACGTCTTGTTCCTCCCAGGTAACATTACCCAGCGGTTAATCTGATCTAACATAAAACCACAAATCCAAATCAGATCGGTACTGGAATATCCTGAGGATTAGATGTGAGGGGCCCTGCTCTGACCATTGCTAATATTAGAAAGGATTGAGGCATTACGATTTTGAACAGAATGCGATAATACTTAAAGAATAATATTCGGAATGCTAGCTGATTGGCAACAGAAATGAGAGGCAGCAAAAGGCAACACATCATGTATTTTTCAACTGCCCAAAGATAGCAAGGTTTTGGAAAATGTTAGGGCCCTGGACCAGAATCCCAAATTACATGAGGAAGCCAGACTAGACCCCAACATTTTGTTTTATTTTGGCATAAATATGAGGAGAGGATACTTCACATCAACAGCAATTTCACTGACAAATTAGGGATCTTGTATCAAAACAATATATAAAAGCAAATTACTGCAGATGCTGGAATCTGAAACCAAAAGAGAAAATCTCAGCAGATCTGGCAGCATTTGTTCATTACAGATGCTGCCAGGCCTGCTGAGATTTTCCAGCATTTTCTCTTTTGGTTGTATCAAAACAAACATTATTCATAGCACAGTTTAAATATAACTCTAACAAAATGAAACAGCTTAACAATTGGGCAATAGAACAAAGAACAAAGAACAAAGAACAATACAGCACAGGAACAGGCCCTTCGGCCCTCCAAGCCCGCGCCGCTCCCCAGTCCAGGATTGAATCCTGAATCCAGGATCCCCACCCAATTTTCCAGCCTATCTACATACCAATATCCTATCCACCGAGCTGTCCCTCACAGCTACGATGCTTTGTTCATTACAACCTATTAACTTACCCCCACCCCCCCATTCCAGACCATGTGATCTCCAGGGAGAGGCGAAAACCCAGAGTGAAAAACCCCAGGGCCAATATGGGGAAAGAAAAATCTGGGAAATTCCTCTCCGACCCCCTGAGGCGATCGAAACGAGTCCAGGAGATCACAATGGCCCCGATCGGAAAATGCTTCCCAACCCTAGTCATTTCCACTTCCACGAACACCATATGAATCCCCTGCCCCCGAGACAGGTTCCCAACTATCCGCAGTATCACTCTGTACTGGCACCAGCAAGATGATCGTAGAATGAAGCCTTGAAACGAGAAACCAGGAACAATTAGCCCGCGCCGCTCCCTGGTCCAAACTAGATCACTCTTTTGTATCCCTCCATTCCCACTCCGTTCATATAGCTGTCTAGATAAGTCTTAAACGTTCCCAGTGTGTCCGCCTCCACCACCTTGCCCGGCAACACATTCCAGGCCCCCACGACCCTCTGTGTGAAATATGTCCTTCTGATATCTGTGTTAAACCTCCCCCCCTTCACCTTGAACCTATGACCCCTCGTGAACGTCACCACCGACCCGGGGAAAAGCTTCCCACCGTTCACCCTATCTATGCCTTTCATAATTTTATACACCTCTATTAAGTCTCCCCTCATCCTCCGTCTTTCCAAGGAGAACAACCCCAGTTTCCCCAATCTCTCCTCATAACCAAGCCCCTCCATACCAGGCAACATCCTGGTAAACCTCCTCTGTACTCTCTCCAAAGCCTCCACGTCCTTCTGGTAGTGTGGCGACCAGAACTGGACGCAGTATTCCAAATGCGGCCGAACCAACGTTCTATACATCTGCAACATCAGACCCCAACTTTTATACTCTATGCCCCGTCCTATAAAGGCAAGCATGCCATATGCCTTCTTCACCACCTTCTCCACCTGTGACGTCACCTTCAAAGATCTGTGGACTTGCACACCCAGGTCCCTCTGCGTCTCTACACCCTTTATGGTTCTTCCATATATCGTGTAGCTCCTCCCTACATTATTCCCACCAAAATGCATCACTTCGCATTTATCAGGATTGAACTCCATCTGCCATTTCCTTGCCCAAATTTCCAGCCTATCTATATCCTTCTGTAGCCTCTGACAATGTTCCTCACTATCTGCAAGTCCTGCCAGTTTTGTGTCGTCCGCAAACTTACTGATCACCCCAGTTACTCCTTCTTCCAGATCATTTATATAAATCACAAACAGCAGAGGTCCCAATACAGAGCCCTGCGGTACACCACTAGTCACAGGCCTCCAGCCGGAAAAAGACCCTTCCACTACCACCCTCTGTCTTCTATGACCAAGCCAGTTCTCCACCCATCTAGCCACCTCCCCCTTTATCCCATGGGATCCAACCTTTTTCACTAGCCTACCATGAGGGACTTTGTCAAACGCTTTACTAAAGTCCATATAGACAACATCCACGGCCCTTCCTTCGTCAACCATTTTGGTCACTTCTTCAAAAAACACCACCAGGTTCGTGAGGCATGACCTCCCTCTCACAAAACCATGTTGACTATCGTTAATGAGTTTATTCCTTTCTAAATGCGCATACATCCTATCTTTAAGAATCTTCTCCAACAACTTCCCCACCACGGACGTCAAGCTCACCGGCCTATAATTACCCGGGTTATCCTTCCTACCCTTCTTAAATAACGGGACCACATTGGCTATCCTCCAATCCTCTGGGACCTCACCTGTGTCCAGTGACGAGACAAAGATTTGCGTCAGAGGCCCAACTATTTCACCTCTCGTCTCCCTGAGCAGCCTTGGATAGATTCCATCAGGCCCTGGGGATTTGTCAGTCTTTATATTCTCTAACAAACCTAACACTTCCTCCTTTGTAATGGAGATTTTCTCCAACGGTTCAACACTCCCCTCCGAGACACTCCCAGTCAACACATCCCTCTCCTTAGTGAATACCGACGCAAAGTATTCATTTAGGATCTCCCCTACCTCTTTGGGCTCCAAGCATAAGTCCCCACTTTTGTCCCTGAGAGGTCCGATTTTTTCCCTTACAACCCTTTTGTTCCTAACGTATGAATAAAATGCCTTGGGATTCTCCTTAATCCTGTCTGCCAAGAACATTTTGTGACCCCTTTTTGCTCTTCTAATTCCCCGTTTGAGTATTTTCCTACTTTCATTATACTCTTCCAGAGCTCCCTCCGTTTTTAGCTGCTTGGACCTAACATACGCCTCTCTTTTCCTTTTGACCAGTCCCTCAATTTCCCTGGTTATCCACGGTTCTCTAATCCTACCCTTCCTATCCTTCTTTTTTACAGGCACATGCTTGTCCTGTAGCCCTAACAACCATTCCTTAAAAGACTGCCACATACCAGATGTGGATTTACCCTCAAACAGCCTCTCCCAATCAAGAGCTGCCAATTTCTGCCTGATCCCAATAAAGTTAGCCTTCCCCCAATCCAACACCTTACCCTTGGGACACCACTCATCCTTTTCCATCACTATCCTAAAGCTAACAGAATTGTGGTCACTATTTGCCACATGTTCCCCGACCAAAACTTTGAAGACCTGACCGGGTTCATTCCCCAGCACCAGGTCCAGTATAGCCCCCTCTCTAGTTGGGCTGTCCACATATTGTTCCAACGAACCCTCCTGTACACATTTTACAAATGCCTCACCATCCAGAGTCCCTGCCCTCAGCGATTTCCAGTCTATACCAGGGAAATTGAAGTCTCCCACTACAACAACCCTATATTTCCTGCACCTATCCAGTATCTCCTGACATATCCATTCTTCCACTTCCCTTGGGCTGTTGGGGGGCCTGTAGTACACCCCCAACATAGTGACTGCGCCTTTCCTGTTTCTAAGCTCCACCCAGAGTGACTCGCTACACGACTCCTCCGAATTGTCCTCCCTCTGCACCGCTGTAATATGCTCTCCAACCAATACCGCTACTCCCCCACCTCTTTTGGCCCCTCCTCTGTCTCGCCTAAAACACTTGTACCCTGGAATATTCAGCTGCCAGTCCTGTCCCTCTTTCAACCAAGTCTCCGTCACCGCAACCACATCCAAATTCCTCGTGCGCATTAAGGCCCCAAGTTCGTCTGTTTTACCTGCTACGCTCCTTGCATTGAAGTATAAGCACTCCAGACCCCCAGGCTCAGTGAGGTCGTCCTCCCCCAGAGTGCTCTTCTTCTTTGCCAGCCTTGTCCCAGCCCCAAGCTCGTCCCCAGCCACCACACTTATAGACCTAATAGTTTGATCCCCACCCCCCTGCCACACTAGTTTAAACCCCCCCGAACTGCATTAGCAAAGCTCCCAGCCAGGATATTTGTGCCTATTGCTCTCCCAGCATCTGAGCTATATTCCTTCTCAACATTTCGACTACCTGTAGAAAAATGCTGCATCTTAAACGATTCCCCTTAAACATAAAATATATCAATAACATGCTATCATCATAAAAACAATATTTAAAAAATGAAACCAAACAACTTCAATTTCTAACCTATCACTGTTTCAGTTCCAAATAAGCAACATTTTTCTTACAGATTAAAAACCACTTTAAATACAGGTAGCAACCATAATATACTTGCTATAAGAAGTGTACACAGTCTCGAAGCTTTCAGAGAAGTTTTGATTTTCAGACCAACTTGCAGACCTCTATTTTTTTTAAAAACCCAGCCTGAACTGAAATGCTGCTTTTGCCTCTGCTACAAATCTAGCTCCTCCCATTAACGATATTATCACATGAACCTGCCTACCTAAACCCGCCTTCCATTCCTTTAATCAGAAACCCCAGGGGATCTTTGCTTTTTGTAAATTAAAGTCCATTATCACTATGGTAAGTAAACACTACTGGGTTAAAATTAGGAATTATCCTGCTCTCCCAGCATCTGAGCTATATTCCTTCTCAACATTTCGACTACCTGTAGAAAAATGCTGCATCTTAAACCATTCCCCTTAAACATAAAATATATCAATAACATGCTATCATCATAAAAACAATAGCTGAATCAGTCTCAAACACAACTATTATCAAAATCCATTGATCAATTCATGGGTCGTATAGGCTTAATGCTTTGTATTACTATTAGTTAGCATGCACTCAATGGGCTGAATAGCCTCCTCTATGTCATAATGACATTTGACACAATGATTGGTTTACCATAAGACCATATGACGTAGGAGCAGAATTAGGCCACTCAGCCCATCGAGTCTGCTCTGCCATTCAATCATGGCTGATATTTTTCTCATCCCCATTCTCCTGCCTTTTCCCCATAACCCCTGATCCCCTTATTAATCAAGAACCTAAGTATCCAAATATCATTTAGCTAAAATGAAAATCCTGGGCTTTGAAACAGCAAGTTTATTATGGTTTACAAATGTATAGTTCATGACCAATACATATAATTTCATACTATCACAGTGTGACACAGAAGGAGGCCGTTCGGCCCATTGAGTGCGTGTCAGCTCTTTCAAAAGGGCAACCCAGTTGATCCCATTCCTCTTCACCATCCCGGCATTTTCTGGCTGCACCAAAGAAAGCGACTGTGGGATTGAGAAACAAAATAAACGGGATAACTTGGTGAATGGCTTCTAACAGTGAATAGAAATCATAGAAATCATAGAAACCCTACAGTGCAGAAGGAGGCCATTCGGCCCATCGAGTCTGCACCGACCACAATCCCACCCCACATATTTACCCGCTAATCCCTCTAACCTACGCATCCCAGGACTCTAAGGGGCAATTTTTAACCTGGCCAATCAACCTAACCCGCACATCTTTGGACTGTGGGAGGAAACCGGAGCACCCGGAGGAAACCCACGCAGACACGAGGAGAATGTGCAAACTCTACACAGACAATAGCCAACTGGGAATGCTAACTGGTTGACAATGGAAATGAGATGCAGCAAAAGGCAGCTTCAATGTTATAACTGTACAATTTAAAACAAAAACAGAGACTAACCATCGGCCTTGAAAATACTCTGCACGTTAATAGCATTAAAATGCCTAATCCGCTTTCAACTTACATTGTCATTTTGAGCTTTAGAGGTATAAATATTCTGGCCGCCGCTCCCAGTTTCTGAAAACAACCTCGCCCACGTGTTTTTATCTTTTAATTAATTATCAGACAAACCTGTTACCGATTAGTTTAAAAATGAAACCTCCCCTTCCTTCTGCTTTTCATGATGTGGAGATGCCGGCGTTGGACTGGGGTGGGCACAGTAAGAAGTCTTACAACGCCAGGTTAAAGTCCAACAGGCTTATTGGGTATCACGAGCTTTTGGGAGCGATGCCCCTTCATCAGGTGAGTGAGTGAGTCAGCAAGTGATGAAGGAGCAGCGCCCCGAAAGCTCGTGATGCCAAATAAACCTGTTGGAACTTTAACCTGGTGTTGTGAGACTTCGTATTCTGCTTTACAGGTTATTAAGGCCCAGGCCAGAAACTCCAAGGTGCTTTGTGAAGTTAGCTTGGACCTCAAGTTTACATTCGATTTTGGCATTGGTGAGCATAAGGCGTTTCACTGCAGGTATGATTCAAATGACCCACTAGGAAGCTTTTACCAAACAAAGTTTATTTAAGAACACAGTTAGAATATAACAACAAGAATTAGCATTGTTTATACCAATTACAAAACTCAAACATGACACAATATAATTCTTAACAGCTAGCTATCTCTGTTGTTCCAATTTAAAAGCAATACCCCATAGCCATATTCCCTTCTTCAGAATTAGTATTAAAACAAGTATGCTCACGTGATCCTAGATTTCCAGCTTTCAACAGAAATCCACACAGCAATTTTCAGAGAAGGATATATCCACAAGACAACAGAACAGAGAAGTAAATCTAGTTCCTCGCAGTTTCCAGTCTTCAAAGACAGGAAAAGATACCTCTCTCTCTGCAGCTTCCAACAGCAACACTCAGACAACAGAATCTCCAACTCCAGATAGGGGAAACAAGAGACGCTACTCTCTCTCTCTAAAGTCCAAACAGCAACTGGTAAAAAAAAACTAAGCTGGAGTTCTCAGTGAAAGCCTAGCTACTTCCAGTCACATGACCTGACCTGTCAATCATCCCAATCAAGCAATCTACTCTGCAATCCCAGGGGAACACTAAAACAACAGAACACTGCATTAGTTCAGGTTAAAAAAAAACATGATGTCAATTATGCTGCTTCAGTAACAATAGAGGATACCAGTTGTCGATAAAACAGCTTCAACGAAATGCCAGGGACTGCTAGAAACATCTTGCAGAGAAACATTTTTAAAATACGTTCTTAAAGACACAGCATTGTCATAGGGTAACAAGTGCAAACTGTTTACAGTTGAAGATGGTTCCTCATCACCACCAGTTAGAACCAGAGAGCAATGGGGGTGAAGAAGCAGCTGAGGGATTGGTCTTATTCCAATGGCTCCATGCCATGACTGCCATACCCGGTGGCAGTCCCCAGCCCCCACCCCCACCCCCCCACCACAATTTTACTAGCAGCGGAGAGGAGGCATGAGTTCCTCCTGACTTTGGGTCAATTGAAGCCCTTAAATGGCCAATCAATGGCCAATTATGAGCCTTTATCCAGTGCCAAGTGTGTAGCCTGGCAAGTCTCACGAGGTGAGCTGGTGCCCAGTCAAGGTGGGGTGCCACTTTTCCAGCCCACCCCCTCCCCCCATCCACCTTGGCAAGGTCTTCCCACTCCCATGTTTCCCTCCATTCCAGCCCTGCTCTGTCTGACCAAGCCCCACCCACCCAGGCCCTCTTCCAAGTCTGGGCTCCAATCGAGCAAGCATACATCGAGATTAGCTGTAGTCCCAACAGTGGCCACCACTCCCAGTGGCACTGCTGGAACCAGACAGATGCCGGCCAGTGGCTCTCGGAAGTGTAACCTCCTTCCCGGATGGGGACAGACAACCCACCCCAAGCGAATTAACCTCCTGACAGCGATTGAACAGCTGAAGAGCGAAATGGCAAAGCAGACATATTCACTGGGCGGGGGGGTTACAGATGGGGAAATCCCACACTCCCCCACCCCACCAATGATTTTCAAGGAGACTGACTCCCATCTAAACCCACATAGCAATATTGCAAAGACTGGAAATAAAATCAAAGATGGTAGAAATCAAAAGCAAGATGTGTTTAAAGAGAGGGTCATTTCAGGAGAATACTCTGGTCACCAAACTACCAAGAAGGGTGTGAGTGCTTTGGAGAGGGTTCAAAGAAGGTTTACCAGGATGTTGCCTGGCCTGAAGGCTTTTAGGTATGAGGAGATAGGTATGAGGACTTTAGTATGAAGTTGGATAAACTTGGATTGTTTCTACTGGAAAGACAGAGGCTGAGGGTCGACCTGATAGAAATCTACCAAATTATGAGAGGCATAGATAGATAGGGTGGATAGTCAGAGGCTTTTTCCCAGGGTGAAAAGGTCAACCTCAAAGGGATACAGGTTCAAGGTGAGATGGGGAAAGTTCAGGGGATATGTGTGGGGGATGTTTTTCACCTGGAGGGTGGTGGGTGCCTGGAATGTGCTGCCAGTGGAGATGGTGGAACTAGGCACGTTAGCAATGTTCAAGGCATATCTTGATAGAGACATGAACAGGAGGTGACCAGAGGGATAGAAACCACGCATCAGCTCAGGCTTGGTGGGCTGAAGGGCCTGTTCCTGTGTTGTATTGTTCTTTGTTCTTTATTAGAACTGAAAACTGAACGTTTTGGTCTGAAGTTTTGATAAAGGGCCCAACTTAAGACATCATATCCTGTCTGCTCTGTTTATGGGGGCTGATTGATCTACTGCGTATTTTGAGCATTTTTTAAAATCCAAATTGTGTTGGCACAGTAGTTAGCACTGCTGCCTCACAGCGCCAGGCACCCGGGTTCGATTCCCAGCTTGCGTCGCTGTCTGTGTGGAGTTTGCACATTCTCCCCGTGTCTGCATGGGTTTCCTCCAGGTGCTCCGGTTTCCTCCCACATTCTGAAAGACGCGCTGGTTAGGTGCATTGGGGATCATGCTAAATTCTCCCTCAGTGTACCCGGACAGGTGCCGGAGTGTGGCGACTAGGGGATTTTCACGGTAACTTCATCGCAGTGTTAATGTAAGACTTACTTGTGACTAATAAATAAACTTTCGGTTACTCTGCGATGCCTTTCAAAAACGAAACGCACCTCAGTTCCTTTTCCTGAAGAGATGGGAATCATCACCAGGGCAGGAATTGTGCAGTCTGCCGTTAGAACCCACACAATATCAGATTCCTTTTCAATTTGAGAATGGTTGGATAAGGATTTACAATCTAACACGATAATCATAGGAGACGTGCCAGAGACATTGCCAAATGTGAGCTCGCAAAAGGTCTCCCGAAGCAGATCAGGAAACAACATTCAGTTATCCAAAAACTTGTGACATTTACTGGAAATGTTACATTGCGGTAGACTTTAATACACAGTCAGGAGAACTTCTTATTCCAAATGAATAAAAGATTGAACATATGTATACTGATTGTGACACATCATAAGAACATAAGAATTAGGAGCTAGTGAAGACCATTTGGCCCCTCGAGCCTGCTTTACCATTCAATATGATCATGGCTGAACTCTGCTTTCAACTCCACTTTCCTGCCTTTCATTCTGTAACAAATATCTAGTTCATGGTTTGTGTTCCGATATTTCAGTGGTAAAAGTAGAGTTAAAGTTTATTTATTAGTCACAAATAGGCTGACATTAACATTGCAATGAAGTTACCGTGAAAATCCCCTAGTCGCTACGCTCCAATGCTTGTTCAGATACACTGAGGGAGAATTTAACATAGCCAATGCACCTAACCAGCACGTCTTTCAGACTGTGGGAGGAAACCAGAGCACCCGCACAGACACAGGGAGAATGTGCAAACTCCACACAGACAGTGACCCAAACCGGGAATTGAACCCAGGTTCCTGGCGCTGTGAGGCAGCAGTGCTAACCACTGTGCCACCCCAATATTTGGTTCTGGGAAGATAAAAGTTTAACGCGAAGTTTAAATGCGAAGTGATGCATTTTGGTGGGAATAATGTAGGGAGGAGCTACACGATAAATGGAAGAAGCATAAAGGGTGTAGAGACGCAGAGGGACCTGGGTGTGCAAGTCCACAGATCTTTGAAGGTGACGTCACAGGTGGAGAAGGTGGTGAAGAAGGCATATGGCATGCTTGCCTTTATAGGACGGGGCATAGAGTATAAGAGTTGGGGTCTGATGTTGCAGATGTATAGAACGTTGGTTCGGCCGCATTTGGAATACTGCATCCAGTTCTGGTCGCCACACTACCAGAAGGACGTGGAGGCTTTGGAGAGAGTACAGAGGAGGTTTACCAGGATGTTGCCTGGTATGGAGGGGCTTGGTTATGAGGAGAGATTGGGGAAACTGGGGTTGTTCTCCTTGGAAAGACGGAGGATGAGGGGAGACTTAATAGAGGTGTATAAAATTATGAAAGGCATAGATAGGGTGAACGGTGGGAAGCTTTTCCCCGGGTCGGTGGTGACGTTCACGAGGGGTCATAGGTTCAAGGTGAAGGGGGGGAGGTTTAACACAGATATCAGAAGGACATATTTTACACAGAGAGTCGTGGGGGCCTGGAATGTGTTGCCGGGCAAGGTGGTGGAGGCGGACACACTGGGAACGTTTAAGACTTATCTAGACAGCTATATGAACGGAGTGGGAATGGAGGGATACAAAAGAGTGGTCTAGTTTGGATCAGGGAGTGGCGCGGGCTAATTGTTCCTTGTTTCTCGTTTCAAGGCTTCATTCTATGATCATCTTGCTGGTGCCAGTACAGAGCGAGACTGCGGATAGTTGGGAACCTGTCTCGGGGGCAGGGAATTCATATGGTGTTCGTGGAAGTGGAAATGAATAGGGTTGGGAAGCATTTTCCGATCAGGGCCAGTGTGATCTCCTGGACTCGTTTCGATCGCCTCAGGGGGTCGGAGAGGAATTTCCCAGATTTTTTTTCCCCATATTGGCCCTGGGGTTTTCACTCTGGGTTTTCGCCTCTCCCTGGAGATCACATGGTCTGGAATGGGGGGGTGGGGGTGAGTTAATAGGTTGTGATGAACAAAGCATCGTAGCTGTGAGGGACAGCTCGGTGGATAGGATATTGGTATGTAGATAGGCTGGAAAATTGGGCGGGGATCCTGGATTCAGGATTCAATCCTGGACCGGGGAGCGGCGCGGGCTTGGAGGGCCGAAGGGCCTGTTCCTGTGCTGTATTGTTCTTTGTTCTTTGTAGAAAATGGCATAAATGCAACTAAAGCAGCTTGGAGTCTACTACATTTTAAAGGTTAGGGTCATGCTGACTCAAGAGGTTAACAGCGAGAAATGTAAGAGCCATAAAATAGTGGGTGGGCTTGCTTCACTGGAGAGTTGGAGAGATGATGTTTACACTGTGGAAGTGCAGTCCAGAGAGGTTATTTTGGGACTTAGAGTTAAGTTAGTTTAAAAACATTCACTGAAACCTCAAAGGCTAGATCATCATGGAAATGGATGGGGCTTAAGGAGGTTCTGTTGTTTCAATTTATTTGTCTGTTTCCTTGGAAAAGGGGTTGGTTGCAGTTTGGACATTGTGTGGTTCACAGCTAACAAAGAAACAATTAGCAGGCTCCAGGCAGATAGGGCTCAGAGAAGTCCTGGGGAGCTGAGGAGGTGGCAGATGGTTGTTGGAGAGAGTTGGGGTTCAGAGAAGCTCTGGGAGCCATTTATAGCATGGGGCAGCCCGGAGACTGGTATTCAGAGAAACCCAAGGGCAGTCCCAGCTTAAAGAATGTAGTAGTTTATAAAAGAGTTGGAATTGTAATTAGAGTTGTAATTAGAGTTGGAATTGTAATTGTAATTGTAATTAGAGTTTGGAGTGCAGGTTTATGAATCCTGTGGAACACAGTCTCAGGAGAAGAGATTGAATCATTGGGAGAGAGACTGCGAGGTTCTTGAGAAAATTGAATGCTTCATTGTTGACTATTTTTAAGGCTGAGATGGACATATTGTTTGGTCCCTTCAGGAATTATTACGTTCCAGTTAGGGAGCAACATCTTCTGTTTAAAGCCGACAAAGTTTGAAATCCCAGTTAACCACTAAGAGAAACAAAGCCACAAGACTGAGAGATAGAGAGGTTCTTGATCAATAAGGGGAATCAATGGTTATGGGGAGAAGGCAGGAGAATGGGGATGAGAATCAAATCACCTTGAATGAATGGTGCAGCAGACTCGATGGGCCGAATGGCCCAATTCTGCTCCTATATCTTATGGTTTTATGGTCCAGTCATGTTGAATGATGGGGGTGATTTTGAGCCTGCACTCTCTGTCTGCGGGAATGGTTGCATGGATTCAAAATCCGGAGGGCACGAGATTCCGAGTTCTGACCTTCCCAGCACCTCACTGGTGGAGTGGCCTGGAACATAACACAGATTTCTCATTTGAATACATTAGCTTGTCATCAGCAAGCACTCTCCAGATATATAACCCGAACAGTATTTTCAGCTTCTGTCACATCAGCACCATTTACTACCGGTCTACAGAAGTGTGGACCCAGCACCTTCCCCTCCCAGAGGGGTTTTCAGAGGTGAGCACTCAGACAGCCAGCACCCTCCGCAATGTGCACATCTCAGCGGGCACCGGAGAGGACTCGGGGGACCGGATAGGTTCAACTTGGGGCTGGGGGTGGGTGTCCCGGAATCACCATTTTGGGGAGAGGAATCGGGAGGGGTCACTTGCAAGCCTATCCTTCATGTCGAGGCGACCCTTGATCTAAAAGGGATCAGAGGGTCGGGGCAGGGGGGTGGGGGGGAATGCGGGAGGGTGGGGGGGCTGCTGGAGTGGTTTCAGAATAGGGGGGGCTCAAAGTGTCAAGGACTCAGGGGGGAACTCTGAAGGTGAGGGGAGAGTGTGGAGACAGAGGGTCGTGGTTTCAGAGGATCAGGGAGAGTAGCCAGAGGATCAGGGAGAGGATTAAAGGGTCAAGTGGGAGTCAGGATGTCAGTGAGGAGTTGATGGGCTCAGCTGTTTAGTTAACTGGAGTTAGATGTGACTTTTTCCTGTCCAACATTTCCGAGATAATTATCCAAGTAACTGAGTCAGAACCTTCAGTCTCTGACTCTAACTCAAAGCTGGAGACTTTTTCGAAGGATCCCTGATGCATGGGAGTTTCCCACAGGAAGTTGAAACTTCCCAGGCAATTCCCATCAAGTCCTTGCATCGGGGCTTCCAAGGGAATGTGCAACTTTTAGGATACACCAGCGTATGACCATCTGAAGAATAGAAGATCTGGAGCCAATAATTTTCTTCACTAATTATATTCACTGGTGACAGTATCCCTCTAAGGATCGCTGATTATACCATTTGTACACTGGGTAATCCTGATTAAAGCAGACAACAGGGCCAAAATTCTCCCCCAAAAAATTCTAAATTTGTGTAAAAACTGGAGTAATTCACGCTGGTTTTTTCAGCGGGAGTTTCAAAATGAATCTCCCACACACTGTGCGCTATAAAATGCACTAGCATCAATCTTGCTAAAAATCTATTAGTGGGGCATATTCCTGCTGGAGGGACCGGCAGCATAGTGCTGAGGGAGCCATTGCGCATGCGCCGATTTGTCAGCGCCAACTGCCGGCTTCCTGATTATCGGCCGGCTTGGCCGCTGGCCAGACCAGTGAACTCTGCAAAGCCGGTCCTTCACCCTCCCACGGTCCGATTGCTGGCCCCCTGACCATGTCCGGCCCAGCCTCCACCCCTCTCCCCTCCGTTGCCTCGATTTCCCGCCCCCCCCCCCCGATTTCCTCCCCACCGGCAGTACTGACTCCCCCCCCACAGTCCCGACCCCCCTCCCCCGCAGCATCCCCGACCCCCCAGCAGGCCAAACCCTCGCCCCCAATGGCCAACCACAATCACTGGCCTCCCTCCCTCCCCCATCGATGCATTGTGGTTCAGGTCAGAAACTCCTAAGTGTTTTATGGAGCCTGCCTGAATTGGGCTAGGATAAGCATGGTGTGTTTCACCTCAGGTATGATTTAAATGACCCACTAGGGAGCTTTTATGAAACAATGTATTTAAGAATATATTTGACATGCATAGCAAGAATATTAGCAATAACTGTTATCAACAAAACAAAACAAGCACAATAATGTCTAATTCTTAACAAATATATCCAAGATGTTCCAATCAAACCAATCCCATAAACAAAAAACCCTTCGACAGATTTAACACAGCACAGACTAATGCTCACGTGATACTGGAACTGAGTCCTTTGGATGAATGTTGCAGTTCTTTTGATACACTCAGAACAGTTTGATGTCAGAACAGCTTCCCAGAACACCAGGGAGAGACTCTGGTCAAGCCACCAAAAGCAGGTTTTCTACTGCAGGAAGGCAGGAAGCCTTGCTTTCAGCTAACCAGCAGAACTTCCAAAACCCAGGAAGAGAGAGAGAGAGACACTGCTTTCACTCTGATCTCCATTCCCTTCTAAACTAAAGCACTGCTGCCAGCCAGAAACAGAAAATGAAACCTTGAATTCCCTAGGAAGGAAAAAAACTGATCAGAACCTATGACCTTCCTCCTAACAATGCAGGACCATAAAACAACGCAAAGTAAAAATAAACAAACCCCATTTAAACCACTGAAGGAGCAATAAAAGGACTCCTACAGACAGCCTGGCAACAAAGAGAACTTAAAGGTACACTAATGTCACACATGGAACAGGTTCAGATCCCCCATTTTCACATTGAAATAAGAATTCATTTCCAACAATCTCCTGACATTATGGTCATACTGTGAGAATTGACTAATCACGATAATTAATCTCCATTAATTTAGTCAACAGCGGACTCAGAACATAAAACCAGAAGATATAAGAGCAGAATTGGACTATTCGGCCCATCGAGTCTGCTCCACCATTCAATCATGGCTGATATGTTTCTCAACGCCATTCTCCCACCTTTACGTGACCACCAGGAAAATTCCAGTGGTCGAAAGCTTTAGAAACCAGAGAACCAAAGTTACATTTTCCTTCTTTCTCGCCGTGTCTGCGGGGGTTTCGTCCAGGTGCTCCGGTTTCCCCCCACACTCCTAAGACGTGTGGGTTAAGTTGATTGGCCATGCTAAATTGCCCCTTAGTGTCAGGGGGTTAGCAGGGTAAATAAGTGGGGTGATGGGGCCTGGGTGGGATTTTGGTCAGTGCAAACTCAATGGGCCGAATGGCCTCCTTCTGCAGTGTAGGGATTCTATGGATTCCCAAGCAATACTCCACTTATATATGTCAAGCCTCGAATTACTCATTTGCGGCAAATCCAAAAATATTCTATTCCCGAAAGAAATCTATCTAATTGATATTTGAATGAATGGTGAAAAACTTTGTGTCCTGGGAATTATTACCTTTTGACACCAAGAGAAAGACACAAATTGGCAACAAAAGTTTGTCAATAGATTCAAAGGGACGGGGGAGGGAGGCGGGGGGGGGGGGTAGGGGCGGTGATTGGTGTGTGGGGGAAGTCTCTATAATGATTCAGCCCTGCTGGAGAGAATTAATGGCTTTGCTCTTTTGTTACAGGGCTGAAGTTGAGGACCACACAGCACGTCAATACCAGGGTCCTGTGTGACAATTTGCTGTCACGGCTGAGGTGCGAATAATACATAATAACATCATGAAGCTATCAAATTCATTATCATCATTAAGTTCAGTGGGGAAACTCATAGCACAGACAGAGTTTTATTGGCTAACAGCAATTTACAAAGGCTCTTATCTGTCTCACTCCACAATTTCCTGGGGTTTTTTTCTTGACAAGTTAATTCGGGAAACAGTTTTAACGTATCATTCGACTGATGCAGTTTTCCAGCAGGTTTTGGTCCATGGATCACTGCCAGCTGCTATGACATGAAACATTATCTTCATTTCCTTCTAGGAAACTATCAGGCCCTGATTCGTACTCCTCCGGTTGTGTTACTTGATATGGAACCCTCCCACCCAACCCCCCCCCACCCCCGCCCCGTCCCCGCCACACACAGGATGTTAGCTTTCTTTGTATATTCTATGAGAACAAACATTCAGTACAAGGCTTAATCAGCTGGAAATAATGGCTCACACAACATAAGAACATCTTTGAAAAGATAAAGCACAATAGCTAGGTGTCTAGGAGAAGATGCTGAAACATTTTGTACATCTACCTGGAAGATTGAGACAGAAGCTCATTAAAATGATGACACTTTAAAAATACTCTATTGTCTGCAAAGCACTTTAAGATGCCCGGTGGCTATGAATGACATGACAAGCCATTCTTTCTTTTATTCGACAGGATGAATAAAGAGAAACTGTTTCCTCAAATGGTGAAATTCGGAACAATGGGACACAGCCTGAAAATTAGAGAAAGGACTAAAACCAGGAAGTGCATCACTAGGTAAAGGGCAGTAGAAATTTGGAACTCTTTCACCCCCAGAAAAACTGTAGGTGCCGCACAAGTGAATGTTTTAAAGTTGAAGTTGATGGATTTGTTGTGAGCCGAATTATTGAGGGATTGGAGCGAAGGCAAGTCAATGGGATAAATGTTCAAATCAGCTCTGATCCGACTCAGCAGCGAAACAGGTTTGAAGGCACGACTAGTGTGTTTGGAAATCCCATTGATAATTAACAAAAAAGGAAAAGGCCGGAATCTTACCCCCGTTCATGCCAGCGGGATTTTCCCATCCCGCAGCGAACGGAGATTTGGCTGGCTGCAAAATTCTCCGACCTCGCTGCAGCCGGAGCGTGGCAGGAACGGCCGGTAAGATCACGCCCAAATTATTTCATTTTTATGAGCGCAGAGATAACGTGCAGGATCCCCCCGCCACCCCCCCCCCCCCCTCACCCCCCACACCTCCGACCTCTGCCCGCCCCTCCAACTTCCAGGGCATTATCACAGTGGCATAGGCAGCACGACATTGACGTTCTAAGCACCCCCCCCCCACCACCACCAGGAAATCTGAGGCAGGGGTTTGCTGTCAGAGGGGCCAGATCCTCCAGCGAGAATGGCCAGAAAATCCCGGCCAATATATTTTATTCCCTTAACATCATGATGTGCCTTCAAAGGTTCAAGCATATAGGACGGCACTGTGACACAGTGGTTAGCACTGCCGACTCACAGCGCCAGGGACCCAGGTTCGTATCCCAGCTTGGGTCATTGTCTGTGTGGAGTTTGCACATTCTTCTCGTGTCTGCGTGGGTTTTCTCCAGGTGCTCCGGTTTCCTCTCATAGTCCAAAGATGTGCGGGTTAGGTTGATTGGCCATGATAAATTGCCCCTTAGTGTCAGGGGGGCTAGCTAGGGTAAATGCATGGGGTTATGGGGATATTGCCTGGGTGGGATTGTGCAGACTCGATGGGCCGAGCGGCCTCCTTCTGCACTGTAGGATTCTATGATTCTATCATTCTATATTTACAACATTTCATATAAAGAGAAAAGAATTTGATAATGCCAATTAGTTCTGATGGGGCCCCAACAGCTCATTTAGAATCCAGAGAACACCACTGAGCACAATGCAATTTGCTCAATTTGGGGATCTGTTGGAGGGATCAGTCACCACGGATGTAGAAGATAAGCCCATTCTCCTCAAAGCCACTGACCAATTCTTTCAATAATTTGGGCGTGGTGGAAATTGCAAATAAAAACTCTTTCCTGAAAAACAATATTAAGGAAGCAAAAGACTCGCATTTATGTAGCACCTTTCGCAATCTCAGAAAGGCCCAAAGCATTGGCAGCCAATTAAGTACTTTTGAAGTGATGTCACGAGTGAAAACATAGAATCATAGAATCCCTACAGTGCAGAAGGAGGCCATTTGACCCATCGAGTTGCACCAACTACAATCCCACCCAGACCCTACTCCCATAAGCCTACACATTTTCCCTGCTCGACCCTCTGACACTAAGGGGCAGTTCACCATGGCCAGTCAACCTAACCCACACATCTTTGGAATCACAGCCAGTTTTCACACAACAATATCCCACAAACAGCAATGTAACAATGATCAAACAATCTATTTCAGTCTTGGTGGTCAAGGTATGAATCGTAGAATCATAGAAATCCTACAGTGCAGAAGGAGGCCATTCGGCCCATCGAGTCTGCACCGACAACAATCCCACCCCAGGCCCTACCCCCACAACCCCACACATTTAATTTGCTAATCCCTCTAACCTACACATCCCGGGACACTGTGAGCAATTTAGCATTGCCAATCAACCTAACCCGCACATCTTTGGACTGTGGGAGGAAACCGGAGCACCCAGAGGAAACCCACGCAGACACGGGGAGAATGTGCAAACTCCACACAGACAGTGACCCAAGCTGGGAATCAAACCCAGGTCCCTGGAGCTGTGAGGCAGCAGTGTTAACCACTGTGCCACCGTGCCACCCCAAATATTAGCCAGGAACATAGGGGAAGAAGTCTCTTTCTATTCTTCCAAGTGGAACGATTGATTCTTTTAAAGGGACTCAGGGCAGGATCCTGCCATCAGAGCAGAGAACCTCGTGGGAGCCAAAAAGTCAGAAACCCACCAACGTAAAATCACATTGCAATTCTCCCAAAGGCAGGTTAATGGCAGGTCTGTTTTCCTGCTGGCTGGTAGCATGAATTCGATTTGCATTTCATGAATGCTGATTAAAATAGCTGCCAGCTGCTATCCCATCAGAGATCTTCCAATCTCACGTCACGCCAGGGTGAAATTATGTTGGTGCAAAACCTGATTGTTAAAGAGTGCCATGCACAAGATGGTCATCAGTTGGCAAGAGACTTCGAGGTGAGCACAATAAAGTCTTTCGACCACAGTGTCGCACTGCTCCTGATGCGCTGTTCACCACTCTGCCAGCAGAGACCGGTTCCTGCCCTCCACCTCCATGCTGAGCTGGTCTTCATGGACAGCACCGTGCTGCTGGACCCATGGGCCTTCCTGTGTCATAGGACTGTGCCTGGGGAGTATAGGGGACTATATCCGACCACCCCACCCCTCCCTCCCACTGGTGGCAGTGTGGAAGGAGGGTTGGGCAAGGTGGTGGGGGGGGGGGGGGGGGGGAATGACGGGCAAGGGCTCAGGACGACAACTAATAAAACAAGGAGATGGATGAAGAAAATGAACATTGGAAGGCAGAGGGGAGGGAAACTCAACCCTGACAAGGTTACACGAAAATCTCACAAACAAGAGGATCAAAAGGATACGACATTGTTTACTGGAAGCAGATTGATGAAGACTCCAGATGCAGTGGGTAGAGGGCCAAGTGTGCCGATAGAATCAGTGCCAATGTGTTTTGCTACATTAAAGGAACGGTACCACTGCAAGTTACCATTTGTATTCTATATATTCCAGGAAATGTAGATCATTGAAAGATAGCTGAATCATGTAGGACTGCAATATCCAGTTAAACAACTTCAAGGCTTTTTTCCCTGGTCATACCTGATTGTTTCCCGGTGGTACAGTAAGTCATACCTGGCAGTGTGCGAGGCAGGAAGAAGATGCCTCATGGGTGACAGGTTTAGGGGAGCAGAATTCTTATTGAGGCTGCTCGCCTTTTCCCATTGGGTTGCTGGCATCCCGCATGGTCTGAGGAGAATGATGTGAGTGTGCTGGACCAGCGTTTAAATATGGCGCCAGGATCTTCGAACCCACCAGCTACCAGCGGGCAGACAAACCAGCCACCAGGAGAGTCAGAGGCGAACTCACCTGTGCATGATTAATGAGATTCCAAGCACAGAATCTGGACATTCAGGCCAGCGGGAAAGGCAACACTGGAGCCGCCCACTACCACACACGGGGTGAATTTTCCTGTTCCGACGCCACGGGAATCTTAGCAGGTGGGATAGAAAATTCGGCGGAACATGCAAAGGTCCGTTACTTTAGGCAGGAACTTCTGGCCTTGGGGCGAGCGCGGCTGGAAAATCTCGCCCATAGTCTCCAAAATGGAGAATTCCATCCTCAATTCCGTGTCTTGTCCAAAAGACTGCAGCATTCCCTCAGCACTGAACCGGGACAGCGGCCTAGATTTTGTGCTCAAGTCTCTGGAGTGGGACAAGAACCCAGTACCTTCTGACAGAGAGGAAAATGAAACTCTGCAAAAGAGGCCATTATTGAACACCATTTCTCGGTGAAGGGAGCAAAGTCATTGTCAATTTGTTAAAAGTCTCTGGAGTGGGACAAGAACCCAGTACCTTCTGACAGAGAGGAAAATGAAACTCTGCAAAAGAGGCCATTATTGAACGCCATTTCTCGGTGAAGGGAGCAAAGTCATTGTCAATTTGTTAAAAGATTGTGTCTGCAGCATCTTTTTCCTGCCTCGCACACTGCCAGGTATGACTTACTGTACCACCAGGAAACTATCAGGTGTAACCAGGGAAAAAAGCCTTGAAGTTGTTTAACTGGATATTGCAGTCCTACATGATTCAGCTATCTTTCAATGATCTACATTTCCTGGAATATATAGAATACAAATGGTAACTTGCAGTGGTACCGTTCCTTTAATGTAGCAAAACACATTGGCACTGATTTTATCGGCACACCAGCCCTGCAATCGGGAAGCGCGAGACTCACAGAATGGCACTCTCCGTTGGCCTCGGGCACAATTCTACGAGCCTCGGGCGGGCGTGCCAGTGAAATTCTGGCCATCAAGGTGCTTCCCAGCAGTGTTATCAAACACAATTTGACAATGAATCATGCAAAGATATTATAGGACAGATACTTGAAAACTTGGCCATTAAGATAGTCAAAGGAGGAGAATGACGTAGAGAGGTTAAGGGAGAGAATTTCAGAGCCTATCGTCCATGCAGCTGAGGTTGCAGAGATCAGGAATGACAAGGCCATAGAGTTTTTTTTATTAGTGTCACAAGTAGGTTAACATTAACACTGCAGTGAAGCTACTGTGAAAATCCCCCAGTCGCCACACTCCGCACCAGTTTGGGTACACTGAGGGAGAATTTAGCACGGTCAATGCACCTAACCAGCACATCTTTCAGACTGTGTGGGAGGAAACCGGAGCACCCGGAGGAAACCCATGCAGACATGGGGAGAATGTGCAAACTCCACACAGACAGAGACCCAAGCTGGGAATCGAACCCGGGTCCCTGGCGCTGTGAGGCAGCAGTGCTAACCACCGTGCCACTGTGCCGCCCACATGCAGAACATAATAAGCTGGAAGAAAATTGCTCTTATGACAGAAAATTCACGTCGGCACAATGGTGTCATAGTTAGAACTGCCAACTTTAATGCTCAACAGTTGGAGGTCCCGTCACAAGATGTGTAAGTGACAGCACAGTAACAGCACAGTCTGAATGGAGGAAGGGTGGCCAACTGGGCTCAAAGTAGGTGGAACTTTTGGTACTATGAGAGAGGAAAAAGTAACTGCTCATGCACATCAAACAGGTCACAAACCTGGGGCGGAATTTAATGCCTACCCATGTGGCGGGTTTGATGGCTGGAGAGCATTCAGTCAGGCAGCAAGGTGTTGGACGATGTAGCAGATTTAGAACAGAGAGCAGCGAATTGCTTTTTGACACAGAGGGCAGTGAGACTACCGCAATTTAGTGATTGAACAGGAACCAAGGTCACTGTCCCAACTTGGAATGGGTGATAGGTCGAGTGTCTCTCCCCTCTTGGCTATTACAAGTTGGGACAGAGGCAATGGTGTCTGTACAACCACTAACTCCATTCTCCTGCTCTCTGTTTTAGAGCTTATACATTTGGGAAGGGATTCTCCAGGCCGGCTAGCTCCCAGCGGGAATAGTGATAGCCTGGAGAATCAGGCGGTGAGCAAAAAACGGGCATGGGGCCCAGCTCCCCCCCACCAGCCCCAATCAGGTGGCCCGCCCATAATGGAACCCGATAAATATTCAAGTTGCCTATTTAACATATAATTAGTGGGCTTTGATGCCCGATTCAAATACCTCCCACTACTCACCCAGCAGGATCTGCAGAGAGTGGGTTTTCATACAGGCCCTCACAAAAGAGGACCCAACGTGCTGGATCCTGAGGGTTGACAAAGCACCACCCAACCCCTCAGCAATGAGAGGCATCCTCCCCCACCCATGCAGGCATGGGACTTATCCAACCCGATTCCCCCCCACTCAACCCCCATAACCCCTGAGGGACCCTTCCTCTGCAGCTTGGCAGCAGCAGAGGGACCACTGGACCTACTTCCTCAAGCCGCCTCTGGGGCCAAGACGCCAGGCCAGGGTGTCAGTGCCAGGATGCCGGGGGACAGTGCACCATGGACACTGCCAAAGTACGTGGCCTGAAGAGGGCCTGATAGGGGGCCTGAGGGGGGAGGGGTAGATTGGAGGTTCTTAGGGGGAATCTGAGGAGGAAGGGGGCTCAAGTGGGGGAGGCCTGAGGTGAATGGGGGCCCAAGTGGGGGGAGGGTTCTGAGGAGGAAGGGGGCCCAAGTGGGGGGAGGGGTCTGGGGAGGAAGGGGGCCCACGTGGAGGGGGGTCTGAGGAGGAAGAGGGCCCAAGTAGGGTAGGTCTGAGAAGGGCCTGAGTGGGGAAAGGTTCTGAAGAGGAAGGGAGCCTGAGTTTGGGGGGGGGGGGGGGGGGGGGGGTGCGGTGTTTGATCATCCTCATGCCTGCGTGGTTTTGGGCAGGGGGAGACAGTTATTTGTGGGTGGGGTGAAGGGGGGGGGGTGGGGGAAGGATGCCACTCTTTGGTGAGGCATTGGTGGTGCTCTCCTGGTCAGTGTGGCAATGAGGGAGGGGGCGGTGGCGGTGGTCGGTGGGGAGGACAGAATTTCATTCTTTTAGGGGAGCGGGCGCCTGTCTCTGAGCACGGTGATCAGGGAGCCATTTTTAAATGGCTCCCTGACCTCTGAACAGCGGAGCTGGCTGGTGGGTTCCCAAAACTCAGCTCATTTGCATCTTTCAAGTGGGTGAATCCCACCTGACAAACGCTGGCAACAGCAGTGGGAAACATTCCCGTTTTCCCACCGGCATGTACACTTCAGGAGAATTCAGGAGAAGCCCGGCCTAAGTCCATGTCCCCTTGTTCTATCTGGAGTTCCTCAATCACTGGAAACAGGGGGGTGATATTTGAACCCTCTCAAAACCAAGCACAGAAATAAAATTGGATCCTCAGTTTCTTCAGACTTTTAAACACATTTATCAAATCACCCATCACTGTGGCAATGAAAATAGTCCCCTTGTCTCCCTCTCAATTTGGGTTTTCACAGAAGTTGTGTTTCCTCAGTGAATTAGTGAATTTATTCTATTCCCTCTCCACTGTCTTGATCTTCCCTCTTTACCACATTTACAAAAGCCAGCACACTCACAAACACTCCTACTTTCACAGTTTTAATAGGAGAAACTTGCACTTTGTCTTACTCTACCTTATACACCTGGAACCTAGTTGACTAAATGTATCATGACCAGTGATGGGGTGGCAGAAGGGCAGACTCAGAGGAAAAGTTTAAAATTTATTTATTAACCACAAGTAGGCTTACGTTAACACCACAATGCAGTTACTGTGAAAATCCCCTAGTCGCCACACTCTGTTTGGGTACACTGAGGGAGAATTTAGCACGGCTAATGCACCTAACCAGCACGTCTTTGGACTGTGGAAGGAAACCGGAGCACCCAGAGGAAACCCACGGAGACACAGGGAGAACTTGCAGACGCTGCACAGACAATGAGCCAAGCTGGGAATCGAACCCAGGTCCCTAGCGCTGTGAGGCAGCAGTGCTAACCACTGTGCCACTGTGGAATTCACTTTGTGAAACTCTTTGAACTGCATCGTTGACATAAGATGCAATATAAATCCAAATAATATTCAGTTGTAATAATATTTTCTGTGCAAATGAACCGCAGGATACTTGTAGCAGCTGAGAGCAGCAACATCAATTCCAGATAACTTACGTACCATCAAAAGAAATATTTTACCATTGAGTAAAGAAAAAGAGAATCAATTTGTTTCTTTATATAATGTTTTCCATCGCCTCTGGACATCTCAAAATGCTTTGCCGCCGATGAATAGACTGTTGTTGAATAATGAATGAGTTCTATACTTAAATGTTGATGTTCTTGCCATTATCCCAATGGTCTTTACAGCAAGGAATTATTTGTCTCCGCATAGCTCATTTTACATCCTCAGGTCATCCTGACTTTTCCATAAAGTTATTTAATTAGTTTTGAAGTTTTGTCATTATTGCGATGCAGGAAACAGGGGCAGACAATTTGCTCATGGCAAGGCCCCATACACAGCAATGAGACAAATGGTAAAGAAAGCTGTTTTGTTGATGTTTATTGCGGAATAATTGCTAGCCAGGATACCAGGGGATTTCCATCAATGCCCCGGGCCGGTGGTGGTGTAGTTGTATTGTCACTGGACTGGAAATCTGGGGACTCAGGTTCAAATCCCATCAGAACAGGTCGCAAAATGTGAATTTAATAGAATTCTGGAATTAGAAGTGTAGTGATGAATATGAGATCATTGTTTATAAAACAAAATCCATCTGGTTCTTCACCAGTGCCTTCAGAGAAGGAAATCTACCATCCTTACCTGTTGTGCACTGGGCTACGTGTGACTCCAGACACACAGCAATGTTGAAATGCCTCTCCGTTCAATTAGGGATGGGCAATAAATGCTGGCCCAGCTAGTGATGCCCACGTCCAATGAATAGTAGAGAAAAGACAATAAATATAAATCAAGAAAGCCTGTCGGTAATATTAGTCCAGGACTTCCTCATGCCATTGAGTGAGGTATTCACGGTGCCGTGGCACAGTGGTTAGCACTGCTGCCTTATAGCGCCTGGGACCCAGGTTTGATTCCTGGCTTGAGTCACTGTCTGTGCAGAGTCTGCACGTTCTCCCCATGTCTGCGTGGGTTTCCCCCGGGTGCTCCGGTTTCCTCCCACAGTCCAAAAGACATGCTGGTTAGGTGCATTGACCATGCTAAATTCTCCCTCAGTGTACCCAAACAAGCATCGGAGTGTGGCAACTGGGGGATTTTCACAGTAACTTCATTGCAGTGTTAATGTAAGCCTACTTGCGACACTAATAAATAAATTTAAAACTATGCGGAATTATGATATGAATGAATTCATACGGTGTCATTTTCTCCCTGGGTCTCTTGTACTGCTCCATTGACCCAGTTACTGAAACTATTGTTATAATTCAGGTCAGGAACTCCAAAATGTTTTATGAAGTCCATCTGGATCATAAGTTTTGCAATTTGAGTTTGGCTAGGGTGAGCATGAGATGTTTCACTTCAAGTATGATTCAATTGATCCACGAGGGAGTTTTTATCAAACAAAGTTTTTTTAAAAATACATAGCATTGGAGAGAGATAGGATCAGACAAGTTAGAAAAGTGTTTAATTGGAGTAAGGGGAATTATGAGGCTATCAGGCAGGAAGTCGGAGGCTTAAATAAAGGGAAAGACTCTTAAATAAAGGGAAAGACTCTTTGTACTGTAGAGGATCAAAAGGACCTTGGGGTCCGGGTCCATAGGACTCTGAAATCGGCCCCGCAGGTGGAGGAGGTGGTTAAGAAGGCGTATGATGTGCTGGCCTTTATCAATCGAGGGATTGAGTTTAGGAGTCCAGGGATAATGATGCAGCTATATAAGACCCTCGTCAGACCCCACTTGGAGTACTGTGCTCAGTTCTGGTCGCCTCACTATAGGAAGGATGTGGAAAAGATTGAAAGGGTGCAGAGGAGATTTACAAGGATGTTGCCTGGATTGAGTGGCATGCCTTATGAGGATAGGCTGAGGGAGCTCGGTCTTTTCTCCTTGGAGAGACGAAGGATGAGAGGAGACCTAATAGACGTGTATAAGATGTTGAGAGGCATAGATCGGGTGGACTCTCAGAGGCTTTTTCCCAGGGTGGAAATGTCTGCTACGAGAGGACACAGGTTTAGGGTGCTGGGGGGTAGGTACAGGGGAGATGTTAGGGGTATGTTTTTCACACAGAGGGTGGTGGGCGAGTGGAATCGGCTGCCGTCAGTGGTGGTGGAGGCGAACTCAATAGGGTCTTTTAATAGACTCCTGGATGAGTACATGGAGCGTAATAGGATGGAGGGTTATAGGTAGGTCTAGAAGGTGGGGATGTGTTCGGCACAACTTGTGGGCCAAAGGGCCTATTTGTGCTGTAGTTTTTCTATGTTTCTATGTTTCTAAATTGGAAAGAGCTTTTCTCAGGGAAATGTACGGAAGAAATGTGGCAAATTTTCAGGGAATATTTGTCTGGAGTTCAGCATAGCAATGTTCCAATGAGATAGGGAAGTTATGGTAGGTTACAAGAACCGTGGTGCACAAAGGCTGGAATGAATCTAGTCAAGAAGAAAAGAAAAGCTTACAAAATGTTCAGGGAGCTAGGTAATGTTAGAGATCTTGAAGAGTATACAGCTAATAGGAAGGATCTTAAGAAGGAAATTAGGAGAGCCAGGCAGGATTAAGGAAAACCCCAAGGCATTCTACAAGTATGTGAAGAGCAAGAGGATAAGACGTGAAAGAATAGGGCCTATCAAGTGTGACGGTGGAAAAGTTTGTATGGAACCGGAAGAAATAGCAGAGGTACTTAATGAATACTTTACTTCAGTATTCACTATGGAAAAGGATCTTGGTGGTTGTAGTGCGGACTTGCAGTGGACTGAAAAGCTTGAGCATGTAGATATTAAGGAAGAGGATGTGTTGGAGCTTTTGAAAAGCATCAAGTTAGATAAGTCGCCGGGACTGGATGAGATGTACCCCAGGCTACTGTGGGAGGCGAGGGAGGAGATTGCTGAGCCTCTGGCGATGATCTTTGCATCATCAATGGAGATGGAAGAGGTTCCGGAGGATTGGAGGATTGCGGATGCTGTTCCTTTATTCAAGAAAAAAGAGTAGAGATAGCCCTGCAAATTATAGACCAGTGAGTCTAACCTCAGTGGTTGGTAAGTTGATGGAGAAGATCCTGAGAGGCAGGATTTATGAACATTTGGAGAGGTATAATATGATTAAGAATAGTCAGCATGGCTTTGTCAAAGGCAGATCATGCCTTACGAGCCTGATTGAATTTTTTGAGGATGTGACTAAACACATTGATGAAGGAAGAGCAGTAGATGTAGTATACATGACTTCAGCAAGGCATTTGATAAGGTGCCCCATGCCAGGCTTATTAAGAAAGTGAGGGGGCATGGGATCCAAGGGGACATTGCTTTGTGGATCCAGAACTGGCTTGCCCACAGAAGGCAAAGAGTGGTTATCGATGGGTCATATTCTGCATGGAGGTCGGTCACCAGTGGAGTGCCCCAGGGATCTGTTCTGGGACCCTTACACTTTGTGATTTTTATAAATGACCTGGATGAGGAAGTGGAGGGAAGGGTTGGTAAGTTTGCTGATGACACAAAGGTTGGAGGTGTTGTGGATAGTGTGAAGGGATGTCAGAAGTTGCAGCGAGACATTGATAGGATGCAAGACTGGGCGGAGAAGTGGCAGATGGAGTTCAACCCAGATAAGTGTGAGGTGGTTCATTTTGGCAGGTCAAATAGGATGTCAGAATATAATATTAATGGTAGGACTCTTGGCAGAGTGTAAGATCAGAAGGATCTTGGGGTCCGAGTTCATAGGACGCTCAAAGCAGCTGTGCAGGTTGAGGCTGTGGTTAAGAAGGCGTATGTTGCAGCTATACAAGACCCTGGTCAGACCACACTTGGAGTACTGTGCTCAGTTCTGGTCGCCTCATTACAGGAAGGATGTGGAAGCCATAGAAAGGGTGCAGAGGAGATTTACAAGGATGTTGCCTGGGTTGGGGAGTATGCCTTATGAGGATAGGTTGAGTGAGCTCGGCCTTTTCTCCTTGGAGAGACGAAGGATGAGGGGTGACCTGACAGAGGTGTATAAGATGTTGAAAGGTATTGATCGAGTGGATAGTCAGAGGCTTTTTCCCAGGGCTGAAATGGTTGCCACAAGAGGACACAGGTTTAAGATGCTGGGGAGTAGGTACAGAGGGGATGTCAGGGGTAAGTTTTTCACTCAGAGGGTGGTGGGTTCATGGAATGGGCTGCCAGCAACGGTGATGGAGGCGGATTCGATGAGGTCTTTTAAGAGACTTTTAGATAAGTACATGGAACTTAGTAAGATAGAGGGTTATAGGTAAGCCTAGTAATCGCTAAGGTAGGGACATGTTCGGCACAACTTTGTGGGCTGAAGGGCCTGTATTGTGCTGTAGTTTTTCTATGTTTCTAATACAGTTAACATGTATGGAAAGAAAATTAGCAATAACTTTTATCAATTATAAATAAGGAAAAGAAACAACTATGATGTTGTGTAACCCTTGACAAATATATGCAATGTTCCAATCAAACAAACTTCTCCATAAACAAAATCCTTACCACAGGCTTAACACAGCAAATACGAATGCTCATGTGATGCTGGAACTTAGTCCTTTGGTTGGATGCTGCAGTTCTCTGAGACACACACACACACACACAAGTCTGAAGCCAGAGCAGCTTCCTAAAATACCAGGATGAAAGAGAGAACTGAGAGAGACTATCATCCGGGCTCACTTGCCTTTAACTGTTCGCCAGTAGACGTCCTCACCAGCGAGGATTATGTATGGTCCCCATCTGACGTGATGGTCCCGTCAGTGGGACCGGAGGCCTTTGAAGCCCTCTGGGTGGTCAGGAGCAGGGCCAGACATTGCCCCTTGGGCAGTGCCAGTCTGGCACCTGGCACTGCCAGCCTGGTACTGCCCACCTGGCAGTGCCAAGGGGGTGGGGCCTGAAGGGGCAGGACCTTAAAGGGGTGGGGCCTGAAGGGGGGAAGGCGGGGAAGCTCTGTAGGTGGGGGAGGAAAGGAAGGAACTCTGCGATCGGGGCTGGGGCTCGGCTGGGATGGTGATTGGAGAGGTGAGGGGTGGATTGGCCTGGTCGGCGATCGGGGGAGGGGGGGCAATGTCTGAGGCAGCAATCGTTGGAGGAGGGGTGGTGGGGGCGGCGATATCTGAGGCAGCGATTGGTGGGGGGGGAATGTCCATGGCGGGTGGGTGGGTGACAGTAGATCTCCCAGTGTACTGTGTACACATGCTGGGAGATGCGCCTGCACAATGGCGCCCCTAGAGTTCAGCAGCCGACTTCACCAGCGAGCTAGACTTCGCCCTGCCAATTACTGGCGAGAATCACATCCTGGCTCTGTTATTTTGAAGTGTCGTACGATTGTAATTGGGAGATCACCCAAAAAATCAGCATGATTCTCTCCTGATTTCAAGTTCATTTGGTAAGATTTCCCCCATAGAATCACTACAGTGTATAAGGAGGCCAGTCAAACCATCGAGTCTGCACCGACTCTCCAACAGAGCATCTTACCCAGGCCCATCTCCATTCCAAACCCCCTGCCCTATCCCCATAGCCCTGCGCATTTACCCTACTTAATCCCCCTAACTTACACATCTTGGATGATAAGGGCAATTTAGCATGGCCAATCCACCTAACCTGCACATCTTTGGACTTTGAGAGAAAACCGGAGCACCCGGAGGAAACCCACGCAAATATGGGGAGAACATGCAAACTCCACACAGACAGCCACCCAATTGAACCCCTTTTCCTGGTGCTGTAAAGCAGCAGTGCTAAGGAGCTTGGTATCCAGATCCATCACATCACTTAGATGGGGAAAGAGGGAATAAGGCAATAATCGTGGAGCTGGAGAAAGGAAATAGAGATCAAATTGTGAGGAGACACGGAGCCAACTACATGGATTTACTTTTATTCGTCATTGTTTTGTGGAGAACAATCTGAGCCATACCGATATATTGGAGCCGTGGTGGGTTACCACCTCATAAAGACTGAAGAAGGGCACCACGGTAGCACAGTGGTTAGCACTGCTGCCTCACAGCACCAGGGGCCCGGGTTCAATTCCGAACTTGGGTGACTGTCTGTGTGGAGTTTGCACGTTCTCTCCGTGTCTACGTGGGTTTCCTCTGGGTGCTCCGGTTTCCTCCCACAGTCCAAAGATGTGCAGGTTCCGTTGATTGCCCATGCTAAATTGCCCCTCAGTGTCCCAAGATGTGTAGGTTAAGAGCTGGGTAAAAATGGGGAGTTACGGGGATTGGGCCTGGGTGGGACTGTTTTCGGAAAGCCGGTGCAGACTCGATGGGCGAAATGGCCTCCTTCTGCACTGTCGGGATTCTATGATTCAAATGTTATCTGAGCAAATTGGAATATTAAATTAAAAATATTGCATTGAAAAATGTTCTAAACATTGCCAATTTTATAGGTATAATTCATTCTGATGACAGTGAAGTATAAAGTTAGAATTATGATAGGTTATTCCAGACTATGATATCACTGCAGAATATATTATTATGAGTCACATGGCTGCACAAAACATAGAATTAAAGAGTGGTTTGGAGAAAATAAAAGGTTGCAATTTCATCAACATTTTGATGACAACATTAGAAGAGAATGAAACAATTCTTTTGCAGTTCCAAAGCAAAACTATCGAGGGCTTCAAAATCTGTTGGGAGTTACTTTTAATTTTAAAGTCAAATTATAGGGGAATTAAAAACTCAAAATCGCTCGGAAATTTTCTCACTAATGGACAAGACTTTCTTGATCATTCATGATATGTGGTCATTGCTGAATTAAAGGCCATTGGCCCCCCATTCATAAATGAAGCATTAGTGACAGCCCGCTGGAATGGTATCACAAGCTTTGGATATCTAATCATAGCAGCAAAAATTCTCTTCCAGCTGGAAATAAAAGTTTTCAAGCAACTGATTATCACTTGGCGGATTCAAGATATCTACCCTCACAAATGAAAACAACAAAGCCAACTACGATCACGCCTTTAATTAATCATTACTCTTCTCTCCTTTAGTTCCACGCATTGGGGTGGAATTTTATATTGTTTCAGGGTCCCTCACCCCGCCCACCCCCTCTCACCACCCCCGCCCCTGCTGTGTAAATATCGGAGACAAACCCACCCATTCTAGCAGTTCACTCTGTGACAATTTAACAGTCAGCGGAGGGGAGGAAGTCCCATTTTCAAGAGCTGCCGGCTAATCTAATTAGATTTGATGGTGGCCACTACTGGCTCTGCATCAGCCCACCAATGAAAAACATCACTCAACCTTGGAAGGGTCCCTTTGATAGGTCGAGGGGAATGTGAAGGAGACGAAATGTAACTAGCAGAGTGCCACAGGGGTCAGTCTTCGGATCTCAACTGTTGATAATCTTCATAAATAATCTGCAAGCAGGGATAGAGTGTAGCAAAATTGCAGATGGTGCGAAAATAGGTGGGAAAGCAGGCTGCGAAGAGGATATAAAGATTTTACAGATGGGTATAGATAGACTAGGAGATAGATAGGCTAGGAGAATTGGCCAAAATTTGGCAGACGGAGTTTAATGCGAATAAGTGTGAGGTTATCCATTTTAGCAGAAAAAATAGAAAGGCAAATTATTACCTAAATGGAAATCAGATTCAAAATGCGTCCAGGCAGAGGGATCTGGGTGTTTATGTTCATGAATCACAGAAAGTCGGTTTGCAGGTGGAACATGTGATAAAAAAGGCAAATGGGATGTTGGCATTTATTGCAAAAGGACTGGAGTATAAAAGTAGAGACGTGTTGTTGCAATTGTATAGGGTGTTGGTGAGACCACATCTGGAGTATTGTGTCCAGTTTTGGTCTCCTTATTTGAGGGAGGATGTGTTGGCATTGGAGCCAGTCCAGAGGAGGTTCACCAGAATGATTCTGGGGATGAAGGGGTTTCCTCTGGGTGCTCTGGTTTCTTCCCACAGTCCGAAAGACGTGCTGGTTAGATGCATTGACCATGCTAAATTCTCCCTCAGTATACCAGAACAGACGCTGGAGTGTGGCAACTAGGGGATTTTCACAGTGATTTAATTGCAGTGTTAATGCAAGCCTACTTGCGACACTAATAAATAAACTTTAAACATAAGCCTCGCGTTCAATTGGTGAAGAGTGACAGAATGACTCGCAAAGTCTCTCAATTGTTTCTGTACGTCACTCATGGCCTGATGGTACATTTTTTTCTCCATTAAAACAATGACACGGGAAACGTATTGTAAATAAACAGACCTTTAACATCATGTACCATCTGTAAAAACAAAAGCTATTGCAGTGAAGGTGGAGCATTCCAGACTGTCTGCTGTCTGTTCCATTCTGCCTTTCCTGTTTTCTACCAGATTTGATCCCCGCTTTGTGCTGCATTAGTTTCCAGCCAGCTTGTTTCCTATAAAGACATGGAAGCTATTTATTTAAATTTTAGTTCCCATGACAGTGGAGGTAAGCGGAAAATGCCAGCCTGGCCGTACTTAGAAACAAAACAAACAGAAGAAATTACTTGCATTTATACAGCACCTTTTACAACCTCAGCACCTAGGAAAAGGGCAGCATGTTCATGGGAACGTCACCATCTCTGCGCTCCCCTCCATGTCACACAGCCTTGGAAATATGTCACCATTCCTTCTTCGTTGCTGGGTCAAAACCTTGGAAGTCTTAACTATGCCACTGTGTAAATACCTTCATCACAGGGACAACAGTGATTGATTCAAGAAGGAAGCTCTCTCTCTACCACCATCACAAGGACAACTGGGGTGGCTGACAGCTCCATTCAGGTGCCGGCCTTGCTGTCGACACCCACATCCTGTGAACAAATAAGTCAAAAACATATTGACAACCAGCAGATCCCAATGTCAAGGCCCCTCTGTTTATTTCCCTTCCCTTTGCCAACTCAAGGCCAACACTGGTGGCGCCCTTGGGCAATGTAAATGCATTTGGATAGATAATAGTTCCTTTGTATCCTGTTCTGTCCATTGCCTGGGCATGAAGAGAGGGAGGAAAATCTGTGCATTTACTTTTAACTCATACAATTTGTTGGCACGTATTTATCCAGTTTTTCAAATGTCTTTTTAAGTCTTTAAGGACTTGTTGAAGCAAAGTCCATGAATTTGCATCAGGAGGAATTCAATTTATTTGAAATAGAGTAAGGTTAGGCATTCTTAAAAGCAAGCAGGAGATGGAATTTCACTGGATAACTTATGGACAATAAAATGTCATGGACTGAATGGACTCAAGTAATGTATTTCTGTGCAATAATGGGCGCAATTTCAAGTTATTTTTATTCATTCGTGGGACCTGGCTGGCCATCCCTAGTTGCCACGGAGAAGATGGTGGTGAGCTGCCACCTTGAATCGCTGCAGTCCATGTGCTGTGGGTTGACCCACAATGCCGTTAGGGAGGGAATTCCAGGATTTTGATCCAGTGACTGCGAAGGAACGGTGATATATTTCCAAGTCAGGATGGTAAGTGGCTTGGAGGGGAACTTGCAGATGGTGGTGTCCCCCTTTATCTGCTGCCCATGTCCTTGCAGATGGAAGTTGCCATGGGTTTGGAAGGTACTGTCTAAGGATCTTTGGTGAATTGCTGCAGTGTATCTTGTAGATAGTAAAGACTGCTGCTACTGAACGTCAGCGGTGGAGGAATTGAACATTTGTAGATGTGGTGCCAATCAAGTGGGCTGCTTTGTCCTGGATGGTGTCAAGTATCATAACGGCGAGAATAACTACAATTGTACAGAGCTTTGATGAGGCCACACCTGGAGTATTGTGTGCAGTTTTGGTGTCCTTATCTGAGGAAGGATGTCCTTGCAATAGAGGGAGCATAGCGAAGGTTTACCAGGCTGATTCCTGGGATGGCAAATCTGTCATATGAGGGGAAACTAAGTCAGTTAGGATTATATTCACTGGAGTTTAGAAGAGTGAGAGGGGACCTCATAGAAACTTAGAAAAATTCTAACAGGGTTAGACAGAGTAGATTCAGAAAGAATGTTCCCGGTGGTGGGGCACTCCAGAACTAGGGGTCATAGTTTGAGGATAAGGGATGAACCTTTTAGAACTGAGCTGAGGAGAAAGTTCTTCACCCAGAGGGTAGCGAATGTGTGGAATTCACTGCCACAGAAAGTAGTTGAGGCCATAACATTGTCTGACTTCACGAAGAAATTAGATATAGCTCTTGGGGCTAAAGAGACCAAGGGATATGGGGGAGAAGGCAGGATCAGGATATTGAATTCGCTGATCAGCCATGATCAAAATGAATGGTGGAGCAGGCTCAAAGAGCTGAATGGCCTACTCCTGCATCTAGTTTCTAATAATGAAGCGTTCCCGCCGGTCTCTCAGGTGCACTCCGTAACGCAACAGTCCCACATTCAGTCATTTGTATGGAGAGTGATGAGAGTGGGAGGGAGGGGCGGAGGATCTTACAATGCACTTGGAGACCCCTCTCTTCCACAACATCAGGACCCCCCCTCCTCACCTCATCGATGACATGTTCCCCACCCTCTCCCCAATACAAGTCGTCCACATCGGGGCATCAGGCCCTCCCTGATGGGATCCCCTTCCTGACCCTTGAAATACCCCCAATCAGGACCCCCGACATGCTCCACCCCTGCACGACACCCCCTGCATAGCCCCCCCTGCACAACCCTCCCTACATAGACCTCTGTCATAGCCCCAATTCAGGTCCTACCCTCTTGGCACTGCCCCTGGCACACTGGAGGTGCACAACTGGCACTGTCGGGGTGCCTGGTGCTCACTGCTGGGGTCTTGGTGGTCATTGCAGGGTGTCCGGTGATCACTGCCAGGGTGCCCAGTGGACACTGCAAGGATGTCCGGTAGGCACAGCCAGGTGGGCACTGCCTGATGGGCACTGCCCAGCCATGCCCCCAACCACTCGGGACTTCAATGACCTCCAATCCCCCAGGCATGACCATCGCACCAGGTCTCCGTTAGTGAAGACCAGCAATGATTATCACCATTATCGCACTGCACCCAATGGGTGGAAGGTTCCATGTGCTGTGATCGAATGGGCAATGCATATTTAAATAGACTAATCAGCCTCCTGCCCTTTCTGGGCATGATCTGGTTCATGCCATTGGAAAGGGATGATTGTAAACTGTTTGGCGTGGGCGCAAAGCCAATTTTTATGCCCACATGCTATTTTCCAAGATGGCCCCATGTCTGGCGAGGTGGGAAAATTGCCCCCGCTGGTTCTAAATTCCTTGTTAGTTACCATCCCAGAAGGAAACGCCAGTAAAACTTAGGAAATGACAGGTACTGGTCGAAACTGGTCTGGAGTACATTCAAATGGAACTCCAGTTCCAAACGTAACTCTTTCTCTTCTTTCTGAGACAGCAATCACTGAAAGAATGGGATGAGTTTTGTTAGCTAGGTGCCCTGATGATGGTTTTGATGGATGGGACAACACTGCCTTGCCTATGTGGGGAGTCCCGGATGGATTTCAGGCCCATTGTGCAGTTAGTGGAATGCTGTTAGGGCTCATATCCCTCTCAGGGATGAGAGCCTACCTCCAGGTCCTGTTGGCTGATGGGATAGCTGACAGTTCTGTAGGCACAGCAGCACCCACCAGGACTGGTGATCACTATCAGGACTGCGCCCAGCAAGGTTAATGAGGTTGGGGGTTGGTGGTGTCAGTCAGGCAGACTACAGCAAGGGACGCAGTGTGAGGATTTAATGAGGATAGTGGAGAGGTGGCTGGGGATGGCTATTGCTGCCAGAAAGGCCTCCATTGTGCCCAGAAGTCCTGATTTAGAGCCCCCAAACCATGCTGAGACAGATTTCACCAGGAGTTCTCACCACATGGTGCAGCATCCAATGCTGATGGTAAAATGCTAGCAGTGGTGGGGAAAAAAACCCATAATGGCCTTTTAAGAGGCACAATTAGCCTTTTGGGCGGTCCTCCACCTTCCCTACCACTGGCAGAATAACATGGCAGTGGGAAGGCAATGGGCACTTCAGCCTCCCAACCACCCTTCCCCCACCAGTTTATGGGGCTCTCCCACCTCCTCCCCTGCTCTTTCAGGCCCCATGAAGTTCAGCCTAGTTAATAACATCAGTGGTCACTGTGACATAGTGGTAATGTTACTGGACTGCTAACCCATTGGCCCCAATTCTGGGAGCATGGGTTCAAATCCCACCACACAGCAGCAATTCAACCAGTGAATATAACTAGAATTAACAACTAGTCTTGGTAAGGTTGATCATATAATTATCAGATTACCATCAAGTCTATCTCTTTCACTAATGCCCTTCAGGGAAGGAAGGAAATCTATTGTCCTTACCTTGTCTGATTTACATATGACTCCAGAGGTCTACAATGTGTTGACCCTGAAGTGTTCCAGCAAATCACTTAGTTGTACCAACCCACTACAGAATGGTCTTAAAGGAATAAAACCAGGTGGAGCACTTGGCACTGGAAATGAAAATGGCCAACAGTGCCCATTCAATCCTGCAAATCCTCCTTACTAACATGTGGGGGCTTGTGCTAAAGTGGAGGGAGCTGTCCCATGGCCTAGTATATATTAAAAGGAAGTATAAGCTATCAGGAAGAAAATTCACGCAACTCCAGAATATGAAGCCGGCCATTTAGAGGTGAGTCAGACACTGATGTTTTCTTTAAATGAGTAGGGAGCAGCTCAATTGCTTAAATCCATTATGACAACATATCCATTGATGCTGCACTTACAAAGAGGCTTCTCTAAATGCCTGGAGATCCTGTCTCTCAGAATACTTTCTAACAACTTACCCACTACAGACGTTAGGCTCATCAGCCTGTAGTTTCCAGGCTTTTCCCTGCAGTCCTTCTTAAACAAAGGCACAACGTTTGCCACACTCCAATCTTCAGGCACCTCACCTGTGGATGTCGCTGTCGAGAGAATGGAAAGACAATGCAGGGAGGTTCACCGGTCCCATTCCCCACTAATGGGAATCTCGATAGCCTGCTGAATAGGACGCAGGGCTTAAAATATGATTGCCGCCGGGTGTCAAAGCATTTCTGATTCACCCTCATGGCTCCGGCAGCCCCAATCGGGTTCCTGCCCCGGGCAGGCGGCAGTCTGAAATTATGCAAAACCCTTCACTTTAATATAATTAGCAGACTGGACGGCTGATTCAGCAGCCTCCTGACATGTACCTGTCTTCCCAGCCGGGTGCTAAGGGCCGGGGGACCAGGGAAACCCTCATAGTCTCCAGGTTTGCCACTGAGGAGGATAAATGTCCAGCAGTTCCATCCCTAATGGATGGAACTGCTGGACATTTTATCGTTGCCCTTGTGTCCCCACTTGCTCTCAAACCTTGGCTCCCCCTTCCTCCAGCCCTCCTCTCCTTGACGGCATCCAGCATCTGGCCCACATCAGCATCCAGAAACCCAGGGGCTGCTGTTCTGGTAGCCATGGTGCTGGCTGAAATGGGGTTAGGTGTTGCAGCGAGTGCTTATATGCTGCTCCCACTTGTCAGGGCTAAGAGCTGATGCCCAATTCCAGTGAATCAGGCACTGCAGGTCCATTAGAATAGGCTGAGTGGGGCCTGCTGAGCACTGGTTTTCCTGGTGATGTGGACCCTTGGAGCCAATTTGGGTGAATTGCACCCAATATTTATCTGAGTACAATGTCATAAACATCAGCTCCATGAGGTGTCAGCCTTTTCTTCTTTTAAGTTAATTTATTCGCGTCAGAAGTAGGCTTACATTCAAACTGCACTGAAGTTACTATGAAAATCTCCTAGTTGCCACACTCCGGTGCCTGTTCGGGTACACTGAGGAAAAATTTAAGCATGGCCAATCCATCTAACCAGCACTTCTTTGGGAGGAAACCAGAGAAAATCCACGCAGACATGGGGAGAATGTGCAAACTCCACACCGACAGTGACCCAAGGCAGGAATCGAATCCAGGTCCCTGGCACTGTGAGGCCGCAGTGCTAACCATTGTGCTACCGTGCCGTCCCCTTCTACAGCTTCCATCAAGAGAACAAACACTGTTGTTGTCTTTTGGAATACTGAATGCTTGAGGTGCACATCATTCACTGCATCAACCTTAAAACAGCCTTACGTGAAACATCGGTGATCTGTGCATCTCCTTCAGAAAATAATATCTTTTAAACTCAGACTTTCCTGAGATTCAGTTCAAATGTTGTTTTACTGAGACCAGAACATAGCTGCGCTCACAATCTATGGTGACTGAGGCTTTTGTGAGTCATCCAAATAATTAAAAATAAACTTTCATTGCATGACCTCAGGAGGCCAAGTGAACAATGCAGAGTGTGCTGCGGTTCAAAGACTATTTATTGTGCTCTTCTGGGTGGAAATTTCCGGAACAGGCAAATGTCCGAAAAAAACGGCTGAAGAATTTTACAGCCCTGTTCTGTGTTTGTAGAATTCCATTCAATGAATGTAATTAAGTGAAAACAGAAACTTGTACGTTCTGCTGAATTTTATTGTTTTATTTATTGTGAACTGCCAGAGGCTGCCATTTCCAGGATCCTATTAAAAACAAACATTGGGATTAAAACAAACTGGTGCATTTCCACTCTAGATATGAGACACTACAAGGAACTACATGACTAAGTCCATGACTGACTATCCTATGTTACTTCCTCAAGCTAACACAACTAGTTACACTAACCATAATCAGAAGTCAATCGAAAGTAAAATAATTTAAAACAGTAACTCCACAGGCTGGAATTCTCTGACCTCGCCCGCGGCTGGGATTCTCCAGTCCCGCGGCTATGAATGAAAATTTGGCTGAGTGCCGCTGCCAGTGAGGAGTGAATGAATAGGGAATTCTAGCCCACGGCCGGGACTCTTCAATCTTGTACGCCCTGCCACTGGTGCCAGCGAGAATGGAGAATTTGGAGCTCAGCCAAATCTCCATTCACAGCGGCGGGACTGGAGAATCCCAGCCGTGGGCGAGGTCGATGGGCGGCACAGTGGCACAGTGGCTGACACTGCTGCCTCACAGGTGCCAGGGAGCGGGTTTGATTCCTGGCTTGGGTCACTGTCTGTGCAGAGTCTGCACGTTCTCCCCGTGCCTGTGTGGGTTTCCTCCGGATGCTCTGGTTTCCTCCCACAGTCCAAAAGATGTGCTGGTTAGGTGCATTGGCCATGCTAAATTCTCCCTCAGTGCACCCGAACAGGTGCCGGAGTGTGGCAACTAGGAGATTTTCACAGTAACTTCACTGCAGGGTTACTTGTGACACTAATAAATAAACTTTTTAAAAAACTTTTTAAGAATCCTGGCCCACATTACATAGTCTTAATTGTGTTGTAAAATGTAACAACAGCTGAAGTTGTCTCATAGAACACCTGCCTCAGTAGAGATTATTGATATCCTCTGACCACAATTCAGTGATAAATTCCTGAATATGTCTCATTATTACAGCTCTCAACTCTTTCAATTTAGGTTAAAATAGCACATAAAGGAATTCGACACAGATGTGTTAGCCAGTGCTCTGCCAGATAAGATTAAAACATTTAAAGGATGCAACTCCAATTATCAAGCTGTTGATCAGTCCACCTGTTGATAACATTTCCCCTTACTCACTTTATTTTTCAACAGTGAGTTTGTTCCCCTGTTCCCCTGCCAGTGTAGTCCTGGAATGAGTAGGTGTAAAGAATGATTTACATTATCATTTCCCTTGGTCCCTGCAGTCTGTGCAGCCAAGGTTACAAGCTGTAAGGAATTAAAGGTACCAGCTCAAACTTACTGGGCTTTCAACCCCCTCACAGTTTTATACTTTATAAGAAATTGCAATGATGGGCAAAGATGTGCAGGTTAGCTGGATTGGCCATGCTCAATTGCACCTTAATGTCCAATGACATGCAGATTAGCTGGATTGGCCATGCTAAATTGCCCCTTAGTGTCTCAAGAGGTGTAGGTTAGGTGGATTGGCCATGCTAAATTGCACCTTACTGTCCAAAGACGTGCAGATTAGCTGGATTGGCCATACTAAATTGCACCTTAGTGTCTCAAGATGTGTAGGTTAGGTGGATTCACCATGCTAAATTGCCCCTTAGTGTCTCAAGATGTGTAGGTTAGGTGGATTCGCCATGCTAAATTGCCCCTTAGTGTCTCAAGATGTGTAGGTTAGGTGGATTCGCCATGCTAAATTGCCCCTTAGTGTCTCAAGATGTGTAGGTTAGGTGGATTCGCCATGCTAAATTGCACCTTAGCGTCCCAGGATGTGGGTTAGGTGGATTAATGGGGTAAATACGTGGGGTTACAAGGATAAGACCTAGATGGGATGCTCTGTCAAAGAGTTGGTGCAGACCCGATGCACTGAATGGCCTCCTCCTTCACGATAGGGATTCTATGGGCAGGATTTTCCCGCCGCGCTCACTCCAAAACTGGAAAATCCCACCCGAAATCAATGGACCTTTGCATGGTCTGCACCCCCACCCTCACCCTCCCGCCTGCTACAATTCCTGTGGCAGGCAGGATGGGAAACTTCCCCCATTGATTCTATGACTGAGCAAGAATTTATTGTAATTACAAGCTAGAGATTACTGAAATTACTGAAATTACCCCATTTGGAGTATTGTGAGCAGTTTTGGGCCCCGTATCTAAGGAAGGATGTGCTGGCCTTGGAAAGGGTCCAAAGGAGGATCACAAGAATGATCCCTGGAATGAAGAGCTTGTCGTATGAAGAACGGTTGAGGACTCTGGGTCTGTACTCATTGGAGTTTAGAAGAATGAGGGGGGATCTTATTGAAACTTACAGGATACTGCGAGGCCTGGATAGAGTGGACGTGGAGAGGATGTTTCCACTAGTAGGGAAGATTAGAACCAGAGGGCACAACCTCAGGCTAAAAGGACGATCCTTTAAAACAGAGATGAGGAGGAATTTCTTCAGCCAGAGAGTAGCGAATCTGTGGAACATTTTGCCGCAGAAGGCTGTGGAGGCCAAGTCATTGAGTGTCTTTAAGACAGAGATAGATAGGTTCTTGATTAATAAGGGGATCAGGGGCTATGGGGAAAAGGCAGGAGAATGGGGATGAGAAAAATATCAGCCATGATTGAATGGTGGAGCAGACTCGATGGGCCGAATGGCCTAATTCTGCTCCTGTGGTCTTATGGTCTTATGAAAGTAAATTATTGATTTGGTTAAGTGATTGGTTGGACAGTAGAAAACAGAGAGTAGTCTAATGGATATGTACTTGAATTGAAAGGGAATGATTGGTGGATCCGCCCAGAACTTCTGGGGGGGCGATTCTCCTATTCCGATCCGCTAATTTTTTGGTGGGTCGGAATAGGGGACATGTGCGTGCGCTGATTTGCGGGATTTGCGCATGCATTCCTGACGCACATGCATCACCCACCACCGGAGAGCAGGCGCAGTCGGGACTGTGCTGGAAACCGGCGGGAAGACGAGATAAGTGACTTTAATCTATTTGTAATGTAATTTAAATGTGATTACTGGGCCCAGGACTGAAATCTCCAGGCCCGATAGCATCTCCCACCCCACCAGGAGTATTTCACTCTGGCGGGGTTTAGAGTAGCTCCCCACTTTCGGGGAACTAGCTGGAAACCCCACTGGAGTGAAGGGAGGGCAATCGGGGCCCTCCAGGGGTCAGGCAGTGGGGGATGGTGTCCACTTGGCATAGGCACCCTGGCAGTGCCAGCCTGTGCCCCCTGGCACTGCCCAAGGGGCAAAGTGCTCATGCCCAGGGGGCACTTTGGCACTGCCCACTGAACATTGGGCAGTGCCAAGGGGGTGGGGACTCAAGAGTGGGGCCTAGGGGGCGGTGCCATTGGGGGTGGGGCCTAGTGGTGATCTGTGGCATTGGGGGGGGTCCCACTGCCACTCTGCATGGGGATCGGTCGGGGCTGGAGGGAGGCCAGCGATCAAGGTGTCTTTGTGCCCTGTTTGTGATCAGAACTCCCACCCACCTGACGAAGGAACAGCCTGTTCCGAAAGCGAGTGGCTTTTGCTACCAATAAACCTGTTGGACTTTAACCTGGTGTTGTTAGACTTCTTACTGCGTTTACCCCAGTCCAACGCTGGCATCTCCACATCAAGTTCTGACATGCGCAGAGTTCCGGAACTGTCAGACTCTGGCGTGAATAGGCTCCGCCCATGAGCCTTTAATGATATTCATGATTGTGACCTCTGCATTGCACAGTGTGGGAGATTTGAGTCTGAACTCCCACTGAAAAATAGTCATGAATTACACCGTTTTCCCACCAATTCTCTCAGAATTCCTTTGGGAGAATCGCCTCCCTGATCTCTGGATGGTTGCACCCTGGAGATATTCCCCAAGATATGCTACCTTGGATGTCTCATGGGATAAAGGGGGAGGTGGCTAGATGGGTGGAGAACTGGCTTGGTCACAGAAGACAGAGGGTGATAGTGGAAGGGTCTTTTTCTGGCTGGAGGCCTGTGACTAGTGGTGTTCCGCAGGGCTCTGTATTGGGACCTCTGCTGTTTGTGATTTATATAAATGATCTGGAAGAAGGTGTAACTGGGGTGATCAGTAAGTTTGCGGACGACACAAAATTGGCAGGACTTGCAGATAGTGAGGAGCATTGTCAGAAGCTACAGAAGGATATAGATAGGCTGGAAATTTGGGCAAAGAAATGGCAGATGGAGTTCAATCCTGATAAATGCGAAGTGATGCATTTTGGTAGAAATAATGTAGGGAGGAGCTATACGATAAATGGCAGAACCATAAAGGGTGTAGATACGCAGAGGGACCTGGGTGTGCAAGTCCACAGATCCTTGAAAGTGACGTCACAGGTGGAGAAGGTGGTGAAGAAGACATATGGCATGCTTGCCTTTATAGGACGGGGCATAGAGTATAAAAGTTGGGGTCTGATGTTGCAGATGTATAGAACGTTGGTTCGGCCGCAGCTGGAATACTGCGTCCAGTTCTGGTCGCCACACTACCAGAAGGACGTGGAGGCTTTGGAGAGAGTACAGAGGAGGTTTACCAGGATGTTACCTGGTATGGAGGGGCTTAGTTATGAGGAGAGATTGGGTAAACTGGGGTTGTTCTCCCTGGAAAGACGGAGGATGAGGGGAGACTTAATAGAGGTGTATAAAATTATGAAAGGCATAGATAGGGTGAACGGTGGGAAACTTTTCCCCAGGTCGGTGGTGACGTTCACGAGGGGTCATAGGTTCAAGGTGAAGGGGGGGAGGTTTAACACAGATATCAGACGGACATATTTTACACAGAGGGTGGTGGGGGCCTGGAATGCGCTGCTAGGCAAGGTGGTGGAGGCGGACACACTGGGAACGTTTAAGACTTATCTAGACAGCCATATGAACGGAGTGGGAATGGAGGGATACAAAAGAATGGTCTAGTTTGGACCAGGGAGCGGCGCGGGCTTGGAGGGCCGAAGGGCCTGTTCCTGTGCTGTATTGTTCTTTGTTCTTTGTACTAACTATGCGGTATTTACCCAGGAAGTTTGAACTTCCATTGGGCAAGTCTGCTCTGTCCAGACCCTCCGAAAGAGTCTCCAACTCTGAGTTAGAGTTGAGACGTCAGATGAAAAGCCCACCAGGAAAAATTAGAAGGATGGAAACCAATTCTAACTCCTGGGTAACGGTATTACTGACTCCCGAGACTCCCCACAGAACACCTGAATCCCATAAGAAGTCTCACAACACCAGGTTAAAGTCCAACAGGTTTATTTGGTAGCAAAAGCTTTCGGAGCACTGCCCCTTCGTCAGGTGAGTGGGAGTTCTATTCACAAACAGTAAAACCTGAATCCCACCCACCAACACATCCCCCCAATACCTGCTCAGACACAACAAACCCCTGAACTGGGGATCACCCCACCCGACTAATCTCCCCAAACACCTGACTATCCCCTGACGCCTGACTATCTATGCCAACCCCCTTGCTACATCCCCAACACCATGGCGAACTGCTCCGACCCAACTAGCCCACCAACCACCTGACTGTCAACCTGGTCCAACTACCTCAATCCCTATGCCCCATACACAGAAAAGAATCGAGACTTATGGAGATAAGATTGGAGAGTGGAGTTGAAGATTATCATATCAGATCAGTCACAATCTCATTGAACAGTGGAGCAGACTCGATGGGCTCAATGGCCACTTCTGCTCCTACGTCTTATGGTCTAAAACAAGTGAAGGAAGACAATGCATCTCATCAGTTGGACATGTGGAAGAAGACTGCAGCATGTTATGACACGTCGCTGAAATCTGACCACCAATCCCACAAGGTCATGCGGACAATGAACCCAAGATCTTCACGTTAATCAAAATTGGACCTAGACTTTTTCAGGATCTACCCCAAGGTCTGTAGGTTGAGAATCAGCCTGTTCAGTCACATGAAGACCTAACGTCAACGACATCCTCAAATCAAGGGACAGCTGCTGATGGCAACATAGGAAATTGCAATTGTACCAACAGTAGTAATTATACAAAGCAAAACAGTTCATAAAAAACAAAATTGAGACATTGGCCGAAACGCTATCAGAATGGAATTTCCCAGGACAGAAATCACTGTTGGCCTCGGGCGGGATTTTACAATATTGTCCAAGCGAGGCCATAAAATCCCGCCCATAGTCTGCTCATTTTGGTGTATATTTTTAATGGTCAGTACTCCATAGTGTAGATACTTCATTTATGATAGACACAAATAACATTTTCTGCTCAGCAGCAGATCCTGACATCTGCTTGCTATAAAACTGCACTTCTGACATTTGAGCTGACAGAACTTTGTGCAAATAGACGTCAGAAACATCAGCTCCATGAGGTGTCGGCCTTTTTTTCCTTTAAAGTTTATTTATTAGTGTCACAAGTAGACTTACATTAACACTGCAATGACATTACTGTGAAAATCTCCTAGTCGTCACACTCTGGTGCCTGTTCGGGTACACTGAGGGAGAGTTCAGCACGGCTAATCCACCTAACCAGCACATCTTTCGGACGGTGGGAGGAAACCGGAGCACCCGGAGGAAACCCACACAGACACGGGGAGAACGTGCAAACTCCCCACAGACAGTCACCCAATCCAGGAATCGAACCCAGGTCCCTGATGCTGTGAGGCAGCAGTGCTAACCACTGTGCCACCGTGCCACCCATTTGTGTAAGTAGTAAAGCAAATGTGATTAGTTAAAGCTTGAATCAGCTGTTCAGCTTTGTTTTATTGTGATCATGATGAGTGTTGGTGCAGGAAAAGTAAATTTTCCACAATGTGTTATTTCACTAAAGGGGACAGATAAAGCCACAAATGAAAATTCCCAGATCAGAGCAGTGGAATTAATTGACGCTTTTGAGAATAAATCAGAAACCCTGGGAAGGTGAATAAATGAACTCTGAAGAAGGTACGAAGTAAATTCATTCACCTTTACCAAGAATCACACTGCATATAATTTTTCTGAAAAATTTCACGGTTACAATATCTTTGGGCCTCGTCAACGTAGTCCGGGAAAGCTATGGGCCAGAATTCTCCGGTCTCGCCACTTCTGCAGCGAGAATGGAAATTTGGTGCTCAGCCAAATCTCCATTCACAGCAGCGGGATTGGAGAATCCCAGCCGTGGGCGAGGTGGGGAATTCTGTCTCGACGGTCAGTTCACCTGATAGACAATGCAGTTTCAGCTTGAATTCCCAAGGGAAAGGAGAACAATAAGAATTGTTGAGGGGGTGGGAAACAATTGAGGTTGACAGGTGCAATAACTGAAAGCATTTTGAGAAGTTACTCCACTCAAAGCAGCTACATTTCTGAAAGGGGCACTGAAAGGTACATTCTTCCTCCATCAGGCACCGTGTCCTAAGAAGGCATTAGCGACTACAGATTGTTCCATGATTATGTGTGGCCAAATACAGAAATGGTTTGCTGTTGCCTTCTGCAAGTTTAGACCATAAGATCGTAAGACATAGGAGCAGAATTAGGCCACTCGGCCCATCCAGTCTGCTCCGCCATTCAATCATGACTGATATTTTTCTTATCCCCATTCTCCTGCCTTTTCCCCATAACCCCTGATCCCCTTATTAATCAAGAACCTATCTATCTCTGTCTTAAAGACACTCAATGACCTGGCCTCCACAGACTTCTGCGGCAAAGAGTTCCACAGGTTCACTACTCTCTGGCTGAAGAAATTCCTCCTCATCTCTGTTTTAAAGGATCGTCCCTTTAGCCTGAGGTTGTGCCCTCTGGTTCTAGTTTTTCCTACTAGTGGAAACATCCTCTCCACATCCACTCTATCCAGGCCTCGTAGTCTCCTGTAAGTTTCAATAAGATCCTCCCTCATCCTTCTAAATTCCAACGATTCCAGACCCAGAGTCCTCAACCGTTCTTCATACGACAAGCTGTTCATTCCAGGGACCATTCTTGTGAACTTCCTTTGGACCCTTTCCAAGGCCAGCTCATCCTTCCTTCGATACGGGGCTCAAAACTTCTCACAATACTCCAAATGGGGTCTGATCAGATTAGTTTAGCTGACCAGGAAACTGTCCCGCTCTTACTGCCTGCCATCAGGCATAATAGAAGGATTTATAGACTGATAGTCAACCTGCTTGGCCATGACATTAATGTGCCATCCCTGGCTATCATATCCTGGAGTGGGACTTGAATCTGGTGCCTCTTGTCCATAGGTAGGAACACTACCCATTGTGACACAATACCTTCCCAAAACAGGCTCTTCATTTGCATATGCAAAGGGCTCACTTCTTTTAGGCGACCACTCCAGCTGCCTGAAAAATGGATGGATGATTTTCTAATATTCAAAACATTGTGCCCTAAACTTTTTTCCCTTTTTGTGCTTTTTTAATGCCTATAAAATTGCCACAAAAGTCAAGTTTTACCCTAATACATGTGGCACATAAGTTAATTAGGCTTCACGTAGTTGGGTGGTCCAGCTTTTCCTGAAACATGCATGACACATGATGCAGTGCAAATGCATCTTCAGATACTATGACGTTGAGCTTCGGGGGAAACTGTAGTACTCAGTTGCCTATGGATAGGAAAACCTGCCCAGTGAAAACTGACATGTATCAAGCTGGAGTTTTGGGTTATCTAGAATGGTGTTATCTGGCACCACATATGTTCAAAACTGTATGTAGCAGACTTAGGAATGGGTAATGAATGCTGGCCTAGCCAGCGACGTCTACATCTCGTGAATTAATTTTTAAAAAGCAGCTCAGTAAAGTTTTTCATCAGTGCTAGCTTATACTTTCTAACAGATCAAGGAATTTTAAAATGATTGAAGTATAAAATACTTACAAATGTGCCTTGATGCTGACTCTACCACTCAAATAAGTAAGTCTTTTTACAGACTGCCATTTTTCGCAGGACCAAGGTTAAAATGGAAGCTTGGGCGTCTAAATATGGAAGTCAATAGTCTTATATTAAAACTGTACCAGGTTGTGATTAGAAATATTTCAGTACTGGCTTGCATCAGCACTACATGTCATAGTAAAAACCAATATTTTGCAGATAAACATTCTTTCAAAGACCATGGGGGGAGTTTTCCCATCCCGCCTGCCACGGGAATCATGGAGAGTGGGAGTGGGGCAGACCATGCAAAGGTCCGTTGACTTCGGATGGGATTTTCTGATTTTGGAGTGAACGCAGCTGGAAAATCCCACTCCAGATGTTAATTTGGGCAGATGTTTGAGGCACAATTTTGTTTTCTGGCTCTGCCTCATGTAACATTCTAACACGTATCACAATGATTAGAAGCTGTCAGCAAAGAATACTTTCCTTTGACATATTTCATGGATTTGACGCAAATACAGAAAATGTACATCCTTCCAAGAAATGCACTCTTGTTGCTCTTCACATCAAGGAAAGAGAAATGGCAGCAAATCTTCCTGTGGGATTTTAAGAGCTGAAATGAAACCGATTTAATCAGATACGTCTCCTAGTCGTCTACAGTTCTTGAATATTTGTCTGTTATTATTGGCTTTGGTTTTATATCACTCGGTCGATGGAGTCTGTGATTGCAGTGATTCTATTGTCACTGGCAAATGCCCAGAGTCGAAAGATGCATTCCTGGGTAAAAATAGAGTAATATTTCTGAAAGTTTGAAAAGGATAGCAAATGAATGTGGGTGATCCGGTGCAGATGTATACACAGTGGGGAGTCTTCAAGCCCATTAATGGCTATAAATAATACTGTGGGAATAGCTGCTGCTAATTATTGTATTGCAACCATTTCTTTGCAAACTGAGGTCAAAGAGGGAACTTAATGTACTACAGCATTCTAATATAGTTACATGTATTTCAACACTGGCTAAATCCCGGAATTAAATTACAACTACATTTAAATTTAGAACAATTGATTCACGATGGCTCAAGATATTTCTGACTCATGAGGTTCATGAAATCTTGGGTATCTGGGCAATCTAACACAGTGTCCAAATATGTATTCAACTGCCTCTGCTGGTTTTCCATTTGATGAAGAGAACAGAACTGTCCCAAGAAGGGCATGAGTTGAAAGTGAAATTTAAAGTTCCAAAAACAGAGAGCAATATCAATTCCATTAAAAAATATAACAAAGCAATGGCTTTCTTATTCACAAAGAAATTATTTTTGCATATAGCTGAGAGGGACAGGGGTGTCACATTCTTCCTCAGGATCATCAGAAGCATCCTTTCTGGATGTATCACAGCTTGGTATGGCTCCTGCTCTAACCAAGACCGCAAAAAACTACAAAGGATTGTGAACGAAGGCCAGTCCATCCCGCAAACCAGCCTCCCATCCATTGACTTTGTCTACACTTTCCGCTGCCTCAGAAAAGCAGCCAGCATAATCAAGGTCCCCATGCACTGCGAACATTCTCTCTTCGACCTTCTTCCATCAGGAAAAAATACAAAAATCTAAGATCACATACCAACCGACTCAAGAACAGCTTCTCCCCTGCTGCCATCAGATTTTTGAATGAACCTACTTTATCGTAAGTTGATCTTTCTTTACACCCTAGCTATGTCTGTAACATTAAATTCTGCACCCTCTCCTTTCCTTCTCTCCTATGTATTTGATTTGATTTGATTTATTATTGTCACGTATTAACATACAGTGAAAAGTATTGTTTCTTGTTCGCTATACAGACAAAACATACCGTTCATAGAGAAGGAAACGAGGGAGAGCAGAATGTTGTGTTACAGTCATTGCTGGGTGTAGAGAAAGATTAACTTAATGCAAGGCAAGTCCATTCAAAAGTCCGACAGCAGCAGAGAAGAAGCTATTCTTGAGTCGGTTGGTACATGACCTTAGACTTTTGTATCTTTTTTCCAAAGGAAGAAGATGGAAGAGAGAATGTCCGGGATGCGTGGGGTCCTTAATTATGTTGGTTGCTTTGCCGAGGCAGCGGGAAGTGTAGACAGAGTCAATGGATGGGAGGCTGGTTTGCGTGATGGATTGGGCTACATTCACAACCTTTTGTAGTCCCTTGCGGTCTTGGACAGAGCAGGAGCCATACCAAGCTGTGATACAACCAGAAAGAATGCTTTCTATGGTGCATCTGTAAAAGTTGGTGAGAGTCATAGCTGATATGCCAAATTTCCTTAGTCTTCTGAGAAAGTAGAGGCACTGGTTGGCTTTCTTACTTATAGTGTCAGCATGGGGGGACCAGGACAGGTTGTTGGTGATCTGGACACCTAAAAACTTGAAGCTCTCAACCCTTTCTACTTCGTCCCCGTTGATGTAGACAGGGGCATGTTCTCCTCTATGCTTCCTGAAGTCGATGACAATCTCCTTCGTTTTGTTGACATTGAGGGAGAGATTATTGTTGCCGCACCAGTTCACCAGATTCTCTATCTCATTCCTGTACTCTGTTTCATCATTGTTTGAGATCTGACCCACTACGGTGGTGTCGTCAGAAAACTTGAAAATCAAATTAAAGGGGAATTTGGCCACACAGACATTGGGTGTATAAAGAGTATAGTAGGGGGCTGAGAGCCTTGTGGGGCACTGGTGTTGAGGATGATCGTGGAGGAGGTGTTGGTGTCTATCGTTACTGATAGTGGTCTGTGGGTTAGGAAGTTCAGGATCCAGTCGCAGAGGGAGGAGCCGAGGCCCAGGCCACAGAGTTTGGAGATGAGTTTCGTGGAAATAATAGTGTTGAAGGCTGAGCTGTAGTCAATAAATAGGAGTCTGACATGGGTGTCTTTGTTATCTAGGTGTTCCAGGGTTGAGTGCAGGGCCAGGGAAATGGTGTCTGCTGTGGACCTGTTGCGGCGGTAGGCAAACTGTCCGGGAGGCTGGAATTGATTCGTGCCATGACTAACCTTTCAAAGCACTTCATAATGATGGATGTCAGAGCCACCGGCTGATAGTCATTAAGGCACACTGCTTGGTTTTTCTTTGGTACCGGGATGATGGTCATCTTCTTGAGGCAGATAGGGACCTCAGATTGTTGTAAAGAGAGGTTGAAGATGTCTGTGAATACCCCCGCCAGCTGATCCGCACAGGATCTGTGAATGGTATGGTTTGTCTGTATAGCATGCAAAAAACAGTACTTTTCACTGTATTCCAATACACGTGACAATAATAAATCAAATCAAATCAAATCCCAACCCAACCCCACCCCACCATACCCCACCCACCCACCCAAATGAATTCAGAGACTGGGAACATCGGAACCTTGTGAACAACCTCAACAGCAACTGACCTGCGATACCATACTCCGGCACCACGACATCCATATTGCCATCCTGAGCGAGACACGGCTGGCAGGAGAAGACCTGCTTAAACTACAAGGTGGTGGATACACCTTCTTCTGGAGGAAGGTATATCCGCCGAAGGGACAAGCAGAAGACCTCATGGCAACACCCCTGCTCGCAAGTCCTGGCACCAAATAAACTATATCATCATCTGAGTGAGGGACCACAGAAATGTCTGCATCACCCGCCCCATGACCGAAGCCAACGACTGCTGGACTGACCACTGACTAATCCATTCTACCAAAACCCTGGCTCAAACCGGCAGAGGCAGAAAACAATCTGTCACAGGAGACTCAATGTCGCTGGGCTCAAAGGCACTGAGAAGAAATATCTACTCAGTCGGTGCCTCACAGGTAACCTGGTGATGACCAATGAGCAAAAAGCTGCAGAATCCCCGCAGCGCCTGGTCTGCCTTAAAAGCCACCTTACTCAGCACCTGTGAGGAGATGCTCGGGCTCTCGACCATAACGTCAACCCCTCAAAATCAGCTTTTCTCCAATCTATTAGCTTGGTTTCCTTCACACTTATCTCCTTTTCTAGCATCATCTCAAAGCATATTACGTTATGATCACTCTTGCCCAGATGCTCTCCTACTTTTGCTTCTCTTATTTGCTCTGTTTGATCCCACTACTGGATTCAAAAGTGAATGCACCCTTGCTGGGCCTTTTACATATTGGGTTAGAAAAGAGTCCTGTACAAATTGTAGGGGCTTCGCCCCCTTATCCTCTTGACCTACCTCTTCTGCCCAATTAATATCAGGGTAGTTAAAATCCCCCATGATTATTATTCAATTGACATTAGGCTGCTTTCCAAATTTTTCCACCCGCTCATGATGATGCCCGTTGCTGGCAGGATTGGAAAACCTGTGTTTTTTCCCCCAATTCTGTAATTTCTCTAATTTGATTCTTCCCTCATACAAAAGTTCCATGGAAAGCTGGCAGCAAGCAAAACTTGTCTCTTGAGTTAGTTTGTGTTGTTTTTTCATCACTTACTTCGCTGTGATGTCATGCCAGTGTCATGAAGCTTCATTACAATGTGTTGAAATAGGAAACAGCGAAACCCAACTCATGTCTACGCTCTCATTAAATTTGAGGAATTAGACACAAAGCAGCGCAAACAAGTATCTTTGGATCTGGTTAATGAAAAAGCTGCACTAGTACGGAATTTCCTTTATTTCATTCTGAAATACTAAACCTCTCAAACTGTTGATTGCCGAGTTGGAATAGCTGTATTTACACGCTCCTTCCTGCCTGTTGCAAGGCTTGTTACCACAGCCACACCCGAATGATTAATCAAAATTCTTAAAGCGGCAATAGAGTCATAGAGGTTTACAGCATGAAAACAGGCCCTTCGGCCCAACTTGTCCATGTCCCCCTATTGTTTTAAACCCCTAAGCTAATCCCGATTGCCCACAGTTGGCCCATATCCCTCTATACCCATCTTACCCATGTAACTATCTAAATGCTTTTTAAAAGAGAACATTGTACTACTACCTCTGGCAGCTTGTTCCAGACACTCACCACCCTCTGTGAAAAAATTGCCCCTCTGGACACTTTTGTATCTCTCCCCTCTCACCTTAAACCTATGTCCTCTAGTTTTAGACTCCCCTACTTTTGGGAAAAGATATTGACTACTTAGCTGATCTGTGCCTCTCATTATTTTATAGACTTTATTTTATAAGATCACCCCTCAGCCTCCTACGCTCCAGAGAAAAAAGTCCCAGTCTATCCAGCCTCTCTTTATAACCCAAACCATCAAGTCCCGGTAGCGTCCTAGTAAATCTTTTCTGCACTCTTTCTAGTTTAATAATATCCTTTCTATTATAGGGTGACCAGAATTGCACACAGTATTCCAAGTGTGGCCTTACCAATTTCTTGTACAACTTCAACAAGACGTCCCAATTCCTGTATTCAATGTCCTGACCGATGAAACCATGCATGCCAAATGCCTTCATCACCACTCTGTCCACCTGTGACTCCACTTTCAAGGATCTATGAACATGTACCCCTCGATCTCTTTGTTCTGTAACTCACCCCAATGCCCTACCATTAACTGAGTAAGTCCTGCCCTGTCTTGTGTCAGAAAAGCTGAGGCTATTTCTTTTCAAACGCGTATGACAAGTCAAAAACGCACCACTTGTGAGTGATGTTGGCATGCTGGAAATGGTACGCAGGTTTTCTGGGTCAGTCCCAGCACCACAAGGGGAAATGGTAGCCTAGTGGTATCACCGTTAGGCTATTAATCCAGAAACTCTGCTAATGTTCTGGGGACCTGGGCTCAAATCCTGCCACGGCAGATGGTAGAATTTGAATTCAATAAAAAATATTTGAAATTAAGAATCTACTGATGACTATGAAGCCATTGTCAGAAAAAACCATCTGGTTCACTAATGTCCTTTAGAGGAGATCTGCTGTCCTTACCTGATCTGGCCTACATGTGACTCCAAACCCACAACAATGTGGTTGACTCTCAACTGCCCTCTGAAATGACCTAGCAAGCCACTCAGTTCAAGGGCAACTAGAGATGGGCAATAAATGCTGGCCAGCCAGTGACACCCATGTTCCATGAATGAATAAAGAAAAAAGCACAGCGTCACATCCTAGACACCTGTTCACCAACAAAGCAGAGAAGTATAGCCAAGGATGATTGACCAGTGTGCTGGGTCCAGCTCTGAACGTCCTTTTGGGTTGCCTCTAGTTTGCCCCTCCATACGGGGACTGCAGTTTTTGCAATGCCCTGGCTTTTCTTCAGGTTCCCAATAGGAAAGAAACAGCTTAGAACAGTGTTCATATTTCTGAGTTTTTACTGGTATTCCATTTTAAGGTACACAAGACCAGTTTGGATCAATATTCTTATTTCGCCATTTTTACTTTTCGTTTTCTTCTGGGTTCTGAAGGAGTAATGCCAGCCTGAAGTCCCAAGTAATTTTCATATGCACCAACATTTGCTGTTTTGTTACCATGTTCAGATCTATGCTGCATTTCTCCAAAATCTAAAATACCTGGGATGAACTACCGCATCCCAGTTGCGTGAAAGGACTCACAAAGGTGGCACAGTGGTTAGTGTGCCTCACAGTGCTGCTTCACAGCACCAGGGACCCATGTTCAATTCCGGTCTCGGGTCACTGTCTGTGTGGAGTCTGCACTTTCTCCCCGTGTCTGCGTGGGTTTCTTCCGGGTGCTCCGGTTTCCTCCCACAATCCGAACGGGGCAGCATAGTGGCACAGTGGTTAGCACTGCTGCCTCACAATGCCAGGGACCCAGGCTCAATTCCAGTCTCGGGTCACTGTCTTTCTGCCCGTGTCTGCGTGGGTTTCCTCTGGGTGCTCTGGTTTCCTCCCACAGTCCAAAGATGTATGGGTCAGGTTGATTGGCCATGCTAAATTGCCCCGAGTGTCAAGGGGATTAACAGGGCAAATGTGCAGGGTTACGAGAATAGGGCCTGGGTGGGACTGTGGTCAGTATAGACTCGATGAGCCAAATGGCTTCCTTCTGTACTGTAGGGATTCTATGAAAGATGTGCTGGTTAGGTGCACTGGCCATGCTAAATTCTCCCTCAGTGTGCCCGAAAAGGCGCCAGAGTGTGGCGACTCGGGGATTTTCACAGTAACTTCATTGCAGTGTTAATGTAAGCCTACTTGTGACACTAATAAATAAACTTTAAAAAACTTGTTCTCTTTACAACAGGGAAGATTCAGCAGAGTTTTAATAGAGGCGTTCAAAATTATGAGGGGTTTTAGAAAGGTAACAAGGGGAAAATGCTTTCAGGACCAATACATGAATAGGATGGGAATAGAGGGATACGGTCCCCGGAAGAGTCGGGAGTTTTAGTTAAATCAGGCAGCATGGTCGATGCAGGCTTGGAGGGCCGAAGGGCCTGTTTCAGTGCTATAATTTTCTTTGTTCTTTGTTTGTTCTTTGTTCTTTGACTGCAGGGTTGATTTGAATCTGAGGATTCAATTTTGGTGAAGGCCCCAGGGGAAATGAAAAGGGAGTTTGAATACAGGTACCAGACCCCTTGAGCAGCGTCCCAAAATCCAGACCCATAACCCGGCTACATTCAAAGCTAATGTCCTGGGTAGCAATTTGAATAAAACCCTTCTATTCTTTACTTTCCATACTTTGTTTTATGTATCATAAGTACATGTTTGGCATGACATCCAAAATCAATATAATATCCGCCAACCCAGTGTGCATCTGGTCCCGAGATTCCAGGATGCCTGCATAAACTTGACAGGGAAAAATGTGCAGGGCCACGTGCAGAGAATAGGGCAGTTGGGCTCATTGGAAAGCGGAAAGCTCTTTCAAAAAGGCAGCATAGACTTGATGGACAGAATGTCTTGCTGTTGTGCTGTAAAATTCGATGGTTCTATGGAAGTGATGACAAAGGGTGTTCTTGCCTCCACTTACAACTAACTTTGCATCAGATGCTGGCTGTTCAAAGCGGATTATCCAAAAACCTTGACCTGAAGCCGGCACCCAGGAAATCCAGGTCTCTTAGAATCCCTACAGTGCAGAAGGAGGCCATTCAGCCCATCATCGCGTCTGCCCCGACTTTCCAAAAGAAAATCTTACCAAGGCCCACTCTCCCACCCTATTTCCGTAATCCCACACATTTACCGTGGCTAATCCTCCTAACCTACACATCTTAGGACATGAAGGGGCAATTTAGCACGGCCAATCCACCTAAGCGGGCGGCACGGTAGCACAGTGGTTAGCACTGCTGCTTCACAGCTCCAGGGTCCTGGGTTCGATTCTCGGCTCGGGTCACTGTCTGTGTGGAGTTTGCACATTCTCCTCGTGTCTGCGTGGGTTTCCTCCGGGTGCTCCGGTTTCCTCCCACAGTCCAAAGATGTGCGGGTTAGGTTGATTGGCCAGGTTAAAAATTGCCTCTTAGAATCCTAAGATGCGTAGGTTAGAGGGATTAGCGGGTAAATATGTGGGGGTAGGGCCTGGGTGGGATTGTGGTCGGTGCAGACTCGATGGGCCGAATGGCCTCCTTCTGCACTGTAGGGTTTCTATGATTTCTATGATTTCTAAGCTGTACATCTTTGAACTCTGGGAGGAAACCGGAGCACCCTGAGGAAACATACGCAGACATGGGGAGAACGTGCAAACTCCACACAAAGGGTGGAATTTCACCGGCACATCTGCCTGAGGTTCATACGATCCCGCCCGGGGCCAACAGAGAATGCGTTCTCCAAGCCTCGCCCGTCCCTGGAATTGGGATGGGTGCGCTGGTAAAATTCCGGCCAAACAGTCACTCAAGGCCAGAATTGAACCTGAGTCCCTGGCGCTGTGAGGCATCAGTGCTAACCACTGTGCCACCATACCATCCCAGGCTACCATCCCATTATTCCAGTGGACTCCTGCCAAAGCTGTGGCCAGAGCACAGCGGAGCGGATGTGTATATTTAAAGCCAATGCCTGTAAAGCATTTGTAATGCCTTACAAATGTGTAACATTTGTTGTAAAGTCGCTGTCCTGTACTCACCATATGAAAGTAAATTTATTCTCTCTTTTTATTCAGAATCATCAAATGAGATATTTTACAATTTAAGCCATAAATCACGGCAATTAACAGTGATAAATAATATTTATCCCTCAACCAATGTCCAAAAATAAACTGGATCAAAGGCAAAATCCTGGAAATTTACTGAACAGATGAACTGGTCAAGAACATCATTTGCTGTTTACAGGATATGGCTTTGCACTTATTAGCTGCCTTGTTTGCCTTTATAACAACAGTGATTACACTTTAAAATGACTGTAAAACATTCTGAGATATCCTGAGGATATGAAAGCTGCCATAAAAGTTCAGATGCTTTCTTTTGGTAAAATACTGATTTGGACAGATACCCATTCAGTAAATTTAGGAGATACTGGCCATTGTTCAGCACATAGCTGAAGGTACTCATTTGAAAACTCTGAAAAAAACATCCAATAAAGACTGGCCCTGCCAGCGACACAACGCCCACATCCCGTAAATCAATTTAGAAATCCCGCAACAAATTGAGGAAGTAGGCTCCAGACGATTACAAACTGCAAAAGGAAGAATCAGTAGTCAAAATGCATAGTGAAACTACCATCAAGTTTATTTTATTAGTGTCGCAAGTAGGCTTACATTCACACTGTAATTGTGAAAATCCTGTAGTTGCCACACTCCGGCGCCTGTTCAGGTACACTAAGGGAGAATTTAGCATGGCCAATGCACCCAACCAGCAGATCTTTCAGACTGTGGGAGGAAACCGGAGTACCCACAGGAAACCCACGTAGACATGGGGAGAACGTGCAGGCTCTGCACAGACAGTGACCCGAGCCGAGAATTGAACCCGGGTCCCTGGTGCTGTGAGGCAGCAGTGCTAACCGCTGAGCCATCAGTATTTTCTTTTTGCTCCCACTATAACAATGAATGATTCAGTGGTTTTATATTACAGAAATGATGCTCATGTTATTATGCAAATGTGCCTGGCCAATGCTTCCCTGTCATGAGCCTAGATTAGATTTCTCGACTGAAACGGAAATCAACCTGCCTGACATTAAAAACTCCGAACATAAGGGTTGGAACCGTCCCAACAATGTTCAGATTGGCTCAGGTGAGAAAACCGATGTGAAGCTCAAAGGCTTCACTTCCAGGCTCTCGCCATATCAGGGCCCGCCCCTCGCTAACCAAACCCTCCCCCACCCCCCCGCCACCATACAGGCTGTCCACTCCACCCTCCCCATACTTTGCAGGCATCAGAAATCTCCTCCCTGTTCTGTCAGCCCTCCATCAGGCAATAGGGCTCTCCCTTCTCCCTTACAGGCATCAGGGCTCTCCAATCTCGCCCCCACCCCCCCACCACACAAAAGAGGAATTTAACCCCCTCCCCCCCGCCCCCCCCTCACCAATGGAACTCCCGCAAGGCCACCCCAGCAGTATCAATTTGGCAGTGCCAATCTGGCAGTGCACACCTGGCACTGTCAGCTCAGCGCCAAGTGTGCACTGCCAGATTGGCACTGTTGGGGCCAGTGCCAAGGTGCCAAGGGGCAATGTCCTCACCACCCAGGGCTATACCCCTGGCCTGGTCACCACGGATAGTTTTCTTCTTTGAAAACCAGCGGTGATTCTCGCCAGCATGACTTCATGCTGACTGAGTGAGAGGATAAGGCGTGGCAGAAGTTATGACATCAAGGCCGGGTAAGTACATGTTAATTTAGTAAACTGTATGGAAATCAGGAACCTGATCACATCACCGGCGGGAGGGATGGGAGGAGTGGGGTGGGGTGGGTGGGAGATCTCAAACTGAGATCTTGCCGGTGCAAATCCCATTTTGGCCCTCTCGCGAGATTTAGCAACAAGTACGGGATTTGTGCCCGTGGTCAGTGCAGCTGATAGATCACAACAAAGACTTCCATTGTATTTAGGGATTCCGGCACAATTGATAACATGGGGCAGAATTTTTCCCATCCCGCCCGCAGTGGGAGCGGAGAATCTAGCATGAGTCAAAAGCTGGAATTCTCCAGTCTCGCATGCCCCGCAGCCACTAACAGCGAGAATGGAGAATTTGGCACTCAGCCAAATCTCCATTCACAACAGCGGGACTGGAGAATCCCAGCCACAGGTTAGGTCAGAAAATCCCAGCCACAGGTGAGATCGGAGAATCCCAGCCACTAAAAAGTCAGAAACCCGCTGGTGTAAAATCACTCGCAATTCTCCCAATGGAAGGTTAATAGTGGGTCAGTCTTCTTGCTGGCTGGTGGTGTGTACATGATTTGCATTCATTTGCATCTCATGAATGCTCAATAAAACAGTTTGCCACCGGTATCCCATCAGGCCTTCCTTGCGTCAAGCCAACGTGAAATTACATCGGCCTGAAACCCGATTGATAAAGAGTGGTGCACACAAGGCAGTCCTCAGCTAGCCAGAGACTTTGAAGTGAATGCAACAAAGCCTTTTGCCATAGTGCTGCACTGCTCCTGATGCACTGTTCCCCACTCTGCTGAGGCAAACCAGTTCCTGCCTTCTATCTTCATGCTGAGCTGGTCCTCATGGGCTGCACCGTGCTGCTGGGTCCATGGACCCGCCTGTGTCAATGTCTTGGAGCAGCTTTGCACCTGGGGTTAGGTAGTGCAGGTGTCTCCTTCCCCCCCTAGTGCCACACACCAATGTCTATCTGGACTCATGCAGCCACCACAACAAAGGTTCAAAATTCAGCTGAGGTGTAACCTGACAAAGACAAGGGGGGGCAATGTGGAAGGAGGGCTGTGCAAGGAGGGTTGGGGGGGAGGGTGAGGGCTCGTGGTGGCAAGCAAAGAGGCAAGAAAGTGAGCGGCATGGTGGCAAATGGTTAGCACTGCTGCTTCACAGCTCCAGGGACCCGGGTTCAATTCCCGGTTTGGGCCACTGTCTGTGTGGAGTTTGCACTTTCTCCCTGTGTCTACATGAGTTTCCTCCGGGAGTTCCGATTTCCTCCCACAGTCCAAAGGTGTGCAGGTTAGGTTCATTGGCCATGCTAAATTGCCCCTTAGTGTCCCGGGATGCGTGGGTTCGAGAGATTAGCCGGGTAAATATGTGGGATTACAGGGATAGGACCTGGGTGGGATTTTTGTCGGTGCAGACTGGATGGGCCGAATGGCCTCCATTGCACTACAGTGATTGTATGGAAGTGGGTGAAAAAGACAAACAATGGAAGGCAGAAGGAAGACTGAGCGGAGGAAAGTCGGACCCTGACAAGGCTGCATGGCAAGTACTCAAACAAGGGGGTCAAATGAATACCACATCATTTACTGGATGGGCATGCACGAAGACTCAAGATGCGGTGGGTAAAGGTCCAAGGGAGAGATAGGCGCCTCAAAGGTGATGGGCTTGGGGGGGGAGGGTGGTTGAATCGAGGAACAGATTTGTTCTTGAAGCTGCTATCCTTTCTCCTCTTGGTTGCTGGCATCTGCACAGTCTGGTGAAGACAGGTGGGCTGGAGAGAGTGACATGAACGTGCTGGACTGATGTTTAAATATGGTGCTGGGACTTTTGAATCCGCCAGCTCACAGTGAGAAGATGAATCAGCTGCTGACCTGCCTGGTGACTCGGAGGGAACCCGCCTGTGCAATAGTTAGAACATAAGAACATAAGAAATAGGAGCAGGAGTAGGCCATCTAGCCCCTCGAGCCTGCCCCGCCATTCAATAAGATCATGGCTGATCTGACGTGGATCAGTACCACTTACCCGCCTGATCCCCATAACCCTTAATACCCTTACCGATCAGGAATCCATCCATCCGCACTTTAAACATATTCAGCGAGGTAGCCTCCACCACCTCAGTGGGCAGAGAATTCCAGAGATTCACCACCCTCTGGGAGAAGAAGTTCCTCCTCAACTCTGTCTTAAACCGACCCCCCTTTATTTTGAGGCTGTGTCCTCTAGTTTTAACTTCCTTACTAAGTGGAAAGAATCTCTCCGCCTCCACCCTATCCAGCCCCCGCATTATCTTATAAGTCTCCATAAGATCCCCCCTCATCCTTCTAAACTCCAACGAGTACAAACCCAATCTCCTCAGCCTCTCCTCATAATCCAAACCCCTCATCTCCGGTATCAACCTGGTGAACCTTCTCTGCACTCCCTCCAATGCGGTTCCAAGCACAGAACCTGGTGCGGGGATCCCACCATTCTGGTCAGCGGGACATGCAACACCAGAGCCGCCCGCCACCACACTGAGACTCAAAAACGAAGAATCCCTCCCAGGGTGTGCTCAAAGGCAAGATAACCCATAATGATCTGGTGCCATCGACCAAATCACCATGGCGAGAATGTGGAAGAGGACATGTTCGTAGCAAGAACCTGAAGACTTATCTCGGTGAGAGGCACACTGAGAATTGGTGGCAATGTCAATACCAGTCAAGAACTCAGTATTCCTTCTGTGGCTGTTCAAAAATCTGTAAAGGTCCACATAGAGCACTGAAAAGTTGATGTTGTACTGGGAGGAAGATGTGGCAGAATGGGCTAATAGTTACACAATGAGTTAGTGACACATATCATAGTCTAGCAATAACATCAGCAGACATGTACTAAAGATTCAGTAGAGCAGCTGGAATAGTCTGTACACAAGAGGGATGTACTTACTCTGAAGCTTATCATGTATAATAAAGTAATTTTGAAGTAGCATACCTGAATCAGAGCTGTTACTAATGAGGAGAGAGAAACCTTCCCAATATAGATTAGCCCACGAAGCAAATCACAAAACAATGGCATCAGGTCGATAGCATCTATGCTGCCTCAGCAGAGTATTGAGGAAGTGCTGTGCTGTTAATAGATTCCTAGTGCAGAAGGAGGCCGTTCGGCCCATTGACTCTGCACAGACTCTCCAACAGGGCATCTTAGCCAGGCCCCATTCCCTTGACCCTATGTACCTATGTGGTTAATCCCCCTAAACAACGTATCCTGAGACACTAAGGGGCAGTTTTACCATGGCCAATGCACCTAACCCGCACATATTTGGACTGTGGGAAGAAACCGGAGCACCCGGAGGAAACCATGCAGACACGGGGAGAACGTGCAAACTCCACACAGATAGTCACCCGAGGGGGGAATTGAACCCAGGTTCCTGGCGCCGTGAGGCAGCAGTGCTAACCATAGTGCCATCGTGTCACCCTGTTGGAGGAGCTTGCCTTCTGGATGAGAACCGATCCCTCTCAGAGGGATATAAAAGTTCCCACAGCACTACTAGAAGACAGCCAGAGAAATCCTGGCCAACACTTACCTCTCAAACAGCTAAAACAGATCATTTAAGCTGGGGCTGTTTCATCCTCACCATGAAGCCGCTTGACACCTTTCCTATATTACAATAATGATGTCTCTTGGGATCACCTGAGGCCACAAAAGGTTTTATATAAATTTAAGTCTTTCTTTCCCCAGAAGGATTGTAAACTCCATATGCGTATGCATGCCTTAGACATCTTCAGAATGTGAGCAGTAATTGAACTCAGCCAAAGAAAACAATTTAATTTCAGAGTGAGAAAAATAAGTGGCGTGTAAAGCACGCGCACATTATCACTTATTCTAACGTTATACCTATGCTGTCTTCCAATTACCTCTCCTCAGACATATAAGGGTGGCAGGGTGACACAGTAGTTATGACTGCTGCCTCTCAGCGCCAGCAACCCGGGTTCGATTCCGTTCTTCGGTCACTGTCTGTGTGGAGTTTACACATTCTCCCCGTGTCTGCATGGGTTTGCTCCGGATGCTCCGGTTTCTTCCCACACTCCAAAGATGTGCAGGTTAGATGGATTGGCCATGCTAAATTGTCCCTTAGTGTCAGGGGGACTAGCAGGGTAAATACGTGGGGTTACGGGGGTGGGGCCTGGGTGGAATTGTGGTCGGTGAAGACTCAATGGGCCAAATGGCCTCCTACTGCACTGTAGGGATTCTATAATTCAATGATATCGAATTGGTTGGCAATTGTGTAGGAATGGACACAGAGGTCAGTTTATCCACAACCAAGTCACAAGTAGACTATCTTAATGTTGCTTTTCAGATGATAAGCATTTAGGTCTGAAACTCTACTTGGCTTCCCTTAATCCTGAAGACTTGAAATTTAAAAAGGCATGCTGTACTACAAAGACCGTGGCAGAATGCACATTATAATTCCTAAAATATCAGTCTGTACAGACCAGTGGGTGTGTTTAAGTGCACTAACCAGAAAATAAGCATTGTTGTTGCAATATGTTACATCCTGGATGACATCAGCACAAAATGTGAAAACTGAGCATGGAGATTTTTCACTCAAAAGGAGTTTCGCATCCTGCAGCTGATTCCACTTTTGTTCAAATTAAAACATCTGGGTTCATATAAATGAGCGATTGTTTTGCCAAGGCCACCCTCCTGTTCCAGTCATTATTATGCTCAGTTATTATTTTGTTTGACATGCAGTAAACTTGTTGGATCAGACTCACATGCGATTCCTGACAAGGTTAGTGCTTAAAACGAGCACGGCAACATTTTTGGAAGCATTTACTGGGGCAGGACCTGTTTTCATTGACATTACGCTGCATGATAAAAGTGCTGTGTCATTTCCATTATTTCTGGGTACTTTTAGAGTATAGGGGGGAGGTCACTGATATACCTGGTAGGGGGTACAGCATTGGAATGCTGAGAAGCTTTCACTTCTGTTCCTCGAATAGTTAACGGATTAAAAGAAGCATGTCTATTCCAGCATTCGTGGAAATTCATGAAAGTGCTTGACTTTGCAGCCTGAATCTTTGAGAATGAATCATAGAATCCTACAGTGCACAAGGAGGTCATTTGGCCACTAGTCCACCCAGGCCCTATTCCCATAACCCCATGCATTTACCCTAGCTAGTCCCCCTGACACTAAGGGGCAATTTAGCATGGCCAATCCACCTAACCCGCACATCTTTGGACTGTGGGAGGAATCCGGAGCATCCGAAGGAAACCCACACAGACACGGAGAGAATGATTGGTGTTATATTGCTTTCACTCAATAATTGAATGCGTTTTGGAATTGAGTTGTGGTTCTGGAGTGGTGGAGAGAGAGTGCTGCCATTTCCCACCAAATGGCAGGTATGAATCACGCATTTAAGGAAGTTATAAGGAGGAATTTCCTCTCTCAGTGGGCAGTGAATCTATGGAATTCTTTACCGCAGAGGGTTGTAGAGGCTGGGTCATTAGCTGGGTTCAAGGCTGGGATGGACAGATCTTTATTCGGTAAGGAAATCAAGGGTTATGGGAATAAGGGGGAAAGTGGAGTTGAGGATTATCATATCAGATCAGTCATGATCTCTGCAGTGATTGCAATCTGTCTTTTTAAGACAGCGCAGCAGTAGAGGGTCACCTGGCTTGAGGGACCAATGGGAACTGAGAGCGAGTGATCACCCTCGAGGGTGCCTTCTCTCATGTGGAATCATCTAGTAGCCATTGTAGTCAACATGTGCTGGAGCTGCAATCCTCTGTACTTGATTTCTCTTTATCACTAAATGCCTGTTGTTCCCACGGTGGCACAGTGGTTAGCAGTGCTGCCTCGCAGCTCCAGGGACCCGGGTTCGATTCCTGGCTTGGGTCACTGTCTGTGTAGAGTTTGCACGTTCTCCCCGTGTCTGCGTGGGTTTCCTCCGGGTGCTCCGGTTTCCTCCCACAGTCTGAAAGACGTGCTGATTAGATGCATTGACCCGAACAGGCACTGGAGTGTGGCGACTAGGGGAATTCCACAGTAACTTTGTTACAGTGTTATAATGCATGCCTTACTTGTGACTAATAAATAAACTTTTCCTAACGAAGCCTGAAGTGTCTTTACGTTGCCCGAGGAGTGCCACGCAATTACAATCTCATTGAATGGCAGAGCAGACTCGATGGGCCAAACGGCCTACTTCTGCTGCTATGTCTTATGGTAAGACAATTTTCAGCAGTTTCATCCCAGGAGCACCCAGTTTAGTCTTTGACTTAATTGCTGTAAACTTTCCAAGGCTCTCTGACGGTTGACCTCATTAAAAATGTTGTGCACCTCTTTTCTGCCTCCTTTCAAAATTCTATTCCATTCGGTGATTGCCTCTCATGTTCTTCCATTCGGAGACATCCTTTATAAGTGCCACAAAATCCCACATGAGCCATCTATTATAGTTAGCTGACAGTTGACTTGCTCTTTCAATATGTTTAATACTAATCCACTGCTACCAAACTTCAAGCTGTTACATATCTTCAGCTTTCCTTGGCATTTTAAAGGTTGTAGTTCCAAATTCAATAAAGAATAGCTCTTAACAGGGCAAATAATGAAGTTAAAATGGATTTCTTGGCACAGATTGGTGAGAACATGAAATTCACCGTCACATGGAATAGCTGCAGCAGGAAATACACATTTAAGGGAGGCTTGATGAAGAGATGATGGGGAAAGGGACGGACAAATAGAGGGCAGAGTGGAGAAAAAGGTAATTGGATTAGGAGACCATTGTGTGGGAAATAAAGAAGTGTAGACCAATTGGGTCACATCGTTTGTTTCTGTGCTGTAAATTCTGTATAATTTCACTCCTCTGATGCAGTAGTCCTGTGTCACATGATGTGAGCTGGTTTTAGAGAGTTAAATGAGTTGACCACATGATTTATGGCACGGTTCTGTGCTGGAGATAGTTGGTGCGCAGAAGTCCCAACCTAGCAAGGTATCATCATCCGGCAAATGGTATTTATGGCCATTGCTCTTTCGGTATAGTTTTGGGACTGTGATACTGTTATTATTAACCACTGCAGCTGAAGCCTTCTGGAGAACGCACTGTATTATTGCTCAAACACTATGGAACCCAGGACAAAAGGTATGAACAGCACAGTGGCAGAGTGGCTAACACTGCTGCCTCACAGCGCCAGGGACCCGGGTTCAATTCTGGCCTCGGGTGACTGTTTGTGTGGAGTTTGCACATTCTCCCCATGTCTGCATGGGTGCTCCGCTTTCCTCCCATAGTCCAAAGATGTGCAGGTCAGGATTGGCCCTGCTAAATTGCCCCTTAGTGTCCCAAGATGTGTAGGTTAAATGGATTAGTCATGGGAAATGTGTGGAGTTACGGGGAGAGAGTGGGGAAAGAGGGCCTCGATAAGATGCTCTGCCAGGGAGTCATTGCAGACTCGATGGACCGAACAGCCTCTTCTGCACTGTCGGGATTCTGTGAAATTAAGATGAGATGACGGATTACATGACTTTTATCCATTGGCAGCGCCAAAATACCCTCCAAGATAGGCAAGTAACTTCACCAACTTTCTCCTTTATGAAAATGAATTGTCCTGCTCCAAACCGCTGTGCTAACTCTACTCAGCTGCAAAAATGATAATAACATTTTTATTTGCGTAACTACACGTTATGAGAAATCTTTAGCCTGTTGCATGTCCATAACGATGTTTCATTGCCCCTGAGATATGAGTCTAACTCCATATGTGGAAATAGTAAGGAGGCTACTGTTTGCTTTTGTTGCTAGGCACCAAGTAATAACATGTAAAACACATTTTTTTAAACGATAATTAAAAAAGCAACCTAACACGCACTGTGGTGATCTGGCCTGACAGATACTGTAAAGGTATCAGCAGAGAAGGCTGCCTAGTTGACCTAAGCCTCACGTCTCATTATCTTTTCATCAGCCCGGACTAAATTTCAGATGAAACGATGTTTGGTTTTGTCATGTACCTCAACTGTGCTTGTCAAAGTAGCAATATTATCCAGACTCTCACATCTAACCTACTTAATAGTTTTTATCGTGCCAAACGTCATAAGTAGGGAATGTTCCCCGATAAATCATCAGAAATTGAGGTATTGTTAGTAAACCAAATAAAAATCTTTCAACAGGCTCCTGCTAACGCCGCATTCAATGGCAAGGAATTTCTGAAAATTCAACAGGGAAAACATGGAATAACATTGATACGTGCAAATGGCGGCCCCAATGGAATGCTTGCTCCGACTTTTTCTTCAAAGCTTTTCGAACAAGCCATATATTGTTTTTCAAAATAACGATAGCAAGGCAAAGGCCAAGTGGAATCAAAGTATCTGTTACACTCAGATGACTGCGAGCTCTATTCATTCAGCAGTGGCCTGTTGTTATGATCACATGCCTTCTTTCCAGTAACAAGAGAGTGTGTGTTTCATCCTGAAAGCCAATTAAATTGGATACAATCCCGTTGAAGTCACCTTCCGCTAAGTCGTTCGCTATCTTCCTTCCTCTGCTTCAGTTTTCTCCCTGTCTCTTGTGATACTTTCTCACCTATGCCAGCCAATCGACTGGCATCTGGACAAAGTGGCCATCCTTTACACAAGTCTAAACAGTGGATGACGTCGGTAGGCTATTCGGTCGGAGTGGTGCGTCATTGTCATCAGTCCTGTCTGTGTTCAATAGGCATGCAAGCGCATCTCCAGCAATAGGTCACTGGATAATGTTAAGAAGCAGGTAATTGGATGATTCCATCCCCCTCCCACCGCCCCCCCCCCCCCCTCAGGGAAGAGATGTCAGGTCCCCCCCTGCCCCCCCCCCCCCCCCACTCCCCTCAGGGAAGAGATGTCAGACCCCCCCCCCCCTCCTCAGGGAAGAGATGTCACATCCCCCCCCCTAACCCCCCCCCCCTCAGGGAAGAGACGTCACATTCCACCCCACCACCCCCAACCAGGGAAAGTCAAAGGCAGCACAGTCAGCAGTGCTGTCAGCGCTGCCTTTGACTTTCGCGCTCGGGCGCGCTGAGTGCGGTGCTCCAACAGATGCAAATGCGCTAGGCCCCGCTCACTGGACCCGTGCCGAAAAAAGGCATATGGGGGCGCTGGAGCGCGGCTGCCAGGCGCGGGTCTGATTTACAACCGCACCCGGCACTTAGAGCCGATTTGGTAAAATCGGCCCCCTAGTGTATTATCACCACAAGGTAATTTTTTTTTTAAGTTACTGGGCTGGGAGCGAGGAACACCCTGTAAAACCCAGCCTAGCATCTTGGAATCCCAGTAACCACATTTCTTAGCAAAAATCAGGAGGGTTGGAAGCTTGGGATTCCCAGTTTGATAATAGGGAACTCCATTTTCCAGTTAGGCTAATGGAGACTATAATTATTTCCCTGAATTCAAAGGTACCTTTTCAAAAAAATCCAACTGATCCTTAAATCCTGTTCAATCGTCAATAAATCTACACTCTTCTTTTGTAAAACTCAGCTCAATTCTAATAAAGAGTTCACAAGTATCTTCCAGTGACTTTCCTTTATTTAGCTGTCATTGTAGAAGTTAAAGAGAAATTAAAGAATGGTTGACTAAATAAGCACCTAAAATAAACGCCCCCTTTAACAGGACACTGTAGGAGTCAACTTATCATCACTGTGGTTCTTCGAATTTCAACATGTTCACAAGCTCCAGAGATAGGTAAACTGGGAAGTACTTAATTCAGGCTTGTGTTCACCTACGGATTAGAAAGGATAATGATGAAAATCTCAATGAAAGTGGTGAAATGACTCAATATTCCACCTTGGATAAGTGAATAGGTGTGACCAGTAAATGGGTCCATGTTTACTTAAATTTACCTAGATGTGGTTGGAAAGATTATATTCTGTCATGCCCATTACACAACTCGAGAAAATTACATAGTCTGGAGTGCTGTCTGCAGTTTTGGTCTCCTTACTTAAGATAGGATATAATTGCATTGGAAGCGGTTCAGGGAAGGTTCTCTCGCTGGATTACTGGGATGAAGCGGTTATCTAATGAGGAATGTTTGAGCAGATTGGGCCTGTACCTATTGGAGTTTGGATGAATGAAAGGTGAGCTTATTGAAATATATAAGATCTCCAAGGAGGCTTGATAGAGTGAATGCTGAAAAGATGTTTCCCTTTGTGAGGGAACCTAGCACAATGGGACATAGTTTAAACAGTAGGGATCTCCCATTTAAGACTGCAATGAGGAGATTTGTTTCTCTCTTAGTGGGCTTTGGAAGTCTCTTCCCCAGAGAGCTGTGTCTTTAAATATATTCAAGACTGAGTTAGTTGACTGACATGAACAAAGAACAAAGAACAATACAGCATAGGAACAGGCCCTTCGGCCCTCCAAGCCCACGCCGCTCCCTGGTCCAAACTAGACCATTCTTTTGTACCCCTCCATTCCCACTGCGTTTATGTGGCTATCTAGATAAGTCTTAAACATTCCCAGTGTGTCTGCCTCCACCACCTTGCCCGGCAGCGCATTCCAGGCCCCCACCACCCTCTGTGTAAAATGCGTCCTTCTGATATCCGTGTTAAACCTCCCCCCGTCACCTTGAAGCTATGTCCCCTCGTGAACGTAACCACCGACCTGGGTAAAAGCTTCCCACCGTTCACCCTATCTATGCCTTTCATAATTTTATACACCTCTATTAGGTCACCCTTCATCCTCCGTCTTTCCAGGGAGAACAACCCCAGTTGACCCAATCTCTCCTCATAACTAAGCCCCTCCATACCAGGCAACATCCTGGTAAACCTCCTCTGCACTCTCTCTAAAGCCTCCACGTCCTTCTGGTAGTGTGGCGACCAGAACTGGACACAGTATTCCAAATGCGGCCGAACCAACGTTCTATACAACTGCAACATCAGACCCCAACTTTTATACTCTATGCCCTGTCCTATAAAGGCAAGCATGCCATATGCCTTATTCACTACCTTCTCCATCTGTGACGTCACCTTCAAGGATCTGTGGACTTGCACACCCAGGTCCCTCTGCGTATCTACACCCTTTATGGTTCTGCCATTTTTCGTATAGCTCCCCCCTACGTTAGTCCTACCAAAATGCATCACTTCGCATTCATCTGGATTGAACTCCATCTGCCATTTCTTTGCCCAAATTTCCAGCCTATCTATATCCTTCTGTAGCCTCTGACAATGTTCCTCATTATCTGCAAGTCCAGCCATTTTCGTGTCGTCCGCAAACTTACTGATCACCCCAGTTACACCTTCTTCCAGATCGTTTATATAAATCACAAACAGCAGAGGTCCCAATACAGAGCACTGCGGAACACCACTAGTCACAGGCATCCAGCCGGAAAAAGACCCTTCCACTACCACCCTCTGTCTTCTGTGACCAAGCCAGTTCTCCTACCATCTAGCCACCTCCCCCTTTATCCCATGAGATCCAACCTTTTTCACCAGCCTACCATGAGGGACTTTGTCAAACGCTTTACTGAAGTCCATATAGACGACATCCACGGCCCTTCCCTCGTCAACCATTCTAGTCACTTCTTCAAAAAACTCCACCAGGTTAGTGAGGCATGACCTCCCTCTCACAAAACCATGCTGACTATCGTTAATGAGTTTATTCCTTTCTAAATGCGCATACATCCTATTGCTAAGGATCCTCTCCAACAACTTCCCTACCACGGACGTCAAGCTCACCGGCCTATAATTTCCCGGGTTATCCTTCCTACCCTTCTTAAATAATGGGACCACATTAGCTATCCTCCAATCCTCTGGGACCTCACCTGTGTCCAGTGACGAGACAAAGATTTGGGTCAGAGGCCCAGCGATTTCATCTCTCATCTCCCTGAGCAGCCTTGGATAGATTCCATCAGGCCCTGGGGATTTGTCAGTCTTTATATTCCCTAAAAAACCTAACACTTCCTCCCTTGTAATGGAGATTTTCTCTAACAGGTCAACACTCCCCTCTGAGACACTCCCAGTCAACACATCCCTCTCCTTTGTGAATACTGACGCAAAGTATTCATTTAGAATCTCCCCTACTTCTTTGGGCTCTAAGCATAATTCCCCACTTTTGTCCCTGAGAGGTCCGATTTTTTTCCTGACAACCCTTTTGTTCCTAACATATGAATAAAATGCCTTGGGATTCTCCTTAATCCTGTCTGCCAAGGACATTTCGTGACCCCATTTGCCCTTCTAATTCCTCATTTGAGTTCTTTCCTATGTTCTTTGTATTCCTCCAGAGCTCCCTCCATTTTTAGCTGCCTGGACCTAACGTACGCCTCTCTTTTCTTTTTGACCAATCCCTCAATTTCCCTGGTTATCCACGGTTCTCGAATCCTACCCTTCCTTTTTTTTTACAGGCACATGCCTATCCTGCAGCCCTAACAACTGTTCCTTAAAAGACTCCCACATGCCAGATGTGGATTTACCCTCAAACAGCCTCTCCCAATCAACAGCTGCCAATTTCTGCCTAATCCCACTAAAGTTAGCCTCCACCCAATCCAACACCTTACCCTTGGGACACCACTCATCCTTTTCCATCACTATCCTAAAGCTAACAGAATTGTGGTCACTATTTGCCACATGTTCCCCTACCGAAACTTTGAAGACCTGACCGGGCTCATTCCCCAGTACTAGGTCCAGTATAACCCCCTCTCTAGTCGGGCTATCTACATATTGTTCCAAAGAACCTTCCTGTACGCATTTTACAAATTCCTCCCCATTCAGACTCCCAGCCCTACACGATTTCCAGTCTATACCAGGGAAATTGAAGTCTCCCACTACAACAACCCTATTTTTCCTGCACCTATCCATTATCTCCTGACATATCCGTTCTTCGACTTCCCTTGGGCTGTTGGGGGGCCTGTAGTATACCCCCAACATAGTGACTGCGCCCTTCCTGTTTCTGAGCTCCACCCACAGTGACTCGTTACACGACCCCTCTGAATTGTCCTCCCTCTGCACCGCTGTAATATGCTCTCTAACTAATACTGCTACTTCCCCCCCTCTTTTGGCCCCTCGTCTGTCTCGCCTAAAGCACTTGTACCCCAGAATATTCAGCTGCCAGTCCTGTCCCTCTTTCAACCAAGTCTCTGTCACCGCAACCACATCCAAATTCCTCATAAGCATTAAGGCCCTAAGTTCGTCTGTCTTACCTGCTACGCTCCTTGCATTGAAGTAGATGCACTCCAGACCACCAGGCCCAGTGAGGTCATCCTCCCCCAGAGTGCTCTTCTTCTTTGCCAGCCTTGTCCTGGCCCCAAGCTTGTCCCCAGCCTCTATACTTGTAGACATAATTTTTTGATCTCCACCCCCCTGCCATATTAGTTTAAACCCACCCGAACTGCACTAGCAAAACTCCCAGCCTGGATATTCGTGCTCTTCCAATTTAGTTGTGACCCGTCCTTCTTGTACAGGTGCCATCCTCTCTTGAAAACTTCCCAGTGATCCAGGAATATGAAGCCCTCCCTCCTGGACCAGTCCTTTAGCCAAGCGTTCAATTGTACTATCTCCCTATTCCTAGCCTCACTGGCCCTAGGCATTGGGAGCAGCCCAGAGATTGCCACCCTGGAGGCCCTACTTTTTAGCCTATTTCCCAACTCCCTGAATTGCTCTTGTAGGATCCCCCTGCTCTTCCTACCTACGTCATTTGCATCAATGTGTACAATGACATCTGTTTTTTTATCCTCCCCTTTTAAAATGCCTCCTATCCGCTCGGAGACATCCAGTACCCCAGCACCAGGTAGGCAGACTACCATCCTGGAATCCTGTTCGCACCCACAGAATCGCCTGTCTGTGCCTCTAACCGACGCGTCCCCCACCACTATTGCTCTCCTAATCCCTCTCTTTCCTTTCCGGGCCACAGAGCCTGACTGTGTGCCAGTGACCTGGTCACTGTGGCTTACCCCTGGAGAGTCATCCTCCTCCACACTATCCAAAACAATATACTTGTTTTGGAGGGGGACAACCACAGGTGACCCCTCCACTAATTGCTCACTCCCCTCCCCTCTCACACCTGTCGCCGAGCCCTTACTATTATGAGAGACAGCCACCGGAATACTCTCTGGTCCGTTACCCTTATGACCTAGGGGGAAGACACGTGGGTCACAGTTAGGAGGAGTAAAGGTCATAAGGGTAACGTACCAGAGAGTATTCCGGTGGCTGTCTCTCATAATAGTAAGGGCTCGGCGACAGGTGTGAGAGGGGAGGGGAGTGAGCAATTAGTGGAGGGGTCACCTGTGGTTGTCCCCCTCCAAAACAAGTATATTGTTTTGGATAGTGTGGAGGAGGATGACTCTCCAGGGGTAAGCCACAGTGACCAGGTCACTGGCACACAGTCAGGCTCTGTGGCCCGGAAAGGAAAGAGAGGGATTAGGAGAGCAATCCCTCTGAACTGGACCAGCCATATAAATACAGTGGCAACAAGAGCAAGTTAGAGGCTAGGAATCCTGCAGCGAGTGACTCACTTCCTGACTCCTGTCCACAATCTACAAGGCACAAGTCAGAAGTGTTTGGAATACTTTCCACTTGCCTGGATTAGTACAGCTTCAACAACACCATCCAGGACAAAGCAGACCACTTGATTGGAATCCCTTCCACAAACATTCACTCACTTCACCACTGATGCACAGTCGCAGCAGTGTGCATTTGATACAAGCTGCACTTCCAGAATACATCAGGCCTCCTGAAACAGCACCTTCCAAACCCACAGCCACTACCATCTAGAAAGACAAGGGCAGCAGATGCATGGGAACACCACCACTGGAAAGCTCCCCACCATCCTGACTTGGAAATATATCTTTGTTCCTTCACTGTCACTGGGTCAAAATCCTGAAACTCCCTCCCTAACAGCTCTGTGGGTGTACCTGCACCACATGGACTGCAGCGGTTCAAGAAGGCAGCTCACCACCACCTTCTGAAGGACAATTAAAGATGGGCAATGAATGCTGGCCTAGCCTGCGAAGCCCAACTCCCTTGAATGAATTTTAAAAATATAATATTTTTTCTTGCCAGCAGTGAATAATCACATTTCCCCTGGGAGGGACCCATCTGTCTAAAAAGTTTTTAAAGTTTATTTATTAATCACAAGTACGCTGCAATGAAGTTACTGTGAAAATTGCCTAATTGCCACACTGTGGCACCTGTTTGGGTACACTGAGGGAAAATTTAGCATGGCCAATGCACCTAGCCAGCACACCTTTCAGACTGTGGGAGGAAACTGGAGCACCCGGGGGAAACCCACGCACACACGAGGAGAACATGCAGACTCCGCACACACAGTGACCCAAGCTGGGAATCGAACCCAGGTCCCTGACACTATGAGGCAGCATTTTTACTCTTTAACAGTTCTTTCTAACCCACATTATCTTCACCTCCAACAAGCACAAGCAGTTTGTGGATTTCTTCATCACTAAGGTCAGATTGCCCATTGTAGATTCTTGTAAGTTCTTCCTTCCCCTTCTGTTTTCCTTAAGTCACAACTCCCCCAGACTCCCCTTACTGTAGAGCTGGACTTGCATCTTTCTCCTCTCTTTCCCATCTCCCCTCATTCTCTCGCCAAGCTTACTTTAATTCATGACACCCACCTCCTGCTCCCTTGACTCCATTCGCACTAAGCTGCTGACCACTCCACTTTGGTGCTGCCCATCCCCGCCCTCCCTCCACCATGCTATTCATCAGGTGCTGTCCCTTCTCCCTATCAACGCTGCTGTTACCGCGCCACTCCTCAAAGAATAAAAAACTTCTATTCAGCACTTTTATTGACTTTGTTTTTCCTGGCTACACTGCTATCTGCATCAGACTGCTTTTCAACCAGTTCCATTCTGTAAATAATTCCTATTGATCTCAAATTAACGTCAGGAGCAGGTCAGTGTGTCAGTGCCTCATAGCACCTTCTAGACCACGAGTCTGCAGATAACATCAGAGGCTGCCTTGAGACCTATGTATGTCAATTCCAGAGAATGGTAGCATCTGCAGCAGACCTCAGACAGTAGGTAGAGAGCAAGTATGACGTGCATTGTAGAGTACCCATTGACCTAAACCTATTGTTTGGGGCTGCAGTCTTTGGGGCAGCAGTGGCAGAGTGGTTAGCATTGCTGCCTCACAGCGCCAGGGACTTGGGTTCAATTCCAACCTCCGGTCGCTGTATGTGTGGAGTTTGCACATTCTCCCCATGTCTGCATGGATTTCCTCCGGGTGCTTCGGTTTCCTCCCACAGTCCAAAGATGTGCAGGTTAGGTTGATTGGCCATTGCTAAATTAACCCTAGTGTCAGGGGGATTAGCATGGTAAATATCAGAGGTTATGGGAAAATGGCCTGGGTGGGATTGTGATCGGTGCAGACTCGATGGGCCAAAATGGCCTCCTTCTGTAGTGTAGGGATTCTATGATTCTATGATAGTTAGGAATTGCTGAATTGTGCAAGAAGGATGTATAAAAAGATTTTACCAGCAATAGAAAGAGAAGTTATTTGTAATTTGATGGCTTGTCTTTGTCCACGACACTATTGTAACAAGAACGAGTGGACTTGAGGATATTGAGGAAGGTGGCCTGGGTAAGATGCTCTGTCAGAGAATCAGTGCAGACCCGATGGACCAAATGGCCTTTTCTGCACTGTAGGGATTCTATGATTCTTGATTCTAAATTGGCACATCATTGACCATGACTGCTCTTTAGTCACGTAAGTGGTACATTGAAGATTAGAATCGAGGTGAGGAACAGAGCGGACTAGAGGCAGTCTCAAAGTGATCCTTGATTAACCTGTCCATATCAAAGCACTGACAATCTTATGGAATTCTCTGATGCTAATACAGAATAATAATAGACAAATAGAACCACTGATTTCTCACATATGAATGCAATTGCTTGCTCACTTAATACCTCCCCCCACCCAATGCCTTCGTCACTCACCTGATGAAGGAGCAGTGCTCTAAAAGCTCGTGATTCCAAATAAACCTGTTGGACTTTAACCTGGTGTTGTGAGACTTCTTACTGTGCTCATATTTTGGGAGGAGGCACCTGGACTTGGGAAATTTCTTATTTCTTCAAACATTAATTCTCACCTGCACTTTCTCTCAGCTTTTTAAATCCTCTTCTAATTTTTTTAGAGTCGTTTGCCTAACAGTTTACACAGTGGAACCATGCACGTTGATGACTTAAATAGTGAGAAAAGTGATAATTTATTGAAAGCTAATGTTTATAAGGGAAGTGATTCAAAAACTTGAAGGGACAGATGTGATGCCAGATTGAGGAACAGCTTCTCAGTGTCCTATGACTTTCTGGACTCAATATTCAGTTCAACATCTTTAGATCCTAACCTCTGCCTTCATCTTGTTCTTTGCGTTTTTGTTAGTATCCTTTTTGCTTCCTTCGCTTTTAATTCCTTCATGTTACATTTAGGTTGTTACTATAGCCATTGGTGCCTCACTTGAACGTGATCTTTAGTTTCTTTATTATAACCATTATTACTCTCTTTGATTTTACCAAAAATCTCTTGTTAGTTAATCTGCCCTCCAACCATCACAGACCTTCCCTTTTGTCCTTGCTGTCCCGTCCACCCCACCATCCCTGACCCTTGTAGTAGCTTAGAAATTCTCACATTATTTCTACATTCCTTCTGTTCTGATGAAAGGTCACCGACCTGGAACATTCTCTCCACAAATGCAGTCAGGGAAGGAGCGGATGAGACTGAGGAGCTTTGGTGGACAATCAGATTCCCCCCTCTGCCCCCCCCCCTCCCCCCCCACCACCAAAGCATGTTGAGTCCTGCCCTGCTGACAGTGTTGATTGCCTTAGTAAGATCTAAAACATTCTATTGCCTCCACTTATTTTGTATGGATAGGATCATGTTCACTTTAGATCTGCCAGCATGGAAATCACACTTGTTCTCCTGGGTATACTTGATCTGCAAGTAGATGGAGACTTTTAAGCATTGTCCTAGCCAAGGCTTTCCCAGTGAGGGTAAGGTGTGAGATGCTTTGAAGTTCATAGAATTTTAGAATCCCTACGGTGCAGAAGGGGGCCATTTGGCCCATCGAGCCTGCACCGACAACAATCCCACCTAACCCCTATCCTCGTGACCCCAAGTATTTACTCTGCTAGTCCCTCCTGACACTAAGGGGCAATTTAGCATGGTCAATCAACCTAATCAGCACATTGGACTGTGGGAGGAAACCGGATCACCTGGAGGAAATTCACACAGATGCAGGGAGAACATGCAAGCTCCACACAGTGACCCGAGGCCGGAATTAAACTTGTCGGAATTGTTGCAATCTCCCCTGCCGCCTTTGTTTTTGTATAACATAATGATTTCCTCATCGCGCATATCCCATGTGAAGCATACCACCTTCCCATTGAAAAGAAGGTCACCTCTGCCGTGTTTTTACAATAATATACAGGCACCATTCACTCAGAAGGCATTGGGTAAACATGTTGTGATTTAATTTACTTAAAGCAGGTACATGAGAACAGATATACCTGGATAAAAAGCTTGAAGACATCAGCAGCAGAGTTATGTGCTGTGTGCTCTGCTCAAAAGCAAATGTGAAACTAAAACTGGATCACAGGGGAGGCAGCTGTGTAGTGGTATTGTCATTGGACCAGTAATCCAGAGACCCAGGGTAATGCTTTGAGGATCCAGATTCACCAACATGGCAGATAGTGAAATTTAAATTCAATAGGAATCTGGAATTAAAAGTTATAATGACCATGAAACCATTATCGAATGTTGTAAAAACCCATCTGGTTCACTAGTGTACTTGAGGGAAGGAAATCTACCGTCCTTAGCTGGTCTGGCCTACATGTGACTCCAGATCCACAGCAATGTGGTTGACACTTAAATGCCCTCTGAAATACACTCAATTCAATGGCAAATATGGATGGGCAATAAATACTGACTCAGCCAGCAACATCCACATTCCCTGAATGAATAAAAAAGTAGACACACTTCCTTTCTAGTAATGGTATGCTGCTATCCCTTAAAGACATAATTAAGCATCCCCCTTTCTTTTTAAAGATACTTTACCCCCTCCTTTCAAACAAGTGTAACTATCTACAATACATGCTCATGTTTAGTTACCTGTTTATGTTAAGTTTACAGGACAGATGAATGTATGAGTCTCTGAAGTGTACAGGTAATCTGCTGATATGTTCATATCTTGTAATGGTAACTTTGTCTGGAGGTTTCTTTAGTTGCTCACAAGGATCTGTGGGATTATCATCCTTAGTTTTATTCCTGGTTGTATTTGGGACCTTCAGCTGAGTGGATGATCCATCTCGGCTTCCTCCTGAGATCCCCAGCATAGAGTCCCTACAGTGCAGAAGGAGGCCATTCAGCCCATCGACTCTGCATCTGACCACAATCCCATCCAGGCCGTATCCCCATGATCTCATGCATTTACCCTAGCTAGTCCTCCTGACACTAAGGGGCAGTTTAGCATGGCCAATCCACCCAACCCGCACATCTTTGGAGTGTGGGAGGAAACCAGAGAACCTGGAGGAAACCCATGCAGACACGGGGAGAACATGCAGACTCCACACTGACAGTGACCTGAGGCCAGAATTGAACCCAGTTCCCTGGCGCTGTGAGGCAGCAGTGCCACCGTGCTGCCCATTGTGCCACTGTGCCGCATCACAGATGTCAGTCTTCAGCTAATTCAATTCACTCCACGTGATGTCAAGAAACAGCTGAAAGCATTGGATATTGCAAAGACTATGGGTCCTGAAAATATTCCAGCAATAGTACTGAAGACATGTGCTCCAGAGCTGGCCACACCCTTAGCCAAGGTGTTCAAATGCAGTTACAACACTGGCATTTACCTGGCAATGTGGAAAATTGCCCAGGTATGTCCTGTACACAAGAAACAGGACAATTAAATCCAGCCAATTACTGCCCCCTCAGTCTACTCTCAATCACCAGCAAAGTGATGAAAGTGCTATCAACAGTTCTATCAAACAGCACTTACTCAGCAATAACCTGCTCATGGACACTCAGTTTGGGTTCCACCAGGGTCACTCAGCTCCTGACCTCATTATACCCTTGGTTCAAACGTGGACATAAGAGCTGAATGCCAGAGGGGAGATGAGAATGACTGTCCTTGACATCAATACAGCATTTGACCTAATATGGTATCGGGAGACCCTAACAAAACAGGAAATCAATGGGAATCAGGAGGAAGATTCTCCATTGATTGGAGTCATACCTGGCACAGAGGAAGATGGCAATGGTGGTTGGAGGTCAATCACCTTAGCTCCTGGACATCACTGCAGGAGTTCCTCAGGGTAGTGTCCTAGACCCAATCATCTTCATCTGCTTCATCAATGACCTTCCTTTCATCATAAAGTCAGAATTAGGGATGATTGCAAATGACTGCACAATGACTGCACGATTCTCAACTCCTCAGATACTGAAGCAGTCCATGTCCAACTCCAGAAAGACCTGGACAATATCCAGGTTTCAGCTGACAAGTGGTAAGTAACATTCAAGCCATGCAAATGGCAGGCAATGATCATCTCCAACAAGAGAGGATATAACCATCGCTCCTTGACATTTAATTGTGTTATCATCAATGAATCCCCTCACTAACATTCTGGAGTTATCATTGACCAGAAGCTGAACTGGATTAGCCATATAAATACAGTGGCTACCAGAGCAAGTCAAAGTGTAGGAACCCTACATTGAGTAACTCACCTCCTGACCCTCCAAAGACTGTCCACAATCTATAAGGCACAAGTCAGGAGTGTGATGGAATACTCCCCAATTGCCTGGATGGGTGCAGCTCCAACAACACTCAAGAAGCTTGACACCGTCCAGGACAAAGCAGTCCTCATGATTGCTACTCTTTCCACAAACATTCAATCCCTCCAGCATAGTGGCAACAACATGTACCATCTACAAGATGCACCGCAAGAATTCACCAAGTTTGCTTAGACAGCACCTTCCAAACCCATGACCACTACCATCTAGAAGGACAAGGGCAACAGGTACCTGGGAAGTTCCCCTTCAAGTCACTGACCATTTTGACTTGGAAATATATTGCTGTTCTTTCACTGTTGCTGGGTCAAAATCCTGGAATTCCCTCCCTAACAGCACCTTGGGTGTTCCTACACCTCAGGGACTGCAGTGGTTCAAGAAGACAGGTAATCACCACCCTCTGAAGGGCAGCTAGGGATGGGCAGTGAATGCTGGCCCCACCAGCGACATCCACATCTCATAAAAAATATATTTTAAAAAGGCCATTAGTTCTAGAATAACGGCAAGAAGAAGTGGTGTGATCAATTTTCCCACATATCCTGAAATGACTTACCTTTAAATTTTGGCCCATTATTTGCAATGATCTCTCTAAGCACAACAAATCAACTGAAAATAGCAATTATAGTGTGCCTGACAGTTGTGTTTGATGTACTGTGCAATTGTCAAATAATGGGGTACTTGGTAAAGTAGTCAATGTTGACAATGAAGTCAGTGCCAAGGACATAAAAGAGGTCAGATGTGATTTTAGACCAAGAATGAGTAGGAACTTCACGTGGAATCAGTGGTTCTTTGTGCTATCTTGGCATATGATCTTGCCTTACACTTCTTGATGACAACTTCAATGTCATTATTCATGCCCAAATAATAGACTGTCTCTCTTGTGAATCTTCCCATCTAATGCCCATGTGTGAGTGGTGAAGTTGTTGATGAATATCATGGTGCAAAGCTTCCAGTAAATGACCTGCCTGCCTTTGGAATCTTTCACTATTCTGCCTCAGAGCTGCTGGGATTTGTGTTCTGCAACTTGTACCAGATCAGTTGATGGGCTTGCTTTCTCCTGAAGGACTAACATTGCATTTCCTGTACATGGCAAGTTTTTTTACACAGAGGGTGGTGGGTGCCTGGAACTCGCTGCCGGGGGAGGTAGTGGAAGCAGATACAATAGTAACTTTTAAGGGGCATCTTAACAAAAGCATGAATAGGATGGAAATGGAGGAATATGGTCCCCAGAAGGATAGGAGGTTTTAGTTCAGTTAGGCAGCATTGTCGGTGCAGGTTTGGAGGGCCGAAGGGCCTGTTCTTGTGCTGTAATTTTCTTTGTTCGTTGTTCTAATGCGAGATCACGACACACCTGTGGACCAGTGATCACTGGGCTTTTAGTGTTCACAAGGGGTGGCATGATGGCACAGTGGTTAGCACTGCTGCCTAACAGCGCCTGGGACCCTGGTTCAATTCCTGCCTCGGGTGACTGTCTTTGCACGTTCTCCCCGTGTCTGCGTGGTTTTCCTTCGGGTGCTCCGGTTTCCACCCACAGTCCAAAGACGTGCAGGTTAGGTTGATTGGCCATGCTAAATTGCCCCTTAGTGTCCCAAGATGTGGAGATTAGGGGGATTAGCAAGGTAAATATGTGGGGTTATGCGGATGTGGGCTGGGTGGGATTGCTGTCGGTGCAGGCTTGATGGGCTGAATGGCCTCCTTCTGCACTCATGGGATTCTACGAATTCTATGAATGTAGACATCGGTGACACCCTGGAGGATTGGTTGTACTTGCACTCCTGGATTATGGAAGCTGCACTTGGAATAACTGTTGCTGAAAGTTGCGCATGTTTGCCATGGCCCTCCATGTCTGTGGATATATTTCCTTTAGAATTCCCAGAGGTAGTGTGTTGGCACTTTCCCCTATGGCAATCTTGGCCAAAAACAAATAGATGCAACTTTCTTAGGACAGATTATATAAATCTTGGCAAACACTTTGGATGGTGAGATAGTGTCTATGTTTTCCAAAAGGTTGACAGTGCAAAACATGTATTCACCACTCTTTGGCCAGAATGCTACAGCCATTCACTCCAGCACGATTTTCCCATCTCACTCCAGTGAATGGAAGTTTGGCTGAGCGCCAAATTCTCCAACCTCGCTGCAGTAGGAGCGTGGCATGAACTGCCGGTAAAATCGCGCCCTTCGCCTCATCATGTACATGTTGGTTTGTCAGTCACTTCATGAACATATTTCTGACAGGAGACCAAATGGGCATTCTTATTGCTTGAATGTACCTGCAGTGTACAGTCTGTTTGGATCAGTGCATGCCTCTTTGTAGCTGCATCAGCCTTTTCTCTATCATATTGCCACTGCCAATGGTCCTTTCTGCCACATGCCTTGCTGGAATGCTGGGAATTTCCTTGGCATGTACAGAAGGTCACACCGTCCACAAGTCTTGCTAGGTTTGGGTGTTCTAGTGAGTGCTTCGCTGACCTTTGCCGATCAGTTCATACCTATGTCGATCCTTGAGTAGTTCCTTGATGCTGGACATTTTAGGCTTATCCAATAGGTCTTTCTGGAATGTTTCCATGGGAGTCAATGTGCCCAGAAACTCTGTGTTGTAATTCGAAAAATCACAGTGAGTGTCCTTTTCTCTGCATCTGCTGATGAAGCGGTCTGTGGATTCTGTCAGCTCTGTTGAGATGACATGAACTCTAGTTGATTAATATGGAAGTTTAACCTGATTCTGAACTGGTCTTCCATGTTGTCCATATCTTTTGGGAATCCTCTGCTATTAATCCTAACATGTTCAGCCCGTGTAGACCTTCATTCTGCAGTTGAGAATTCTGATTAATTCTAAATACCCAACATTAGGATAATTAGCAGCTAATGTTTCAATATGTGGGTTTGAGAATAATACAAAATACCCAATTCTGCTCTTTGGCATAAAATCTGAGATATTTTGCGAAAGCCTGCTAGCGCATTAGCTGCGTAGGTGGAACCATTGATCTCCCATTTTGGCCAAAATGAGATTTGTCTTGTCCTAACTGTATGTTTGTCTGAATATTGTTAGTTTGTAATGTTTTTTATTCTAACATTTCAATGTTTTAATAAAAACTAGTTTAATTGAAGAATTTCATTAAACTGAATAAACTTTTTTTGCCTTTTGTAAAATGAAATGTTTAATGAAAAGATTCAATCTTTAAATTAATCAGGCCACCTAAAAAAATTACCCACAATAATTCCTATTTGCTATGCATTTTTTTATGGATTGCTTGTCTGGCTCAGGAACACCTGAATCAATGAACCAAAGCTCTGTATGCTGTTCAAACATTTTGAATTTGGACAATCGGACAGCTGCAATCCAATTCAAATTGGAGAATTTTGTGGACATTGTGACAATATCCCTTTGTCCTTCCTTTTTCTATAGTACCTGGGACAAGTGTTGCTGTAGCTGTTTTTGTGCATGTTTCTGTTATTATCGCTACTTTCTCTGGTCAAATTTTCATGAGGATTTCTTTTTTTGCTTGACACTGCCTTGCTATCCATATGGCCCACTCGCTGTTCTCGTCACTCGCCTTTCCAGACTAAGCTAATTCATAGCTAGTCCTCTTGATGTACTGTCCAACTCATGGAATTTACAGGCTATGTGCTGCAATCTCACCACAAGAGATCCATCATCTTACTCTTTATTTGAGCGCTATCCTGGTACTGTGCCATCAAAGCTTTTCTTTGCCGCCACCACGGTGCGATTTTAACACTCTCCGATGCTGTGCTTCCATTGTGGTCTGACCAGAATATTAAGGATCATACCATGTATAATGATCTAAAGCTGTTCCCCATGTTGCATCTGTGCTTAATCTTGCTACCAGGCTGTTTGACTACTGCTGTGCACCACATTGTGTTTATATAATGCTATAAAGGCACCAGTCACTCATGAGTGATTGGATAAACATGTTGTGGATTCATTTATTTAGAGTAGGCATATAAGAACAGATAAACATAGATAGAAAGCTTGAAGACATCAGGAGAAGAGTTGTGTGCTGTGTGCTTTGCTCAAAGGAAAAAGTGAAACTATGACTGGATCACATGACACACTTTCCTTTTTGTGATGGCATGCTGCTAATCCTTAAAGTCATATTACAACAATTTCATCTGGTGCTTTTTTTTCATCATAACTTCCGCATTGATGTTAAAGAACAATGGTGATAGTAGACAGTGTTGTCTCACTCCATGCTCAATTACAGATTTAGCTTCACCAAATACCAGGCTTGCCTGGATGGGTGCAGCTCCAACAACACTCAAGAAGCTTGACACCATCCAGGACAAAGCAGCCCACTTGATTGGCACCACATCTACAAACATTCAATCCCTCCATCACCGATGCTCAGTGTGTACTATCTACAAGATGAACTGCAGCAATTCACCAAAGATCCTGAGACAGCCCCTTCCAAACCCACAACCACTTTCATCTAGAAGGACAAGGGCAGCACATGAATGGGAACACCACCACCTGCAAGTTCCCCTCCAAGCCACTCACCATCCTGCCTTGGAAATATATCAGCCATTCCTTCACAGTCGCTGGGTCAAAATCCTGGAATTCCCTCCCTAATGGCATTGTGGGTCAACCCATAGCAGATGGACTGCAGCGATTCAAGAAGGCAGCTCACCACCACCTTCTCAAGAGCAACTAGGGGTGGGCAATAAATGCTGGCTAGCCAGCGACACCCATGTCCCACGAATGAATTTTAAAATATTCAATTACAAATTTAGCTTTACCAAATACCAGACTGTAGCAATCTGTCCCATGTATGAAGCTACAATCATTATTTTATCACTCTAGTCAACCCTGAGTACTTCCAGCACTTTCAACATCTTTTGCCAGGTTGAAACTGGGGCAGCTAAACCTAAAAAAGGGGCCATTGTTTGTGGTAAAACTTTTTCTGCCACAGATGCCCCAAGTTTTTAGTCAGCACTTATTTTTTTTTAATAAAACCCCTTTACATTTTGTCCATTGCTTTCAACTCCAAATAAACTCCATGCACACTTAAATTGCGCAAATCAAATTTGAACAGTTTGCTATCTGGTCAAAATGTAACATGGACACATCATTGCATTGACTCTTTTCTGGAAGGCAGGCCAAACATATTTACATTTCACAGGTGCAAAGGTCACAAACGGACATGGCTAAAAATCTGGGCAATTAGAACTAATTATCAGCAGTGCCTTGTTATTTGTTCATCTGTGTCAAATATATTTATGCTTCTTGTTAAAAGGTTAATAATAAAAATGTAACAGTCAATAAATATTTCTTTCTACTCTTCTAAGAAACTGGCAGAACATTTAATACTGCAATTTACACCATGAACTTGAACTTGCAAGGCATAGAAGCTGGGCAGTTGTCCATCTGGTACAGATCCAGGGGAAGTTGCCTGTTTTCCAGTTATCACTGTTGGTATTGTTGTTCCTTTGATAGCAAGAGGAGACATGCACCACAAGCTTTGTAGATGCGTCACAAGGGAGGAGTACTGAATCTGTAGCAAAGCTTTAAACGTTTGTGTATTCAGCATGTTACAAAGAAAGTTAAGCATCATGGGGTTGGGGGCAATATTGTTTGAGGAAAAACAGAGTGGGAATGAACAGGGGGAGGCGGTGGCCTGGAGGTATTATCACTACACTATTAATCCAGAAACTCATCTAACATTCTGGGGACCTGGGTTCAAATCCCGCCACAGCAGGAAGTGGAATTTGAATTCAATAAAAAATATCTCAAATTAAGAATCTACTGATGACCGTGAAACCATTGTCGATTGTCAGAAAAGCCCATCTGGGTCACTAATGTCATTTAGGGAAGGGAATCTGCTGTGGTTACCTGGTCAGGCCTGCAAGTGACTTCAGAGCCACAGCATTGTGCTGGACTCTCAACTGCCCCCCAAGGGCAACTAATGATGGGCAATACATTCTGGCTAGCCAGCGACACCCATGTCCCACAAATGAATTTTAAAAAATTCAGAATGACAGAGCATAACTAGTGGGTTAGAAATCATAGAAATCATAGAAACCCTACAGTGCAGAAGGAGGCCATTCGGCCCATCGAGTCTGCACCGACCACAATCCCACCCAGGCCCTACCCCCACATATTTACCCACTAACCCTCTAACCTACACATCCCAGGACTCGAAGGGGCAATTTTTAACCTGGCCAATCAACCTAACCCGCACATCTTTGGACTGTGGGAGGAAACTGTGGTTGATCATTATCTGGGCCTCAACCATTTACAACTTATATCAATGACTTAGGTGAGGGGACCAGTAATCTCTTTAAGATTTATGATTTTTTAAAAATCTAGATGGGAATGAGGAGAACACAGAGAAAGGGCATAGGAATATATATTGGTTAAGTGACTGGGCAGATGGAATATTATGTGGGAAAGTGTGAAATTATCCACTTCGGTAGGAAGAATAGAAAAATAAAATACATTATAAAAAGATAGAGATGAGTAAATGTTGGTACACAGAGGAATTTATGCATGAATCACAGAAAGTTAATATGCAGATGCAAGAAAATGATGGACTAACCATTATTTTGAGGGGGTTGGAATATGATAGAAGAATCATAGAATCCCTATCGTGCAGAAAGAGGCTGTTCGGCCCATCGAGCCTGCACTGACAACAATCCCACCCAGGCCCTATCTCCGTAACCCCACGCATTTATCCTGCTAATCCCCCTGCCACTAAGGGTCAACTTAATGTGGCCAATCAACCTAATCCGCAAATCTTTGGACTGTGGGAGGAAACCAGAGCACTCGGAGGAAACCCACGCAGACACAGGGAGAACGTGCAATTTCCGCACAGACAGTGACCCAAGCCAGGAATCAAACCCGGGTCCCTTGCGCTGTGAGGCAGCAGTGCTAACCACTGTGTCACCGTGGCACCCATAAATAACTTCAACCGGTACAGGAATTGAACCCACACTGTTGGTGACAATCTGTATCACAAACTAGCTATCCAGCCAACTGAGCTAAACCGACCCCTAAAATCTAACCTATTTCACACCTTCTCCAACAGTCTTATGTCCTTCCTATAAAGCCACTCTAGTCCCAGATAACAATAGCCTGCCCTCCCCTTTGAGAGTAGTAGTGGAAAGGTATTTTTCAGAATGGAGATCTGTTGCTAGTGGTGTTCTGCAGGGATCAGTTGTTTGTAGTATATATAAATGATCTGGAGGAAGATGTGGATAGTCAGGTTAGTAAGTTTGTAGATGACATGAAGATTGGCAGAGTTGTTGATAGTGCTGAGGATTGTCAGAGGATACAACAGGAGAGATAGATTGGAGACTTGGATTCAGAAGTGGCAGATGGAGTTTAATCCGGACAAATGCGGGGTGATGCATTTTGGAGGATCAAATGTAGGTGTGAATTATAATGTAAATGGCAGAATGCTTAAGAACATTAACATACAGAGGGATCCAGGTGTGCAAGTCCACAGTTCCCTAAAAGTGACAACACTCGTGGCCAAGGTAATTAAGAAGGCATATGGCATGCTTGCCTTCATCAGCCAGGGCATTGAGTACAGGAGTTGGGAAATCATGTTGCAGCTATATAAAACCTTGGTTCGGCCTCATTTGGAATATTGCGTGCAGTTCTGGTCACCACATTATCAGAAGAATGTAGAAGCTTTGGAGAGAGTGCAAAGAAGGTTCACCAGGGTGTTGCCTGCTCTCAAGGGTGTTGGCTATGAGAAGAGGTTAAATAAACTAGGATTGTTTTCACTGGAAAGACGGAGGCTGGGGAGAGACCTGATAGAGGTTTATAAAATTATGAGAGGCATTGACAGGGTGAATGGTCAGAGGTTTTTTCCAAGGGTGGAAGTGTCAATTACAAGGGAGCACAGGTTCAAGGTGAGAGGGAGAAAGTTTAAGGGAGATGTGCAGGGGAAGCTTTTCATGCGGAGAATGGTGGGTGCCTGGAATGCACTGCCAGAGGAGGTGGTGGAAACAGGCACAGTCATAACATTTAAGAGGCAATTGGATGGGGACATGAATAGGGAGGAAATAGAGAGATATGGACCAAGTAAGGTTAAAATGTTTTTTTCATTTAGAACATCATGACCAGCACAGGCTTGGTGGGCCGAAGGGCCTGTTCCTGTGCTGTACTTTTCTTTATTCTTTGTCCTTTGTTAATCTCCCTAACCCACACACCCTGGGACACTAAAGGGCAATTTATCATGGCCAATCCAGGATGAGGGCAAAGGGAAAGAACGATATTGGTGTAGCGTAGGAAGAGGAGAATTGGAGTTGGAAGAGGCTCAGGTAGAATATAAGCGCTGGCATAGTCCAGTTGGGTTGAATGGCCTGTTTCTTTTCAGTTGATGCTATGTTTGTAATTTTCAATGTAAATGTAGAACTTTGGAGGATTGCCAGGGTCCCTGGCTACCCTTGCCCCCACCCAGCATATTTTCTAGTCCCGTTGATATCAAGGATGTTTTGCGTGCTTTGCACCCTCCACTGCCAGGGAAAGCGCTGCGGGAGATCAGCATCAGAGCAACCGGAAGACCACACCTGCGGGAACTGCCAGAAAATTTTAGCCTATGTTTCTGACAATACTGCTGCCTTACAGTGCACGAGTTGTAAAACTAATTGGTATTTAATATGGGTGCATGACTTTGCAGAATGGAATAAATGTTACAATCTGTACGAAGGAGGCAAACATCAGGAATTGAGTTGCAAAGGTCAGTTGGCCTTCTTGTCATCTGTGAGATACTCTATCTATTTGTCATCAAATAAATAAAATTAACATAATTTTATCATTTCTTCACCTGTCTTGATAAGGGAGGGGAATTCTCCCCAGATAACCTACCTATTCCCTCTTGAATCACTATTGAAATAAGAAAAATTAAACGAGGTAGACATTTTCCATTTAAGTGTAATATTCATTTATTCAACAGAACAAAGTTCTGAAGAAGAGTCACTCAAACAGCCATAAAACAAAACAAAATCCAATAAAAAAAAGTATTTTAATGAGAAACTTCCATTTATGTGAATTTATAAATATAATCTATTTTCATTTTGTATTATTAGAGATGCCATTAATCCATCCATTCCAATTACTACTCTCCTGCAAGAGGGACCCAAAGTCAGGGGTCCCTGAATGATTGACAGTCAGCCTTGCATCTGGAGCCCATTCTGATCACAATTGCTGAAAGGAGCCCAAAAGACAAAAGAGAGATCACAATAAAACTTGTGTCCTTTTAAACTATAGAATGAGTGGCATGGTGGCACAGTGGTTAGCACTGCGGCCTCACAGTGCCAGGGTCCCAGGTTCAATTCCGGCATCAGGACACTATCAGTGTGGAGTTTGCATGTTCTTCCTGTGTCTACATGGGTTGCCTCTGGGTGCTCCAGTTTCCTCCCACGGTCCAAAGATTTTTGGATTAGGTTGATTGGCCACGCTAAATTGACCCTAGTGTCAGGGGGATTAGCAGGGTAAATGCATGGGGTTACGAGAACAGGGCCTGAATGGGATTGTGGTTGGCGCAGACTTGATGGGCTGAATAGTCTCCTTCTGTACTGTTCTATGAGAATCCCTACAGTGCAGAAGGAGACCATTCAACCCATCGAGTCTGCACTGACTCTCCAAAAGCGCATCTTACCCAGGTCCACAACCCGCCACCCCCCACCCCTCCACCCCCCCACCCTATCCCTATAACCCTGTGCATTTACCATGGCTAATTCCCCTAATCTACACATCATTGACCACTAAGGGGCAATTTACCATGGCCAATACACCGAACCTGCACTCTTTGGACTGTGGAGGTAACTAGAGCACCCAGAGGAAAACTTTGCAGACACAGGGAATATGTACAAATGCCACACAGTCACCCAACACGAGAATCAAACCTAGGTCCCTGGCGCTGTGAGGCGCCCTTTGCAGATTTATAATGATACTTTGAGGTTGGCGACTTTCTGGATGCTGTTAGAGAACAGCAACCATATCGCACCAATGGGTGACTCCTGGCCCTCCTTGTCTTTGTCCCTGCTTCCTGGTGCGCTGCTCTGCAGAAGGCGGGCTGGCACCCAGGGTGTGACTGAACCATATTAATAATCAAGCCTACAAGATAAGGGAAGCTGGTGGCACAGTGAAAATGTCACTGACCAAAGACCCAGAATGATGCTCTGAAAACATGGGTTCAAATCCTACTCATGGCAGCTGATGTGATGTAAATCCAATTAATTAATCTGGACAATAAAATTACTATCAGTAATGGTAATTATGAAGCTATCATTTGATGAAGTTTTCTTTTTTTGTCTAAGTGCAGGCTCAAGTGAGAAAAGCTGCCTGTTTTTCTCTCCATATTTTCCAGAACTTAGACAAAAAAAGTGCTGGAGGTGTGTCCCACACCACCTGCTCTTGGCATTGCCCTAACAGGCACTGCCCTTTACTTGATGTGGAGGTGCCAGCGTTGGACTGGGGTATACACAGTAAGAAGTCTCACAACACCAGGTTAAAATCCAACAAGTTTATTTGGTAGCACAAGCCACTAGCTTTCGGAGCGCTGCTCCTTCATCAGGTAAGTGGGAGTTCTGTTCACAAACAGGGCATAGAAAGACACAAACTCAATTTACAAAATAATGGTTTGAATGCAAGTCTTTACAGGTAATCAAGTCTTAAAGGTACAGACAATGTGAGTGGAGAGAGGGTTAAGCACAGGTTAAAGAGATGTGTATTGTCTCCAGCCAGGACAGTTAGTGAAATTTTGCAAGCCCAGGCAAGTCGTGAGGGTTACAGATAGTGTGACATGAACCCAAGATCCCGATTGAGGCCGTCCTCATGTGTGCGGAGCTTGGCTATCAGTCTCTGCTCAGTGACTCTGCGTTGTCGTGTGTCATGAAGGCCGCCTTGGAGAACGCTTACCCGAAGATCAGTGACCGCTGAGGTGTTCCCCAACAGGAAGAGAACACTCTTGCCTGGTGATTGTCGAGCAGTGTTCATTCATCCGTTGTTGTAGCGTCTGCATGGTCTCCCCAATGTACCATTCCTCAGGACATCCTTTCCTGCAGCTTATCAGGTAGACAATGTTGGCCGAGTTGCAAGTGTATGTACCATGTACCTGGTGGATGGTGTTCTCATGTGAGATGATGGCATCCGTGTCGATGATCCGGCACGTCTTGCAGTGGTTGCTGTGGCAGGGTTGTGTGGTGTCGTGGTCACTGTTCTCCTGAAACCTGGGTAGTTTGCTGTGGACAATGGTCTGTTTGAGGTTGTGTGGTTGTTTGAAGGCAAGAAGTGGGGGTGTGGGGATGGCCTTGGCGAGATGTTCGTCTTCATTAATGATGTGTTGAAGGCTCTGGAGAAGATGTCGTAGCTTCTCCGCTCCGGGGAAGTACTGGACGACGAAGGGTACTCTGTCCGCCATGGGCTCTCTTCACCTGGTTCATGTTGCTGCAGGCCTATTGTAAACCTCACTGATGTGATCCCACGTCAGCGAGGGGGAAATCCAAACGTGGAGGTCAATACAGCGGGGAAGCCGCTAATGGGGTGTAAATGTATTCTCATGATGTAGGCCAGATCAGGTAAGGAGAGCAGAAGCACGTCCTTAAGACGTGCTGATTAGGTGCATTGGCCATGCTAAATTCTCCCTCAGTGGACCCGAACAGGCGGTGGAGTGTGGCGACTAGGGGAGTTTCACAGTAACTTCATTGCAGTGTTAATGTAAGCCTACTTGGGACACTAATGAATTTTTAAAAAGGGACTGTTGAAACTTTTGAATAAATTTCCATGAATGCAAATTTGTCACCAAGCATCCGAGAGGGAAACTGTTGACGACAACGTACAAATGTAGGTGGGGTCTCAGGGGAGATGTCTCTCCGAAAGCTTGTGATTCCAAATTACCCCATTGGACTTCAACCTGGTGTTGTGAGACTTCTTACTGTGCTTACCCCAGTCAAAATGCCGGCATTTCCACATCATAGCTGCTGTGGTCGATCAGAACTTCACTCACCAGCCTCAGAGTCAGAGAGGAGTTTACCAGCCTGTTATTTCTGGATCAGACTGCAATATTTTCCTTGGGGGCTTTTTTTGTCTCAGGAGATTCGGGTGAACTAGGGTCAAGAGGGTCATGGTATCAAACTGATGTTAAATTATTTGGTTCAGACTCAATGTAATATCAGACACCACTGTGAAGCACCTTGGGACATCCTATTGAACATGAACGGCGCTATATAAATGCAAGTTGCTGCTAATCTTGCATCTGAGCAACGGTTGATGCCATACTGCGCTTAGCAACAAATTGATTGTTTTGAAAGTGAATGCACTTCAAACAAAACCATTGATGTAAAATGTTCTTGGACATTGTGAGGAAGTGACAAGGTGCTTTATAAGGTTAGTTCCTTTTTTCTTGATACTATTCATATCCACTCTCTTACACAATCACCATTCACTTAGGCGTGATGCTAGATCAACTGGCAAAGTATTGCCAAGCTAAGCTCTGTTTAGAAAGGAAAAAAACAAAACATTGTTCACTGCCAAAGTCTAGCAATTTAAATTGAAATAGCAGCTGTCATTGCAAATGACGTAATCTACTTGTTTCAACAGAACACAAGTAATTTTTGAATACCTTGCACCCCCATCATCCCACACCCTCTGCCATGCTTGCCTGCACTTAAAACCACAGCAGGAAACAACACTTCTGTAAATTTCCACTCATTTTCATTCATTTGTTTTGGTTGCCTTCAACACATGTTCCATATCAGCTTTTCATGTGTACTTAAAATAATGTCTATATTACACGTCATTTTCTTTTTATTACTCATTTGTGGGACATGGGCGTTGCTGGCTGGACCAGCATTTATTGCCCATCCCTAGTTGCCCTTGAAACTAAATGGCTTGCTAGGCTGTTTCAGAGGGCAGTTGAGAGTCAACCACATTGCTGTGATTCTGGAGTCACATGTAGGCCAGACCAGGCAAGAACGGCAGATTTCCTTCCCTAAGATAGGTAAAGCAGCATTTCAAAATTTTTCATCCTTTCCTGTTCCTTATACTGCCCGAAGAAAATCAGACTGTATTTTAACATCTGACAGGCAGTTTCTGAGTACTGTGGTCTAGAAATTGGGCCACAATATGATGTTTTTTCAGGTATTGTGCAGTCACAAAATGGCAATCAGGAATCATAGACTCTTACAGTGCAGAAGGAGGACATTCAATCCCACCCACACGCTATCCCCATAACCCCGTGTATTTACCCTAGCTAGTCTCCCTGACACTAAGGGGCAATTTAATATGGCCAATCCACCTAATTCACACATCTTTGGACTGTGGGAGGAAATCGGAGCACCCGGAGGAAACCCACGTAGACACAGGGAAAATATGCAGACTCCACACAGACAGTGACCCAAGCCGGGAATCGAACCCAGGTCCCTAGCCCCGTGAGGAAGTGCATCGACCGCCATTGTACTGGAGGAGGTAGCATTCTTGCAGGAGTGCACCACAGCAGCAAAAGAAGAGGGTTTCTTTTGGACCACCCCAATGATTTTGGTCAACACAGGGTTGACCTCACTCAGCCCAATGTGTTGCCAAGCGGCCTGAAGGCTCCTAAATCTTTCAATGGATTTTACAGTACTTACAGGCTCCTCGTTGTTGATTTCTGTTTGACTTCTTGGGCCAAGCACACTGCAGACTTTAATTTGATGACACATTAATAAGCTTTCCTGCCTGCACAGCTGTTGGTGGGTTGCCTCACATCTCTGGCTGCATTCACGTTTCTTTCAATCTCTGCTGATTTGTGCCATTACTATTCCAACCAGCGTCACTGGATAATTAGTGCGTAACATGGATTATTACTCCCACGCTCTCCCTCCTTCAGCCATTCCTAGGTAACATGACCGTTCCTCAATACAGAATTAGCCTCTTTGAGAGCTACTGCTTGCCTTTATTGTGGCATTGATACATTGCATTCCCACCCCACCCCACTCCATGCTCCCCCCTTCATGATTGCAGCCAATGAACAATGTGAATAGGGCTGGCAACCATGGAAGTGAGCAGGCAGCCCTGGGTTTGTTCTCAACTGCTGTGGGTGTCCAACAACGCCATCCATACGGTTGCCACACCATTCAAATTCTAGGCCTGTACGTCAGTGTTCCTTCAACAAACAAGGCAACTGCTGTAGAATGTTTAATTCTGTCAATAGAATCATGCGTTAGAACAGGAAAGCTCTGGCAGAGGTCAGGAGGCGATGACACAGGACAAACAAGAACAGTGTGTCAACATGTTCGCAAATAATCCACCCCCCGGTCCCCAACGTAATAAAAAAGCCCATTGATTTTTTTGAGATTTTCTGCTAGTTCATGAAAAACATATTGGCAGCGATGCATGCATCAACCTTTATTAACACCGTCTACATAGGAGATTTGTATCAAAGAAACAAGTGGGAATTGAACCCTTGTTGTTGGCGCTCTTCTGAACCACACTGTGGCCATCTAGCCAACTGAACCGTCCTGTACCCGGGTGGACAACGCGACCATCTTGCGTCACTGTCTGAAATGAATGTGAAGGGTTGATTCTTCCCCAAACTTCAGTGGAAAATTTGGGGCGCCACCTCTCTCGGTCGAATCTCATTTCAATTTGGTCTCCTTTTCATTTAATGCTGGTGGAACTTAAATGTGAGGCCTCAGCAAAGTATCCTGAGTCATCAATGGGTGGAACCCAGTCAAAATGCCATCCCCAGGTTATCTCCTCTGTGCTTGCACTGTCTGAGTCCATTGAAATGACAGCTGCATATCCTCGAGGCCAAACACTCCTTCTCTTGTCATTGTTGCTGACATTTAATAACCTTAGAATTGGATGAGTAATACATCTTTTCTGTGCCACATAGGTACACAACAAATGTGCAGGAAGATCGACCGATCTAAAAATGCCAAAGGTAAAAGAATTGATGAAAGCAGAGGCGCAGAAAGTGAATGAAATATAGTGCAAAAAATATTACATGTTATCTGGATACTTCATAACCAATGAATTATTTTTGAAGCGCCTTCACTGTTGCTATGTAGGCAGAATTCTTTAGGAACAATGGATTAAGCATGTGGAAAGTTGAAAAGGCAAATAACAAGGACGAATAAGTGGTTCAACAGCCTTCATGTACTTGAGTAATGTCTCATTCACAGAAGTGTGATATTTAGGGGGCTAACTTGGAAAGCTCCCGAATTGGGGCACCAGCATCGTGAAGTGCGATTATCCCTCTCCCAATTGAGGTGATGCAGAATGCACACAAACTTCACGCTGCCTCCTCATATCCACGATCATGGTGTGCAACTCAGCACTGACTGAGTTACTGAGCATCAGCACAGCTCTGCAAGGGACCCAGGTATTTGCAGGGCTAGCAGCAATTAAAGCCACGCCACATTTCTTAAAGGTGAACTGCAGCCTGTCCGCAATGGGGACCAAAACCAATTGGGCAACTTGAGGAAACCTTCAGGAAAGATCCAAACTGATGCAATAAGCAAATGAGCATGTCTCCAGATTTTCAGATGCCAGGTTAGAGTCAAGAGAGCAGGAGGCAGACTAGAAGAGAAAGGTTCGCTGCCCACAGTGCAGCAGGAGGCAATGTTCAGGAGGGAGAGGGAGCAGATTGCCGTAGCAGTTAGTGCCAATGGTCTAGCTTCGAGGACATGGCTGCACTGTGGCAAGAAATGTAATGGGCGCACACAAGTGATTATGCTCAGTGAATGCATCCTTACATACCAAGCCCTGCCGACTACACCACTGCCTTCACACGATTCTCTAATTACCATACCACAACCAACTATATCAATCAAACTCAAACCTCATAGTCACTGGCTTCACCTCACCCTTGCACACTTTAGCACTGCTGGAAGCTACATGCTAACACCTCACAATCTGTACACACTGTCAGCTACTCAACTGTGGCAGGCACACCAACCAAACACATTGCACCACACTCACTGACACACATCCCTGGAGGGGTTAGGCGTGGCAGCAAATACCAGCCCCCCCGAGGAGGCGATAAGGCTGGGGAACGGTTGTCATTGAGGGTACTGACATCACCGAAATCATCAAGGATGATGGTATGTCCCTGCCTTCCTAACTTCCCCTTCATCTCGATTCTGAAATCTGTTATATTGTACAAAGACAGACGGTGCATTCACCTCTGTCTTTCTCCCATCAGTCTGTTCCCTCAGCCAATCCATCCCTTGTGCATTAATGCTTTCAGATGCCCATGAAATGCCACCTGATCAGTCAGTGACATGGGTGGCTGAAGTCGTAGAGGGAGACCTGGACTCTGAAAGAGAAAAAGACTTGTCCTGAAACTCAAAGCAAACAGCTTAGATACGAGCACTGGACAAACCTCAGAGGATGGTACAAAGATGGAATCTGCACATGGTATTACTGGGAATGGGCAGACTGCAGTCAGGCATTACCAAGAAGGAATACCATTGTGTAGACCCATGTTGACAAGCTATTTCCATTCTACAAAAATCATATTTTCCACAGTTTCTGCATTTATTTAACTAATTAATATTTCTGTAGTAGTGTGGGGACAGTGGGGTGGCATGGTGGCACAATGGTTAGCACCGCTGCCTCCTGGCACCAGGGACCCAGGTTCAATTGCAGCCTTGGGTGACTGTCTGTGAGGAGTTTGCACATTCTACCCATGTCTGCGTGGGTTTCCTCCAAGTACCCCGGTTTCCTCCCACAGTCCGAAAGACGTACAGGTTAGGTGGATTAGCCATGCTAAATTGTCCCTTAGTGTTGCAGAATATGTAGGTTAGGAGGATTAGTGGGGTAAGTTCATGGGGTTATGGGGATAGGGCGGGGGAGAGGGCCTGGGTAAGATCCTCTGTTGGAGAGTCGATGCGGACTCAATGAGCTGAATGGCCTCCTCTGCACTTTAGGGATTCAATGATTTTCAAGAAGCATAGACCGAAATCATCTGAATGTGCTCACCGCTGGGATTCTCCGATGCCACTGAAAATTAATGGAATTTAGCTGAAATGCCAAAATTTCCATTCTCGCTCGCAATAGGTTCCACCATGGACGAGACTGGCGAATCCCATCCAGTCTGTAACGGATCTATAAAAAGATTTGTGAGTGGGAGCTCAGTTTGATGTAATGGATCATATTCCCTTGCTTTTACCACCCCAAGCACCTTTCCTTTTGCACAGCTGTTGAGACTTTGCTTTGTTTTTTTTTCAAAATGCTGCATAAAACTTTAAAAGCAGAATGTAGAGTTAGCAATCAGCAACATGATTATCCACTAACACCTGAAAGCTACAGGAAATGATTAGCCTGCTTACCTGAAAGAAAAGGCTATAGTCAGAATGACGCAGATAATTATATCAGTGTTTGATCATTGGCGTGTGTCAGTTAATATTTAGAAAGTGTTTATAATGTGGAAGAGAACAATAAATTGTGTGGAGGTAATTTGTTTAAAGTTCAGGTAGAAGGTAATACTTTATCATGGAATAATATACAAAACTTTTTTTGCCAAAATATTTTCTGAGAGAACTAGCTGTCTCTTTCTCTCTATTGAAGAATCAGAAATGTAACAATATTGTGGGACTTTAAGTTTATTTATTAGTGTTACAAATAGGCTTACATTAACACAGCAATGAATTTACTGTCAAAATCCCCTAATCACCACACTTTGGCATCTGTTTGGGTACTCTGAGGGAGAATTTAGTATGGCCAATGCACCATCTAGCACATCTTTCAGACTGTGGGAGTAAACTGGAGCACTCGGAGGAAACCCATGCAGACACGGGGAGAATGTGCAGACTCCACACAGACCCAAGCCAGGAATCGAACCTGGGTCCCTGAGAGGCAGCAGTGCAAATCTCTGTGCCACCGTGCCACCCCTTGTGAGAGGTCATTAAATATTGTTGTAAAACATTTCTGAAATCTTTGACTGAAGTGTTGTTTGCACACTGTTCCTCTCCGTTAATGTTGCTGCTGGATTTTTATTAATGATTTCACATTTTATTGTTGTAAAGCAATGAATCGTTGGCAATTTAAAGTTTAAATTCATTTGGTGGGAAGGCTTCAATATATCAGTGAGAATTCACATAAGCAGTATGTAGAAAAACTTTACACAGAACAATTTAATTGACAAAAATTCTCAATTTCAAACCTGTTATCTTGAATCAAGCTATTCAAATTGCTCACTGCTAAGTAGTAACCTTGACCAGTTGTCATTCTTTCCTGTCCAACTCTGTTCCATTTTATAGTGAAATTCCAGGCTTGTCTACATAAGAACATAAGAACTAGGAGCAGGAGTAGGCCATCTGGCCCCTCGGGCCTGCTCTGCCATTCAATAAGATCATGGCTGATCATTTCGTGGACTCAGCTCCACTTACCCGCCCATCCACCATAACCCTTAATTTCTTTACTGTTCAAAAATTTATCTATCCTTGCCTTAAAAACATTCAATGAGGTAGCCTCAACTGCTTCACTGGGCAGGGAATTCCACAGATTCACAACCCTTTGGGTGAAGAAGTTCTTCCTCAACTCAGACCTAAATCTGCTCCTTCTTATTTTGAGGCTATGCCCCCTAGTTCTAGTTTCACCTGCCAGTGGAAACAACTTCCCTGCTTCTATCTTATCTATTCCCTTCATAATCTTATATGCTTCTAAAAGATCTACCCTTAGTTTTCTGAATTCCAATGTGTACAACCCCAGTCTACTCAGTCTCTCCTCATAAGCCAACCCTCTCAACTCCAAGCTTAACCTAATGAATCTCCTCTGCATCCTCCGCAGTGCCAGTATATCCTTTCTCAAGTAAGGAGACCAGAACTGTACTCTGTCTTTACTTGTGGCAGGAACATTCATCATTTTATACAAGCATTTTTCACCATCTTAGGAGCACGGTTTCTTTCTTTCTCCAGTCATTTGGGTGTCACTGGCATGGCTGACACTTGTCCATCCCTGGTTGCCCCGAGAAGATGGTGGTGAGCCTTCCTCTTGACCCCCTGCGATATGGGGAAGGTGCGACCGTAAGTGCTGTTAATTATGCAGGTTTGGGAATTTGAGCCAGTGATGAAGACACAGTAGTGATACATGTCCAACCCAGGATGATGCGTAAAGGAGAGCAACTTGCAGGCGATTGTGTTCCCAAGTATCTGATGCCCTTGTCTTTCCAGGAGATGAAGGTTGTGGGTCCAGAAGGTGTTGGAGGAGGAGCTTCAGTCAGTTTCTGCACTGGATCCTGTACACTGTGCATTAGTGATGGTGGGCAGATTAGATGTGGACCAAGCAGGTTTGTTCTGGATGGAATTGAACATCTTTATGGGTACATGTGGCATGGTGGCACAGTGGTTAGCACTGCTGCCTCACAGTGCCAGGAACCTGGGTTCAATTCCCCACTTGGGTCACCGTCTGTGTGGAGTTTGCACATTCTCCTCGTCTCTGCGTTAGTTTCCTCCAGGTGCTCTGGTTTCCTCCGGGTGCTCTGGTTTCCTCCCACAGATCAAAGATGTGTGGGTTAGGTGGATTGGCCATTCTGAATTGTGCCTTAGTGTCAGGGAGACTAGCTGGGGTAAATGCATAGGGTTATGAGGGTAGGGCCTGGGTGGGATTGTGGTCGGTGCAGGCTCGATGGGCCGAATGGCCTCTTCCTGCACTGTAGGTTCTATGATTCTATATTATGATGCACAGTTCACAATACTTGCAGATAAATGTAAAATTCTACATGGTTCTATAAGCCAGTTCATTACAGAGAAAGAAATCAGGGGACACAAAGTACCGCAGATCCAACAGGATCACTGTTGTTGTCAGTCAATCTTATTTTAGCGCTTGATACTCATAACATGTTGGGCACGATCTTACCACCTCGCCGTGCCAGCGATCTGGGAAGGTAACGTGCGTGGAGAAAAGTCTGATTCGCACCAGGCGCAAATTAGTTTGCTATCCTCCCGGCCCTGTTTGGCCAGCGAGAATGGCTTCACACCCTTGCACCGATCAACATAATTTTTAAAGCACTTACCTAGTTCAACACTGCTGTCTCTGCCCTCCAGATCCCAGAGGGTGGAGCCGGAGTGAGGGTAAGGCCTGAGTGGGGGTGGGGCTAGGATGAGTGCAGGTATGCACACTGATGGGGTGCTTATGCAGGGGGTAGCTCTGCAAGGGTGGGGCTTGTCAGCAGGGGGGAGCTCTGCAAGGCAGGTGGTCGGCAGGGGGGCGTGCAAGAGGGAATATGCAAGGGGGGGGTCATGCAGGGAGGGGGGTGCCGTGCAGCGTGGGGGTTATGCCACGGTGGGGGGGTGGGGGGGCAGTGGTCATGCAGAAAAGGGAGCTGTGCAGGGGTGGGCCGCAGAGAGGGCCTTGATGGAGGAGGGGGGAGGTTGTCCGGGTCTGCCAGGGGACTCATCGGGTGGGTCCTGATGCCTGATGCAACCCGTGTTGGTGTGGGGGTGGGGGGTAGCATTGCTGCCAGTGATGATGTGGGGGGATATCTGATGTCTGTGTGTGTGAGGTTGGGGGGGTGTGGTGGGAGGTGGGGCGGTGGCAGGAGATCTCCAGGTTCAGTAGGAGATTAGGGCGCCCTGCGCAATGGCACCCAAGTGCTCTGCAACAGGCTTCTTTGGCGTACGTAGTGCCTCCCCACCCTCCCCCCCAACCCCCTCCACTTTGCTGGCGCAAAGCTCCTAGCCGTCTGAAAAGCTGACAGAGTGCCGGAGGATTACAATGCCAAACTCGCTCAAAAGACGGGGTGGAACACTCCTGTTTTCACACTTTGAAAAAATTCCACCCATTATATTTATTATTTTAGCAACTAAGCATCAACACTTATAGACCTATAAAGGAGCATACGTTAGGTCAGGCAGTCACTCTCCATTGAAGGTCAAGTGGAGCAAATGTTTTCTATGTTTCTTCTGAAGCGAACTGTTCTCCTACTCCTCTCCAGTAAGCATTTACGTCTCGCTGATATCCAGATCAGTGGTCACTGGCTGCCCTCTGCTAACTCATTCTTTTGGCCATTCATTATCTGTAACCTCAGACAGTGAATTCTGGCAGGCCATACAACCCTTGTGATTAAACAGTCTGCTGACACTCACTGTCTAGCTCCAGGTTTGAGCACACGATATTTAGTCAGTACAGTGCTGAAGGGTGTGTGTGTGTGTGTGCCTCCCCCCCCCCCCCCCCCCCCCCCACCACCCCCCCGCATTCCACACAAGGTGTGAATTCAGAATCAGGGTATATCCATTTTATTAGGTGGGAGGAGGTGGAATGGGTCCCTGGCATCTCCCCCCTCCCCACTCCCCCCCCGCGCTTAAGGGATATGGCATAAGAAAGGGGAGGGGGGCACTAAGAGCCCTCCTCTGCACTTTCCTCCGACCCTTCTCCACCCTCTCCCACAATTCCTGTCCCACCACCACTTGCCTTTCTCCAGGGATCCAATGAAGATCCCAATGAAGATTTGGGTGGCATGGTGGCACAGTTGTTAGCACTGCTGCCTCACAGCGCCAGGGACCTGGGTTCAATTCCTGGCTTGGGTCACTGTCTATGCGGAGATTGCACATTCTCCCAGTGTCTGCGTAGGTTTCCTCCGAGTGCTCCAGTTTCCTCTCTCAGTCCAAAGATGTGTGAGTTAGCTTGATTGACCATGATAAAAATTGCCCCTTACTCTCAGGGGGATTAGGATGTGTGGTTATGGGGATAGGACCTGGGTGGGATTGTTATCAGTGTAGGCTCAATACGCCAAATGGCCTCCTTCTGCACTGTAGATCCAATGATCCCTGGTAAAGGCCCAAGTGTATTACCGACAGCAGTCATCGCCCCCGGTGACGGTAGCTGCTGTGGGTATTTTTATCACTCACTATTAAGAAGATATGGTTCTAGCGTATTCCTTTGATGTTTGAAGGCTTGAATGAGTCTGTAGACATGTGTAGTCAGTGCCTCATCTGCACCTCAGCTTGTTTTGGTTTGAGCAACATGGGGATAGTGGTCTCCATGGGAGACACGTTTTCCAGTGAGGAGGCGAGGAGGCAGACATTGTGAGGAAGAGATGGTCTCGGGGTGCAAGAGGGTGGCAGACCTGTCCCTGGAGCAAGAAGCTGTAGAAGGCAGGATGCTGTAAACACGGCAAGGATTCTGCTAATTGAGTTGGAGAATGCTTATCTTCAAATTTTTTTTATTAATTCGTGGGACATGTGCATCACATGGGCCAACATTTATTGCCCATCCCTAGTTGCCCGGGAGCAGTTGAGAATCAACTGCATTGCTGTGGCTCTGGAGGTAATGACCATGTAAGGGCGGCAGATTGCCTTCCTCAAAGCTTATTAGTGAACAATATCGGTTTTTCCGACAATCGACAATGGTTTCATGGTCAGTAGATTCTTAATTCCTGATTTTTTTTCATTGAATTCAAATTCCACCATCTGACGTGGCAGGATTCAAACCCGGGTCTCCAGAACATTAGCTGAGTTTCTGGATTAATGGTCTAGCGATAATACCATGAGGCCATTGCCTCAAATGTCCAACATAGATTGCCAGAGGAGATTCAGGCTCTCGAGAGCCACACTAATCTCCCTCCGTGAAATGCTGACAAAAGAGATAGCTTCCAACTGCGATGCTGGTCGCCCAGTGCCAATAGCCATAGAGATTACTGTGGCACTGAACTTCTATGTGACTGGATTATAAGAACATAAGAACATGGAGCAGGAGTAGGCCATTTGTCCCCTCAAGCCTGCTCCGCCATTCAATAAGATCATGGCTGATCTTTTTGTGGACTCAGCTCCACTTACCCACCTGCTCACCATAACCCTCGATTCCTTTACTATTCAAAAATTTATCTATCCTTGCCTTTAAAACATTCAATAAGATAGCCTCAACTGCTTCACTGGGCAGAGAATTCCACAGGATCACAACCCTTTGGGTGAAGAAGTTCCTCTTCAACTCAGTCCTAAATCTACTCCCCCTTATTTTGAGGCCATGTCCCCTAGTTCTAGTTTCACCTGCCAGTGGAAACAACCTCCCTGCTTCTATCTTATCTATTCACTTCATAATCTTATATGTTTCTATAAGATCTCCCCTCATTCCTCTGAATTCCAACGAATATAGTCCCAGTCTACTCAGTCTCACCTCATAAGCCAACCCTCTCAGCTCTGGAATCAACCTAGTGAATCTCCTTTGCAACCCCTCCAGTGCCAGTATATCCTTTCTCAAGCAAGGAGACTAAAACTGTTCACAGTAATCCAGGTGTGGTCTCACCAGCACCTTATACGGTTGGAACATAACCTCCCTGTTTTTAAACTCCATCCCTCTAGCAATGAAGGACAAAATTCCATTTGCCTTCTTAATTACCTGCTGCACCTGCAAACCAACTTTTTGTGATTCTTGCACAAGGACACCCAGGTTCCTCTGCACAGCAGCATGCTGCAATTTTTTACCATTTAAATAATAGTCCATTTTGCTGTTATTCCGACTAAAATGGATGACCTCACATTTACCAACATTGTACTCCACCTGCCAGACCCTTGCCCACTCACTTAGACTATCTATATCCCTTTGCAGACTTTCAGTGCCCTCTACAGACTTTTCTCTATCACTCATCTTAGTGTCATCCTTTCAGGCAGTCTGTGGAGACCTCAGTGGCATTCTGCAGCCTGCTCCCTCACTACACTATCTTTGTGAGGTCATGCCTCACAAATTTGGTTGAGTTTTTGAGGAGGTGATAAAAACGTTTGACGAGGGAAGGGCCGTGGATGTCATCTATATGGATTTTAGTAAAGCGTTTGACAAGGTCCCTCATGGCAGGCTGGTGCAAAAGGTTAAATCTCACGGGATAAAAGGTGAGCTAGTTAGATGGGTGGAGAACTGGCTTAGCCATAGAAGACAGAGGGTAGCAGTGGAGGGGTCTTTTTCCGGTTGGAGGTCTGTGACTAGTGGTGTTCCACAGGGCTCTGTACTGGGACCTCTGCTGTTTGAGATATATATAAATGATTTGGAGGAAGATGTAGCTGGTGTGATCAGTAAGTTTGCGGACGACACAAAGATTGCTGGAGTTGCGGATATTGATGAACATTGTCAGAGAATACAGCAGGATATAGATAGGCTGGAACATTGGGCGGAGAAATGGCAGATGGAATTTAATCCAGATAAATGTGAAATGATGCATTTCGGTAGATCTAATGTAAGGGGGAGCTATACAATAAATGGCAGAACCACCAGGAGTATAGACACACAGAGGGACCTGGGTGTACAAGTCCACAGATCCTTAAAGGTGGCAGCACAGGTGGAGAGGGTGGTGAAGAAGGCATATGGCATGCTTGCCTTTATTCAATGGGGCATAGAATATAAAAGTTAGCATATGATGTTGCAGCTGTATAGAACAATGGTTAGGCCACATTTGGAATACTGCGTCCAGTTCTGGTCGCCACACTACCAGAAGGATGTGGAGGCTCTGGAGGGAGTACAGAGAAGGTTTAACAGGATGTTGCCTGGTATGGAGGGTCTTAGCTATGAGGAGAGATTGGGTAAACTGGGGTTGTTCTCCCTGGAAAGACGGAGGATGAGGGGCGACCTGATAGTAGTGTATAAAATTATGAAGGGCATAGATAGAGTGAACAGTGGGAAGCTTTTTCCCAGGTCGGAGGTGACGAACACAAGGGGTCACGGGTTCAAGGTGAGGGGGGGCAAGGTTCAACACAGATGTCAGGGGGACGTATTTTACACAGCGGGTGGTGGGGGCCTGGAATGCACTCCCAAGCAAGGTGATTGAGGTGGACGCGCTGGGATCGTTTAAGACTTATCTAGATAACCACATGAACAGACTGGGAATAAAGGGATACAAAAGAATGGTCTAGTGGGCACATGAGCAGCGCAGGCTTGGAGGGCCTAAGGGCCTGTTTCCTGTGCTGTATTGTTCTTTGTTCTTTGTTCTCTGATAGAATGTTCCAAAGGGCATGCCAATAAAATGCATTCTCCATCGACCACCACAGTCAACTTGAATGAGCCAGAGGAAGGTTTCGCCAGGGGTCAGGGATTGCACTCAGGTCACCATAAAGGCTCCAGCAGGCAAGCCCTGTACTTTTATAAACAGGAAGGATTATCATGACTCCTAACTCTCAGGTGCCAGACATGTTTAATGGATGGTTGGCTTCTGGGTGACCAGAGCTACCCTCTGAAGAAGTGGCTCATGATGCCAGTGAAGGTCCCGATAACAGATGCAGAGAGGAGCTATGGCAACCGTCGCAACACAAAGAGGGCCATAACTGAGCAGACAATTGGGCGCTAAAGATGAGATTCCGATGCCTGGATAGGGCAGTGCAGTATGCTCCATCCAGGTTGTCACTAATGGCGGTTATGTGCTGTACTCTGCAACAACCTCTTATTTCAGACAGGTGATGCCATGGAGGAAGAGGAGGTAAAAGATAGCAGGCATTCCTCCATTCCTGGAGAGGTGGAAGGGTCTGCATGAGTATGCAGGAATAGCTGTGACACAGGGGAGGCCTTAATAAGGCAGAGGTTCCAGTTGGACAATAATTCGTAGTGCCTGAGCTGCATGTAGTCCATGTCTCAATGTCTTGCACCCACACCGTGATCTCTTTCAGGAAGCCCTGTCAGCACACTCCGCATTGTTGCATCTTTACCGACCTTCTCAGTAGAATATTGAATAATTTATCCCGTCACTTCATTAATCAATAAAAGACATACTCAATTTCTAAATGATGACTAAGAAACAGATGGTGTATTTACAATTGGCCCCTCTAAGCAATACATAAACAACACACACCCATGTGAACCGGTTTGTTTCTATTGTGGGTTGCTCATAATTCTCTTCCTTGTACTGCAGTGTGTTGCTTCCCTGTCAGTTACTGCTGCACTGGAGAGAGGCTGCTGATCTGCTTGTCCCCTTGGCCTAGGGTGTCCTGTGTGTGGCTGAGACCATCAGGGCCGCACCACATTAGAATTTTGCTGCTGAGTGGCAAGAGGACCTACTGTTGCTGCAGCATTGGAAGGTGATTGCGCCAATGGCAGGGGGATGGAGGAGAGGCTACCGCAATCAGAGGTTCCCTGAAAAGTGCTTCCAGATGGCATCTCAAGGCCGCATTGGGCCTCCCTGCCTCCCAGGATCTGGCTGAGTGTCCAGTCTGCTAGTCCCCCTGTGGCCCTGAGCTTCTGAACTCAGAGTCAGAGTAATGGTGTGCAGGTCAGAGCACATGTCGACAATTGCTTCTGCCATCGGAAAGGGTTTACCCCTCCAGGACAGTCACCAGTCTATCCACGGAGCAAGCTTGGCACCCTGAAGAGGGGCTGATTGACAGCACACATGGCATGTCCACAGTCTGTGCCAGAGCATGCAACCCCTCGCCAAATCTCCACACACCTCACATTGGACGTCCACCATCTGCCGTCTTACCGACAGATCCAAAAGCTCATCATCTGATTTGAACTCAGACTCATCTGAAACTTGCTGAATTGAAGTTAAATAACAGAACTGGTTATGATGCACATTTTGACTGCATTTGCAAATGAATGAAGTTTTGCAGGGAAATACTCTGCCAAAGGCTGAGAAACCTAAAAATTCCAACAACGGTTGACATTCAACCTCAGGCTTTCTCAAGACAATCAGCTGACAAACTCGGGCTGAATTGTTGGGCACAGCTCCAAGACGCCTCGCCAACAGAATTGTCGAGAATCATGAAATGTTGTGCCTCGGATTCTATCCCCCTCGCTACAATCACACAATGACCACTGGCAGAAGCTGTAGCTGATGGTAAAAAGATAGAAAATGGTATATTGGGGTTCAGTAAATGAGTCATTCGAGGAATGCCATGTGCTAAGGCTGGCATGGTGGCACAGCGGGTAGCACTGCTGCCTCACAGCACCAGGGACCCCGGTTCCATTCCCAGCTTGGGTGACTGTCTGCGTGGAGTTTGCACGTTCTCCCCGTGACTGCATGGGTTTCCTCCAGGTGCTCTGGTTTCCTCCCACAATCTGAAAGATGTGCTGGTTAGGTGCATTGACCCGAACAGGCGCTGGACTATGGTAACTAGGGGAATTTCACAGTAACTTCATTGCAGTGTTAATCACGGTGGCACAGTGGTTAGCACTGCTAACTCACAGCACCAGGGACCTGGGTTCGGTTCCTGGCTTGGGCCACTGTCGGTGTGGAGTTTGCATGTTCTCCCCGTGTCTGCGTGGGTTTCCTCTGGGTGCTGCAGTTTCCTCCCACAGTCTGAAAGACATGCTGGTTAGGTGCATTGACCTGAAGAGGTGCCGGAGTGTGGCGATTAGGGGAATTCACAGTAACTTCATTGCAGTGTTAATGTAAGCCTACTTGTGACTAATTAATAAATAAATAATGTAAGCCTTACTTGTGACTAATAAATAGATTTTAAAAACTTTAAAAGTGTAGCATATTTGGAAGGAAAATGGTCATTTTGATCCATTATTCCTAAGGTGCAACATATCTGGGTCTGTTGCAGACTATTTGAAAGGATCTAATGCTGCGATTAGCCAACAACTCCCATTATCACTGCATCAGCAGAAGGTAAACAGGATGAATCATTGTCTTTCTTTGGCAGTCCCTATCTTCCTTTGTCACACTCCTGGCCCGTGAAGTTGTGGAATTAAGTTTTTAAAAAATAGGGAGAGAAATGCATAAACATGAAAATGGAAACTCATGCCTTAATATCTTGTTTCACACAGTATCCTTAATAACTATTAGCAATTGAGATCTGTGTTAAATCCACCTCCAAATTACCTCAGTGTCATTTCACAACGCAGAGAAATGCCTTGGGATATTTTGCTATGTTAAAGGCACTTTATATAAAATTTGTTGCTTCGGGGTTATTGTTCGATTCGAAAAGAGAAAAACAATTTTAAAGAATAATTTTCTACGACATGAATGAAGCTTGGAAGTAATTTTGAAGAAGCATTCAAAAGACGTATGGAAAATTTAACCAGGCTACAATCAGATAAAATCCCAACAGTATGACAGTAAGCCACGCATTCCTTTCCTCACAGACGTACATCTGGCGCCAGTGGTATTAGCTGTCAAGTGTTGCTGTTTAACAGTCCTTTTCCTGCAGTGTCACGTGATAATTGTGATGATCGGGTTTCTCTGCTGCTAACTATGCCACAGGTAAATTAAGTAAGAGCAGATGGGCAGGTTCAAAACATCAAAAGTAATGCACCTCTTCATAGAATCATAGAATCCCTGCAGTGTAGGTGGAGGCCATTCAGCCCAGCGAGCCTGTACTGGCAACATTCCCACCCAGCCTCTATCCTTGTAACCCCAAGAATTTTACCCGCTAATCCCCCTGACACTAAAGGGGAATTTATTTTGGCCAATCCACCTAACCCACACATCTTTGAAGTGTGGGAGGAAACCGGAGCACCCGGAGGAAACCCACACAGACATGGGGAGAATGTGCAGACGCCACAGAGACAGCGACTCAAACCAGGAATCAAACCTGGGTCTTTGATATTTCATTCATATTTCAGCCCGTAGCCATCTTTGAGGCTGACAACACTGGCAGCTGTGGGGTGGGCAACAGGATAAATCGTACAGAAGGCAAGAAGAGTTTTTCAAAGAAGGTGGAAGCAAAATTCTCAAGCTCCAAAAAGTTATTTTGCCTGCAGCTGAGCGTGCTATCTCTGTTTATAAAGTTAATGAAAGCATTTTATTATTTTTCAGTTTTATCTAAACTGAAATCCAAAGTTGTGTGTATTAATTATTTTGAGGGGAGTATGCATTTGTAGAATATTGATCGAAAAAAAAATGCTTTTGTCAACAAATTCTGCTTCGCAAAGACTGGCAGAATTTGACTAACAAATAATCTCTGCCTAAAGTACATTGATGTGGAGATGCCAGCGTTGGACTGGGGTAAACACAGTAAGAAGTTTAACAACACCAGGTTAAAGTCCAACAGGTTTATTTGGTAGCAAAAGCCACACAAGCTTTCGGAGCTGCAAGCCCCTTCTTCAGGTGAGTGGGAATTCTGTTCACAAACAGAGCATATAAAGACACAAACTCAATTTACATGAATAATGGTTGGAATGCGAATACTTACAACTAATCAAGTCTTTAAGAAACAAAACAATGTGAGTGGAGAGAGCATCAAGACAGGCTAAAAAGATGTGTATTGACAATACACATGATTAGTTGTAAGTATTCGCATTCCAACCATTATTCATGTAAATTGAGTTTGTGTCTTTATATGCTCTGTTTGTGAACAGAATTCCCACTCACCTGAAGAAGGGGCTTGCAGCTCCGAAAGCTTGTGTGGCTTTTGCTACCAAATAAACCTGTTGGACTTTAACCTGGTGTTGTTAAACTTCTTACTGTAAAGTACATTGATCCAGGCATGACCTGGGTCTGTTTAAAGTGTGGAAATTTGTAAGGATTTAATGGGGGCAGAAAACGGTGGCACAGTGGTTAGCACTGCTGCCTCACAGTGCCAGGGACCCGGGTTCAATTCCGAGCTTGGATCACTGTCTGTGTGGAGTCTGCACATTCTCCCCATGTCTGCGTGGGTTTCCTCCAGGTGCTCCTGTTTCCTCCCACAGTCCAAATACGTGCTGGTTAGGTGCATTGGCTGTGCTAAATTCTCCCTCAGCGTACCCGAACAGGCGCCGGAGTGTGGCGACTAGGGGATTTTCATTGCAGTGTTAATATAAGCCTACTTGTGACTAATAAATAAATGTGGATACAGAGGTGTGTGATGCAGCTGGACAGGGATGCACTTGCAATGGCTTCTCTTCCTGCTGCACCCTCCTATTTCTCAGTCACCATTCAGAAAGACACCATCAGTTTCCCCATGTACGCTGACAGCACCCTGCTTCACCTCATTACCACCACTCGTGATCCCTCCTTTTGTCACTCAGTTGTCAGACTGCTCATCCAATATTGGATTAGCAAAAATTTCCTCCAGCTGAATTTTAGGAACATTGTCTTCAGTCCCAGTCACACAATACATTGCCTAGCAACCAACTCCATCCCTCTCCCCAGCAACTGTCTGAAGCTTTACTTTGGCCTGATATTTGATTCTGAGCTAACCATATATTTGCACTATCATTAAGGCTCTAATTCCACCTCATAAAATTGCTCCACTCTGTCCTGCCTCAGCCGATCCATTATTGAAACCTTTACCCATGCCTTTGTTACCTCACGATTTGAATATTCCAAATGAAGTCAGGATTGACCTCCCTATTTTTTACCCTCCTTAAATTGAAGGTCATCCAAAACTCTGCAACCGATGTACTATTTTATACCAACTCCCAATGCACAGCGGCATGGTGGTTAGCATTGCTGCCTCGCAGCGCCAGGGACCTGGGTTCGATTCCCGGCTTGGGTCACTGTCTGTGCGGAGTCTGCACGTTCTCTCTGTGTCTGCGTGGGTTTCCTCCGGGTGCTCCGGTTTCCTCCCCCAGTCCAAAGATGCGCAGGTTAGGTGGATTGGCCATGCTAAATTGCCCCTTAGTGTCAGGGGGACTAGCTAGGGTAAATACATGGGGTTATGGGGATAGGGCCTGGGTGGGATTGTGGTCGGTGCAGACTCAATGGACCAAATGGCCTCCTTCTGCAATGTAGGGATTCTATGATTCTATGATTCACCCATCACCTCTGTGCTCACTGACCTCCACTGCCTCTCGATAAGGAAATGCCTTGATTTTAAAATTCTTATCTAATTTTTCAACTCTCTTCATGGCCTCACCCCTCCTTATCTCTGTAACTCCCCCAGCCCCAGAACTCTTTAAGGTACCTGCGCCCTTCCAATTCAGGTTTCCTGAGCATTCCCATCAGCTGCCAAGGTCCAAGGCTCTGAAATCTCCACCCTAAATTTCTCCACCTCTCTGTGCACTTGATGATTTGAGTTATAAGGAGAGGCTGGATAGATTGGGACTTTTTTTCCCTGGAGCATAGGAGGCTTAGGGATGATCTTATAGAGGTCTATAAAATAATGAGGGGCATAGATAAGGTGATAGATAAGGTCAACATCTTTTCTCAAAGGTAGGGGAGTCTAAAACCAGAGGGCATAGGTTTACGATGAGAGTGGAGAGATACAAAAGGGTCCAGAGGGGCAATTTTTTTCACTCAGAGGGTGGTGAGTGTCTGGAACAAGCTGCCAGCGGCAGTAATAGAGGTGGGTACAACTTTGCCTTTTAAAAAGCATTTTGACAGTTACATGGGTAAGATGGGTATAAAGGGATATGGGCCAAACACAAGCAATTGGGAATAGCTTAGTGGTAAAAACGGGGCGACATGGATAAGTTGGCCGAGGAGCCTGTTTCCATGCTGTAAACCTCTGTGACCTCTGCCTCCCTTCCTTTAAGATACTCCTCATGTTTTGGTCATCTCTCCATCTGTAGCTTGGTGTCACACTCTGTTTCCTAATGGTGCTGTAAAATGTCTATCTTTTTACCACATTAAAGGCACTGTATAAATACAAGTTGTTGTAACTTTTTAAAATCTTATACAGGCTTAAAAAACAAAAGTCCTTCACAGTAGAAACATGCTTTCAGGTGCAAAGCCTATAAACAGAGAAAGGGGGTTTCGTACAAGTCTCCTCTCTGTCTTACATCCCACCATGTGACTTGCACAACAGATGTCTGAATCATGAGTGTTTTCACTCCTACTTCTTTCTCAGTCATTTTTTTTCTCTTCAAGCATACATTCCTATGCTGCTTACAAATAGACTCATGCATAATACCTCCTCCACAATTCCAGAAATATGCTCATTAACGGTGATCTGTCAATTCTTCTCAGCAATAATTTTGACTTTCCAAAATACCCCAATCTGAGTGAAACTGCTCCAGCAAAGGCCTATCAGGAAAAACTCCATGCTAAATTATTCGGAAAGCAGGGATGTGGCTGTCAGTGTCCCTCTCCAAAGCCTCTGATTAATTGTGGGGCACGGCTTCACTGATTCCAGCGTGCCGCCATTACCTAACCCACCAGTGGCCATGCCTTCTTACTTAATACATACCTGTAAAAACATTGAACATTTGGTGTTAAGGAATAGAACTCTTCCCCATTTGTTCACCCATTCTAAACAGCATCGGAAACAAGAGGACAGGGGTCGCGAAATCACAGTGTAAGGTTCCTCAGCATCAACCTCAGCAGAGCACTCCCTACATCATGTGTGTGATAGACTTAGTTTGGTTTAGTTTATTTATTAGTCACAAGTAGACTTACATTCATACTGCAATGAAGCTACTGTGAAAATCCCCTAGTCGCCACACTCTGGCGCCTGTTCAGGCACACTGAGGGAGAATTCAGCATGGCTAATGCATGTAACTGGCACATCTTTTGGACTGTGCGAGGAAACCGGAGGACCTGGAGGAAACCCACGCAGACACTGTGGAGAATGTGCAGACTTCGCACAGACAATGACCCAAGCTGGGAATCGAACCCAGGTCCCTGGCACTGTGAGGCAGCAGTGCTAACCACTGCGCCACCGTGCCATCCCATGACCCTTAGATGACAAAGGATGAGTGGAGGCTCATATGGAGCATAGGCTTCTACAATTGGACTGAACAACCTGTTTCTGCACCATATGTTCAACGTAGCATTATATTTTTCGGTTCATTCAGTTGGCTGGGTGGCTGGTTTGTGATTTGATGTTTGTGAAAAGCCTAGGGGAGTCTGACTAGATAGCTTTGTAATGCCAACAGTGCGGGTTCAATTCCCGTACCGGCTGAGGTTAGTCATGAAGGCCTGTCTTCTTACCCTCGCCCCTCGGCTGAGGTGTGGCGACCCTCAGGTTAAATCACCACCAGTCTATGGTCATTGGGACTATGGCCACTTTGTTTTACCTTATATTTTTATAATTAACAGGTAGCTTCACTATGTAATTAGTTGGAATCATAGAATTATACAATTATAGAAAGCTGACAGTGAAGAAGGAGGCCATTCAGCCCATCGAGCCTACGCCGACAACAATCCCACCCAGGCCCTATCCCGTAACCCCCACGTATTTACCCTGCTAATCCCACTGACAATAAGGGCAACTTAACATGGCCAGTCCACCTAACCTGCACATCTTTGGAGTGTGAGAGGAAACTGGAGAACCCAGAGGAAACCCACATTTGCACTAATTTGTAATTACCTTGGATAATAAAAATGAACTGTCAAGAAAGGACTAATCTCCCATGAGACAAATGAGGAGTAGTGAAATGATTCATCTAATGAATTGAAACATCAAAAATGTCTCCATTAGTTTCCACAGGCTTGTAGTCGGGAGATGATGAGGCTAAACGCAAAAACCATTTGTTGCAACTAAATGCATGTTAGGATACTTTTTTCTTAGGACACATCGCAGTAGGATCAAGAGACAGATACATATCAAAACAATTGTTAAAAATGATCATGATAGCCTGAAAAAAAACAGAAACCACATTTTTATGGGAGTTTGGTACCACAACATTAACCCAAATGATTTTGCTCTTAAATGTATAGGATTCTAGAATTTATAGGTAATTAGTCGGTAGATACAAAACAAAGATTGTGTGTGACTCCAATTCTGGAATGCATGAACTGGAAATGATTTTTGCCAAACGTGACTTAGAGCTTCTGAATAATTGACAAGCTATACTAGTTCACTGCAACAACGCCTGGGACCTAGTCAATATAATTTTATTCCACCTCCATGATCACTCTTATATTTATGTTCTTTTTGTCCACAGTTGTCGACTGAAATCACTTTCCCACCAGCAAGAGGATTACTATGTAATTCTGCATATTGAATTATGGTCTAGTAGATCTGAACTATGGAAGATTAAATAATGTAACAGTTCATGTAGAAAATCTACACTAGATTTTCCCGTATAGAAACAATTTACCCTTAACTAGAATTATGCTGGGGACTGGTTTGTTGCAGTATTATTACGTAAGGAAAAGGATTGATCTGAGACCTTCACCTATACACATTATCATGTTCCCTGATGTTCTGATTGTCGTGTCAATGATATTTGTGATGCATTCAATGCCATTTTACTCAATGGCCAGTGTTTCCTCAGCCCATCCACACCTACAGCCACTCTACCTGACAATGAAGAATTGCAGTTATCACTTTATGTCATCATAAGCATGACTATTCTGACCGCCTGACCATGGAAAATATTAAGCGCAAATTGCTGCTTTCTATTGCTAAAAGGGTCCTTGGCAGGACCTCTCTCAAACTTCTGAACAAAGACATTGCATCGTATTTTCCTTCCAGAATCCACTGTATAATTTATCTGAATACAATGAGATGGCCTTGTCTCATCTTCACTGCGAAAAAAATTTGGGAGAAATGCAGATCAAATTACCCTAACACTTTAAACTACACTTGATCATTGTCATTTAGGTCGACAATAAACCAAAGCCTAGGGGAGTCTGACTAGATAGCTTTGTAAATATTCCAGTAAATTGTCAAGTAATCAAACAAATCTTTGAATTATTATAATTGCAGGCTGTTTCATAATCAGATTAATGGTTTTGTGTAACAAGGTAGAAAAATCAGAATACTGTCAGCTATAATCTAAGACCTGAATCTAAAAGCACTTTCAAACTGGGTGGCATGGTGGCACAGTGCTTAGCACTGTTGCCTCACAGCGCCATGAACCTGGGTCACTGTCTGTGCGCAGCCTACACATTCTCCCCGTGTCTGCGTGGGTTTCCTCTGGGTGCTCCGGTTTCCTCCCACACTCCAAAGACATGCAGGTTAGGTGCATTGGCAATGCTAAGTTCTCTCGCAGTGTACCCTCAGGCGCCGGAGTGTGGCGACTGGGGAATTTTCACAGTAACTTCATTGCAGTGTTAATGTAAGCCTACTTGTGACACTAATAAATAAACTTTATATTTCTTATATACATTTACACAGCTAATGTGACTCCCAATGTATTGTTGGAGAGAAAATTTGCAATATTAAGGATCAACAGTATGTTATTATTCATACAGGGCTATTTCCAATTGTGATACTGTATTGTCTTAGCCATCTGTTGAAAATTATCTGGTGTTTCCAAATGGCTTCCAGCAGCACCAAATTCTTCTAATTAGTTTTTCACACCCATTCAGAACAATAACAGTATTAAAAGCAAGGAAGTGACTGTCTGTCATCAGAATCACGATCACACTCAGGGAAGTCCACAGAAATAACTTATGTTCTTTTACCTCCAAATTTTAAAAACAAACTATGCGTTAGGATCATTCATAGAATCATAGAATCCCTACAGTGCAGAAGGTGGCCATTTGGCCCATCAAGTCTGCAGCGACCACAATCCCACCCAGGCCCTATTCTCATAATCCCACATATTTACCCTGCTAATCCCCCTGGCACTAGGGTCAATTTAGTACCTCAACCTAAGCCACACATCTTTGGACATCATTACTTAACTGAACAGCCCGGATTGTATTTTATTGCATGGAGAACTAGATTTCATTGATTCCTCAATGAGTTACAGTTACTTCTTTGGGGAAGTCATACACTCAGCATGGGATTTATTAAATTTGCTCTGTGAGTTGGAGTTAGTGCATGAGCTAATGGAGTGGTTAGTCAGTTTTTCAGCAAATGTGGCTTGTCTCACACCCAGGTGAAATCCTCTCACTCCACACAAACTTGTGAAGCAGCTGTACAGGCTAAAGTTATCTGAAGGCTGCTGACACTCATGGAGACACATTGTCAGAAAAGTTTGGCGGGGGTGAAGTAATGCTTTCGATTTCACTTCCATCATTTTTCTACAGGTGCAACATTGTGTGCAGTGTACCTGTAGCTTTACACAAATTGTCTGCAGTGGCAGGGGATTTTGGAAAAATGTACCCATTATGTTGTAGATGTTACCCAACTGCCAAGACAAATTTACCTGCTTGCCTTCTGATGGTGAAAGTCCAAACCTCTATTCCTGCCCTTTGAGAGACTGCTGCATTCCCCCGCTTCAGGTGGGAAACAGACTGACAGCATGCAGGTGAGGCCCGGGAGTTAAAATACTCCAGGCCTCATTCACCCTGAGTGTGTATGTGTTCTACTCTGGCTCTGCTGCCTGCCCACCTAAATCTATCCCCGGTTGAAAAGAATAGAACCCCTACAGTGCAGAAGGAGGCCATTCAGCCCATCATGCCTGCACCGACAGCCAAGCCCTATCCCTGTAACCCCATGTATTTACCATGCTAATCTCCCTGAGACTAAGGATTGATTTAGTATGGCCAATCAACCCAACCCACACATCTTTGGGTGGAAACCGGAGCACCTGGACAAAGCCCACGCAGACACGGGGAGAACGTGCAGACTCCGCACAGACAGCGACCCAAGGCCAGAATTGAACCTGGGTCCCGGGTGCTGTGAGGCAACAGTGCTAATCACTGTGCCACCATGTCACCCAGTTGTTGTAAATGAGTTAAAGTTTATTTATTTGTCAAAAGTAAGGCTTACATTAACACTGCAATGAAGTTACTGTGAAATTCCCCTAGCCGCCACAGTCCAGCACCCGTTCGGGCACACTGAAGGAGAATTTAGCATGGCCAATGCACCTAACCAGCATGTCTTTGGGACTGTGGGAGGAAACCGAAACACCCGGAGGAAACCCACGCAGACACGGGGAGAACATGCAAACTTCACACAGGCAGTGACCCAAGCGGGGACTGAACCCGGGTCCCTGGCGCTGTGAGGCAGCAGTGCTAACCACTGCGCCGCCGTGCCACCCGGTTGCTGTAAACGAAGGCAGAGGTCTGTGAGCACCATCCACACGGTGCACTGCAGTAACTCGCTGAGCCTCATTCAACAACACCTTCCAAACCCGCGAGCTTCGCCACCTGGGAGGAAAAGGTCAGCAGACGCACGGCAGCAGCACCATCTGCAAGTTCCTCTCCAAGCCTCGTATCCTGACTTGGAACTATGGGCTGGATTTTATAGGATAAGGGAGAACATACTTATAAGAGAGGGCCTTAGGGAGGGGAGAAAGAGGACTGGGTGTGTGGGTTTTGCAGTGCAGATGGACTTCAGGGGCACAAAGAGCTCCCCCTCACCACCCCCTCCCTCAGAAGACAGTATCCCCACTTTCTTCCTGCCCACTCCCACATTCCTGCCCATGCAAACCGTGTTACGGCATGGGCAGCATAATAAGGGAGCAAATTGGCTTATAAACAAGTTCGATTGATCCTTAATTATTTATTTACATACAGTGGGCAAGCTTCTGATTTTGACACCCACCCCCCCCAATCCATATTATGGAGGACAGCTCAGGCATGAGTGAGAAGATGGTGGATGAGCCACCCCTCCTATGTTACTTGCCCCACCCCCCCACCCCTTCCTGCCAACACACTTGGCAGGAGGATAGGTGGGGGGTGCTACAATTCAGCCCTATATCACAGTCCCATCACTGTCATAGTCAAAAACCTGCAACTTCTTTCTGAACAGCACTGTGGGTGTACCGAGGCCACATAGACAGCAGCGGTTCAACATGGCTTACCCCCACCAGCATGGTGCACAGTGGTTCGCACTGCTGCCTCACTCGCCAGGGACCCGGGTTCAATTCCAGCCTTAGGTAATTGTCTGTTTGGAGTTTGCACATTCTCTGCATGGGTTTCCTCTGGGTGTTCCAGTTTCCTCCCACAGTCCAAAGATGTGCAGGTTAGATGGATTGGTCATGCTAAATTGCCCCTCGGTGTCCCAAGATGTATAGGTTAGGAGGTTAGCAAAGTAAACATATGGAGTTAAGGGAATAGGGCCTGGTTGGGATGCTCTGTTGGAGAGTCGGTGCAGACTTGATGGGCCAAATGGCCTCATTCTGCACTGTAGGAATTCTATGATTCTCAAGGGTAATTAGAGATGGACAACAAATGTTGGCCCCGCAAGCCATAAAAGAATTTAAAATGCAAGAAATATCCAATACGACCATAAGATTTAGGAGCAGAATTAGACCATTTGATCCATCGAGTCTCCTCCACCATTTGATCATGGCTGATACGATTCTCATCCCCATTCTCCTGCCTTCTCCCTGTAATTCTTGATCCCCTTATTGCTCGAGAATGTATCTATCTCTGTCTTAAAGACACTCAATGATTTGGCCTCCACAGCCCTCTGTGGCAATGATTTCCACAGATTCACCACCCTCTGGCTGAAGAAAGTCCTCCTCATTTCAGTTTTAAAGGAACATCCCTTCACCCTGAGGTTGTGCCCTCGAGTTCTAGTCTCTCCCACTAGTGGAAACATCCTCTCTACGTCCAGTCTGTCCAGGCTCCCAATCTACTCCTTGTACCACATCACCTGGCCGAATTTGCATGGAGTTTTGCCATTTATGGATCTTTTCAGGTTTACTTCTAACAAATTAGTGATGCTCATGTTGCAGTGTTTTTATGTGTTTGAATGAATTCTTATCCAATAGGTCAGGCAATTAAACAGAACTTGCTTTTTCACCAATATACTTGGGTTAAAAATGAATAATAGAGTTTTTGTATTCCTGTTCGAGGCAATCCAGGTAGTGGAAGCCTTGTTACAGTGAGAATCCCACTCGGATGTATTAATTGAAAGTACTAAATAGCATACAATTATAATATAGTTAGACAGCCCCTTGATAATTGCCAGCGGATTTAAGTAAGTGTGTTGAATTGTAGTCTGCAAATTCGGTTAATAGCCATGTTCAATCACTTCACAGAACACTTTGATCCCTCATGCCCCAGCAGCCAAGAATTCACTTTTGTCTCCTGCGTAAGATCAGTGTCGAAAGCTCAGGAGCAGAGATCAGAAATAAGACATGTGTACAGCCCAGGGAGCAGATTGCAGCGTCTGAGACTCCCAGTCCCATGTTTATTTTCAAGCAAAGCCAATGTGCAGCAGACCACAAAATTCGGCAGAAATCAGTTCCGCCTAATTTCAATCGAACTTAACTTTCTGGATGGAATCTTCTTCTTTCAAAGCGACATTAATACGCGAGAGAGGGCGTGGAACATACCAGCTCTGGGTGGGTACACTTAGACACAAGTCCACACTGCAGACAGGATGTACACTGAGGTGTCTTGGGTATTGAATTTCCTCCGATTTTCTTTATCACCGACTTGATCCTTTGTCATTGAAACATGGTCAGGCTCAGGAACATTCTGTATCAGGGAAGCAGAACTCATAGAATCAAAGAATCACTACAGTACAGAAGGAGGCCATTTAGCCCATCGACCCTGCACCGACAGCAATCCCACCCTATCCCCATTATTACCACACGTATTTATCCTGCTAATCCCCCTGATACTAAGGGTCAATTTAGCATGGCCAATCAACCTAACCCGCACATCTTTGGACTCATAGAATAGTATAATGATACCATACAGAACATGGCTATTTGGCCCTTTAAGCCTATGCCAGCTGTTTTGTAGAGCTACCCAATCTCACTGCCCTCCTCTTTCACCAAAGCCCTGAAATGTTTCTTTCCTTCAAGGGCACATCCTTTTGTCTTTTCAATGTTGCTATTGATTCAGATGCATACCAGATCATAACAATCCCCATGTCAAAAAAGAGTTTCTCACGTACCCTCTGACTCTTTTGACAATCACTTTAAATCTGTGTCCTCTGGTTACTGACCACGGGAAACAATTTGGGGGCAATTCTCCCAAAAACCTTTTTGGGAGGAGTATTCCATCACACTCCTGATCTGTGACTTGTAAACAGTGGATGGGTTTTGGAAGTTAGGAAGTGAGATACTTGCTGTAGCCTTCACAGCCTTTGACCTGTTTCTGAAACCAAAGTGTTTTATATGGCTAGCCCAGTTCAGTTTTTGGTCAAGGGTAAACCCCAAGATGTTGATAGTGGGGCACTCACCGATGGTAATGCAATTGAATGTCAAGGGGCGATGGTTAGATCCTCTCTTGTTGGAGATGGACATTGCCTGTTATTTGCCATGTGTTAGCCCAAGCCTGGATATTGTCCGGGTCTCCCTGCGTTTGGACATGGACTGCTTGCTTGCTCTATCCAGTCTTCTAGTAATAAAACCAAGGATCCCATCAGCATTTTTAACAGCCTTTCAAATTGTCCTTAAAAGATGTGTTTACATTCACCCTCAGGACTCTCTGTTTCTTCTCCCCACCCCTTGAAAATTATACCATTCAGTTCATATTTCCACCCCCATACCTAACAGCACTGGGTGTGCCTACACCACAGGTATTGCAGCAGCTCAAGAGGCATTTATTAACTTTCTCAAGGGCAGTTAGAGGTGGGCAGTAAAAATGCTGGCCTTGCCAGCAATGCTCACATTGCGTGAAATTTGTCTTTTATCATACCTTGTTATGGTGCAGCGTATTAGAATACAAACACGCTGTGCCAACAGAGCAATCATTAAATTCTAGCATTTATTTTCAAAATGGTAGCAGAACTTTCCTCCTTAGTCACACTTGGCGAATAGCTATCTCTGACACATAAGGACATACAGGTATCAACATCACTGTTAATAATATTGCAGAACTTAACCAAAAAAGCACATCCCAGGTCAAAAAACAATTGAAGACTTCTTCCTCTGATCAGCTCCTGCTCTGCTAGATAGGGGGCACGATCTTACCAACCGTTCATGCCACACTCCGGCTGCAGAGATGTTGGAAGATTTGGTGGCCAGCTAAATCTCTGTTCACTGCAGCGGGATGGCAAATCCAGCCGGCGTGAATAGTGGTAAGATTCCGGCCAATATCTCAGCAGATTCTAGTCTGCTATCAATAATGCACTCGGAATATTTTCTTGGACTGGTGAAAATGATCAGATGTTGCTATGACACCACAGTTAAAAGAACACTATTAACAATTTAACCCAGATCATAAACAGATCATAAAGCAGGTAGCTCAAAGTAATATTTTACCATCATGTTTACCATCATGTTTACCATCTGCTCTTTGTGATTTTTATTAATGACTTAGAGGAGGGGGCTGAAGGGTGGATCAGTAAATTTGCTGATGATACCAAGATTGGTGGAGTAGTGGATGAGGTGGAGGGCTGTTGTAGGCTGCAAAGAGACATAGATAGGATGCAAAGCTGGGCTGAAAAATGGCAAATGGAGTTTAACCCTGATAAATGTGAGGTGATTCATTTTGGTAGGACTAATTTAAATGTGGATTACAGGGTCAAAGGTGGGGTTCTGAAGACTGTGGAGGAACAGAGAGATCTTGGGGTCCATATTCACAGATCTCTAAAGGTTGCCACTCAAGTGGATAGATCTGTGAAGAAGGCCTATAGTGTGTTAGCTTTTATTAACAGGGGGTTGGAGTTTAAGAGCCGTGGGGTTATGCTGCAACTGTACAGGACCTTGGTGAGACCACATTTGGAATATTGTGTGCAGTTCTGGTCATCTCACTATAAGAAGGATGTGGAAGCGCTGGAAAGGGTGCAGAGGAGATTTACCAGGATGCTGCCTGGTTTGGAGGGTAAGTCTTATGAGGAAAGGTTGAGGGAGCTAGGGCTGTTCTCTCTGGAGCGGAGGAGGCTAGGGGAGACTTAATAGAGGTTTATAAAATGATGAAGGGGATAGGTAGAGTGAACATTCAAAGACTATTTCCTCGGGTGGATGGAGCTATTACAAGGGGGCATAACTATAGGGTTCGTGGTGGGAGATACAGGAAGGATATCAGAGGTAGGTTCTTTACGCAGAGAGTGGTTGGGGTGTGGAATGGACTGCCTGCAGTGATAGTGGAGTCAGACACTTTAGGAACATTTAAGCGGTTATTGGAGAGGCACATGGAGCACACCAGGATGATAGGGAGTGGGATAGCTTGATCTTGGTTTCAGATAAAGCTCGGCACAACATCGTGGGCCGAAGGGCCTGTTCTGTGCTGCACTGTTCTATGTAGTCTTATTCATATTTACAATTTAGCTTTTGAAGAGGCAATGTGCAGCAACACTAATATGTAAGGAAGGGTGAGCATATTATTAAACATAATGGTCTAAATTGGACTGTGCAGTGCTCATATTTTAGGCACTATGTTACCACTCAGTTCTTATAAAGGTTGTCTAAGTTGCATGCCGACATTTCTGACAGGAAGTCGACCCAACCCCATCTTGGCCTGCCACACAATTGTCAACAGCTTGCAATGCAAGCACATCATGCCATTAATCAGTGTGCAGTACTGTTTGAAGTCAGCACTACATTTTTGAATACCATGCTCCAGTTAACACCCTGTTTTAATATTGCACAACTGAACTTGAGGTTGGGGTGGCACAGTGGCACAGTGGTTAGCATTGCTGCCTGTATCCAGGCACCTGGATACAATTCTGGCCCTGAGTGACTGTGTGGAATTTGCATGTTCTCCCCATGTCTGTGTGAGTTTCCTTTGGGTGCTCTGGTTTCCTCCCACACACGAAAGATGTGCAGCTTAGGTGGATCGACCATGTTAAACTGCCCCTCAGTGTCCCAAAATGTGTAGATTCGTGGGGTAAGTGTGTGGGGTTATGGGGATAGGGCCTGGGTAGGATGCTTGGTTGGGTGCAGGCTCAATGGGCCGAATGGCCTCCTGCGCTGTAGAAATTCTATGATTCAATGAATGAAGGACATCCCTTGCCCCTGCCCCACCCCTCTCCCAACATCAGCACAATTTAAAAAGATCATCAGCGCCTGGAAAATCAGATGATAGATTATTCCTACTGGAAGTTGACTAATTTGTAAGTATCTCTGGGACTTATTTTATACTTCAATAAAGTTTCAGTACAGTCTACAATCTACAGGGCGTGTTCTGGATGGTTCTGAAGTACTTTCCTATTCATTCAAAAGTCTGCAATGAAACAAGTTGCTTCCTGACATGATTGGTCATGTAGGGCTTTGTCTGGAATGTGAACATGACTGAAAGGATGAGGAGAGGCCACACAGGTCAGGACAAGCCACACAAAAAGGAAGGGGGAGAAAGGCTCTCAGCAGGTGGCCACCCATCTGCAAATGGCCTTTCAGGAGCAATTCTTTCACATCAGCTTCAGTAAGGAACAACGCATGATATGATTCAGATTACAGGGACATGGCTGCAGGGTGACCAAGGCTGGAAACTGAATATCCAAGGGTATTCAAAACTTAGAACGGACAGAAAAAAGTGGGTAGGAGGTGGGGTAGTATTGTTAGTTAAGGGTGAATCAGTGCTATAGCGAGAGACGACATTGGCTCAGAAAATCTAGATGTAGAATCAATCTGGGTGGAGCTAAAAAGCAACAAGAAGCAACAAGACTTTCAAGTTTGCTGACGACACAACTGTAGTGGGTCGGATCTCAAACAATGACGAGTACAGGAATGAGATAGAGAATCTGGTGAACTGGTGCGACGACAATAATCTCGCCCTCAATGTCAATAAAATGAAGAAGATTGTCGTCGACAAACATAGTGGAGAACATGCCCCTGCCTACATCAATGGGGATGAAATAGAAATGGTCGAGGGCTTCAAATTTTTCGTTGTCCAGATCACCAACAACCTGTCCTGGTCCCCCCATGCCGACACAATAGTTAAGAAAGCCCACCAACCCCTCTACTTCCTCAGAAGACGAAGGAAATTTGGCATGTCAGCTACGACTCTCACCAATGTTTACAGATGCACCATAGAAAGCATTCTTTCTGGCTTTATCACAGCTTGGTATGGCTCCTGCGCTGACCAAGACCACAAGAAACTACAAAAGGTCATGAATGTAGCCCAATCCATCACGCAAACCAGCCTCCCATCTATTGACTCTGTCTACACTTCCTGCTGCCTCGGCAAAGCAGCCAGCATAACTAAGGACCCTACACATCCCGGATATCCTCTCTTCCACCTTCTTCCATCGGGAAAAAGATACAAAAGTCTGAGGCCACGTACCAACTGACTCAAGAACAGCTTCTTCCCTGCTGCCATCAGACTTTTGAATGGACCTAGCTCGCATTAAGTTGATCTTTATCTACACCCTAGCTGTGACTGTAACACTACTTTCATTTCCTTCTCTATGAACAGTATGCTTGTCTGCATAATGCGCAAGAAACAATACTTTTCACTGTATACTAATACATGTCCAATACAGTCCAAAGATATATGGGTTAGGTGGATTGGCCATGCTAAATTGCCCCTTAGTGTCAGGGGGACTAGCTAGGGTAAATTTATGGGGTTATGGGAACAGGGCCTGTGGAATTGTGGTCGGTGCAGACTCGATGGGCTGAATGGCCTTCTTCTACACTGTAGGGATTCTATTCTATGATGCAACAATAATAAATCAAACCAAATCAAATCAAAAAGAAGGGTAGGTAAAGATTAGTGGGAGTTGTCCAAAAGTAGGGATGGCCTTAAACAGGAAATTCGAGATGCATGTAACAAGGGTGCTACAATAATCATGCGTGACTTTATTCTACATATAGAATGGCAAATCAAATTAGCAAACAATGCTGTGGCAGATGAATTGCTGGAGTGTGTACGAGATGACTTTTTTAGAGCAGTGTGTTAAGGAACCAACTGGCTTCCTAGATTTGCTAAGCTAGGTTCGGCATAATGCAATGAGAAGGGGTTAATTAATAATTTTGTTGTTCAGGGTCCTTTAGGGAACAGTGACCATAACATGATAGAATGCTTCATTAGGATGGTAAGTGAAGAAGTCCAATCTGAAACTAGGGTCCTAAATTTAAACAAAGGAAACCATGAGGGCATGAAGCGTAAGTTAGCTAAGATGGATTGGGGAACTTCGTTAGAGTCATAGAGTTATAGAGGTTTACAGCACGGAAACAGGCCCTTCGGCCCAACTTGTCCATGCCGCCCCTTTTTTAAACCACGAAACTAGTCCCAATTGCCTGCGTTTTGCCCTTATCCCTCTATACCCATCTTACCCATGTAACTGTCTGAACACTTTTTAAAAGACAAAATTGTACCCGCCTCTACTACTACCTCTGGCAGTTTGTTCCAGGCACTCATCACCCTCTGTGTGAAAGGATTGTCCCTCTGGAACCTTTTGTATCTCTCCCCTCTCACCTTAAACCTAAGCCCTCTAGTTTTAAACTCCCCTACTCTTGTGAAAAAGATATTGACTATCTAGCCGATAGTCATTAAAAGCTACGACAGTGGATAGGCAATGGTTAATATTCAAGGAACAAATGTATGTAGTGCAACAGTTATGCATTCCTTTCTGGTGAATAAGTACAGCAAGAAAAGCAGCCCAACCCTGGTCAACAAAGGAAATTACAGATAGTATTAGATGCAAAGAGGAATCATATGGAGTTGGTAGATAAAGTAGCAAGCCCGAGGATTGGGAGAAATTCAATATACATTAAAGGAGGACAAAGACATTGGTGAAGAGGGAGCCTGTATTCATTGGAATTTAGAAGAATGAGAGGGAATCTAATTGAAACATATAAAGTTCTGATAGGACTGGACAGACTGGATGTACAGATGATATTTCCTCCGGCTGGGGTTGTCTAGAACAAGGGGTCACAGTCTCAGGATATGAGTAGGCCCCTTAGGACTGAGATGAGAAGGAATTTCTTCACTCAGTGGGTGGTGAACTTGTGAAATTCTCTACCACAAAAGGCTGTGGAGACCAAGGCACTGAATATATTTAAGAAGGAAATAGATTTCTAGGGCAGAACTTTGTCAAGATTTGTCAGTGTCATGTTCGGACTGAAAACCAGATGCAGAGCCAAGTTCTGACACTCAGTGAATGGAGAATATGGGTGCATGGTTTGCGCCATCACTCTGGGCCCGATAGAGCTGGCAAAGCCAGCTTCAAAGTGATCAGGGCACCATCTTTAAAGGATGTCCTTGATCTGCATTGATAATAAACTTCCCCCCCATTCCACCACCGACTTGGAGGACACCCCCTCACCTCTCAAACATTGGGGCACTCCTCCCCCTCACGGGCATCGCACCCCCACCCCTGACACAGGCACTGGGAATGCCCAGTCCATACCACACATAAGGAGATCACCCTCAAATATGACACCCCAGAGGGCCCGACCTTGGCACTGCCAACCAACCTAGCATATTAAGCTGACACTGCCGGGTTGGCACTGCCAGGGAGCAATGCCAGAGCACTGCCCCGCATGTCTCTCACGCCCAGCGGCTATACTTACCTGTGCACCCCCCAAATCATCATGACTGGTTTTCATTTTTGAAAACCAGTAGTGATTTATGTCGGCGTGACGCCTCATGGACTGGGGGGTGGGATGACAGGTTGAGGGCAGAAGTAGCAGCATTAAGCCCATTAATGATATGAAAATATATTATAATATATGCTAATCAGACCCACACCCTTCCTGGGCGTGAACCTGATTGCATTATTGGAGGGGGCTGGGAAGATCACGTTCAGAAATCCCATTGGCTCAAATCCCATTTTTAGCCTCTCGCGAGATTTAGTGGCCATTACAGGATTTGCTCCCATAGCTAACTTGCCCAGTAAATTGTGGCTGCAGACTCTATAGATGTCAAAGGTTAATGGGAGAGTGCAAGAGTATGGCGTTGAGATAGAGTATCAGCCATGATCATATTAAATCGTGCAGCAGGCTCAAAGGACTGAATAGCCTCCTCCTGTTCCTATTTTCTATGTTTCTACGTCTATAGCATTCCGACCTTGGACAGAAAGTGTTTGTGCTGCAAAGTCAGCTGTGGCACTAGTCAAGGGACACTGTCCATGGTGAGTTCCACAGGTCTGCATATGGAGGTATCCACCCATTCCATGTTGAAAGGGTTGACTCCAAGCTTTGGACAAGGTCCTCTGCCAAGATGCTGCTGGACCTTTCATGCTCCATGACATTATATGCAGGCTTTCTGGCACGCTTTCCATGCACCAAGCATTTGATTATACATGCCCAGTGGCCGTCCATTTCACTTGGTCTGTCAAAGTCCTCATGTAACTTCTCTGCAGAGAAACCAGTATGCACCCTTGTCCTCCAGTGAGTTGACACCAGTCCTCTCTGATTTACCGTAATCTTGACCCCCTGTGCACTTGTGTCCATTGTCTCACCAAGTGTGGATCCCTCCTCAAGCCTCTAAAGTACATGCAATGTCATTCTCTGAGCTGGTAGCTACAAGTTAAAATCAAATAATGGCAATGTGTCTCCTTCCTCTTCCGCGTTTGACTAGGAAGGTTCCAGTTCTTGGATAGCTGAAACAAAAAACAGGGCAAGGGTGGATCACAGTGGAAACATTAAAAAGCTTGCGTCAGAAGGGATAGTGCAGTGAGGAGGAAATGAGATGACAGAAGGTTCCTGCAGACACCCTCATTGTGATTCAAATAGTTTGCTGCTAATTAAATGATAGGGATGTGTGAAGTGAGCAGTGAAGGAGATGGGTGGTGTAGTTCTGAGGATGTACCATTTAAAAATGTCTTCCTGACAGTGACAATTCATGTCAGATCACTTCCTCTTCTACCACATCCATGTTCTTGGGACAACATTCCTGGCATCAACCTCTGCCTCCATTCCTTCTCACTGTCTGCTGAACATCTTGTAAGTTTTGATGTTTGCGAGTTACTGATTAACTAAAATAGGTGGTTGAGAACTCATGAGTGATTTTAATGTACTCTACTAAATTTATTAAGAAACAACGGTTTAGATATGCATCAGCTGAACAGATAGGAAAAGCACACTAAAGGTTAGAGTGGTCTATTGATCCTGGAGGGCAAACAGACAGATGGCACAGAGTGGGTTAATGTCTGTAGCTTGTGGCAGCAGCCACCTGCTCGACTGCTGGAAGTGTTAGGCAGATCTTCCAACCCCTGCCCCCAACCTTCCTCCATCTTCCCTGGTCTTCCTTTTAACCTGAAGAAAGCAGCTACGTGACAAGAACTGCCCTGCCACCGAATAACCATTAATATATCTTATTTCCAAGGGCTGGTTGTTTACCCTGTGTCAATCACTTGTTCAAAGATCTCTGGCCAATGACCGCAGGTGTCACCTCACCGTGTTCATCAGTTGAGGTCATCTTTTAGCTTATCTCATGCTGGGCACTATTTGCTAGTCTTTACTAGACAGTAGTATGGATAAGAGGGTAAAAAAGATGTTTGACTAACTTAGGAATGTCAACTGATTGTATGTAGAGACATCTTAAATAGGTAACAGCGTGAATTTTAGATGCTGCTTGCGTCTCAATGTATATGATTGGTTTGATCATATATCTCAATCATTACTCCCATTTTCACAGACTAGGCAATTTAATCCCCACTGGTTCAAAGACAATTCTTTATTTATTTAATTGATCTCAAACTTGGTTGGTAACCAAGCTAAACAGTTCAATCTGCATTGCTTATCTTTTAAAAGAACAGAAAATGATGGAGCAACTCAGCAGGTCTGACAGCATCCGTGGAGAGAGAATAGAGCCAAGGTTTCAAATCTGGATGATCCTTCATCATCTTCGTCGTATGTGATCTCACCTGACTTGTCAATCGTCCCCTAATCAAGCTCTACTCAGCAATCCCCAAAGGACCATTGAACCACAGAACACTGCATTGGGCCAAATTAAAATCAGCATGATGTCCATTATATTGCTTCAGTAACAATTAGAGAACACCAGTTACAGACATCTCGGTGCCAACAACTTCCAGGGCCTGCTAGAAGCATCCTGCAAAGGAACATGATTAAAATACATTTCTTAAAGGCACAGTGCCATCACAATCCCATAGGGGAGATTGCAAATTGTACCGGGTATATAATGCCAAGTTCCTCCAGACATTCCAATTCGGCCTCTACCTTGCCACATAGGGCATAGGGTATCGGCCATGCCTTGAAGTATGTAGGTCGGGCCTCTGGGTCCAGTTAGATTTTGGCCATGGTACCTAATCTTCCCAAAGCATTCTTGGAACACTTTTGGACATGTATGCAATGGTAACTAAACATGAACATGTACTGTAAATAGTTATAACTCTTTGGAAAGAGGAAAAAAATCTTTAAAAAGAAAGGGGGAATGTTGTAAAATGCCTTTAAGGGATAGCAGCATGCGTAGAAAGGAAATATGTCACGTGATCCAACTTTAGCTATGCTTTTGCTTTCAATAAAGTGCACACACATAACTCTGAAGCCCTGGTGTCGATAAGCTTTCTAACTATGTATAAATATTCCCACATGCCTTGTTTCAATAAATGAACCCCCAAAATATTTACGTTTATGGGTGACTGGTGTCTTTATATCATTGTCGAAATGTGACATACCTCAACTTGTTTCCCCAAGTTTGCAATAATAGGGCTATGGAATGAAAAGCATTTCCGCATCTAGCAGGAATGGTTTGCTTTAGTTAACAACAGTTTTGATCTTTAAAAGAACAAAGAACAGTACAGCGCAAGAACAGGCCCTTCAGCCCACAAAGTCTGTGCGACAGATGCCTCTCTAATTTAATATTTTCTTGTCTCTCTGTGATCCATATTGCTCTATTCCCTGCCTCTTCATGTATCTATCCAGATGCCTCTTGAATGTTGTTATAGAATCTGCTTCCAATACCAATCCAGCAGCGTATTCCAGGAATTCACCACCCTCTGTGTGAAAAACTTGCCCCTTCCATCTCTTTTAAACCTTCCCCCTCTCATTTTCAACCAATGCCACCGAGTAATTGACCCTTCGACAATGGGAAAAAGACTCTGACTATCCACTCTATCCAAGCCTGTCATAATCTTGTAAACCTCTATCAGGTCCCCCCTCACCCTCTGACACTCCAGTGAAAACAATCCAAGTTTGTTCAACCTTTCTTCATAGTCCATATCCTCCAAACCAGGCAACATCCTGGTAAATCTCTTCTGCACTCTTTCCAATGCATCAACATCCTCCCGGTAGTGTGGCGATCAGAATTGTACACAATACTCCAAATGCGGCCTAACCAAAGTCTTATACAGCTGCAACATGATTTTCCAATTCTATACTCAATGCCCCGACCGATGAAGACCAGCATGCCATGTGCCTTCTTGACCAGCTTGTCCACCTGAGTTTCCACCTTCAGAAAACTGTGGATCTGCATGCCTAGATTCCTCTATGCTAATATTTCTGAGGGGTCTACCATTTATTGAATACTTAGCTTCTGCAGTATACTTTCCAAATTGCATCACTCGCATTTGTTTGGGTTCAATTCCATCTGCCAACTTTTGGCCCAGGTCTCCAGCCGATTTATATCCTGCTGTATTCTTTGACAATCCTCCTCAATATTTGCTACTCCCCCAAATTTTTGTATCATCTGCAAATTTACTAATCAGACCACCCACATTTATAGATATTACAAACAACAGAGGCCCCAGCACTGCTCCTTGTGGAACACTGCTTGTCACAGATCTCCAGTTGGAAAAGTGCTCTTCTACTGCTATTCTCTGCTTTCTATGCCCAAGCCAGTTGTGTATCCATCTTACCAGCTCACCTCAGATCCCATATGACTTCACCTTCTGTATCAGCCTGCCATGAGGAATCTTATCGAAGGCTTTACTAAACTCCACTATCACTTCCTCAAAGAACTCAATCAAGTTTGTGAGACACGACCTCCCCTTCACGAAACCATGCTGCCTCTCGCTAATAAGCCTATTCTCTTCCAGATGTGAGTATATCTAAGAATCTTCTCCAATAATTCCCCCACCACTGATGTAAGGCTCACAGGCCTGTAATTTCCTGGATTGTCTCTTCTGCCCTTCTTAAACAGAAGAACAATGTTAGCTACTCTCCAATCCTTTGGTACCTCGCACGTGGCTAAAGAGGATACAAAGATTTTGGCCAAGACCTTAGCCATTTCTTCCCTCACCTCTCTCAGTATTCTGGGATAGGCCCTATCTAGCCCTGAACTTGTCCACCTTAATGTTTTTTCAAAACCTCCAATACTTCCTCCTTTTTTATCTCAACATGTCCTAGAATGTCAACATCCTTCTTTCTGCACTCACATCCACCACATCCTTCTCCTTTGTGAATACTGATGCAAAGTACTCGTTAAGGACCTCACCCATTTCATCTGGCTCCACACACAAATTCCCTCCACCACCCTTGAGTGGACCTACTCTTTCCTTAGCTACCCTCTTCCTCTTTATATATGCATAAAAAGCTTTGGGATACTCCTTAATCCTGCCTGCAAAGGGCATTTCATGTCCCCTTTTTGCCCTCCTAAGTCCCTATTTAAGCTCTTTCCTGCTATCTTTATATTCCTCAATTATCAATTTCCTGAAATTCATGTATGCCTCCTTCTTCTTTTTCACTAAGCTCACAATCTCTTTTGTCATTCAGTGTTCCCTTGCCATCTTTATCCTTCATTTTTACAGGGACAGACTTGTCCTGAATTGTTAACAACTGACTTTTAAAAGGTTCCCACAAATCAGATGTGGATTGACTCTCAAACAGCCGTCCCCAAGGCTACATCCCCTAGTTCCTGCCTAATATTGTCATAGTTAGCCTTCCCCAGTTTAGTACTTTCACTCTAGGACTACTTCTATCCTTTTCTACATGTATCTTAAAACTTATAGAATTGTGATTTTGTTCCCAAAATGGTCCCCCACTAAGATAGCAATCAATTGTCCAGGCTCTTTTCCCAGAACCAGGTCTAAGATAGTCCCTTCCTGAATTGGACTACCTGCATATTGCCTCAAGAAGCAGTCTTGAACACACTGAACAAACTCTGCCCCATCCAAGTCCTGGCACTAAAGGAATCCTAGTCTATGTGGGGGAAGTTAAAACCACCCATCACAACAACCCTGTCGTTTTTACATCTTCCCATAATCTGCTGACGTATCAGTTCCTCCACTTCACGCTGGTTGTTGGGAGGTCTGTAGTACAACCCCAACAGTGTGGTTGCACCGCCCCTGTTCCTGAGTTCTATCCATATGGCCTCACTGCATGGTCCCACCAAGGTGTCCTCCCTCTGTATAGCTGTGACATTCTCCCTAATCAGTAAAGCAACACCCCCATCTCTTTTGTCACCCTTTCTATCTCGCCTGAAGCATCTAAATCCTTGAATGCTAAGTTGTCACTCCTGCTCTTCTTTCATCCAAGTCTCCATCATAGTTCCATGTAATAATCCAAACTTTAAGTTCATCCGCCCTACCTGTCATACTCCTTGCGTTAAAGCAAACTCACCTCAGGCCATCTGCACTGTCATGTTTTGTACACTCTGCCTGTGTTTTATTTCTCTTAGCCTTACTGGACCCATTCACTGAGTTCTCCACAGTCTCTGTACTCTGCACTGTGGCCCTTTTTGATTTTTGTCTTTGTTTCTGCCCCTCCCCCCCCCCCCCACTTTACTTCCCTCTGACTTCCTGCATTGGTTCCCATCCCCCTGCCACATTAGTTTAAACCCTCCCCAACAGCACTAGCAAACACTCCCCCTTGGACATTGATTCCAGTGCTGCACAGGTGCAGATTTGTACTGGTCCCACCTCCCCCAGAACTAGTTCCAATGTCCCAGGAATTTGAATCCCTCCCTCTTGCACCATCCCGCAAGCCACATATTCATCTTAGTTATCCTGACGTTCCTACTCTGGCTAGCACATGGCACTGAGAGCAACCCTGAGATTACTACCTTTGAGGTCCTGCTTTTTAGTTTAACTCCTAACTCCCTAAATTCAGCTTGTAGGACCTCATCCCATTTTTTGCCTATATCGTTGGTGCCTTTAAGCACCACAACAGTTGGCTGTTCACCCTCCAAAATGCCCTGCAGCCGCTCCGAGACATCCTTGATCCTTGCACCAGGGAGGCAACACACCATCCTGGAATCTTGTTTGCGTCCGCAGAAACAACTACCTTTTCCCTTTCCATTGAATCCCCTGTCACTGCAGCTCTGCCACTCGTTTTCCTGCCCTCTTGTGCAACAGAGCCAGCCACGATGCCATGAACCTGGCTGCTGCCACCTTCCCCGGTGAGCGTTCTCCCAATAGTATCCAAAGCGGTATATCTGTTTTGGAGGGAGATGACCGCAGGAGACCCCTGCACTGCCTTCCTACTCTTTCTCTGTCTGGTGTTCACCCATTCCCTATCTCCCTCAGTAATTTTTATCTGCGGTGTGACTAACTCACTGAACATGCTATCCACGACTTCCTCAGCATCGTGGATGCTCCAAAGTGAATCCGTCCGCAGTTCCAGTGCCGTCAAGCGGTCTAACAGGAGCTGCAGTTGGACACACGTCTTGCACATGAAGGAGCCAGAGGCATATGAAAGTTCCTTGAATTCCCACATCTCACAAGAGGAGCATGACATGGGTTTGGGATCTCCTGCCATTAAGGGTTAACTTAAGGGACTTAACCCTTAAGTTAACTTACAAGAACAACTACAATGCCAAGAGGAAAAAAAAGAAAAAGAAAAAAGAAAAACTACTAACCAGTCATCAGCCAATCACTTACCTGCTGGTTGTGATGTCACGATTTGATTTATTTCTACCTCCCACTTGCCCTCGAGTCTCCCTCGCAGGTCCGTCTCTCCACTCCTCCCGAAGATCAGCACCTCTTTGATTGTGGTAACAAAATACTATTTCATTCTTCAAGAAAAAATGTTAATAACTCTATACAGGACACCAGAAGTGGCTGAGGTGAACTACAAATCATGTGTTCATGAAATTCAAATGTTAGAAATGGAAGGTGAAGGAATCATAGAATCATCGAATCCCTACAGTGCAGAAGGAGGCCATTTGGTCCATCATGTCCATACTGACTCTCCAGCAGAGCATCTTACCCAGGTGCATTGCCCACGATTTCCCAACACACACCAACATTGCCACCGTAGGATGCAGACAATTTGGCCCAAAGAACAGGAGCAGTTGCAAATCTCCACCAAAGAACAGCTCCATTTTGTACACCAGTTGTGCTTCAGAAGAGAAATCATTTGACAATTTTTTAACACATTGAGGGAGTGGAAAAGTTTACATTTCACTCATTATTGGAAAGAGAATGCATTATTACTAAAAATTATTGTCACTCAGAAGGTGGCATGTTACAGTTGCAATGAAAAGTTGCCAATCTCCCTAGTGGGCATGTGAAGGCTATCAATAAACTGAGCAGTGGAAAGATACAGCCAGAAACAAGCACAAAGTGGAGGGGTGTAATTGGAGCGTGCACCCAGGGATGTCAGGAAAAGACACCTGCAAAGTTTGTGTGCGTTCTCCATTTGATAAGGTTGTTGAACCGCCAGCAGTAAACATGTTGTGCCCCAGGAGACCTGCAGTCATGGGGCATCTGTTGATCACAGGAACAATTGACTGTTGTTCAGAAGCAACAAACAAAAATCCCATACACCAAAAGATCAATGGCCTTTCTATCTATTGCCACAGAGCCTCCGCACACCCTACTGCCTCCCCTCACAAAAGCATAGCCTCCATCTCGCCACTCGCAATGCTATAGGTAATGCAATGATAGCAGGCAAACAATTTGAAAAATATATATTCAGTCATGGAATGTGGGTTATGCTGGAAAGGCCAACATTCATTCCCAATTCCTAATTGTTCTTAAGGTGGTGGTCAGATGCTTGCCTCCGCCAGTGCCGTCCATGCAGTGATGAAGGTATCTCTACAATGCTGTTAGGTATGAAATTCCACAATTTTGAATCAGGAATTTGGGGGGGGGGGGGGGGGGGAGATGGTGGTATGGTGGTCGTGACATTGGACTGGTAACCCAGAGGCCCAGGCTAATGCTCTGCAACATGGGTTCAAATCCCACCACGGTAGCTAATTAAATTTGAATTCAATTAAGAAATCTGAAATATAAAGCTAGTTTCAGTAATGGTGTAGGTACAATGGCATTACCACTGTTGACTCCCCGGTCACCAACATCCTGGGGGTTGCCATTGACGAGAAATTGAACTAGAGCTGCCAATAAATACAATGGCTACAAGAGCAGCTCAGAGGCTGGGAAGTCTGCAGAGAGTAATTCACCTCCTGACGCAACAAAGCCTGTCCAACAGCTACGAAGCACAAGTCAGGGTATGATGGAATATGCTCCACCTGTCTGGATGAGTGCAGCCCCAACAACACTCAAGAAGCTTGACGTCATCCAGGACAAAGCTTGATTGATGCCTCATCCATCACCTTCAGTGTTTACTCCCTTCAACACTGATGCACAGTGGTAGCAATGTGTACCATCTACAAGATGCACTGTAGCAACTCACGAAGAAGCCTTCGACAACACCTTCCAAACATCTCAAACCTTCACAGAGACTGCAGAAGAAAATTAAAATTCTGTAAAACTAAAGGAAAAAAATAATTATTCTAAGCTGAAGAAAAGCTTAAGAAGTGCAGGCGCAGAAAGAAACCACCAGAAAACATCTCCAAAGAATGGCTTGGAAGCTGAAGGCCGAAATTAAATTTGTCACTGCATCAGAAGACTCCATTGAAATCCATAAAGGTGTAGCTTCAGTACCCAGACTGTACAATGTCAGCAAACCTAGCAGGGGTGAGCTAAAAATTTAAATCTTTGGACAACACAAGTCGTGAAAAATAAATTAAGTACTGCAGTTATCAGAAATTGCAATTTGAAATGTGATGCGCGTCTGGTAAATAGACAAAGCTGATGTTGCCAGAAACAGAAGGCTTTTATTCACTAAAAAAGGAACGATGTGGAACAGACAATAAACAGACAATACTGAGCATGTGGACCTCCCGACTGAAGGCCGGAGGGGGAGGGCTGCAGCCTTTATACCCTGAGGGCGAAGCCTCCAGTTAAGGGTGCAGCCGAATTAAAGGTGTCAGGGAGTGTCTCATATATGAACAGTAGTGGCAACAATATATACAGCTCAACCGTGCCGAAGGCACGACAGTAGTTTACCACAAAATGCAATCTGAGAAATCTAATTAGCAAGTTGACACCTGAACACGTGGCAACAGAGCTCACTCTGAGCAAAGAAAAAATACGAATTAATGAATTGTGACTGAGTAGGTGGCTTTAGTAAAAGCCAGAATTTGATGCTGCCTAGGCCTGACTACATTGTGCTCAGGCAGGGAAAACTCAAACCAGCCGATCTAGGCAGAAATTATTGACAAAATGTCAACGCTGAGATTGCGAACACCATTACTGCGGGAGCCTGCCAAAACCAGGAAATGCTGGAAAAGCGCTGCATGAAGGGAGTACGCCATCTTAGATTTTTGAAAGAGCAAATCCTGCCTTTAAATGCAGAAAAGGAAACTTCGAAGAAACAAATGGAAGATCTAACGAATTAATTGAAAGAGTCTAAGGAGCAGTTAGTGACCATGGGCAAAAGATTCTGAACGTCACATGTCACTGGGTCAAAAGCCTGGAATTCCCTTCCTAGCAGCACTGTGGTTGTTCCTACAACACATGGACCACAGCAGATCAAGAAGGCAGCACACCATCAGTTTTCAAAGTCAATTAAGATGGGCAATAAATGCTGGCCTAGCCAGCGATGTTCACATCCCATGAACAAATGTAAGAAAACAGCGCTTGTGAATAGTGGACAGCACTTGTCTTCCTTAGCCTTCTTACCCAGTGTTTCTTTCTTCATAACCCTGAGTAAAACTTTCACTAACTAGACACTCTGCTCAGAAAAGCTTACTTTTTTCTCTCTTTCCACCCTCTCTCACAATTATTTATTTGGTTTAATTAAGTTGTTCCCTCTTTTTCACATCTTTTCCCACCATCACTGAAGCCATTTGTCATCTGAATTTAGATAAGCTCTTTGACATTGCATACATGGAGCTGCCTCCCTGACAGCCAATATAAATAAGTAGTATTCCATACAATGTTATGCATGTGACTGCAGGGTCTCGACTACAACAGTGGGACACAGAACAAACAGAATATAGAAATAATAAAGAATACTTCGAGTCCATTGAGGTTTTTTTTAATGAAAAGGGAAGGTAGATTTTCTGACATGTTAGTCTTCCGGCTTCAATGTCATCCATACTAATGACTGAACCCTTGATGATCACCTTTGCTTAATCCACCTACTACCCAACCCTATCTTAGAGTCAGTCAGAGAGCAATGACCACACCTCTCTCTCTCCATGTGCGTGCTGCCGATGGAACACAGTTCAGCTGAAATCGGCTGGGTTTTTGCTTATCCCCTTCGTCAAAATCATAAACCTAGTGGAGTAGCCTCACATTCAATTTTATTTATAATTGAATATTGTTAATTGTCATATTGGTTGTTGGTGTAAGAACCACACGAGAGAAAGGATAGCATTTGATTCTACAATCAAACGTGGGTGGCACAGTGGCACAGCGGTTAGCACTGCTGCCTCACAGGGTCAGGAACCAAAGTTCGATTCCCAGCTTGAGAAGTGCAGAGTCTGCACATTCTCCCCATGTCTGCGTGGATTTCCTCCGGGTGCTCCAGTTTCCTCCCGCAGACCCAAAGACGTGCTGGTTAGGTGCATTGGCCATGCTAAATTCTCCCTCAGTGCACCCGAACAGGCGCCGGAGTGTGGCGACTGGGGGATTTTCACAGTAACTTCATTGCAGTGTTAATGCAAGCCTAATTGTGACACTAATAAATAAACTTTAAACTTTTAGTTTAATGTTTATCTAAATGCACGTACTCAGTAAGGACAGGCGACAACACCTCCTCCACGATCACCCTTAACGCCAGTGCCCCACAAGGCTGTGTCCTCAGTCCCTCAGCGGAAGCTGAGCTCACAGTCTAGTCCTGCATGCTGTTCAGGAACTCAGGTGAGAAATTCAATGTGCCAGGCTAGAGACAAAGGCAAATGGATGAACACATCGAGGTGCTTGGTGCATTGGGATCCTGACACAAGGTCTGCATTCAGTATTATGGTGAACAGGGCTTTGCACAGAAATTGCAGCCCATCCTATTTTGCAAAGATTTAATGCTCACCAGCATTAACAAATCTTTAGAGTCAAGCATGACACAATTCATCACAAGTACCAACCACCTAATTTTTTTAGTGTTGCAGAAGCTCACAATGCTGTTATCATGGCTCTGAACACTCATGTGCAATGGGGGCTTCCAGAGTATCAGGGCATAATTAAAACCAGTCCTCCGAAGCATCTGCTCCACAATGTCCCTCTGTCATTATATTCTCCTGCAGAGAATCTTTCTACGCCTCCTTCTCCTTCCTCTTCTCACAGCTCCTCTTCCTTCCCTCTTCTCACAGCTTATCATACTCTATGTAACCTCTGCTCGTTCTGCAGTCAGGCTCAATGCCAAGAGAAGCCCCTGTAGGCCATCACTATTTGATTTTAACTGGTTTGTGAATAAGCCTTGAAGACACAAAAAAAGTACTTTAGCACCAGCCAGATCACTTCCTCCAAAATGTTCAAAGGTATAACAAATATGGAAAAACACCCAAAACGCAAGAGAATATCATCCAAAATAAACATTTCAGCAATTAGTTGATTCTCCCTTTTGGAACTTCAAGGCATCTCATAATACAAAATGGAATCTTGCGACTGAGCCCGATTTTATCCCCATTGTCTTTGAATTGTTTCCCCTGCTGGGCTGAATATTTGAAGTTGAAGTTTTAAAATAAACCCAACTTTTTGTTCGATGCTCAATGTCTCAGCTATTGCGCAAAATTTGGAACTGAAAAGGGGACTCACTTTACAGAGGAAGTATCCCCCACTGCCAGTCACTTTTCACATGTCGAAACTAACGATATCCGTTTTGAAGCAATTTTCTATGAATGTCTGATATAAATAAAAGTGTTACAACAGTACATGGAACCAAATAGTTTGTCAACAATTTTAGTGACAAAAACTCTCTACTTTGGTAATCTTCTATCTGAGGGCTTAACCCATTGATTTTGGACTAGCTTTCCTCCCTACCAAAATAGGGGGCACAGGACTATGAGGTGAATGCACTTTTAGCACAGCTCAGCTTGTAACCCTTATGATTGATTCCCAAAGTTCCAGAGTTCAAGGCCCATGCCAAGGCTGGTGTGTAATATCAAATGTGATAGGTCAATTCAACGCTGAAAATGCTCTGCCTTTTGAATGAAATGTTATTGTAGTGATTATGTTATGGGACTCCTAATCTAGAATCCTAAACAGAAAGTCTTTGTTGTCCAGCTGCCATCCTCTAGTCTGACATGAGCCAGAATTTTACTGTCTGGGCCAGGTGTGTGCCCAATCCAGAAGTGCATAAAATCCTACGAGAAGACAGTTGTACAAGACATTGGCAAGGCCACACTTGGAATACTGTGTACAGTTCTGGTCACCCTATTATGCAAAAGGATATTATTCAACGAGAAAGAGTGCAGAGAAGATTTACTAGGATGCTACCGGGACTTGATGGTTTGAGTTATAAGGAGAGGCTGGATAGAGTAAGACTTTTTTCTCTGGCGTGTAGGAGGCTGAGGGATGATCTTATAGAGGTCTATAAAATAATGAGGGGCATAGGTCAGCTAGATAGTCAATATCTTTCCCCAAAGGTAGGGGAGGCTAAAACTAGAGGGCATAGGTTTAAGGTGAGAGGGGAGAGAAACAAAAGGGTCCAGAGGGGCAGTTGTTTCACACTGAGAATGGTGAGTGCTTGGAGCAAGCTGCCAGAGGTAGTAGTAGAGACGGATACAATTTTGTCTTTTAAAAAGTGTTTAGACAGTTAAATGGGTGAGATGGGTATAGAGGGATATGGGCCAAATGCAGGCAATTGGGACTAGCTTAGAGGTTTAAAACAAAAGGGCGGCATGGACAAGTTGGGCCGAAGGGCCTGTTTCCATGCTGTAAATCCCTATGACTCTATGACTCTATACTCCTTATATACCTATGACTGTGTGGCCAAATTCCCCTCCAACTCGATTTTCAAGTTTGCTGATGACACCACCCTTGTGGGTCGGATCTCAAACAATGATGAGACGGAGTACAGGAATGAGATAGAGAATCTGGTGAACTGGTGGCGATGACAATAATCTCTCCCTCAATGTCAACAAAACAAAGGAAATAGTCACAATTTCAGGAAGCATAGTGAAGGACATGCCCCTGTCTACATCAATGGGGGCGAAGTAGAAATGGTCGAGAGCTTCAAGTTTCTAGGTGTCCAGATCACCAACAACCTGTCCCTCCACACGGATGCTATAGTTAAGAAAACCCATCAATGCCTCTACTTTCTCAGGCGGTTAAGGAAATTTAGCATGGCCGCTACAACTTCCACCAACTTTTACAGATACACCATAAAAAGCATTCTTTCTAGTTGCATCACAGCTTGGTATAGCTCCTGCTCTGTCCAAGATCACAAAAAACTACAAAGGGCCGTGACCGAAGCCCAGATCATCATTCAGACCAGCCTCCCAGCCATTGATTCTGTCTACACGTCCCGCTGCCTCAGAAAAGCAACCAGCATAGTCAAGGACCCCACGCACCCCAGACATACTCTCTTCCATCTTCTTCCGTCGGGAAAAAGATCCAAAAGTCTGAGGACATGTACCAACCGACTCAAGAACAGCTTCTTCCCTGCTGCCATCAGACATTTGAATGGACCTACCTCGTATTAAGTTGATCTTTCTCTGCACCCTAGCTATGACTGTAACACTACATTCTGCACACTCTCCTTTCCTTCTCGAAGTAGTGTGTGCTTTGTCTGTATAGCGCACAAGAAACAATACTTTCCACTGTATACTAATATATACTAATATATGTGGTTAATAACAATCAAATCAAAAATTTTAAAATTTTTAAAAAACATGAATAGATAACAACAATTCTTGTTTGCCCCCCTACAGAAAGTATAGTTCATTTGGGTGGCGGAGGCCCTTTTTCCTTTGAGTTTTGAATTTGTAAGTTTGGCTCTGTTTGGTTCTGCTTTGCGTCGGGTCTTGCCTCCTCTCCTTAACTGAAAATTCTTGTTCGCTCTGCCTGCTTCTCACTGTTTTGTTTATTCTTGATCTCAAGCAAGAGAAAGTCAGAAGGTAAGTAATTTGTCTGTTTTCATCAACGAATCGTAGAGAAAGATCAGCTTAATATACGATAGGTCCATTCAATGGTCTGATGGTAGCAGAGAAGAAGCTGTTCTTGAGTCGGTTGGTACGTGATCTCAGACTTTTGCATCTTTTTCCCGATGGAAGAAGGTGGAAGAGGGTATGTGCGGGTTGCGTGGAGTCCTTAATTATGCTGGCTGTTTTTCCGTGGCAGTGGGAAGTGTAGACAGAGTCAATGGATGGGACACTGGTTTGTAGAATCATAGAATCATAGAATCCCAACAGTGCAGAAGGGGGCCATTTGGCCCATCGAGTCTGCACCGGCAACAAGCCCACCCAGGCCCTATCTTTGTAACCCTACATAACCCCCCTGACACTAAGGGGCAATCCCACCCAGATCTGTTCCCCATAACCCCAAGTACTTATCCCGCTAATCCCCCTAACCTACACATCTTGGGACACTAAGAGGCAATTTAGCACAGCCAATCCATCTAATCTGCACATCTTTGGAGTGTGGAAGAAAACCAGAGCACCCGGAGGAAAGCCACACAGACACGGGGAGAATGTGCAAACTCCACACAGGCAGTCACCCTAGGCCGGAATTGAACCTGGGTCCCTGGCACTGTGAGGCAACAGTGCTAACCACTGTGCCACCGTGCCACCCCTACGGGATGGACTGGTCTACGTTCACAACACTTTGTAGTTTTTTGCGGTCTTGGACAGAGCAGGAGCCATACCAAGCTGTGATACATCTGGATAGGATGCTTTCTATGATGCATCTGCAAAAATTGGTGAGAGTTGTAGTGGATATGCTGAATTTCCTTAGCCTCCTGAGAAAGTAAAGGCATTGGTGGGCTTTCTTAACTATAGTGTTGGTGTGGAGGGACCAGGACTGGTTGTTAGTGATCTGAACACCTAGAAACTTGAAGCTTTCGACCATTTTCAGCAGTGGATTTTTACATTTTGTTACTGTGGGTCGATAGACATAAAGGTCCCACCTGAAATGTTCACATGTTTCATATTCAAATTCAAAGCTTTGATTTGATTTGATTTATTATTGACACAGCACGGTAGCACAGTGGTTAACTCTGCTGCTTCACAGCTCCAGGGTCCCGGGTTCGATTCCCGGCTCGGGTCACTGTCTGTGTGGAGTTTGCACATTCTCCTCGTGTCTGCGTGGGTTTCCTCCAGGTGCTCCGGTTTCCTCCCACAGTCCAAAGATGTGCGGGTTAGGTTGATTGCCAGGTTAAAAAAATTGCCCCTTAGAGTCCTGGGAGGCGTAGGTTAGAGGGATTAGCGGGTAAAATATGTGGGGGTAGGGCCTGGGTGGGATTGTGGTCGGTGCAGACTCGATGGGCCGAATGGCCTCCTTCTGCACTGTAGGGTTTCTATGATTCTATGCTGCTTCACAGCTCCAGGGACCTGGGTTCGATTCCCGGCTTGGGTCACTGTCTGTGTGGAGTTTGCACATTCTCCTCATGTCTGCGTGGGTTTCCTCCGGGTGCTCCGGTTTCCTCCCACAGTCCAAAGATATGCGGGTTAGGTTGATTGGCCATGCTAAAAATTGCCCTTAGTGTCCTGAGATGCGTAGGTTAGAGGGATTAGTGGGTAAATATGTAGGGATATAGGGATAGGGCCTGGGTGGGATTGTGGTCGGTGCAGACTCGATGGGCCGAATGGCCTCTTTCTGTACTGTAGGGTTTCTTTCTTTCTACATGTATTAACATGCAGTGAAAAGTATTGTTTCTTGAGCGCTATGCAGACAAAGCACACCGTTCATAGAGAACAAAATGAGAGAGTGCAGAATGTAGTGTTACAGTCGTAGCTAGGGTGTAGAGAAAGATCAACTTAATGCAAGGTAGGTCCATTCATAATTCTGACAGCAGCAGGGAAGAAGCTGTTCTTGAGTCGGTTGGTACATGACCTCAGACATTTGTATCTTTGTCCCGACAGAAGAAGGTGGAAGAGAGAATGTCCAGGGTGCGTGGGGTCCTTAATTATGTTGCTGAGACAGCGGGAAGTGTAGACAGAGTCAATGGATGGGAGGCTGGTATGCGTGATGGCTTTTTAGTTGGTTAAATACCAATCCTAATGGGGTGCCGTAATTAAATTCATCACCACTAAACATTGTAACATCATGGAGCTTTAATGCTTGTGAAACCATCTATAGTGAATCAATGAAAATCACATCTCCGTGCTTCTTCAAATCATCAAATTAGTGACGATCCTATTCATTTGTAGATTCTTAATGTACCATGAAGACGAATAATAGAATAAATAAAAACCAAAAACAGGCAAATAAATAAAACACTGCTTGTGCTATTTATTGGATAATTTTCAAGTATAAAATACAAGCATATGCATGCACTTCTGGCTGACAATCTAACAACTCTTAATATTCAACATATAATCTCAATGAATTTATGTATTATTTTCAATGATTTAACTTAGGAAACCATTACTTACTCAAATAAATGGTTTTAAATGGGCACTCCAATTAATTGACATTCTTCTTAAATTCAAAGCAACTGGAGGGATTCTCCAACCTTGGCCGGAATTCTCTGGCCATTCACACCAGCCAGATTCTCCAGTCCCACTGGCAGCACACCCCCGCCCGCAGGTTTCCTGCCTTGGGTGACTGTGTGGAGTTTGCACCTTCTCACCGTGTCTGCGTGGGCGTCCTCCAGTTTCCTCCCACAGGTTAGGTGCAGGTTAGGTTAATCGGTCATGCTAAATTGACACTTAGGATGGAATTTTCCCCTTCTCAAGAGACTTTGGAGTGAGGCATAGATGAATGGGTGTATAAAGCATGGGGACAAAGGCTTGGGGGGGCGATGCACAGTAAAGGGTTAATGATAGCTATACAGTGGCACGGCGGTTGGCACTGCTGCCTCACATCTCCATGGACTCGGGTTCAATTCTGACCTTGATGTCTGTCTGTGTGGAGTTTTCATGTTTTCCCTATGTCTGCGTGGGTTTCCTCCAGATGTTTCAGTTTCCTTCCACAGTCCAAAGATGTGCAAGTTAAGTGGATTGGCCATGTTAAATTGTCCCTTAGTGCATACGTTAGGAGGGCTAGCAGGGTAAATGCACGGGGTTTCAGGGAAAGAATGGGGGTGTGGTCCTGTGTGCGATGTCAGAGAGTCTGTGCGGGCTCAATGGGCTGAATGGCCTCCCTCTGCAGTGTAGGAATTCTATGGATTCTATTTTTCTATTGAGCATATGCGTAATGAGCGATGTCACTCACTGAGATGGAAATGGTGTGAAGCATCTCAGAGAGTACCTCCAGCTATATCTTGGTCTTATTTAAACTTTTAAAATAGCGTGTAAATAAATGTTATTGAACAAAAGACCACTGCCTCCAGCAAGGGTTCTTCTCAAGTAACCCTGAGATAATCCCACAATAACAGTAGTACAATGGTTGGTCATTAATTACACACTGCATTTTACATAAAGTGAAGGACAGAACTTCAGGTGTACATTTTCACTGAACTTTTCTGGCATTTTTTTGCCACAGGACTAACACTTAAGTTAAAATCAAAGCCATGATTCATATTTTAACTTGCCCAGTGGGAACAAGACCAGAAACAGAAAATGCTGGAGGAACTCAATAGATCTGACAGCATCTGTGGCGAGAGAAGAGAACCAACTTTTCGAGTCAAGGTGACCGTCCGTCAACGCCGACTCGAAACATTGCCTCTATCCTCTCTCCACAGATGCCGTCAGATCTTTTGATTTGATTTGATTTATTCTTGTCACATGTATTAACATACAGTGAAAAGTATTGTTTCTTGCACGCGATGCAAACAAAACATACCGTTCATAGAGAAGGAAACGAGAGAGTGCAGAATGTAGTGTTACAGTCATAGCTAGGGTTTAGAGAAAGATCAACTTAATGCAAGGTAAATCCATTCAAAAGTCTGACAGCAGCAGGGAAGAAGCTGTTCTTGAGTCGATTGGTACGTGACCTCAGACTTTTGTACCTTTTTCCCGAAGGAAGAAGGTGGAAAAGAGAATATCCAGGGTGCATGGGGTCCTTAACTATGTTGGCTGCTTTGCCGAAGCAGTGGGAAGTGTATCCAGTGTCAATGGATGGGAGGCTGGTTTGCATGATGGATTGGGCTGCATTCACGACCTTTTGTAGCGCCTTGCGGTCTTGGGCAGAGCAGGAGCCATACCAAGCTGTGATACAACCAGAAAGAATGCTTTCTATGGTGCATCTGTAAAAGTTGGTGAGAGTTGTAGCTGACATGCCAAATTTCCTTAGTCTTCTGAGAAAGTAGAGGCGTTGGTGGGCTTTCTTAACTAAAGTGTCGGCATGGGGAGACCACGACAGGTTGTTGGTGATCTGGACACCTAAAAACTTGAAGCTCTCGACCCTTTCTACTTCGTCCCCATTGATGTAGACAAGGGCATGCTGAGTTTCTCCAGCATTTTCTGTTTTTGTTTCAGATTCCAGCTTCCACTGTATTTTGCCTTTATCTTAGGGAACAAGAACAGGCTTGGGCTGGATATGTCCAGCCCAATTTCAATATTAATTGATTTCAAAATTGGACAAGATGTAAAACATATGTACGCCTAATGTCTGACTTCCATTAAAAGTGGCTAACAGCCATAAACGCTTGCATTCAATGAGCTTTTGGGTTCAGTGGACTTCACTGAAGAGGCATCCTAGTAGTTAGGGAATTGTCAATTACTAACTTCACCACTTCCTACCATATGCTGAATCAGCCTTGCCACCCACTTCCTCTAAGCCTAATTTCAGTAAGAAGAAAGTTTATATTACTCCCTGAAAGGTTTGCTGTTTGCTTCTGTTGAAACCATGTTTAACCTTCCTGTACACTTGGTTCTTCTCTTAAAGTGCTCTGATTTTTTAAAAGCTTCAGCTGCACTCATAGAATGGTTTTTATCCACTCCCCCCACCCCCCCCCCGCGCCCCCCCCCCCCCCCCCCCCCCCCGCCACCACCACCCCCCCACACCGCCATACCATCATAAACACTCATGCGGCAAATTTCCCCAGCTCCCCCAAGTGCAGTGTAACAATTGCTGGGCAAACTGCCCAATTAATAATATTCTAATGAGTTCATAGAATCCCTACAGTGCAGAAGGAGGCCATTTGGCCTATTGAGTCTGCACTGACCACAATCCCACCCAGTCCCTATTCCCGTAACCTCACATATTCACCATGCTAATCCCCTGATACTAGGGTCAATTGAGCATGGCCAATCAACTTAACCTGCACATCTTTGGACTGTGGGAGGAAACCGGAGCACCCAGAGGAAACCCCCGCAAATATGGGGAGAATGTGCAAACTCCACACAGACAGTGACCTGAGGTCGAAATTGACCCCAGGTCCCTGGCGCTGTGAGGCAGCAGTGCTAACCATTGTGCCATCGTCCGGCCAATCCTTACAATCGTGACACTTCTGAATATTCAGTTTCATTGAAATAACCATTCAAAATGGATGCCTGTGCAGCAAATCATCTCTTGAACTCTGTGGGGGTCACAGCCCACCTTGACTCTTTGAAACAAGCGTGACAAGGAATTTAGTTGCACAATGAAGAGGAATGCAAGGTGAGTAGGTGAGCAGCGCAGATTACTGCTCCCAAAGCCAATGTGTAGTTGGGGAGATCAATCCCGTTCAAGGTGTGACAATGAGCATATGGGACCCCGGAACAGTTTCTTAGGCAAGGCATGTTTATCACCTGAAACTAGCTGGTACTGTGCTCAGCTGGAGAAAATCACATGCATACTGGTTTGGGTCAGTCTAGACATAGCCAAATTCTGTATCTCTTTGATGTCCTAATACTATTCTGAAGTGCACATTACCATGAAGTGTTAGGATGGTACTCAACAGAATTATGCCATTGTAAATTAGGCTCAGGATAATGAGTCCTGATCCTAACGTGAAACAGACTGTTCCACAATCCAAAGGAATCCGCTTCATACTGCAGGGTGGTCAAAAAGGATATTGGATATGCAATTATCTCTAGATACAAGGTTGTACCACGCATAAAATCTCCTGTAAACCAGGGTGGATATCACCCAAGTAAGATTGTTTTTAATGGAGCATAAATACTGTAGAGCACAGGGACATGAGATAGATAGCAGTTTGTTCCAATCTGTGATTTATTATTGAAAATGCGTATGTACTGTAATTACATCCCTTTGTTTCAAAAAACACAGCCTGGGTATCAGTTGTATTCGACTGGATTTTGCACTTGCTTTTAAATCTGATTCCAGTCACTTAGAACCACAGAACATAGGGATTGCCAGAGGTTACAAAATCATGATTCATTTGGTCCACCTCGTGATAGTCATAAGACACAATGATGTTAATTAATCATAGCTATTAATTAATTTGTAACAGACAGAGAGAGGCATGACATGAGGAAACAGCAAATGGTATAAGGCTTTGAGAGCTAAAGGTCCAAAGTCACCAGTCATAATGACTTGTGACTTGGACGGGACTTCATGCAGTCCAGATCTAAAGCTGAGGATTCCAACATAACTGCATTCTGGTACGTCTGCACTTCTGACTCTATTCTGTGAGTGGTAAAGAGTATCCAGGATAGGAGATGGGAGTGTGTTGAACAATCTGCCATACACGTATCCCAGCTTGATGTTAGAGGAGGACTTTGCAGAGTTAACTGGCGAAGATTGCTTAAGTTGTGCCTTATATGATTCCTGGGTCTTGTAGTATAAGGATCTGGCACATGTTGGGTTA